>NC_082712.1:89722469-90404969 GCF_030144855.1 Hypanus sabinus | reverse complement strand
CCCAGCCCGTGTCCGAGGAGGCCCCAGTCCGTGTCCGAGGAGGCCCCAGCCCATGTCCAAGGAGGCCCCAGCCCGTGGCCGAGGAGGCTCCAGCCCATGTCCGTGGAGGCCCCAGTCCATGTCCAAGGCTCCGAGGAGGCCCCAGTCCATGTCCAAGGCTCCGAGGGGCCCCAGCCCGTGTCCAAGGCTCCGAGGAGGCCCCAGTCTGTGTCCAAGGCTCCGAGGAGGCCCCAGTCTGTGTCCAAGGCTCTGAGGAGGCCCCAGTCCATGTCCGAGGAGGCCCCAGTCCGTGTCCAAGGAGGCTCCAGCCCGTGTCCGAGGAGGCCCCAGCCCGTGTCCGAGGAGGCCCCAGCCCGTGTCCGAGGAGGCCCCAGCCCGTGGCCGAGGAGGCCCCAGTCCGTGTCCAAGGAGGCTCCAGCCCGTGTCCGTGGAGGCCCCAGTCCATGTCCAAGGCTCCGAGGAGGCCCCAGCCCGTGTCCGAGGAGGCCCCAGTCCGTGTCCAAGGCTCCGAGGAGGCCCCAGCCCGTGTCCAAGGCTCCGAGGAGGCCCCAGCCCGTGTCCAAGGCTCTGAGGAGGCCCCAGTCTGTGTCCAAGGCTCCGAGGAGGCCCCAGTCTGTGTCCAAGGCTCCGAGGAGGCCCCAGCCCGTGTCCAAGGCTCCGAGGAGGCCCCAGTCCGTGTCCAAGGCTCTGAGGAGGCTCCAGTCTGTGTCCAAGTTGTAGCCTTTGCTCTGAGTCCTGGTCTCATCCAGGGCTAGTGTCCATGTTCAGCTACTCCTCTCCCCACTTCTACTTTGCTCTCCCTCGACCTAGGCTCTGCGTTCCTGCTCTCCCTCGATCAAGACCAAGTCTGAGTTTCATGTCCTTATCCAGCCCTGGAGTCCTGCGTCCTGCCCCCACATCCAGTCCTGTTACCTTGCCACATCCAGTCCTCACCTGGATCCGGAGTCCGAGCCCGAGTCCAGACCCAGGTTCCGGGTCCCTGTCCAGTCTCTGGCTCGAGTCCCTGTCCAGGTTCCTAGTTCCTCATCCAGGTCCCACTTTCCAACTCTAGTCCTAGCCCATGCCCTGTTTCCTAGTCTTGTCCAGGGCCTGTGTCGTGTCCAGCATCATTTCTTCCCTACTTCCTTTGCTTTCTTGATACACCTCGTCCTCTCCCTAGTACTTCAGTGTCTGTGTCTCACATTTGGGTCCATTCCCAACGCCCACCTTATGACAGTTCCAACCACAGAGTAATAGTGAGCCCTGGGCCTTGTCCCATTGACCAATGAATCGGCCAAGCATTTCCAATGATCATCCAGTAAGGAATGCTGGATTTGTCCCAACACTGGTGCCACACACACTCTGGGGCATGGATAGTAGCATCAGTGGGGAAGGAGAGCAACTGTCCACATCCCAAACAACATCCTCCCACTGCAACCCTGGCCCACACTGGGGGACGGGACCCCATACACGCTGGCCCACACTGGGGGACGGGACCCCATACACGCTGGCCCACACTGGGGATGGGACCCCATACACACTGGCCCACACTGGGGGATGGGACCCCATACACGCTGGCCCACACTGGGGGATGGGACCCCATACACGCTGGCCCACACTGGGGGATGGGACCCCATACACGCTGGCCCACACTGGGGGATGGGACCCCATACACGCTGGCCCACACTGGGGGACGGGACCCCATACACGCTGGCCCACACTGGGGATGGGATCCCATACACGCTGGCCCACACTGGGGGATGGGACCCCATACATGCTGACCCCTCACTGGGGGACGGGACCCCATACACGCTGGCCCACACTGGGAGACGGGACCCCATACACGCTGGCCCACACTGGGGATGGGACCCCATACACGCTGGCCCACACTGGGGGACGGGACCCCATACACGCTGGCCCACACTGGGGATGGGACCCCATACACACTGGCCCACACTGGGGGACGGGACCCGATACACGCTGGCCCACACTGGGGGATGGGACCCCATACACGCTGGCCCACACTGGGGGACGGGACCCTACACGCTGGCCCACACTGGGGGGTGGGACCCCATACACGCTGGCCCACACTGGGGATGGGACCCCATACACGCTGGCCCACACTGGGGATGGGACCCCATACACGCTGGCCCACACTGGGGGATGGGACCCCATACACGCTGGCACACACTGGGGGGTGGGACCCCATACACGCTGGCCCACACTGGGGGATGGGACCCCATACACACTGGCCCACACTGCGGGACGGGACCCCATACACGCTGGCCCACACTGGGGGACGGGACCCCATACACGCTGGCCCACACTGGGGGACGGGACCCCATACACGCTGGCCCACACTGGGGGATGGGACCCCATACACGCTGGCCCACACTGCGGGACGGGACCCCATACACGCTGGCCCACACTGGGGGATGGGACCCCATACACGCTGGCCCACACTGGGGATGGGACCCCATACACGCTGGCCCACACTGGGGGATGGGACCCCATACACGCTGGCCCACACTGGGGGATGGGACCCCATACACACTGGCCCACACTGCGGGACGGGACCCCATACACGCTGGCCCACACTGCGGGACGGGACCCCATACACGCTGGCCCACACTGGGGGACGGGACCCCATACACGCTGGCCCACACTGGGGGATGGGACCCCATACACACTGGCCCTCACTGGGGGATGGGACCCCATACACGCTGGCCCACACTGGGGGACGGGACCCCATACACGCTGACCCCTCACTGGGGGACGGGACCCCATACAGACTCCCACTCACTGGGGGATGAGACCCCATACACACTCCCTCTCACTGGGGGACTGGACTGCACACACACTGGCCCACACTGGGGGATGGGATGCCACACACACTGACCCCTCACTGGAGGAAAGACAGACACAGTCACACACACTGACCCTCACCGGGGGACAGGACCGCACACACACTGGCCCGCAATAGGGGATGCCCCCTCTCTCTCTCTCTCTCTCACACACACACACACACAGAAACGGTCCCACACACATTGACGTTCACTTGGGGACTGTCCTACACACACACCCAGGGGAGAGGAATGGTCACACACACGGTGGGGGGGAGTGGGTACACACATGTGGGGGGGAAGGAGAACCAGTTACATACATGGGTGGGGGGTGGTGGTTACACACACCGGGGGAAAGAAGAACCAGTTACACATGGGGGGGGGCAGGAGAACTGGTTACACATACACACACACTTACACACACACACACACACACACACACACACACACACACACACACTCTCACACACACACACACACACACACACACACACACACACACACACACAAACACACACGTACCACAAGTCAGGGTGGTATGAATAGCCAGTGCAGATCACAAGTCCTGGTTATGCAAGAAGTAAAACCAGGCAGACAATCTCTGAAGAGTATTGATAATGGTCACCCATCTTGTAAAGACACTGCCCAGTAGAAGGAAACAGGAAACCACTTCTGTGGAAAAAAAAATGTCATGAACAATCATGGTCCTGGCAAGACCATGGTCGCCCAGAACACACAATGAAAGAATGAACTTCAGAGGAAGAATTTCTAGGGCCCTGGATCAGATGACGTTTACTGTAATGGGGAACAGTTATAGGAATATGATACAGAAGCTGCTCACCGAGCCAGCCACATCAGATTGACATCAGAACATGAGATATAAATTGCCCAATCATTTCATGTGGTACCATCAACACCCGGTGTCATTACTGGTTGTAGTTTCATTCTCATTTGGTTTCACTTTGTGCCTGGGCAGGAAGGGCTGTCGGTGGTTGTTCTGGTTCTGCTTCTAATTAATGTTGTTTATTGAAACCAAATGACACTTACTCTCTTCTCCCTCCTCTCACCCCATCTCCGTCCTCCAAGAAGACCTCAAAACAATATACCACTCATATTGAATGGTTCAATATAACATCGGAGAATGTATACAGTATACAGTCTGAAATTCTTACTCTCCGCAGACATTTACAAAGCAGAGAGGGGGAAAACCCCCACAAAGAATGAAGGACAGAAAAATGTTGGAATCCCAAAGTCCCCTCTCCCCCCTCTCACACACATGCAGCAGCAAACACCACTCCTCCCATCAACCCTCCCCCACTTGTTCCAGCAGAAAACACCCACACCCACCATGCAAGCGATCGCAATGGCCCCCAGAGACCAGGATCTAGAATCCATCTGAAAGTACAGTTCATCCTGACACTTCCTCGGGCCCTCTCTCCCTGGTGAGGGAAAGAGCCACATTGCTCCTGCCCCAGCAAGAGGGGAGGCCAACAGCTGGCTGTTCCGATGCCTGCAGCATCGCTTATTTCTTCCTCCGACTTGACAGCCCGAAGACTCTCATTCACGAGAGAAAGAGAAAGAGAAGGGGGAGGAAGAGAGGGAGAGGGGAGAGGGGGAGAAGGGAAGGGGGGTGGAGAGAGAGAGAGAGAGAGAGAGAGAGCGAGAGGCCTTTGACAGCCATAGCACTGTCTTGATGTTTTGATCTCCCTCGACGCTTCAGTCAGTGACATTGGCAAGGGAATGCCATACCCCGAAGCTCGTCTGCCAAGCCGATCCTAAAGATATGGAATCATTGGCCGCTTGGAGAGTTCCGAAGAATGAGAACTCATGGTCGTGAAGAACGCGTTTTGAGTGCAACTATATATATATATGTATGTTTAAATTAGAAGGGGGGGCTCACTACAATAGAGCAGGAGGCCCTTTGTTCCTTTCAGTGTCTGTGCTGAACGCATGTCCAATTAAACCCCAGCCTGTACTGTACATGGTCTATATCCCTCCATTCTCTGTATTTATGTGTCTGTCTGACACCCACCACTATATAAAAATACTCCACCCCCCCCCCCACACCCACCCTTAAATTGCTTTCTTCTCACTGCTGCCATCAAGGAAAGCACAGGAGCCTCAGGTTCCACACCACCAGGTTCAGGAACAGTTATTTCCACTCAACCAAAGAGGATAACTTCACTCAACTTCACTTGCCCCATCACTGAAATGTTCCCACGACTGATGGACTCACTTTTAAGGACTTCAATTCACATTCCAGATATTTATTGTTTATTTATTTAGTAGCATTTCTCTCTTTCTGCATTTACAGTTTGGTGCCTTTGGCAGACAGTCTGTCCATCTTCGTTGTGCGTGTTTTTCCATTGATTCTGCCATGTTTCTTTACAGTTATTGTGAATGCCTGTAAGAAAATGAATCTCAGGGTAGTGTACAGTGACATGTATGTACTTTGATAATAAACTTACATTGAACTTTTGACCTTTGAAATTCACCTCCTCGAGAATTGGCATTTCAACCCCGATTCTGACTGCCTGCCCTATCGATGCCTGTCAAGATTTTATGTTACCGGTAATTTTAGATCGTTATCAGAGATGGAGCACTCGGTCATGTGGAGGGACTGGGTTTGCTTTACCAGGGGTCTGGGAAGACTACCAAGTTATCAGGAGGATCGATAAGGTTGAAAGGTTATAATTATGAGGATGAAGACAAGTAGGAAACTTTTCCTCCAAGAGGAGCTGTTTAAGATGATTGGTGTGGCACAGCAATGACTTGTGGCAGCAATCACAATTATTAACTACTCAATTACACTTTTTCTTGGATATGATTACTGCGATTAATTGCTTGTAACTTCCCTTTCAGAGCTGAGCTGCTGAACTGCCTCAACCTGGCATTTTTGCAGTGTGAACTGAAGTCCCACAGGTATAGGATGGTTGTGGTGTGGCATGGGTCGAATCAGGTCACGAGAGCTAAGCACGAAGCAATGGTTGGCCACTGTTGGAGTGGACTTGGAGGCAATCCACTGCAGCAGAACTGAGGCAAGGCAGGAGTTGAGATGGCAGGGCCCAGGCTCGAGTGCGAGGGAAGATCCAAGGTTTGAATACCTAAGTGCCAGGCCGAATTGGAAAGGTCGGGTATGACCGAATCAAGATGGCGGGGCCTGGGCACAAGAGTGTATCGAGGTGGCAGGGCTTGTATCCAAAACCGGGGAATGACCTGAGGTTTGGACGCTTTAAGCGCAGGGCCAGGTTGCGAACGTCAGGGTGACGGGTGGGTTCAGCTTGCTGCTCTACTTGTCTCTGCGCCGAACTGAGGCTGCGGCCTGCAAATAACCGGCTCCTGAATCCGCTGCAATGATGTCTGGCTTTGCGGCTGTGGGCTCATTTCCGTGAGCGTCAGTTCTGAATGTTATTTGCTTTCTTTTATCGTTTGCATGATTTGTTTTCTTCCCCTGCATGTTGGGTGTTTGATCGTCTTTTTAAAATGGGTTTTATTCGGGTTCCTTGTTGTGAGGAGACGAACCTCAAGGCTGTGTAATGTATAGATAATGTATCAATAACGAATGTACTTTGAAGTTTGAAATTTGACTGGAGGGCATGGGTTTAGGCTATAAGACTTTGCAGGTAACAAACAGGTTCTGTGATTGCAGATATAGATTTCAGGCCATAAGACACAGGGAGTAGAATTAAGCCATTGTCTGCAAGTCAGAAAATACACGCAAATCACTCGATATTGTAACTGCAGCCCCAGTGCATAATGAATATCACCAAAACACGAATAAGAGAATAAAAAGATTGAAAAAGAAAAGAAAAAAAACTAATAAGAGAAAAAAAACCACAAAATTTATAAGACCTTAAGACATAGGAGCAGAATTACACCATCATCTTCTCCTTCACTGCTGCTTCTTTCTATTCATTACCTCTCCTCCGTCTTGTAGTTCAGTTGAAGAGTCAACTGTCCGTTTCCCCCCTCAGATGCACTGGCTCCAGGTGCCAGTATCTGCAGTCTCTTGTGTCGCCCAAACACCTTCTGGTTCACCAGCAAACCATCCCACCGTCTGTGGCCCATTGTGACCTCCATCTTCACCCCTCATCCTCTACCCCCCTTTCCCCTCTTTTCCATAGACGGTCCCATTTATCCCCTTTCTCATTTTATCCGATGACAGTGGTGTCATCTTCAAACCTGTAGATCAGGGGTTCTCGAACTTTTTTTATGCAGTGCACTAAAGCACAGTAGTACACATAACACACTTACAACATGATAACATGGGAAAGTAAGAGTTAAATCTTCAAGTTTATTATGCACTGATGAACAAAGTAAAGTGCATAAAGTAGGGTACAGTATAAATTATCCCACATGCATTGCTGCAGGGAGTTGAGAAGCCTAATGACCTGAGGGAAGAATTTGTTTCCCATCCTGACCGTTCTTGTCTTGATGCATTGGAGTCTCTTGCCTGATGGTAGAAAGTCAAAGAGGATGCTGGATGGATGGGTGGGATCCTTACTAATAACTAAGGGCCCTGTGTAAGGAGTGCTCCTGATAAAAGTCCCTGATGGATGGTAGGGACAGAATAAACAGTCGACTTTCAGACCCTCAGAGTGAAATGCATCATCGAGAAGTGTCTGCTAAGAGTCTTTCCCTGAGGAAATGGTATAACCATTAAGGTCTGTCTTATACGGAGGAGTGGGTGGTTCTGTATCAAACTGAGTTAGTACTTTTGAAGGATCCTATTGAGGATCACAGCCCGGGTGGTGTTTGTTAACAAGAGCCTGCAATTATGAAGGAGGCAAAAAGCCTGGTCATCAAAACATCATCTGGTTCTGCAATAGACGTTGCAACATTATCAGATCTATGTAATCACCGCTTTTGTGCTCTGAATCATGTGTGGGTTGACTCAGCGTCTGTGGTCAGAATCAATTTCCTCAAAATGCCTCGTAATATGTGAAGCTGATACTTAAGTAAAAATGTCAATTTTTTTTCATTTGCAAGGACAATGTAAGTCTAACCAGAGTACGATCAAAGGAATCTGGGAATATTGACCCATAATTCCATCAAAGTGGCATCACAGGTAGATAGAGTCATAAAGAAGGCTTTCAATGGTGATGTGTTTGTGCTTTGATAATAAATTTACTTTGAACTTTTTGGCACAGTGGCCCGTCGGGATGCTATGTTGAAGTTGTATCAGACTTTGGTGAGGTTGAATTTGGAGTTCTATGCACAGATCCAGTCGCCTACCTACAGGAAGGTATCAATGAGATTGACAGAGTGCAGAGGAGACTAACAAGGATGTTGCCAGGACTTGCCAGGGGAAATACATACCTCAGCTTGTTAACACAAGAACTGGAAATTACAGGATTAGGTTGAAAGGTGAAATATTTAAGGGAACCTGAGCAGGAACTCAGAGGGTGGTGAGAGTGCAGCAAACAGGAGTTGTGAATGCAGGCTCAATTGCAACATTTAAGGGGAGCTTGGTTAGGTACAGGGGTAAGAGTGTTATGGAGAGCTATTGTGTGCGTGCACAGATAGATGTGACCGGACTGAAAAAGCAGGTCAGCATGAACTAGGCGGGCCAAAGGGCCACTGAGCCGTAGTGCTGTATGACTGGCCATATTTCAGGACCATTCGAAGGGTGGGTGTAAGCTGCCTTCTGCTGAAGGGCCTTTCACGGTGCCGTCGGAGAGGGTGATCCACGATTTGGAGCCAGTGACGGTGAAGGAAGAATGAAATATTTCCCAATCGGAACGGCATGGGACCGGCAGAGAGGTGAGGGTTTTGAGAGGGGCTGCTCAAGTAGCTGGGGGGACCAACCATGGGGCATCTTGTAGACACGGTGGGGGGGGGGAGTGTCTACAGGGTGGATGGGGCCTCAGACAAGGGGGAAGGCTGGACAGCATCGAGCCTCTCGAGACCCGCTGGAATCACACTGACCCAGGCGGGTGGAACGTGTCCTGTTGTACTCCTGACTGGTGTTTTGTAGATGGCGGGAAAGGTCTTGGGGTGTAAGGAGGTACCCTGCCCACAGGATCCCCAACCTTGGTCCTGCTCCTGTAGGTCTGCTTGAGTTTCTGGCCAATGGTGTGACCTCCCAACCCCCCACAAGATGCAGATGGTATGTGTGGTGAACTACGTGTGCCTGTCGTGGTCTTACCTGATGGGTGGGAGGACACGGTCTCCGGTAGGGATGATGGAACATGTTGACACATTTCTTTAATATTTTAAGCAAGATTATTTATTTTATTCCCATCTTTTACAGTCTCAAAATAACAAAAAAAGGAAAAGGGCCCGAAGCAAAAGTTTGGGCGCCCTGCATGGTCAGTACTTAGTAACTCCCCCTTTGGCAAGTATCACAGCTTGTAAACACTTTCTGTAGCCAGCTAAGAGTCTTTCAATTCTTGTTTGGGGGATTTTCACCCATTCTTCCTTGCAAAAGGCTTCTAGTTCAGTGAGATTCTTGGGCTATCTTGCATGCACTGCTCCTTTGAGGTCTATCCACAGATTTTCAATGATGTTTAGGTCAGGGGACTGTGAGGGCCATGGCAAAACCTTCAGCTTGTGCCTCTTGAGGTAGTCCATTGTGGATTTTGAGGTGTGTTTAAAATCACTATCCTGTTGTAGAAGCCATCCTCTTTTCATCTTCAGCCTTTTTACAGATGGTGTGATGTTTCCTTCTGGAATTTGCTGGTATTTAATTGAATTAATTCTTCCCTCTACCAGTGAAATGTTCCCCGTGCCACTGGCTGCAACACAAGCCCAATGCATGATCAATCCACCCCCGTGCTTAACAGTTGGAGAGGTGTTCTTTTCATGAAATTCTGCACCTTTTTTCTCCAAACATACCTTTGCTCATTGCGGCCAAAAAGTTCTATTTTAACTTCATCGGTCCACCGGACTTGTTTCCAAAATGCTTCAGGCTTGTTTGATGTTCCTTTGCAAACTTCTGACGTTGAATTTTGTGGTGAGGACGCAGGAAAGGTTTTCTTCTGATGACTCTTCCATGAAGGTCATATTTGTGCAGGTGTCGCTGCACAGTAGAACAGTGCACCACCACTCCAGAGTCTGCTAAATCTTCCTGAAGGTCTTTTGCAGCCAAACGGGGGTTTTGATTTGCCTTTCTAGCAATCCTACAAGCAGTTCTCTCAGAAAGTCTTCTTGGTCTTCCTGACCTCAACTTGACCTCCACCGTTCCTGTTAACTGCCATTTCTTAATTACATTACAGACTGAGGAAACGGCTACCTGAAAACGCTTTGCTATCTTCTTATAGCCTTCTCCCGCTTTGTGGGCATCATTTATTTTAATTTTTAGAGTGCTAGGCAGCTGCTTAGAGGAGCCCATGGCTGCGGATTGTTGGGACAAGGTTTGAGGAGTCAGGGTATTTATAAAGCTTTGAAATTTGCATCACCTGGCCTTTCCTAACAATGACTGTGAACAAGCCATAGCCCTAACAAGCTAATTAAGGTCTGAGACCTTGGTAAAAGTTATCTGAGAGCTCAAATCTCTTGGGATGCCCAAACTTTTGCACGGTGATCCTTTTTTTGCACTCTAAAATTGTACAAAACAAAAATAATACACTAATCTTGCTTAAAATGTTGAAAAGAATGTTTCATCTTTAACTTTATGACTTTTGGAGATCAGTTCATCTTCTACTCACTTAACCATTCACAGTAACAGAAATTTTGTCCAGAGGTGCCCAAGCTTTTGCATGCCGCTGTATATAAAGCTAGGGGGCCTAGGACTTTTGCACAGTGCTGTACTAGTGAATGTGGAGCAGAGAGTGAGTTTGTAAATCTGGCAGGAGCAAAGGATGTTGGGAATGGTGAGGGTGGGAGGGGTGTGGGACAGGTGGCCGCGAAGGAGTGTCATGGATAGGGGTGATGAGGGTGCAGAGACACCCAGCCCTGAGACACCAGGCAAGGTCATTTGATTCCAAACAATTGGTTTATTGATCATTACAGAATGTCTCTCTGGTGCTTCCCTCTCCCTTCCCCTTT
The DNA here is from genome assembly GCF_030144855.1 of Hypanus sabinus. NCBI lineage: Eukaryota > Metazoa > Chordata > Chondrichthyes > Myliobatiformes > Dasyatidae > Hypanus > Hypanus sabinus. The sequence goes on along the minus strand of NC_082712.1, from coordinate 90,394,158 downwards.
TCCCAGCCATGATTCCCCTCTCCCTGCCCCCTTCCCACTCTCAGTCCACAATAGAAACCCAGATCAGAATCAAGTTTATCATCACTCACGTATGTCATGAAATATCTTTTTATTTTGTGCAACAATACAGTGCAATACATAGAATCACCAGAGTACACTGCAAGATATATGAGCCTAAGACTTTTGCAGAGTAGGGGTATGCCCTCAGATTCATTTTCTGGCAGATATTGGGAACAAAGAAAGCAATAATATTTTTGAGAATTATTGCCAAAGACTGACCAGCAACCACGATGCAAAAGAAGGGAAATAATACGGAGAACATAGTTGTAAATTCCTTGAAAGTGAGTGTGGAGTTCGTGAAATCAATTCATTGTTGGGGTGAGTGAAGTTATCCACGCTGGTTCAGAAGCCTGATGGTTGTAGGGAAATAGTTGAGAGATATAGAGAGACAGATATAGAGAGAGGATATAGAGAGATAGAGATATACAGTATTGCGAGATATAGAGAGATACAGTATAGATAGAGATATAGAGAGATAAATAGAGAGAGAGAGAGAGAGAGAGAGAGACTGTCTCCTAGTGACAGTCCGTTTCTGTGTGTGTGTGTGTGTGTGTGTGTGTGTGTGTGTGTGTGTGTGTGGGAGGGGGCTTTCCCCTGAGACCATCTATGTGCATGTGAGAGAGAGAGAGTCTGTCTCCTAGTGACAGTCGGTTTGTTAGTGTGTGTGTGTGTGTGAGAGAGAGAGAGAGAGAGAGAGACTGTACCTCAGTGAGTGTTATTCTGTGTGTGTGAGACCTGGTGAAGGTGAGTGTGTATGTGGGACCCGACCTCGAGTGAGGGTCAGTGTGTATGTGGGACCCGACCTCGAGTGAGGGTCAGTGTGTATGTGTGGGGCCATGCTGTCCTGGACATTGGTTCTCAAAGCCCAGAGTGGGACAGGAACTCCTGACCCTTTGGCTAACAGTGAACCTGCCACTGACCAACCAGCGTCTGTAAAAAGCAGAGCAGCAGAATTTCATGGCAGATGAATTACTTCAGGGTCCGATGTTGAGCAAAGGCTACACACTCAGAGTTAAAACAGCCAGCCACACATGCTGGTGTTGCTCTCCTTTCAGATCAGAGTTCTGAGTCTGGTGTCTGCATGAATTATTTAACAGTTTCACAGAGGCTGCTTCACCCCTGAAGCTGGCTGCAGCTAGAGTCATACAGAGAATTCTAGTCATAGAGTCCAACAGGACAGAACAGTCCATTCAGCCCAACAAGTCCGTGCTGACTAAGATTGCCAACTAACCCAGTCCATTTGTCAGCTTTAGGCCCATATCTCTCTAAACCTTCCTTATGCATGTACCCGTCTTCCAAATGTTGTTGTATCTGCCTCAACCTCTTCCCCGGCAGCTTGTTTCATGTACTGACCACCTGCTGGGTGAAAAAGATGCTATCAAATCTACGGTATGTCCTCTCGTTCCTGATTCTCCATCCCTGGGGAAACGACTGCATGCGTTCACCCTGTCCATGCTCCCCGTGATTTTATAAACCTCTATAAAAGGCCACCCCTCATTCTCCTACTCTGCAGTAAGTAACGCCCTAGTCTGCTCAACCTCTCTCCACAACTCAGAGCCTTGGGTCTCAGCAGCACCCTCGTAAATCTCTTTCCAGCTTTGCGGAATCTTTCCTACAGCAGGGAGACCTCAAATGAGAGGAATATTCCAAACATGGCCTCACCTATTGATGCACTATCAATAACTCCGAAAGACTGGAAGTAGGGTAAATACTGAAAGGCTTTTATTAACAATAAAGTGGATCCGTGTCCATACTGGATGACTGCCCTGGACTGTGGGAGGAGCAGTGACACAATCACCTTTATCCAGGGGTCTGTGGGAGGAACCACAGCAGCAGTCAGCAGAGGGGCGTGTCCAGACAGGTATACATGGTTTCCCACACCTACACCTTGTACAACAGCTCTGGGTCTACAGTCAGCACGCTTACACATCAAGTCATGGATTTCAAACGTGACCCTCTTCGGTCCACTTCGTCCATGTCAACTGTGATTCTGTCTACATCAATTAAACTGCCAAGATTACATTCGTATTCCCTGACACCTTTCCTATCCAAGCGCCTTTGAGACACTGCAATTGTACAAAACTCTTAGGCACACATTTATAAAGCAAGGTTGCCTTAGGCTTTTGCACAATACTGTGGTAATTTTATGTTGCTGTTGTTCGTCCTTCAGAGTCGAAGACGACCACGACTTCTGTCATGTGGAGGGTTTGTGACTGTGGGTCTGGGGGTGACTGGTGAGGCCAATCCGGGCCCTGACAGCTCGCCCACATGTGGGAGTGGAGGTAGCTCGAGCCTTGCGCACGGCGCGTTTCCTCCGAGCCTCTGCGGTGCGTCTGATTTCTGCTGCATGTGCTCCTTTAGTGGTCCTGCTCCACCAGGTTGGGCGGTCCAGAGCAAGCGAGTCCCAGCTACTGGGATAGATGTTGAGGTCTTTGAGGCAGTCTTTGAAACGTTTCTTCTGCCCTCCAACGGAGCGCTTGCCCTGGCTCAGCTCTCCATACAGCAGCTGTTTTGGTAGTCGACGGTCAGACATCCTGACGACATGTACTGCACTGATGATAAACCTGATACTGATATGGGTCTCTATTGTGTACTGAGAGTGGGAGGAGAATCAGGATTGGGAAGAGGGGGAGGAATGAGAAGCACCAGAGAGACATGCTGTCATGATCATTAAACCAGTTGGCTGGAGTCAAATGACCTTGTCTGGTGTGTCAGGGCTGGGTGTGTCTGCACCCATGCCTCCCCCTCTCCCCCCACCCCAGCACACCACCTGTCCATCACCCCTCCTGCAGCACTCCACCGTCACCATTCTCAACACCCTTTGCTTCCACCAAACTCGCTCTCTGCTCCACGTTGACAGAACCGTGCAGAAGTCTCAGGCACCCTAGCTGTATATATGTGCACAGTACGCTATAGCTGCCTGCACCACCTCACCTTGTCAGCTCTGCGTGAAGAACACCCCTCAGATCTCTTCTGAATTTCTCCCCTCTCACCTTGAATCTAGCTCCCATGTCTCTGTCAGACCTCGCTTGGAGTATTGTGAGGAGTTTTGGGCCCCTTTTCTGAGAAAGTACTGTGCTAGCACTGGAGAGGATCCAGAGGAAGTTCATGAGAATGTAAACATGAGGAAATCTGCAGATGCTGGAAATTCAAGCAACACACACAAAATGCTGGTGGGACGATGCTGCCTGGCCTGCTGCGCTCCACCAGCGTTTTGTGTCTGCTGCTTGAAATTCATGAGAATGACCCTGGGATGGAAAGGGTTAAAGTATGAGGAGCTTTTAGTGGCTCTGAGCCTGTACTGGCTGGATTTAGAAGAATGAGGGAGGGGATCTTTTTTGAAACTTTCGAATGTTGAAAAGCCTAGATCAAATCAATGTGGGGAAGATGTTTCCAGTGGTGAGTGAATCTACAATCAGACAGTGCAGCCTCGGAAAATAAGGACATCCCTCTAAAACAGAAATAAAGAGGAATTTCTTTAGCCAAAGGGTGATTAATCTGTGTATATCTTTGCCACAGGGGGCTGTAAAGGGCAAGTCATTGGGAGTATGTTATTGATTAGTAATGACATCAATTTGATAAGAAGGCAGAAGAATGGCATTGAGAGGGATAATAAATCACTCACAGTGCTGGAACAGACTCGATGGGCCAAATGGCCTAATTCTGCTCTTATGTCTCTAATTGTAAGTTTTAAAATCCTCTATAACAATCCTCACAAAATTGAAGGGACTCATGGCTTAAAAAAAGGGCTGGGAACCCCTGTTTGTTAAGGTCACCCCTCAGCCTTCAATATTCCAGTGAGCCTATCCAATCTCTCCTTCGAATTATTTTAATTTCCTTAAGGAGGTAACAGAAATCAAACAACTGGAAATCTGTTAACTGTCCATCCTCTTAATGTGTTACTAGGAGACCTCTGATTGCCCCTGGCTGCCTCGAAACCTCCCCCATCCTCTTCCTACTGGCGGTGTGGGAGACGGCTGTGTGGCCAGAGACCCGGGTTCTTTGGGCACAGAGCTCGGAAAAACTGAGGCAAAGGACTCTTAACATCATAAATCAGCGAGTTGTTTGTTATGTCTCCCCTTTCCCCGTGAAATGGAGACACCTCTTTCTCCCTTATTAGGGAGGGAGAGAGCCTGTGGTTTGTCGAATTCCGGTGAACGAGTAGTCTTTGGGGTGCTGCAAGTCTGTGTCTTTATTGATGCTTTGCTGCACGCTGGAGTGCTTGGTGGGGGTTGCTGATACTTTTTTTTGCTGGTGGGTGCGGTTGTTGCCTTGCTGCTGTTTGTGTGTGGGTGGGGGAGCTGGGGGGGGGCTTTGGGGGATCTAACATCTAACTGTCGTTCATTCTTTTTGTGGACGGTTGCGAAGAAAAAGCATTTCAGGATGTATATTGTATACATTTCTCTGACATTAAGTGTACCTTTGAAACATAGTGTAGCGGTTAGTGCAGCCCTATTATGCACCCACCATTCTGTGTAAAAACCCTGCCCCTAACATCCCCCCTTATACTTTCCTCCAATCACCTTAAAATGATGCCTCCCATCCCTCCTTCCCGCCTCTTTATATCGGCCATCTCCCTCTCCTTGGAAGCATTTCTCGTCAGAGTTTGGAGTTCAATCCCGGTGTCTTCTGTAAGGAGTCTGTGTCCTCTCCAAGGAATGCTGGGGGTTTCCTCCGGGTGCTCTGGTATCCTCCCACAGTCCAAAGGCGTACCGGTGAGTAGGTGAATCGGTCATTGTGAGTTGTCCTGTGACTAGGCTAGGGTTAAATCGGGGGTTGCTGGGCCGGAAGGGTCTGTTCAGCACTGTACCGCAATAAATCAAACTACTTAAATAAAAGAATATCTGCCATACCTGGAATTTGGAAAGTTAGTCCCGTGGCCTTGCTTCAAGTTTGATTCTGAACTCCGGTGTGGAGTTTGCACCCTCTCCTTGTGACTGTGTGGGCTCCCCCTCCACCCGGAGGGTGGAGCAGTTAATCGGCTGCAGTACATAAAGAATTGAAGGGGATCCCATTCCAGTATCCGTGTGCAACGGAAATCCACTTCCCAGTCTCCAAAATGGCTTGTTGTTACCCTCACTTCTTCAGCACAGCAGCAGAAATTGTTCAAACTTTAAGATGTCCCAACACGTTAAACTTAAAAACAATAGTCTTTGCTCACCCTGTTCTCTCTTCTTGTTCTTTCCTTTGTTCTTGCGACACTTAATAAAACAGTCTTATGCAACAAGTTTTACACCTCATTCTTGACTCTTGAAGAATCAAGAAGCAACAGGATCCAACAAAGTCATCACTTACGGTTACCACTCTCAAGGGGTGCAGACAATATCATAATGCATTTCACTCAGACACATGCACATAGCTAGAGGGTCTGTCTTGTGCACAGTCCTGCATTTGGTAACGTGGAGCGGAGAACGAGTTTTCTAAATCTGGTGAGAGCAAAGGAATGGCAAAATCTACAGATGTAACTCGTACAAAATGCTGGAGGAGCTCAGCAGGCCGGGCAGCATCTGTGGAAAAGAGTCAACAGTCGGTGTTTCAAGCAGAGAGCCTTAATCAGGAATGGCGAGAGCGGAGTGTCGTGGGGGGGATGTGGGACAGGTGGCAGGGAAGGAGTACCAGGGTGGGAGGGTGAATGCAGGTGCAGACATACCCGGCCCTGAGACACCAGGCAAAATCATTTGATTCCATACAACTGGTCTATTGATCATTGCAGAATGTGTCTCTGGTGCTTTGTGCTCCCTCCCCCTTCCCTTCCCCCCTTTCTCAGCTATGTTTCTCCGCTCCCTGTCCCCTTCCCACTCTCAGTCCACAACAGAGACCCAGATGAGAACCAGGTTTATCATCACTCACACATGTCATGAAATTTGTTTTATTTTGTGGCAGCAGTACAGTATTGTACAGTACAATACATAAAATTTCTGCAGTACTGTGCAAAAGTCTTCAGCACATATACCCAGTACAGCTGGAGTGCCCAAGAGGTTTGTACAGAACAGTTCAGTATGTTTTGATGTACACATGATAGACAAATTATTATCGATCTGAACAGGGGGATCAGTTGTGGGGCTGCTGGTGGGGGTGGGAGAGGAGGGTGACGGGTGACTGAGCGACTGGCATGGACGAAACGGGACAAATGGCCTCCTCTTGTACTGTTTAGCAAAACTCCGCCACCCAGCTAATGTGAATTGCCATTGATTCAGCATTCAAAAGGCTCCAACATTCTTTATAAACCCACCAGGGCCACTCCTGTTCTGCTTTCAAGCTCATCAGCTTCCTTCCTGGGGGTTTCAATAGTCCAGACAATCTCCCCACAGTCTAGACTATCTTCACAACCCAGAACTTGCCCTCTTTGTACTACAACCATCAGGGAGGAGGTACAGGAGCCTGAAGATCCACACTCAAGGTATTAGGAACAGCTTCTTCCTCTCTGCCCGAGTCCTGATGAAGGGTCTCAACTCAAAACGTTGGCAGTTTCTTCCTCTCCATAGTTGCTGCCTGACCTGTTGAGTTCACTCAGCACTTTGTGTGTGTTAATCTTCTGCTCTGCAGTCAGATGCATGGACACACAGACACTTCCTTGTTAGTTTGCTCTTTTTGTACCACAGTTTTATTTTTAATATATTTCTTATTAACTTGTGGTAATATTTTATATACTACACTGTACTGCTGCCACAAAACAGCAGATTTCACACATACACCCAGTGGCCACTTTATTAGTATGCCTGCTCGCTAATGCAAATATCTAATCAGCCAATCATGTGGCAGCAACTCAATGCGTAAAAGTATGCAGACGTGGCCAAGAGGTTCAGCCGTTGTTCAGACCAAACATCAGAATGTGGAAGATTGTGGAATGATGGTTGGTGCTGGATGGGGGGGTGTGGTTTGAGTATCTCAGAAACTGCTGATCTCCTGGCATTTTCATGCACAGCAGAGTCTAGAGTTTACAGGAATGGAGTGAGAAGCAAACAGATATCCAGATATAAGTGACAGTTCTGAGGCCAAAAGCGCTGTTTTAATGAGAGAGGTCAGACTGGTTCAAGCTGACAGGAAATCGACAGCAACTCACATTAATCAGTGGTGTGCTGGAGAGCATCTCTGAACGTGCAACACTTTGAACAAGTCTCACGGCACTTGTTGGTGATGATAAACCTGATTCTGAATGGACCACAGCAGCAGAAGACCATGAACAGACACTCACTGGTCACTTTATTAGGGGCAGGAGGTGACGACTGGGTGCACATCAGTGACAGTAAACCTGATTCTGAATCCACCAAAGAGCAAAGGGTTAAAACTTAAACACAAACCATTTTGCAGAAGTGCAGAGCAACACACACAGAATGCTAGCGGAACTCAGGAGGTCGGGCAGCATCTTTGTTGATGAATGAACAATCAACATTTTGGCCTAATGGCCTTCTTTGAGACTGTAAAGGAAGGGGGAAGACATCAGAATAGAAGGTGGGAGGGAAGGAAAAGAGGGTGCTGTATTATAGAAATGTAGAGATTTGAAGGTGTGTAATGATACTGGCAGCAAGAATGCATTAGACCGAGCCATTAAAGGAGCAGCGGCTGTTTGCTTAAGGCAGTGCTATGAATCCTTGACCCAGTATAGTCACAAGATGCGGTGTAACAGGTCAGGAAACTGAGAGACGGGTTGAGGAAGTTTTCTTGAAAAAGGAAGTGGTTGATGTTCATCTCTGTTTCCTTATTGAAACCTCTGTGGTTGAGTTATAGGGCCTCAGAGCTCAGAAACAGGCCCTTTGGCCCATTGAGCCCATGCTGACCATGGGCCACCCATTGTTACCAATCCAGAAGAGCATCAGAGCTAAACACAAAGTTGCTGGAGGAACTCAGCAGGTCAAGCAGCATCCATGGAGGGGAATGGACTGTCAGTGCTTCTGGCCCCAAGAAGAGAACTTCAGCATTTTGTATGTTGCTCTGGCCTTCCAGCATCTGAAGAATCTCTTGTGTGCTTAAGACTGTAAGACAAAGGAACATAATTTGGCCACTTGGGACATCAGGTCTGCTCCATCATGGCTAACTTACTTTCTCTCTCAACCAGGCTCTCCTGCTTCCTCTCCCGTAACCCTGACTAATCAACTGCCACTTTAAATACAGCTACTGACTAACCAGGGGAGCTGAGTTCTTCTGTTCCAGAAGGATATCCTGCTGCAAATACCCGACCTAAAACAATCCAGGCCATAGCCACCATAACACCCTAAGATATAGGAGCAGAATTAAGCCATTCAGCCCATTGAGTCTGCACCTCCATTCATACACATCCCTCTCAACCCCATTCTCCTTATAACCTTTGACACACTGACTAATCAAGAACACTTCAAGAACACCCACTGACTTGACCTCCACAGTGGTCCGTGGCAATGAATTCCACAGATTCACCACCTTCTGGCTGAAGAAATTCCTGCTCATCTCTGCTCCACATTCCCATCAACTCTCCTCAAATTCTACCCCTCACCTATTCTAGGAGTTGGGAGAAAACTACATTGGCCAATTAACCCCCGACCCCGTTGGGAAGTAGGAGGAAATCAGAACAGCCGAGGGGGGGGGGACACCGAATCCATTCTGTCTCCCATCATTCCCAATCACCCTGTCCTTATCCGAACGTCCCTGCAAACCAATGTTTCCTCAAGCCCGTCAGCGCTCCGTAGACTGAGTCACCAGTAAACCTATTCCCCTACAACAGAAAAGAAGGTCATTCAGCCCATCGAATCTGTACCGGCTCATATATCAACAGCATTCCCCATCTCTGTACTCCCCATGTACCCACCAACTGCTCCCCCCCGATTCCACCCCTCACCCATACACAGGGGGACAATTAACCCTCCGACCCCACACGTCATTGGGACGTATCTGGGACGCTGAGGCTTTGCAAGGCTTTGGTCAGGCCGCAGTTTTCAGCCCCTGATTTCAGACAGGAGGTGCTAGCACCGGAGAGGATCCAGAGAAGGTTTACGAGAATGATTCCAGGAATGAAAGGGTTAATGTACGAGGAGCGTTTAGTGGCTCTGGGCCTGTACTCTCTGACGTTTAGAAGGATGAGGGGGGGGAGGGGGGATCTCATTGAAACCGACTGACTATTGAAAGGCCTTGATAGAGTGGACATGGAGAGGATGTTTCCTACAGTGGGGGGGGGTTTCAGATGACAGGGCACAGCCTCAGAATACAAGGACATCTGTCAGAACAGAGATGAGGAGGAATTTCTTTAGCCAGAGGGTGGTGAATCTGTGGAATGTAGAGGCCAAGTGATTGGGTATATTTAAAATGGAAGTTGATAGGTTCCTGGTTAGTCTGAGTGTTAAAGTTTATAGGGAGAAGAAATGGAGTTGAGAGGGATAATAAATCAGCCATGATGGAATGGCGGGGCAGACTCGAAGGAGTGAATGGCCTAATTCTGTTCCTATGTCTGTGGTCTATGGAAAGTGATTCGGGGAAATGTTAGGGATTGCTCTAACGGGCTATGAGGACGGGTAGATGCACTTCCCCCAGACATTCTCTCTTCTCCCCTCTTCCATCAGTCAGAAGGTACAAACCCTTAAAGTCTGTACCACCAGCTTCCATCCCCCTGTTATCAGACCCTTGACTGAGCAATAAACTGATCCCTTGGCCTCACAATGTGCCTCATTGTGATCTTGCCCTTTATTGTACACTGCATGTTTCAAGTAATTTATAACACATTGTTATTGTTTTACCTTGTTCTACCTCGATGCACTGTAGGTGAATGATCTGTACAATCTGTACGAACAGGATGCAAGCCAAGATTTTCACTGTGACTCAGTACATATGACAATAATAATGGTCTGATGCTGATGCAAATTCCAAAACCCTGAGTGGTCTCCCTGTTTTAGCTCTCCTCTTTCCCAAGAGCCTCCACTCATTGGGAGTATTCCTGGGTGAACAACATTAAACTCACAGAATACAACTCTACCACTCACTCTTAGAACAGAGAAAAGGAAGTGGGACCAGGGTAAACTTCTCACTGCACCGTCCCATCACACACTCCCGGGGTCAGACAGAGAGTGAATCTCCCTCCACACTGTCCCATCACACACTCCCGGGGTCAGACAGAGAGTGAATCTCCCTCTACACTGTCCCATCACACACTCCCAGGGTCAGTCACAGAGCGAAGTTCCCTCCACACTGTCCCATCACACATTCCCAGTATCAGACACAGAGTGAAGCTCCCTGTACAACATATTGAGAGGGGTTGAGGGGTGGAATCTGGTGGCAGCTCAATTATCAGGAATGTGAGGGGAACTGGATTAGTATAGGATCTGTATAAATGTCTGGTTCTAGGGTCGACATGGACTCAATGGGCCAGAAGCCATTTCTGTGCTGTCTTGGCGTTACAGAACTGATTCTGAGGAAGTGTCCGTATTGCTACGGTGTTCCTGGCCTCTGGCTGGGTCCGTCGCAGGATTCCTCCTCGCAGTGCAGTAGGAGAAGACGAGTCCTGCGCTGAGGCTCAGCACGACCGTGCACAACAGTGAGCTGAAGAACCAGGGCTCCATCCGTCTCTTCGGCGTCTCCCAGTCTGTGTTTACTGTGGGTCAGGGGAGGGGGAGAGAGACACACAGAGTTGTCACCACTGCCCCTACTATCAGACCTGCTCAACAACCATCTCCTTGCCCCACCTTGGGACACCTTCCCCTGCCAATCCTGACTTACCCGTCTGCTAGCCAATCACAGTGCTAGAACTGACCATACAGGGAGTTTGTAACCAATGGCAGCCGCTGATGGCCTGCAGACTTGGCTGTGATATGAGAAACCTAGCCAGGGAGAGAGAGAGGGAGGGAGGGAGAGAGAGAGAGAGGAGAGAGAGAGATGAAAGGGAGAGGCAAATGAGAGAGAGCTGAAAGGGTGGAGATGGGCAGGGACAGAGAGAGGGTCAAAAGGAATCAGAGTGGAGGAGGGAGGGAAATTGAGAGGATGTGACAAAGAAAGGGAGAATAAGAGAGAGAAAGAGAATGTGGGAGAATTAGAGAGGTGAGAGAAAGAAGGAGAGGAAGAGAAAGAAATAAAAAGAGAATGAGAGAGAGAGAAAGGAAAGGAGACAGTGAGATAGAGAGGGATAAGAGAAAGGGGGAAATGCGAGAGTGACTGAGAAACAGGGAATACGGTGGAAGGAAGGACTGTGGCAGACATTGACGGATAAATATCCGTGGTAACCATACTAATCGGGTGGGTGAAAATGTGGGAATATAAATAGATTTGGAATGAAGTCCGCATTAATAAAGTTGATCTGTTATTCTGCTGCCTGATATTCTCTCTCTCTCTCTCTCTCTCTCTCTCTCTCTCTCTCTCTCTCTCTCTCTCTCTCTCTCTCTCTTCCCTTTCTGTTCTGTTCTCTCTCTGTCTCTCTTTTCTGTCGTGTTCTCTCTCCCCCTCTCTCACACACACACACACAAAGAATCTATGTTCCCTGGTATTTGTTTCCCTCTCCCACTGCCAAGTTCTCCCTCATGGGTATAATCTGATGATGCAGTCATTTCCCTGACTGGTAATACATTAAGTTTCCATTTTATTGTTTTTTGGGAACTTCCCATGTCAGGTGACCATTGAGGAAAGCAAGCCCAGTGCAATGTCTTTATAAGCCGTGCAAAGCAGTAGTTTAATTGTTCCATTTAATATCAGAGGAATGTATACAATGAACAACCTGAAATTCTTGCTCTTCACAGAGATCCATGAAAACAGAGGAGTACCCCAAAGAACGAGTGACAGTTAAACGTTGGAACCCCCCAGCTGCCCCCTCCCACACACCAGCAGCAAAGCAATAACCATCCCCCCCCACCTCCACTCATGACAGCAGACCAACCCAGCAAGCAAGAGCAAAGCCTCCAGTAAAGACCGTGACCTGCAGCCCCACAAAGGCTCATCATTCACCTGATCATTCGACATGCCTCAAGCTCTCTCTCCCCCAATAAAATCAGATTAAGGATGAAAGCAGCAAGATGGCAGGTCAGTTGGGGATCTGTACAGGGGGATGGGGAGGGAGAGAAGCAGTTGGTTTCATCTGGGACTAATGCAGATTGGTGAATCTGTGCTGTTCAGTGCCACAGGTGGAAGTGGAGACCAGGGCACTGACTGTTCATTGCCACAGGCGGATGAGGAGACCAGGGCACTGACTGATCATTATCACAGGCGGATGTGGAGACCAGGGCACTGACTGTTCATTGTCACAGGCGGATGTGGAGACCAGGGCACTGACTGTTCATTGCCACAGGCGGATGAGGAGACCAGGGCACTGACTGATCATTATCACAGGCGGATGTGGAGACCAGGGCACTGACTGTTCATTGTCACAGGCGGATGTGGAGGCCAGGGCACTGACTGTTCATTGTCACAGGCGGATGTGGAGACCAGGGCACTGACTGTTCATTGTCACAGGCGGATGTGGAGGCCCAGGTACTGGCTGTTCATTGCCACAGGCGACTGTGGAGACCAGGGCACTGACTGTTCATTGTCACAGGCGGATGTGGAGGCCAGGGCACTGACTGTTCATTGTCACAGGCGGATGAGGAGACCAGGGCACTGACTGATCATTGCCACAGGCGGATGTGGAGACCAGGGCTCTGGCTGTTCATTGCAACAGGCGGATGTGCAGACACAGGCACTGGCTGATCATTGTCACAGGTGGATGTGGAGACACAGGCACTGGCTGTTCATTGCCACAGGCGGATGTGGAGACACAGGCACTGGCTGTTCATTGTCACAGGCGGATGTGGAGACCCAGGCACTGACTGCTCATTGTCACAGGCGGATGTGGAGGCCAGGGCACTGACTGTTCATTGTCACAGGCGGATGTGGAGGCCCGGGCACTGACTGTTCATTGTCACAGGCGGATGTGGAGGCCAGGGCACTGACTGTTCATTGTCACAGGCGGATATGGAGACCAGGGCTCTGGCTGTTCATTGCCGCAGGCGGATGTGGAGGCCCAGACACTGGCTGTTCATTGTCACAGGCGGATGTGGAGACCCAGGCACTGACTGTTCATTGTCACAGGCGGATGTGGAGACCAGGGCTCTGGCTGTTCATTGCCACAGGCGGATGTGGAGGCCCAGGCACTGACTGTTCATTGCCACAGGCGGATGTGGAGACCAGGGCACTGGCTGTTCATTGCCACAGGCGGATGTGGAGACCAGGGCACTGGCTGTTCATTGCCACAGGCGGATGTGGAGGCCCGGGCACTGACTGTTCATTGTCACAGGCGGATGTGGAGACCCAGGCACAGACTGTTCCATTGCCACATGCAGATGTGGAGGCCAGGGCACTGACTGTTCATTGTCACAGGCGGATGTGGAGACCCAGGCACGGACTGTTCCATTGCCACAGGCAGATGTGGAGACCAGGGCACGGACAGTTCATTGTCACAGGCGGATGTGGAGGCCAGGGCACTGACTGTTCATTGTCACAGGTGGATGTGGAGACCAGGGCACGGACAGTTCATTGTCACAGGCGGAGGTGGAGACCAGGGCACTGACTGTTCATTGTCACAGGTGGATGTGGAGACCCAGGCACTGACTGTTCATTGTCACAGGTGGATGTGGAGACCAGGGCACGGACAGTTCATTGTCACAGGCGGAGGTGGAGACCAGGGCACTGACTGTTCATTGTCACAGGCGGATGTGGAGACCAGGGCACTGGCTGTTCATTGCCACAGGCGGATGTGGAGACCAGGGCACTGACTGTTCATTGTCACAGGCGGATGTGGAGACCAGGGCTCTGGCTGTTCATTGCCACAGGCGGATGTGGAGGCCAGGGCACTGACTGTTCATTGCCACAGGCGGATGAGGAGACCAGGGCACTGACTGATCATTGCCACAGGCGACTGTGGAGACCAGGGCACTGACTGTTCATTGTCACAGGCGGATATGGAGACCAGGGCTCTGGCTGTTCATTGCCACAGGCGGATGTGGAGACCCAGGCACTGACTGTTCATTGCCACAGGCGGATGTGGAGACCAGGGCACTGACTGATCATTGTCACAGGCGGCTGTGGAGACCAGGGCACTGACTGTTCATTGCCACAGGTGGCTGTGGAGGCCCGGGCTCTGGCTGTTCATTGTCACAGTCGGATGTGGAGACCAGGGCACTGGCTGTTCATTGCTACAGGCGGATGTGGAGACCAGGGCACTGACTGTTCATTGTCACAGGCGGATGTGGAGGCCCGGGCACTGACTGTTCATTGTCACAGGTGGATGTGGAGGCCAGTGCTCTGGCTGTTCACTGCCACAGGCGGATGTGGAGACCAGGGCACTGACTGTTCATTGTCACAGGCGGATGTGGAGACCAGGGCTCTGGCTGTTCATTGCCACAGGCGACTGTGGAGACCAGGGTACTGACTGTTCATTGCCACAGGCGGATGTGGAGACCAGGGCACTGACTGTTCATTGCCACAGGGAGATGTGGAGACCAGGGCACTGACTGTTCATTGCCACAGGCGGATGTGCTGACCAGGGCACTGACTATTCATTGTCACAGGCGGATGTGGAGACCCAGGCACTGACTGTTCATTGTCACAGGCGGCTGTGGAGACCAGGGCACTGGCTGTTCATTGCCACAGGCGGATGTGGAGGCCCAAGCACTCAATGTTCATTGCCACAGGCGGATGTGGAGACCAGGGTACTGACTGTTCATTGTCACAGGCGGAGGTGGAGACCAGGGCACTGACTGTTCATTGTCACAGGTGGATGTGGAGACCCAGGCACGGGCTGTTCATTGCCACAGGCGGATGTGGAGACCAGGGCACTGACTGTTCATTGCCACAGGCGGCTGTGGAGGCCCGGGCTCTGGCTGTTCATTGTCACAGTCGGATGTGGAGACCAGGGCAATGGCTGTTCATTGCTACAGGCGGATGTGGAGACCAGGGCACTGACTGTTCATTGCCACAGGCGGATGTGGAGACCAGGGTACTGGCTGTTCATTGTCACAGGCGGATGTGGAGACCCAGGCACGGACTGTTCCATTGCCACAGGCGGATGTGGAGACCAGGGCACTGACTGTTCATTGCCACAGGTGGATGTGGAGACAAGGGCACTGACTGTTCATTGCCACAGGCGGATGTGGAGACCAGGGCACTGACTGTTCATTGCCACAGGCGGATGTGGAGACCAGGGCACTGACTGATCATTGCCACAGGCGGATGTGGAGGCCCAGGCACTGACTGTTCATTGTCACAGGCGGCTGTGGAGACCAGGGCACTGACTGTTCATTGTCACAGGCGGATATGGAGACCAGGGCTCTGGCTGTTCATTGCCACAGGCGGATGTGGAGACCCAGGCACTGACTGTTCATTGCCACAGGCGGATGTGGAGACCAGGGCACTGACTGATCATTGTCACAGGCGGCTGTGGAGACCAGGGCACTGACTGTTCATTGCCACAGGCGGCTGTGGAGGCCCGGGCTCTGGCTGTTCATTGTCACAGTCAGATGTGGAGACCAGGGCACTGGCTGTTCATTGCTACAGGCGGATGTGGAGACCAGGGCACTGACTGTTCATTGCCACAGGCGGATGTGGAGACCAGGGCACTGGCTGTTCATTGTCACAGGCGGATGTGGAGACCAGGGCACTGACTGTTCATTGTCACAGGCGGCTGTGGAGACCAGGGCACTGACTGTTCATTGTCACAGGCGGATGTGGAGGCCCGGGCACTGACTGTTCATTGTCACAGGCGGATGTGGAGACCAGGGCACTGGCTGTTCATTGTCACAGGCGGCTGTGGAGACCAGGGCACTGACTGTTCATTGTCACAGGTGGATGTGGAGGCCCGGGCACTGACTGTTCATTGTCACAGGCGGATGTGGAGACCAGGGCACTGACTGTTCATTGTCACAGGCGGATGTGGAGACCAGGGCACTGACTGTTCATTGCCACAGGCGGCTGTGGAGGCCCGGGCTCTGGCTGTTCATTGTCACAGTCGGATGTGGAGACCAGGGCACTGGCTGTTCATTGCTACAGGCGGATGTGGAGACCAGGGCACTGACTGTTCATTGTCACAGGCGGCTGTGGAGGCCAGGGTACTGACTGTTCATTGTCACAGGCGGATGTGGAGACCAGGGTACTGACTGTTCATTGCCACAGGCGGCTGTGGAGACCAGGGCACTGACTGTTCATTGTCACAGGCAGATGTGGAGGCCCGGGCACTGACTGTTCATTGTCACAGGCGGATGTGGAGGCCCAGGCACTGACTGTTCATTGCCACAGGCGAATGTGGAGGCCAGGGCTCTCTACTCCTACATAGAAACATAGAAAACCTACAGCACAATACAGGCCCTTTGGCCCACAAAGCTGTGCCGAGCATGTCCCTGCCTTAGAAATTACTAGGCTTACCCATTGCCCTCTATTTTACTAAGCTCCATGTAGCTATCTAAAAGTCTCTTAAAAGACCCTATCTTATCGTTTTCTGTAGAGTGGAACTAGAAAGGCCACCAAACTAACCCCTTATCCCAGTATTACTTTTCAATGGATTGTACCTACATGTGCAGTAGGGTGGCTCGGTAGTGTAGTGGCTAGCAGAACATGTTACAATACAGGGTTCACTGCCTGTAAGGAGTTTGTATGCTCTCCATGTGACCACGTGGTCTCCTCCATATGCTCCCACAATACAAAGACCTACCAGTTACATAGCCATTGGACATTGTCCCATGATTACAATAGGATTAAATTAGGAGATTGTTGGGTGGTTCTGTTTGAGAAGCCAAAGGGGCTTATCAGTAAATAACAGAGGCATGTTGTTTTCATTTAGCTGCACACGTGTGTGGCATTGAATAACAGTATCTCTTGAATTTGACCCTGGTCCTTCCCCAATGATCAGGATTCATGAACGACTTCAGGATAGTGTTTCCTGAATTGTACAGGGATTTATAAACAGAATGCTTGTAATCTGGCAGCAGTTCACCCTGAATCCATTCTGGTTCACTCCCTCCCGAAAGGCTGCAAGAACTCACCAGGCAGCAGCCGAAGATCTTCAGACTTATTGGTCCCTGGAGATTCCAATTCACCTGAGAGATCAGAGGGGGAAGATGATCTTATATTGCACTTATTTGCAGCTTGCTCAGACTGCACTCAGACAGACTGCCTCTGTCTCATTCTCCCTCTCTCTTCTTTTCATCTCTATGTTTCTTCCTTCTTTTATCATCTCTGTCTCTCTGTTTTTCCCCTCTCCATCTTTCTTTCTTCCTCCACCTTCCTCTGTTGGTCTCTCTCACTCTCTCCACTTTCCCTTCTCTTCTCCTCATTGCCATCTCTCTTTCTCCCTCCCTTTCTCCTCCCCCCTCCATTTCTCTCATCTTCCCCTTCCCCACTCACCCGCCTTATATTTTCCTCTCTCTCCTTCTTTTCTTCTCCACTCCCTCTTCCCTCTCCCTCATTCACTCTCTCCCTCACTATCATTTTTCTATCTCTCCTCTCCTTTCTACGTCTCTATTTCTGTGTCTGTCTGTCTCTCCCTCATTCCACCCTCTCCATACTTTTCTATCTGTCTCCCTCTCTATTTCTCTATCTATTGATCTGTATCTCCACCTCTCTATCTCTTCTCTCTGCACCCCTTCCCCTCTCTGTCTGAGCTGGCCGTTTCTCACCCAGAGCACAATGAGTTCCGACAACACGCCACTGAAGAGAGCAGTGGAAGCATGGCCACCTCCAGGGTTGAAGGGGTGTCTAGACACTCAGGCGCAGAAAGCAACGGGCCAAGCGCTAAAGATGGGATCAAAACAACGGGTGCCCACCGATCAGCACAAAACGTGATGGGCCGAGTGGTCTGACCCCCTGATGTGAGACTCTCTGACCCTGGCGATGGGAAAAGACCCATCGCGTGCATTTGAGCTCCACCTGTCAGGGAGGCTGAGAACCCAAGGTGGGGTACTGGCTGGACAGAGAGGAGCAGCGAGTGATGCGGGAGTAATAGTGGGGGGAGCCGAGAGCGCTTTGATCAGTAAAATAGCAGAAGCACTCACCGAGGACCAACAGCACAGAGCCATTTCCATAAACCGTCTCATTTCCGGGGGGATCGAGGAGTGTAACCCCGCACCTGTAGGTACCATTGTCCGGGACAGAAACTTCCTTGATGGTCAGGACCGAGGATTTATTCCAGCCGTGAGCCGTGACGGAAAGCCTTCCATCCCAACTGCTGCACCGGTTCGACTCCCGTCCGGGGACCGCGACGGTGCAGGACACCTCAGCCCTCTCGCTGACCCAGGTGAAGCTGAGGTTCCTCACATCGGCGACCGCTCGTTGGAGGCTGCAGGTCAGCCTAGCGTCTTCTCCTTCCAGCGCTGTGATGAGGGAGGGCAGCTGGGAGACCGTCAGCGGCGACTCTGGGCAAAGAGACGCGGAGCTCAGATAGATGGCCACAGCTGGGAATGGTTAGGTGAGGGAATGAAAGACGAATTCCAGGTGTAGAAGGCCCACATTGATTGAACCATGTTAACCAGATAGAGGACCCAGCTCGGCATCGAGGAGACCCACTTTCCCACCCAGAGAGCGGTGAATAAATGTGAAACTCCCTACGTACCTGGACCAGACCTTCAGTGTCCAGGGTAGAGGCCTGCTGCTAGAGGACGGGATCAATGCAAAATGGTGCCCATAGGGCAATAGCAACATCGGAGGCCCCTGTGGCCTGATTCGGTGCTGTATGATGCTCTGTCCAGGTCCCAGGGACCACGAGAAACGGCAGAGAGTTCTGAACACACCTCAGTGCATCACACAAACCAGCCACCTCTCCACGGACTCTGTCTATACTTCTCGCTGCCTTGGTAACGCAGCCAACATATTCAAAGACCTCACTCACCCCAGACGTCCTCTTTACACCCTCCTCCCATTGGGCAGAAGATACAAAAGTCTGATATCACGTACCAGCAGGCTCAAGGGCAGCTTGAATCCCATTGTTATAAGACTACTGAATGGACCTCCTGTATAACAGTGTTGTGATCTCACAATCTATCTTTCTGACCCTTGCACCTTATTGTTTACTGCACTGCCCTTTCTCTGTAGCTGTTACACTCTATTCTGCAACTCGTTATTGCTTTCTCCTTGGAGAAACTTGGTTTTGCATGCAATCCGTACAGATCATTTCATTCCGACACTTTCTCTACCTGACCAGCTGAGCATTTCCAGAACTTCCGTGCATGTTGTTCAAGATTCCGCTCTCTCTCTCTTTTCCGCTGCATGGCTCAATCTGCACTCCTGACTGTGCAGCTAGGCACAGTTCAAATGCCATCTATAAAATTTGCCAATGACACACTGTTGTCGGCAGAATCTCAGGTGGTGACAAGGAGGTGTAGAGGACCGAGGTAAATCAGCTTGTTGAGTGGTGTCGCAACAACAGCTTTTCACTCAGCATTCAGTAAGATCAAGGAATTGCTTGTGGACTTCAGGAAGGGGGAGTCAAGGGGTCAGAAGTGGAAAGAGTGAGCAATTTCAAGTCCTTAGAACCATAGAACCATAGAACATTACAGCACAGAAACAGGCCTTTTGGCCCTTCTTGGCTGTGCCGAACCATTTTTCTGCCTAGTCCCACTGACCTGCACCTGGGCCATATCCCTCCAAACCCCTCTCATCCATATACCTGTCCAAGTTTTTCGTAAATGTCAAAAGTGAGCTCCCATTTACCACTTCATCTGGCAGCTCATTCCACACTCCCACCACTCTCTGTGTGAAGAAGCTCCCCCTAATGTTCCCTTTAAAAGTTTCCCCCTTCATCCTTAATCCATGTCCTCTGGTTTTTTTCTCCCCTAGCCTCAGTGGAAAAAGCCTGTTTGCACTCACTGTATCTATACCCATCATAATTTTATATACCTCTATCAAATCTCCCTTTACTCTCCTACGCTCCAGGGAATAAAGTCCTAACCTATTCAACCTTTCTCTGTAACTCAATTTTTCAAGTCCCGGCAACATCCTTGTAAACCTTCTCTGCACTCTTTCAATCTTATTAATATCCTTCCTGTAATTCGGTTACCAAAACTGCACACAATACTCCAAATTCGGCCTCACCAATGCCTTATACAACCTCATCATTACATTCCTTAGGTATCAACATCTCTGAAAATCTATCCTGGGCCCAACATATTGATGTAATTATGGAGAAGGCATGTCATTGGCTATATTCCATTTGGAGTTTGAGGAGGTTTGGTGTGTCGCCAAAGACTGAGGAAATTTCTACAGATGTACCATGGAGAGAGTTCTGACTGGCTGCATTGTTGTGCACTTTGGAGGCTCCAATGCACAGGATCAGAATACGCAGCAATGGGCTGCAAACTCAGCCCACCCCGGCAAGGACGACATCTTCAAAGAGTGACGCCTTAAAAAAGAGGCGGCATCCATCATTATGGAGCCCCACTGCCCAGGACCCGCCCTCTTCTCCTTGCTGCCATCAAGGAGGAGGAAGACATAGACCTAACGTTTTAGGAACAGCTTCTTCTCCTCAGCCACCAGATTTGTGAATGGTCCATAAAACTATGAACACTACCTCATGATCTTGTCACTACTTATTTTCCATATCTCTTACTGTAACACAGTAATTTTTTTATATCTTGCACTGTACTGCTGCCACAGAACACACACTTCACAACATGCTGTGTGTCAGAGATAATAAACCTGATTCTGATTCTGGAAAGCACAGGCTGACGAAGATTAGACCACACATACATCCAGTGGCCACTTTATTAGGCACACCTATTTGTTAATGCAAACATCTAATCAGCCAATCACGTAACAACATCTCGATGCCTAAAAGCACGCAGGCATAGTCAAGTTGTTGTTCAGACCAAACATCAGAATGAGGAAGAAATGTGATCTAAGTGCACGGAAGTTCTGGAAATTGTACTTTCATCGTAGAATGAGTGTTGGTGCCAGATGGGGTGGATTGAGTATCTCAGAAACAGCTGATCTCCCGCAATTTTTCAGGCACAGCAGTTCCAAAGTTTACCAAGAATGTTGCGAAAACAAGAAAAGACATCCAGTGAGCAGCATTTGTGTGGACAAAAATGCCTTGTTAATGAGAAAGGATAGAGAAGACTAGCCGGACTGGTTCAAACTGACAGGAAGGTGACAGTAACTTCAGAATACACAGAGGTTTGCAGAAGAGCATCTCTGAATGCACAACACATCAAACCTTGAAGAGGATGGGCAGCATAAATGGGCACTTAAATAGGTTCAGGAGGTACTTAAGGAGTCTCGTTGCCCTCCCCGTGGAATGCGTGGGTTTTCCCAGCGTGCATTAGTTTCCTCCCACAGTCCAAAGACATACCGGGTAGGTTAATTGGTCATTGTAAAGCGTCCTGTGATTGGGTTAATTGGGATTGTCGGAAGGGCTTACTCCTCCCTGTATCACGAAAGATTGGAAGAAAGAAGTCACTGAGTACACGCAGAAAGAAGAGTAAAGTAAATGAAATGTAACTTTACCTACCTTCCACCAGTAATGTCGATCCATTTCCATGTAAAATTACCCTTGCCAGAGATTTGGTGATTGCAACATCACACTTATAAGTCCCACTGTGATTCAGAGAAGCCCGGGTGATGCCGAACTCGGATGATTTAGTTTGCAAATCAGCTTTGATAAGGACTCCTGGCTCGGGAACCGGGGCACACTGCCACCTGCTGCTGATGCCGGGCACTGTGGAGCAGGTGGTTGAAGAAGTTCCCCACGTCCAAATGAACGATATCCCCTCCACTTCGGTCGCCGTTGTCTGTAAGATACACGTCAGTGTAACGGCCTCTCCTTCCCTCACCGAGAGGGAGGCAGGGGACTGGGAAACTCTTCCCGGGACTGGAGTGGATTCTGGATAGGAAAGGACACAAGACTGTGTAAGTTGTGGGATGCTACTTTGGCATCAGAAGCCTGGTAACACTTGCGGGCTGCCCTTGCACAATCCTCGCTGATTTGACTTGACACAAGTGCCACGTTTCACTTCATGTTTCATAATGAGCAAAAGAGAGTAGAGAGTAGATATGGGTCTGTGGGAAAATGGCACTGGAGAGGTAGTAATGGAGGACAAGGAAATGACCGACCAACTAAAGTATCTTGCATCTGTCTTCAATGTGGAAAACACTAGCAGTATGCCAGAGGGTTGAAGTGTCAGGGGGCAGAAGTAAATCCTGTTGCTATTACTAGTGAGAAGGTGCTTGGGAAGCTGAAAGATCTGAAGGTAGATAAGTCACCTGGGCCAGATGGACTGCACCCCTAGTTCTGAAAAAGGTGGCTGGGGAGATTGTGGAGCATTAGTAATAATCTATCAAGAATCAGAAGTTTCTGGAAAACTGGAAAATTGCAGGTGTCACTCCACTCTTCAAGGAGTGAGGGGGCAAAAAAGCGAAATTGTGGTTAGCCTGACCTCAGTAGCTGGGAAGATGATGGAGTCGATGAGGATGAGGTCTCAGGGTATTTGGAGGCACATGATAAAACAAGCCAAGGTCAGAATGGTTTCCTCAATGTTGGAATTCTTTGAGGCAATAACTAACAGGCTAGACAAAAGAGAATCAATGGATATTGTGTACTTGGTTCTTCAAAAGGCCTTTCATAAGGTGCTGCATAAGGAGGCTGCTTAACACGTTACTGCCACAAAAACAAAACAAATTTCATGATATGTGTGAGTGATGATAAACCCGATTCTGATCTGGGTTTCTATTGTGGACTGAGAGTGGGAAGGGGGCAGGGAGAGGGGAATCATGGTTGGGAACAGGAGAGGGGAAGCGAGTGGGAAGCACCAGAGAGACATACTGTAATGATGAAGAAGCCAATTGTTTGGAATCAAACCTTGCCTGGTTTCTCAGGGCTGGGTGTACCTGCATCCATGCCACCCCTGCCCCCGGCACTCCTTTGCCACCTGTCCCACACCCCTCCCGTGACGCAGTACGATCGCCATTCCCAACATCCTTTGCTCACACCAGATTTACAAACTCACTCTCTGCTCCATGTTGACGAATACAGTATTGTGCACAAGTCTTGGGCACCCTGGCAATAATGTACTGTATGCTTAAAACTTTTGCACAGTATTGTATCTTCTATCTTGGATGGACATCTTAGCTTGCACTAGTTGGGATGAATGCCGTGTTTGTGTGTTGGATACTCCCAAGAACCACCCAACCTGCCCCAGGCGGGAGTCCCATGTAGAACCAGGTGGAATATGACTGTGCCCAGCCAATACCTGGGATGATGCAAAGTTGAGTTGCTATTCCATTCATCTGGACAATGGGCAATGGCTCCAGAAGCTGGACAACACACACATAGAGCCCACCGTCCTCAGAGGAGACCCTCCTGATGCTCAGACTGCTGCTCCTCGCCTTCAGCTCTGCCCGGAGGTGGACACGCCGGTTGGTTCTGCCCCCAACCTTGCCGGCAGGCAGCACGTGGTAGAGCCTCCCGTTGGGGAGGTCCCACTGGAAAGCAGCCATGGTCGGCGCTACTGCCGGCTCGTCAAAGAAGCAGCCGAGTTCCACGCTGGCCCCCGCTGGGACCCTGAGCAAGGCTGGCGACTGATGAATCCTTCCTTGAACCAGGAACCCTGTAGGGGCAAGAGGAAGAAGACTGTGGTAAGGGTAAGGAAGTGTGATGAGGAAGATCTCAAATCTGAAAGCGTTAGAGTATAAGATCAAGAAGCAAAAGGTCAGACCCTTTGGCCTGATGAACCAATAGTGGTGAACCAATTAAATTAGTAATCAAATGGCTCACTGAACTGATCGATTCTGCCTACACGATGTCCATATTCTATAAATCTCCTCAAATTCATGTGCTTATCTAAGCATCTCTGAAGTGTCTCTACCACCACCCCAGGCAACATATTCCAGGCACCCATCACTTTCTACTGTATTTGTCACCGTGGAGCAGAGAGTGAGTTTGTAAATCTGGTGGGAACAAAGGATGTTGGGAATGGTGTGAGTGGAGTGCCCCGGGAGGGGTGTGGGACAAGTGGCAGAGAAGGAGTACAGGGGGTCGTGGGGGGGGGGTGGTGTTTGGTGGCCAAGGTGCAGACACACCCAGCCTTGAGATACCAGGGCAAGGTCACTTGATTCTAAACAATTGGCTTGCAGATTACAGAAAAGTGTGAGCAATTTGAAGTTCTTGGTTGTCAATATCTCTGAGGATCGATCCTGGGTCCAACATATTAATGCAGCTACAACGATGGCTATATTCCATTAAGAGTTTCAGGAGATACCAAAGACACCTAGAAACTTTAACAGATGTACCATGGAGACCATTCCAACTAACTGCATCACTGTCTGGTATGGGTGAGGGTGGGCTGGGGGGAGGGGGAGACTAGGCTGCAGAAAGTTGTCAACCCAGACAGCTCCATCATGGGCACTAGCCTCTGTCGTATCCAGGACATCTTCAAGCCGTGATGTCTGAAAAAGGAGGTGTCCATCATTAAGGACCCCTATTACCCAGAACATGCCTTGTTCTCATTGCTACCATCAGGGAGAAGGTACAGGAGCCTGAAGGCACACACACAGCAAGTCAGGAACAGCTTCTTTTCCTCTGCCATCTGATTTTGAATGAATATTGAGCCCATGAACCTCACTACCTCACTACTTTTTTATTTCTACTTTTGTACTACTCATTTAATTTAACAATTATATATTTACTGTAATTCAGTTTTTATTATTTTATTACATATTGTATTGTACTGCTGCTACATAACAACAAATTTCACCATATATGCCAGTGATATTAAACCCGATTCTGATTCTCTCTGGTGCCTCCCAGTACCTCCCCTCCCTTCCCTTCCTCAACTATGACTCCCCTCTCCCTACCCCCTTCCTACTCTTAGTCCCAATAGAGACCCATATCAGAATCAGGAAAGGGTGGTGAAGACAAATAGGACAGTGGTGTTTAAGTGGCTTAGACATGTGAATGTGCAGGGTATGGAGGGAGATGGGTCATGCATAGGCAAGAGAGATTGAGTTTAATCTGGTATCGTGTTCGTTACAAATATTGTGTGCCATAGGGTTTGGTTCATGTCTTGTACTGTCCTGTGTTCTAATAGACAAATGTTCACATAGATGGATGGAGAGAGAGTTGGAGAGATGGTCAGACAGATTGAAGGATGTAGAAGTGGTCAGGTAGACAGACTTATGGTTGGAGAGATGGGAAAATAGACAGATAGACTGATGGATGGATGGGCAGATAGAAAGATTGATGGACAGAGAAACCGTCAGATAGAGGGACTGAAGGATGGAGAGATGGTCAGATAGATAGACTGGACGTTGGATAGATGGTCTGGTAGATGGACTGGACATTGGAGAGACGGTCTGGGAGTTGGAGAGACGGTCAGATAGGTGGGCTGGGCATTTGAGAGACAGTCTGGGGGTTGGAGAGACGGGCAGATGGACTGATAGACAGAGAGATGTGAAGACGTCTGAAAAGCTGTATGAATAGACAGACAGACTGACCTTTAATGAGTAACAAACAGATCGGAGCCACAGTGCTGGAGAAGTTCATGTCCACCTCTGTCCCTCTAAGTAACTTTGACCAGGAATTGCTTCACAACTTCTGATATTGTCCGTTAACTGACAACTGACCCTCAAGTCAGACAGCAGCCAGTCTTGTCCAGAGACTTCAGCCCATGTACTACCAGAATGTGGACTGTGCAACTCCAGATAATAACCACCCCCACTCCCCCAACCAGCTCTTGCATGCTGGGAGGTTTTATTCTGACTCAGTGTCTCTCCAACCTGTCGCCAGTCCTCCCCAAATTTAACTTTAACCCACACTCACTTCCTCCTCGGGCTCTGAGGCAGATGACACAAGGGTGAAGACCCTTGTGTGGCCGAGGCCGGTTCTACTCACCATGTGTCCTCTCCTAGACAGGGAGAGGGGTGGGCAGGGAAGAGTAGGAGGGGAATAGACATTGATAGATAATAGATAGACATAAATAGATAAATGTAGTTATATATTACTATGCAAAAGTCTAGGCACATATATAAAGCAAGGGTGCTTAAGACTTTTGCACAGTACTGTAGTAATTTTATGTATTATGTTGTACTGCTGCCACAAAAAAACACATTACATGACATATGTGAGTGATGATAAACCTGATTCTGATATGGGTCTCTAGACTGAGAGTGGGAAGGGGGCAGGGAGAGGGGAATCATGGTTGGGAAAAAGGTAAGGGACAGGGGAGGGTGGGAAGCACTAGAGAGATTTTCTATAATGATTGGTAAACCAATTGTTAGGAATCAGATGAACTTGCCTGGTGTCTCAGGGCTGGGTCTGAATGAGTCTGCACCCATACCTCCCGACACTACCCCCCCAACCCTGGCTCTGGCACGCACCCCTCCCGTGACACTCCACCCTCGCCACTCCCAACATCCTGGACTCCCACCAGATTTACAAACTTGCTCGTCGCTCCATGTTGGCCAATACGTTGCTGTGCAAAGGACTTGGACACCCTGGCTCCTCACGTACAGCACTGCACGAGGACATAACGCTGACTGTCCATTTCCCTCCACGGAGGCTGCCTGACCTGCTGACCTGTTTGCTGCTCCAGATTCCAGTATTTGCAGTATCTTCTGTTGAGAGAAAGAGAGACAGAGAATGAGAGAGCACTTAGCTAGAGTTAGATACAGATAGATGGAGAGAGTGAGAAAATGGATGTAGAGAGACAGGGGGATAGCTATTTAGAGAACATTGGAGGTGGGTAAACAGACACAGAAATAGGCATATCATTAGTTAGTAACAAACAGTTCTTGAACAAAGCATAGAGGACATGATGTTCACATCTACATCTCTCTCTGCTGAACAATTTTGTACCTGCAGTTGCTTCACAACTCCTGACATCTCACGGGATTCCAGACACCCATTGTCATCTTTCCAGAAATCATCATCAGGCAGTTCCCAGTGAAGACCCCTTCATTCCTGGTTTCCAATCCCTGTGTCCCAGTTCACTTGCTAACCTTCTTCAGGTATCCATCTCCAACCTACACCCTAACCCCATCCCATAATCTTTCAGTTCCTGCGAACTTCTGTTCCCATGGTTACAGTTCCTTGCCAACGCTATTGGTTCTTTAACCAACTGGAAACATCCATCAGGTTAAGCAGAGTCTGTAGAAAGAGGAACAGATTTAACATTTCAGTTTTGAAAAGGACTTCAACCTGAAATATTAGCTGTTCCCTTCTTCACAGATGCTGTTTGACCAGCTGAGTGTTTTGGAATCAAGTTTCTTATCACTGACATACACTTTATTAGTTACCTCCTGTATCTAATACAGTGGCCACAGTGTGTAGGTTCTGCTGCTGTCGAATGCTTCAAGGTTGTGCATTCGGAGATGCTCTTCTGCACATCACTGTTGTAACACGGTTATTGGTGTTGCTGACTCCTTCCTGTCTGCTTGAACCAGCCTGGCCATTCTCCTCTGATCTCTCTCATCAGAACACATACAGGCATACCGAATAAAATGGCCACAGAGTGTGTGTCATGAGATGTGTTGTCTTGCAGAAGTAGTATCGTCTAATACATACAAATTACTGTCATTTACAAAAATAAACTATTTTATTTTTTTTATTGTGACACAACATGGAATAGGCCCTTCCAGCCCTTTGAGCTGGGCTGCCCAGCGATCCTCCAACTTAACCCTGGCCTAATCATGGGACAATTTACAGAGATCAGTTAACCTACCAACTGGTACGTCTTTGGAATGTGGGAGGAAACCACAGCACCAGGAGGAAACCCTCATGGTCATGGGGAGAACATACAGGCAGAGGCGGGAATTGAACCCAGGTCACCGTGCTAACTACTGCTAATGTTCCACCCAATTATAATTCCAGCATCTGCATGATTTTCCTTTTGCTGTTCCTTTCACTTATTCCCAGGACAACAAAGCCCGTCTTCGGCACTCACCCAAAACTGACCTTTAAGTGATGAGCTACCTACTTGAACCTTCTTCCAGTTTTAAGGTTTCTTCTGGTAAGATGGCAGCACATTCGATCGCAGTGCCTTTGACAGGGTCAACGAAAGGGGTTATTGTCCTTTTAAAATGTACTTTTAACAATCGCAAGACACTGCTGGATATTAAGAACTTAAAGTACTGCAGGTCTACCCCATCGGGGAGCTGCTCGTTGGCAGAGAAAGTGAAGGAGCTGGACTTGGTGCAAATTGTACTGCTGCCTGAGTCAGAGGTGCGGGGGCACGAAAGAGTAACAGCAAGTGACCAGCTTAGTCACTTTTCTTGCGATGGCAAGACCCTGTTGGACATTGTTAATGCGGAGTGCTGCAAGTCTGACTCACTGATTTATTGGGGGACAGCAGGGCCGATGGTGGGGGAGCTGCGTGGCCTCGGTCATAGCGAGGACTAGGCCTCAAACTGCGGCATCTCCTGTTAACAGCCACCCAGGCGAGAGGCATCAGAGGTAATGTGGCGCAGCCTCCAAGCTGGAGTTGGTGCTGCCCCCTAGTGTTCGATCGGCAGATGACAAGCCATATTTTGTTTGACTACAGATTCCTGCAACGTTCATGGGCTCGGGACCTTGGACTATGCTTTTTTATGTGGGTGTATTTTACTGATAACTTGTATATACTTGCTATCTCAATGTGCCTAGTGCAGAGTCTGGTGGTACTGTGTTTTGCATTTGAGCCCCAGAGTAATGCCGTATTCATGTACGGTTGAATGACAATTAAACTTGAACAGTTCTTTTGGTGAAGAAGTTCCCTCACTGCTGTTGGGTGGGTGAGTATATGAGCCCACTGGAAATGAAGATCCATACATTTCCAGACAGAACACATAACATGCAAAGTGAAGTAAGCTTATTATCAAAGTACATATGGTGGTCGTCGGTCATATCTGATGATGACAGGAAACCTGAATGGGAGACTTTTGAAAGCGGAAAAGCCATTGCATTGGGGCAGTTACACACTCTAGCCCTTGAAAGACCAGGTCCAGTGGTATGAGTATGTAACACTTACCCAACAGGCTGGTATATGTCTAGGGGAAAAGGAGATCCAGCCACTCTCCAACCCACCTCCCGTACACGCAGGTGCTGTGAGAATCGAGCTTATGCCTCGCGCCTGCCAACAGTATCAAACCCACAACAAATACCGTTATGAAATACACTTTAAAGAGTTTACTAAAATTAAAAGAGTATTAGGCAATACAATATATATGCAAGGGAAAAAAAACAAAAAGGCGCCAACTTATCAAAGTTCAGTCAGTTTAGTGCACATCGTTGGAGCTCAAACATCAAACCATTCAACCCCCCGTCGCTTGCCTCCGACCTTCACGTCTTCGCACCTAGGACCACGCCCGGTGGTCTTCCGAGCAGTGCAGCGCACGTCCACCTTCCTCGACGTCTTCCTCCCGGCTCTCTACCAAAAGCCCGCGAAAAACCCCTCCCCCAAGTTCCCAACCTCACAAGACAAAATAACATTCCCCATTGGTTAACAAATGAATACAATTACCATATCAACAAGTATAAAGCAAAACAACTGTGAGAGAAACACTTATCAAAGAAGCATTCCTACTCTTAACAAACCAAAAAACCCATTTTGAGTCACACATACACAAGACATTGTACAAGTAGTCATCACAACTGGGGTCTTCCTTGATGCAGTAGATGATGGTGGCGTGGAGAGGGGGGACTTGCAGCATGGGCAACTGCCGGTCTTCCATACAACCTTGCCCAGGCCTCAGTCAACATCGAAATCGATGGACAGCCGAAGGAGAAGAGACGACTACGACTTCTCCTGTGTGTTCATGCCCTTCTCTTTCCTCAGAGAGTTGCAGAACCACCTTCCTGATGGTTAGATCTCACTGTGGATCTCAGTAACTCAGTACACCAGACTTAGCAGGCATGTCCTTGACAAGAAAAAAATCTGCAGATGCTGGAAATCCGAGCAACACACACAAGATGCTGGAGGAACTCAGCAGGCCAGGCAGCATCACCAAGTACGTATGTGTTACTGCAAACTATCTTGAGATTTGTTTTCTTGCAGCCATTTAAAGGAACATAAAGAAATACAGTAGAGTTTATGGAAGAAAAGACTGACAGCCAATGTGCAAAAGAAGACATTATGCAAATAATAAAGAAATGTGTAGTACTGAGTTTTAGGTTGGGTGAGCCTGTAGCTTGTGGAATCAGTTAGTGTTGAGACGAGCAAAGTTATCCACTCTGGTTCAGGAGACTGAAGGTTGCAGGGTAATAATTGTTCCTCAACCAGGCGGTGTGGGATGTAAGGCTCCTGTCCCTCCTGCCTGATGGTTGTACTGAGAGGAGAATATGACCTGTGCGTGGTGATCTGCCTCCCTTACACTCCCAGGCACTAGTCTTGGGCGCTGTTGTCCAATTAGTAAATTTGTCGGGAGCGTTGACAGAGAAGGAATTTGGCACATTCCCTTTCACCGTCACCAACTTTTATCAGTGCACCACAGAAAACTTCCGATTGTGTTCATTGTGGCTTGGTGCAGCAACTTATAGACAGGAGAAAGTCTGCAGATGCTGGAAATCCAAAGTAACACGCACAGAATGCTGAAGGAACTCAACGGGTCAGGCAGCGTCTGTGGAGGGGAGTAAGAGTTGACGTTTCAAGCTGTGACCCTCCTTCAGGATTGGAAAGGAAGGGGAAGACACCGGAATAAGAAGTTGGGAGGGGAGGGGAAGGAGGTTAGCCGGAAGGTGATAAATGGGTGGGAAAAGTCAGGGATTGGAGAAGGAAGCTGATAGGAGGGAGAGTGGACCATAAGAGAAAAGGAAGTAGGAGGAGACCCAGGGAAAAGTAACAGGCAGGTGAGAAGAATTAAAAGGTCAGAGTGGGAAATAAAAGGAAGGCAGGGGTGGAATTAGTTCACTGGAAGGAGAATAGACAACAGACAGTAGGTGCAGGAGTAGGCCATTCGGCCCTTCTAGCCAGCACCGCCATTCACTGTGATCATGGCTGATTATACACAATCAGTACCCCGTTCCTGCCCTCTCCCCATATCCCTTGACCCCACTATCTATAAGAGCTCTATCTAACTCTCTCTTGAATGCATCCAGAGACTTGGCCTCCACTGCTTTCTGGGACAGAGCATTCCACATATCCACCACTCTCTGGGTGAAAAAGTTTTTCCGCAGCTCTGTTCTAAATGGC
Organism: Hypanus sabinus; assembly: GCF_030144855.1. Taxonomy (NCBI): domain Eukaryota; kingdom Metazoa; phylum Chordata; class Chondrichthyes; order Myliobatiformes; family Dasyatidae; genus Hypanus; species Hypanus sabinus. Next base: position 90,363,034 of record NC_082712.1, on the reverse strand, counting down.
CTACCCCTTATTCTTAAACTGTGGCCTCTAGTTCTGGACTCACCCATCAGCGGGAACATGCTTCTTGCCTCCAGTGTGTCCAATCCCTTAATAATCTTATATGTTTCAATCAGATCCCCTCTCATCCTTCTAAATTCCAGTGTATACAAGCCCAGTCACTCCAATCTTTCAACATATGACAGTCCCGCCATTCCGGGAATTAACCTCGTGAACCTACGCTGCACTCCCTCAATAGCAAGAATGTCCTTCCTCAAATTTGGAGACCAAAACTGCACACAATACTCCAGGTGTGGTCTCACCAGGGCCCTGTACAGCTGCAGAAGGACCTCTTTGCTCCTAGAAGTCGATATTCATGCCATCAGGTTGGAGGGTACCCAGACAGAATATGTTTTGCTCCTCATCTTGGCTCTGTGAGTAAATTCCTGAGAACAGAACTCCAGAGAAACCCCTGAATGCATCCAATCTTTCCCCCAGAGTTAGGGAATCAAGAACTCAAGGGCACAGGTTTTAGGTGAGAGGGAACAGATTTAAATAGTGCAAAAGAAGGGAAACTGCACAAATACAAACCAATATCAATAATAAACAAATAAGGAAATAAATTATGGTGAGAAGAGGAGTTGTAGAATCCTTGAAAGTGAGTCAGCAGGTTGTGGAATCAGTTCAGTGTTGAGGTGAGTGAAGTTATCCACGCTGGTTCAGGAGCCTGATAGTTAAAGGGTAACAACTGTTCACGAACCATGGCAGAATAACGGTGTGGCACAGACTGAATGGGCCGAATGGCTGTTTCCGTGCTGTAGTACTCCGTGACTCCAGTTAAGCTTTTTGCTGTATTTTGGTACTTGTGATGATACCAGTAACAACAGACGTGGAAAGTGGAAGTGCAGCGATTGCCAAACCGTATTCCTCCTCCTCCTCCTCCTATTCTGGTGACTCAGTGACCTCCTGCCGCCTGCCAGAATCTCACTCGTGATTCCACTTCCTGCACTGTCAGCCTGCTGACAGTGTCTGCTCAGAGCGGCAGGGAAATCACGTCACCGACCTACGAGAGGGCAAGAGTTCACGCGAGCTGGAGGGAAAAGAGAACAGTAGAGAGTGCTTCAGAACGGATCACAAACAGGAGAAAATCTGCAGGCGCTGGAAATCAGAGCTGGAGGAACTCAGCAGGCCAGGCAGCAGGTACGGAAAAGAGTAAAGAGTTGCAGTTTCATGCCAAGACCCTTCAACAGGACTGGGAAAAGAAGATCGGAATTCAGAGTGAGTACAAGGTGGAGGTTGATAGGTGAAACTGGGGAGGAGTGAAGGAAAGAGCTGGGAAGTTGATTGCTGAAGAGATAAAGGGCAGGAGAAGGGGGAATCTGATAGGAGAGGACAGAAGACTATGGAAGAAAGGGAAGCGGGAGGAGCTCCAGAGGGAGGTGATGTGCAAGGAGATAAGGTGAGAGAGAGAAATGGGAATGGGGAAGGAGAGGTAGTGATCAGTGTTGTGCAGGTTGGTTCAAGAACCTAAAGGTTGTAGAGAAGTAGTTGTTCCTGGTGGGGAGGGGCTTCAGGTTTCTGTACTTCCTGCCTGATGGTAGGAGCAAGACGAGGCACTTGGATGAATATCAGGGACCCTGGATGACACATGCTGCCTTCTTGAAGCTGCACATCCTATAGATGTTAATGGTGGAGAGGAATGTGGACGTGATGGACTGGGCTGTATCCTCCACCTCCACCCTCTGCTACTTCTAACACTCCTCTGCATTGGAATTCTGGTACCCGGCCATGATGCAACCAATCAGGATATTTTCAACAGTATATCTGTTGAAATTAGTTGGAATATTTGACCATAAGATACAGGAATAGAAACAGGCCATTTGGCTCATCAAGTCTGCTCCAGCATTTCATCATGGCTGATCCATTTCCCACTCAGCCCCAATCTCCTCCCTTCTCCCCAAAATTCTTCATACCCTGTCTAATCAAGAATCTATCAACCTCTGCCTTAAATATACCCAATGACTCGGCCTCCAAAGCCGCCTGTAGCAACAAATTCCACATATTGCTTGAAATTCCTCTCCATCTCTGCTCTAAATGGACATCCCTGTAGTCTGAGTCTGTGCCATCTGGTGCTAGACTCCCCCAACATAGGAAACATCCTCTTCAGATCCACTCTATCAAGGCCTTTCAATATCAGATCAGTTTCAACGAGACTCCCCCATCACTCTTCTGAATTCCAGTGAGTACAGGCCCAGAGTCATCAAACGCTCCTCATACAATAAGCCTTATAATCCCAGAATCATTTCCGTGACCCTCCTTTGAACCCACTCCAATGCCAGCACATCCTTTCTTAGATAAGGGGCCCCAAACTGTTCGCAGTACTCTAAGTGAGGCCTCACCAGCGCCTTATGGAGCTTCAACATTACATCCCTGCTTTTATACTCCAGTCCTCTCAAAATGAATGCCAACATTGCACCTGCCTTCCTCACCAACCTGAAAACTAACCTCTGGAATCCTGCATCATGACTCCCAGCTCCCCTCTCACCTTCAAGCTTTGAATTTTCTCTCCATTTAGAAAATTGTCTACACTTTTATGTCTTGTGCATGGCCATACATTTCCTGACACTATATTCCATCCGCCATTTTTTTTGCACATTCTCCTAATCTAACTCCTTCTATTGCCTCTCTACTGTCACAACACTACTGCCCCTCCACCTGTCTAAGCTGTTCCATCTTTTCCCTCTTTATGATCTCTGTAGTTGCTTTCTGTTGGTTTTTAAGTTTCCTTGTCCTCTAACTTCCCTCTATTTTTTTTTGCTCTACTATCTGCCCTCTCATTGACTTTTGTGTTTGCTTTCACTTCCCCTGTTGTTCATGGTTGTGTCACCCTGCCTTTGGTATGATTCTACTTCTTGGAATGTGTCTATCCTGTGCCTTTTCAATTGCCCTTGGGAACTCCAGGAACTGCTGCTCTCGGTGACAAGTTGACTCTTGATGTTAAAATTGGTAAATTAGTTGAACTCTCAGAGGGGAAGACACTGTTCCTGAATCGCTGAGTGTGTGCCTTCAGGCTCCTGTATCTCCTCCTGATGATAATAATGAGAAGAGGGCATGTCCTGATGGACACCGCCTTAATGATGGACACTGCCTTTTTGTGGCACCTTTTTAAGATTAAAGACATCTCCTTGTTTATCCATAATCTAGTTCAGCATTGGGAAGTTTCTCCCAGGTCCCTGCCTCCCTCTCGGTGAGGGATAAGGAGCCCATTAAACTGACTTGGACCTTACAGACAGCATGAAGGGAGACAGAGTTCATGGGGAACATCTTCAACCATTTGCTTTGTAATAGTTAGTGAGTCCACACTGTGGCAGTGTAACCTCATTCCTGACTTGCGGGTCCTCAACACAATTGACTTGGAAACCAAATCTTCAGTTTACAATCACTCAAGCTTTACTAAACGACAGCGGAAGCTAACAGTGTGAGATTGTGATCACCAATCCTTTGCAAATCTCAGACCTCTCTGGAAATGGCTCAGTGGTTCTGGTTGAAGGTAGGTAATGTTACTTTTTTAAATTAAGAGATACAACATGCACTTCCTTCCCATCAAGCCCGTGCACCCACATCACCAATTGCCTATTGACCCATGAGGTATAGTCGCTTGGTGGTGCAATAATATCAGCACTGGACTCCGGAGTGAAGGTTCCCAAGTTCGAATCCAGGTTGGGTTTAGCATTGAGCTAGCAACTCGGCCTCGTAAAAACAAGAACAGCTCGCTACGGAAACACTGTCATGACAATGCCCTGATAACCCCACTGCCGAGTTAAGGGCTATTCTTCTTCTTCTTCTTCCATAAGGTATAGGAGCAGAATTAGGCCATTTGGCCCATCAAGTCTCCTCTGTCATTTCATCATCAATTTTCCTCTCGGCCCCAACCTCCTGCCTTCTCCCTGTATCCCTTCATGCCCTGACCAATCAAGAATCTATCAACCTCTGCCTTAAATATAAAGACTAGGGCATCTACAACTGCCCGTGGCAAAGACTTCCACAGATTCACCACTCTCTGGCTAAAGAAATTCCTCCTCATTTCCATTCTAAAAGGATGCCCCTCTATTCTGAGGCTGTATCCTCTGGTCTTGGACACCCCGCCATAGCAAAAATGCTCTCCGCATCCACTCTATTAAGACCTTTCACTATTCGATAGGATTCAATGAGATCACCTCTCATTCTTCTGAATTTCAGCAAATACAGGTCCAGAGCCATCAACACTCTTCATATGACAAGCCATTCAATCATTGAATCATTTTCATTAACCTCCTTTGAACCCTCTCCAGTTTCAGCACATCCTTTCTAAGGTAAGGGATCCAAATCTGTTCACAACACTCCAAGTGAGGCCTCACCAGTGTTTTATTGTCTCAGCGTTACATTCTTGCTTTTATCTTCTAGTCTTCTTGAAATGAATGCGGACACTGCACTTGCCTTCCTCACCACCGACTCAACCTGCAAATTAATCTTGATGGAATCCTGCACAAGGACTCCTAACTTCCTTTTGCACCTTAGCACCTCAGAAAATAGTCAAACCCTTCTACCAAAATGCATGACCACACACTTCCTGACACAGTATTCCATCTGCCATTTCTTTGCCCATTCTCCAAATCTCTCTAAGTCCTACTTTAACTTTTCTACTTCCTCAAAACTACCTGCCCCTCCACCTATCTTCATATCATCTGCAAACTTTTGCAACAAAGCCATCAATTCCATCATTCAAATCATTGACATATGAGGTAAAAAAAAATGGTCCCAACACAGACTCCTGTGGAACACCACTAGTCACTGGCAGCCAATCAGAAAAGGCTCCCTTCATTCCCACTCTTTGCCTCCTGCCAATCAGCTACTATTTTATCCATGCTAGAATCATGGGCTCATAGCTTGTTAAGCAGCCTCGTGTGTGGCACCTTGTCAAATACTTTCTCAAAAGTATGTACCCCATGCAAGGCTTATTGAGAAAGCAAGGAGGCATGGGATCCAAGGGGACATTGCTTTGTGGATCCAGAACTGGCTTGCCCACAGAAGGGAAAGAGTGGTTGTAGATGCAAAATTGGGCTGAGAGCTGGCAAATGTAGTTCAACCCAGATAAGTATGAGGTGGTTCATTTTGGTAGGTCAAATATGATGGCAGACTATAGTATTAATGGTAAGACTCTTGGCAGTGTGGAGGATCAGAGGGATCTTGGGGTCCGAGTCCATAGGACACTCAAAGCTGCTGCACAGGTTGACTCTGTGGTTAAGAAGGCATACGGTGTATTGGCCTTCATCAACTGTGGGATTGAGTTTAAGAGCTGTTGGGTAATGTTACAGCAGTATAAAACCCTGGTCAGACCCCACCTGGAGTACTGTGCTCAGTTCTGGTTGCCTCACTACAGGAAGGATGTGGAAACTATAGAAAGGGTGCAGAGGAGATTTACAAGGATGTTGCCTGGATTGGGGAGCATGCCTTATGAGAATAGGTTGAGGGAACACGGCCTTTTCTCCTTGGAGTGGTGGAGGATAAGAGGTGACCTGATAGAGGTGTATAAGATGATGAGAGGCATTGATCATGTGGATGGTCAGAGGCTTTTTCATGGGGCTGAAATGGTTCACATGAGAGGGCATAGTTTTAAGGTGATTGGAAGCAGGTACAGAGGAGATGTCACGGGTAAGATTTTACGCAGAGAGTGGGCTGCCAGTGACTGTGGTGGAGGCGGATACAGTAGGGTCTTTTAAGAGGCTCCTGGTTGATACATGGAGCTTAGAAATATCGGGCTAACGGTAACCGTTGGTAATTTCTAAAGTAAGTACATGTTCGGCACAGCATTGTGGGCTGAAGGGCCTGTATTGTGCTGTAGGGTTTTTGTTTCTGAAGACAAGTACGCAACATCAACTGATTATTTTTTGTCTGTCCTGGTTGCTATTTCTTCCATGAATTCCACCAGTTTTATCAGGCAAGATTTTCCCTTGAGGAAGCCATGCTGACTACAGCCTATTTTACCATGTGCCTTCAAGTACCCTGAGATCTCATCCTTAATAATCGACTAACATCTTCCCAACCACTTCGGTCAGACTAACTGGCCTATCATTTCCTTTCTTCTGTCTCTCTCCCTTCTTGAAGAGTGGAGTGACATTTGCAATTTTCCAGTCTTCTGGAATTATTCCAGAATCTATCGAGTCATTCTTGAATCATCATTACTAATGCCTCTCCAAACTCTTCAACCACCTCTTTCAGAACCCTGGGGTGTACACTCCCTGGTCCAGGTGACTAATCTATTTTCAAACCTTTCAGTTTCCCAATAACCTTCTCTCTAGTTATAGTAACTTCACACACTTCATGTCTGCTGACACCTGGGACTTTCTCCATGCTATTAGTGTCTTCCACAATGAAGACTGATGCAAAATACTTATTCAGTTCATCTGCTATTTCCTTGTCCCCATTACTATCTTTCCAGCGGTCGGATATCCACTCTCTTTTACACTTAATATTTCATAATAACCTTTCGTTATCCTCTTTAAAGTTATTGGCTAGCTTACTTTCATATTCTATTTTTACCTTAATTACTTTTTTAGTTGCCTTCTGTTAGTTATTAAAAGTTTCCTAATCCTCACTTCCCACTATTTTTTGTTCTATTATGTGCCTGCTCTTTGGCTTTTGCTTCTGTTGTCAGCCACAGTTACATCATTTTCCCTTTGGGATGCATATACCCTGTGCATTCCAAATTGCTTCCAAAAATTCCAGCTGTTGTTACTCTACCAGTGCATCCCTGCCAGTGTTCTTTTCCAATCAATTCTGGCCAACTCCTCTCTCGTGCCTCTGTAATTCCCTTTGCTTCACTGTAATACTGACACATTTGACTTTATCTTCTCCTCAAATTTCAGGGTGAATTCCATCATATTATGATCCTTTGCCCTTCAGGGTACTTTTACCTTAAGCTTTCTAATCAATTCTGGTTCATCGAACAATAGCTGATCCTCTAGTGGGCTCAACCATGAGCTGCTCTAAAAAGCCATTTCGTAGCCAGCTAGAAACCCTCCCTCCTATAATCCAGCACCAAACTAATTTTCCTAATCTACCTGCACATTGAAGTCCCCCATGAGCATTGTAACATTGCCCTTTTGGCATGCATTTTCTATCTCTCATTGTAGGCCATATCCTTACTACTGTTTGGGGGTCTGTATACAACTCCCATCAGGGTCTTTTTACCCTTGCAGTTGCTTAGGTCTATCTAAGGGGTACTCTACACTGGCTCCATAACTCCTTTCCCCTTCCTGACTGTCACCCAGTTTCCTGTGTCCTGCACCTCGGGTGTAACTACCTCTCTCTATGTCGCATCTACCACCCTTCAGCCCCTCGAACGATCCAGAGTTCATCCAGTTCCAGCTTCAACTCCTTAACGTGGATTGTTGGAGGCTGCAGCTGTAGTCGTCGGGGACACTGGGGGTCTCCTTGCCTTCCTACATCCCACAGGAGCAGCATTTCACTATCCAGCCTGGAGTCTCTACCCGTATGTCTCTGGGCTTGGGGAGGAAACGAGCAGCTGGAGGAAACCCACATGATCACGGGGAGAGCATGCAAGTTGCTCGCAGGCAGTGGAGGGAATTGAACCCAGGTTGCTGGCATTGTAAATCATTACACAAACCACTACACTACTGTGCCACACTGGAGTGGAGAGTTAAAGAGTCACAGTGCAATATATCTGGGATACAGGCCCTTCAGCACAACCAGTCTGTGCTGACCATGTACTTACCTTGCCAGTACCATTCTCCTGTGTTAGGACCATGTCCCTCTCAGCCTCTCCCCACCATATACCTATCCAAGTGCCTCTTAAATGATACTGAAGTACCCTCAACCACTTCCTCTGGCAGCTCGTTCCATATACCCACCGCCCTCTGTGTGAAAAAGTTGCCCCTGAGGCCCAGAGCAACACACACCAAATGCTGGAGGAACTCAGCAGGTCAGGAAGCATCTACGGAGGTGAATAAACATTCAAAGCTTTGGACCAAGATCCTTCCTCGGGACCGAAAAGAAAGGAGGAAGATGCCAGGATAAAAAGTTGGGGAAGGGGGAGGAGACTGGCTAGAAGGTGATAGGTGAAACCAGGTGAATGGAAAAGGTCAAGGGCTAGAGGAGACGGAATCTGACAAGAGAGGAGAAAGAGAAGGAGGAGAGGACCCAGGGAGAAGTGATAGGCAGGAAGAAATGTGGCAAACGTTCAGGGGATATTTGAGTGGGGTTCTGTGTAGGTACATTCCAATGAGTTATGGAAAGGATGGAAGGGTACAAAATCCGTGGTGTACAACAGCTGTTGTAAATCTGGTCAAAAAGAAAAGAAGAGCTTACAAAAGGTTCAAAAAACTAGGTAATGATAGAGATCTAGAAGATTATAAAGCTAGCAGGAAGGAGCTTAAGAATGGAATTAGGAGAGCCAGAAGGGGCCATGAGAAGGCCTTGGCAGACAGGATTAAGGAAAACCCCAAGACATTCTACAAATATGGGAAGAGTAAGAGGATAAGACGTGAGAGAATAGGACCAATCAAGTGTGACAGTGGAAAAGTGTGTATGGAACCGGAGGAGATAGCGGAGGTACTTTATGAATACTTTGCTTCAATATTCACTACGGAAAAGGATCTTGGTGATAGTAGTTATGATTTGTAATGGACTGAAAAGCTTGAGAGTGTAGATATTAAGGAAGAGGATGTGCTGGAGCCTTTGGAAAGTATCAAGTTGGGTAAGTCACCAGGACCAGACAGGATGTAACCCAGGTTACTGTGGGAAGCGAGGGAGCAGGTTGCTGAGCCTCTGGCGATGATCTTTACATCATCGAGGATGGGAGAGGATCTGGAGGATTGGAGGGTTGTGGATGTTGTTCCTGTATTCAAGAAAGGGAGTAGAGATAGTCCAGGTAATTATAGGCCACTGAGTCTTACTTCAGTGGTTGGTAAGTTGATGGAGAAGATCCTGAGTGGCAGGATTTAATAACATATGGAGAGGTATAATATGATTAGGAAAAGTCAGCATGGCTTTGTCAAAGGCAAGTTGTGTCTTATGAGCCTGATTGAATTTTTTGAGGATGTGACTAAACATACTGATGAAGGAAGAGCAGTAGATGTAGTGTATATGGATTTCAGCAAGGCATTTGATAAGGTACCCCATGTAAGGCTTATTGAGAAAGTAAGGAGGCATGGGATCCAAGGGGACATTGCTTTGTGGATCCAGAACTGATTGCCCATGGAAGGCAAAGAGTGGTGGCAGACGGGTCATATTCTGCATGGAGGTCGGTGACCAGTGGTGTGCCTCAGGGATCTGTTCTGGGACTACTACATCTTGTGATTTTTATTAATGACCTGGATGAGGAAGTGGAGAGATGGGTTAGTAAACTTGCTGATGACACAAAGGTTGGGGGTATTGTGGACAGTGTGGAGGGCTGTCAGAAGTTACAGCAGGACATTGATAGGATGCAGAACTGAGCTGAGAAGTGGCAGATGGAGTTCAACCCAGATAAGTGTGAGGTGGTTCATTTTGGTAGGTCAAACATGATGGTAGAATATAGTATTAATGGTAAGACTCTTGGCAGTGTGGAGGATCAGAGGGATCTTGGGGTCCGAGTCCATAGGACACTCAAAGCTGCTGCACAGGTTGACTCTGTGGTTAAGAAGGTGCATTGGCCTTCAACCGTGGGATTGAGTTTAAGAGCCAAGAGGTAATGTTGCAGCTATATAGGACCCTGGTCAGACCCCACTTGGAGTACTGTGCTCAACTCTGGTCGCCTCACTACAGGAAGGATGTGGAAACCATAGAAAGGGTGCAGAGGAGATTTACAAGGATGTTGCCTGGATTGGGGAGCATGCCTTATGAGAATAGATTGAGTAAACTTGGCCTTTTCTCCTTGGAGTGCCGGAGGATGAGAGGTGACCTGATAGAGGTGTACGAGATAATGAGAGGCATAGATCGTGTGGATAGTCAGAGGCTTTTCCTCAGGGTTGAAATGGCTAGTATGAGAGGGCATAGTTTTAAGGTGCTTGGAAGTAGGTACAGAGGAGATGTCAGGGGTAAGTTTTTTACGCAGAGTGGTGATTGTGTGGAATGGGCTGTCGGCAGGGGTGGTGGAGGCGGAAATGATAGGGTCTTTAACAGACTCCTGGATGGATACATGGAGCTTAGAAAAATAGAGGGCTATGGGTAAAGTCTATGTAGTTCTAAGGTAAGGACATGTTCAGCACAGCTTTGTGGGCCGAAGGGCCTGTATTGTGCTGTGGGTTTTCTATGTTTCTATGTAAAGAGAGGTAAAAACCCAGAGTGGGGATTAGAGGAAGAGGGGAGGGGAGGGAAAATGTATTTTTCTTTACTGGAAGGAGATATGAATATTCATGCCATCAGGTTGGAAACTGCCCAGATGGAATATAAGGTTTGGCTCCTCCACTCTGAGGGTGGCCATATTCTGGCACAAGAGAAGGCTGTGGAGCAATGGGTCTATTGATAATCTTTCCCACCTCGCTCTAAACCTCTGCTCCCTGCTTTAGACTCCCCTTCTGTGGGGAAAAGACTGTTACCATCCACCTTATCAAATTTTAAACACTTCTATGAGGTTGCCCCTCTTTCTTTTATGCTCCAAGCCTAGCCAGAACCTCCCTGCAACTCAGGCTCGCTACTCCCGGCAACATCTTTACCAAAGACACAAGCCTCCTGCCCCTAGCTCTGGCAGCAGCGAGTGAGAGGCAGAGGGAGACTGGTGAAACAGTGCTGAACACTGTTGCTTACCTCCCACCCTCGTCCTCAGTGATTTCAACCTTCTAATCGGCGAGCTGGTCAAGAATTGGAGCTGACCGTGGGTTCACACACTGTCATTAGGCCACGCAGTCCGTTCTCAACCATGCCGAATTCCTGCGGAGACAGGAGACAGTAGAAGCGCCAGATCACTCAGTCAGCTCCTTATGAAAATGTAAATTACAGACTCCAATCGCACACAGATTAATAGCAGAAGTATATTTAAAAGGAGGAGAAGAAGTAGATTTATGAACCAACTGCAGGATGTCTTCATAGATGCTAGTGCCATCTTGCCTAAATCAAATCCTGAAGAAGGGTCTCGGACCAAAGTGACAACTGTTCATTTCCCAGCAGAGATGCCGTCTAACCTGCTGGAATCCCCCATACTTTTATGTACGTTCCTCAAGATTTCCAGCAACTGCACAATCTCCTTTGTCTCAACGACAGCATGGAAACAGGCCATGTTGACACTGACCTTTACACTCTGATCCCATCTTCTAACACTTGGCCTGATCACAGGAGATCGAAGGGCTGGTCTAAGTACCCAGGTAGCTTTGCAGGTACTCACCAGTCTCTGGGTGGGCAAAGTTTTCCTCTAACTCTGAGCTGGGTCCTACATCTGGTGGGGATAGTTAACGTGGTTCAATCAATCTGGTCCTCCGCGTTTGGAATTCATCTCTTGTTTTCCCCCAACTATTTCTGGTTGAACTTCCCTTCCGAGCCCATTCCCAGCCCTCTGTCTGAGTTCTGTGCCTTCTTATATAGCGTCCCCGCTGACGGTCTCCCAGCTGCCCTCCCTCATCACAGCGCTGGAAGGAGAAGATGCCAGGCTGACCTGCAGCCTCCAACGAGCGGTCGCCGATGTGAGGAACCTCAGCTTCACCTGGGTCAGCGAGAGGGCTGAGGTGTCCTGCACCGTCGCGGTCCCGGGACGGGAGTCGAACCGGTGCAGCAGTTGGGATGGAAGGCTTTCCATCGCGGCTCACGGCTGGAATAAATCCTCGGTCCTGACCATCAAGGAAGTTTCTTTCACAGACAATGGTACCTACAGGTGTGGGGTTACACTCCTCGATCCCCCCGGAAATGAGACCGTTCACGGAAATGTTTCTGTGCTGCTAATTGTCAGTGAGTACTGCTGATCAAAGTGCACTTCTTCTCATCAGACGGTTCAGTTCCATATCGGAGAATGTATACAGCCTGAAATTCTCACTCTTTGCAGGCATCCATGAAGCAGAAAAAAACTACAAAGAATGACAAAAACATCAGAAACCACTCCTCTTCCCCTTCTGCACACAGGCACCAGCAAAATCATCACCCCTTCCCCTCCACCTCCCCTGGACTTGCACCAGCAAAAGCATCAACTCCCAACCCCCTCCCCCATGCAAGCAACCGCAAAGCCCATAAACAGACCTTGATCCAAAATCCATCAAAAAAACGATAGTCCATAACCCAGAACTTCAGTATCTCAGCAGCACCCACAACATGCTGGAGGAACTCAGCAGGCCAGGCAGCATCTATGGAAAAGAGTACAGTTGACGTTTTAGGCCAAGACCCCTCATCAGGTCCTGACTAAGAGAGGGAGAGAAAGAGATAGAGAGAAAAAGAGATGGAGAGAGAAAAGGGAAAAGAGAGAGCGGGGGAGAGATGCAGAAAAAGGATGGGGATTGAGCCATAGGTCAGGGGAACAGCTGGTTCAGCCCAAATCTTTGATGCTGACCAGGGCGCGGAACCAAAAAGCATGTTTGCCCGCATTTGGCCCATGTCCCTCTGAGCCTTTCCCTACCTATGCAGCATCCAAATTTCTTTACCATACCTGCTTTAATCATAGTGATTGTAATTAAATCTGCCTCATACCTCCAGTATCTTCCCATATTTCAAGACATGCAGGATTGGTGCCACTGTAAATTATCTCCATTGTGGGGATGTGAGGGCCGGAAGCTGGGGGCAGTTGATGGGAATGTGGCATTGAAATGGGATCGGGGTAAATGGATGGTTGATGGTCAGCATGGACTTGATGGGCTAAAGGGCCTGTTTCCATGATGTACACTCAATGATCCTGCTTGCTAATGCAAATACCTAATCAGCCAATCATGTGGCAGCGACTCAATACACAGAGGCAAGCGGACCTGGTCAAGAGATTCAGATGTTGTGCGGACTAAACATCAGAACGGGGAAGAAATGACTAAGCGACTTCGACTGTGGAGTGAGTCATTGTTGGTGCCAGACAGGGTGGTTTGAGTATCTCCTGGGATTTTCACACACAGCAGTCTCTAGAGTTTGCAGAGAATGGTGTGAAAAGCACCCAGTGAGCAGCAGTTCTGTGGGCAAAAATGCCGTGTTAATGAGAGATATCAGGGGAGAATGGCCAAACTGCTTCAAGCTGCCAGGAAGGTGACTGTAACTCAAATAATCACACCCGTTTACAACAGTGGTGTGCAGAGGAACATCTCCAGATGCACAATATGTCTAACCTTGAAGTGGATGGACTACAGCAGTGGTCCCCAACCACCGGGCCGCGGACTGGTATCGGGCCACAAAGCATGTGCTACTTTCCGCAAGGAAACTATCCCTGAGCAGACCATCCAGTTCATCTGGCAAAATGCCTCATTGCCAGACCTCACCAACAGGCACCAAGACCTCGCCTGGCTGACGGTGAGAGGGGCCCTCCCAGTCAGATCCCTCCGGTACACCCGGAACGTCGTCTCCACACCCCTCTGCCCACGGGAGGACTGCAGTGAGGAGTCAGTGACCCACCTCTTTGCACACTGTGGGCTCGCGGAGAAGGTGTGGAGGAGGATGAAAGGGACAGTGTCGAGGTTCATCCCCAGCAGCTGCGTAATGGAGGACTCTCTGATCTACGGGCTGTTCCCGGGGACGCACACCGAGACCAACATCCGGTGCTGCTGGCAGATCATCAACTCGGTGAAAGACGCTCTTTGGTCGGCCCGAAACTTGATGGTCTGCCAGCACACGGAGATGTCCGTGGGGGAATGCTGCCGACCGGCACATTCTCGGCTGCAGGAGTACTGGCTGAGGGACACACTCAAACTCGGTGCAGCCACCGCAAGGGCTCGGTGGGGGAGGACCACAGTCTAGGGTTCTTCTCCCGTGGGAGTTGAGGGTAGGGCGGTGGGGTGTATACCCCTGAACAGGGGAATGTTAATATGGAATAACAGAGTGCCAGGTGGGTGATGGAAAGTGTGACAATGTAAAGACCGTAATGGAAACAGTTGTAAAGGATTGAGAGTCATTGAATGGTTTATTGTATATAATTTTATTTTTGAATAAAGTATATTTTGTTTAATAAAAATACTATATGATTTGTTGATATGAAACGGTACGAGTCAGCAACACCTTCCCTCATTGCCGGTCACGCCAGGTCGTTACCCGCCTAACCGCAGCGGCACCCTCGCGCCAGGATCACCGGTCGGCCTCGGGCAACCGGCGCCTCGCGCGGCCGGCGGGAAGCGCCGTTGGTACCGGCCCGGAGCGCGGACGGGTGGCGCCGCCTCCAAACCTCTTCACCACACCGAATGGTCGTGGGGAACCCGGTGCTAAAATATTCGCAGACGACCGAATTCGGGCTCAGGGTTTCGGAAGAAGCAGAGCAGCTACCTCGCTGCGATGGACTGAAAGTCACCCCTCGGCCGGTAGATCCTACAAGCGAGGCGGGCGGGCGGGCGGGCGCCCTGCCGCTCTCCCCGCTCGGTCGGTCACTCTCTCCGGACTGCGATCGCTGCGGCTCCGGCCCTGACCTCGTCCTCTCACCCCACCCACGACCAGCCGCACCTGGCCAAGGCCTCGGGCGGCGGGCGGGAGGCTGTCGAATGAGGCAATGAAGCCTCAGAACTGCTTCGGTACCTTGAGTCCAAGCGCCCTGCACTTAAAGACAAACCCGTTGAGTTTTTTGAGCGGAAAAATGTGAGCAAGCGGGACAGAGGCAAGTGCTGAGAGCCACGAAAATTAAATTGTGGAATAGACTGGACATAAGGAGCCCCCTTCCAGTGTCGCTCTCTCCCATCACCCCTCGATGGGACCTGTCTTGTTGCAGGGAAGCAAGCCCAGGGCTCCCACTGATTCAGCGATTTTGGTGTTGCAATGATTTTATGTGTTCATACGAGGAAAATATGCGATGTGTGTTTAATATCCAAATGTTACTTAAAATGTTATGATGCTATTGACTTATAAGTGACTGATAATTGACATCACTATATTTATGTGAGGAAAATATGCACTGTGTGTTTAATATTAAATTTGTTAGATAAACCCTTTTAGCAATGAAATTGAGTGTATTAGACTTACAGTTGACATCACCTATATTCTGATCGTGATTAACACCATCCCCACCCCCCCTGCCGGCTGGTCTGCAAGAATATTGTCAATATTAAACCGGTCCGCGGTGCAAAAAGGTCGGTGACCCCTGGACTTACAGCAGCAGAAGACCATGAAGATGCACTCTGGCCACTTTATTGGGTACAGGAGGTATGTAATAAAGCGGACACTGAACATATCTCTCCACAACTCAAGGAGTCTACATATCTAGACAAAATCTTGAATTGGCAAACTGTGGGAGATTATGAGGATAGGGTGGAGCACACAAAATGTCCCTCCATTGCAGAGTAAGTAAAACTAGGGAGTTATGGAGTAACACAACACAGAAACAGGCCATTCAGCCCAACTGGCACATGCTGACCAAGATGCCCATCTAAGCTAGTCAAATGTACCACGTACGGTACTGTGCAAAAGCCTTATATATAGAGCTAGGGTTATATAGTTAGTCTTCTGCAGAGTACTGTTATGTATTGCTCTGTAATGCTGCCACAAAACAAATCAAATTTCATGAGAAATGTAATGATAAACCTGATTCTGATATAGGTCTCTATAGTGGATTGAGAGCAGGAAGGGGACTGGCAGAGGGGAATCATAGTTTGGGAAAAGGGAAGGGAGAGCGGAGGGAGTGAGATGCACCAGAGAGACTTTCTGTGATGGTCAATAAACCAGTTGTCTAGAATCAAATGACCTTGTCTGCTGTCTCAGGATTGGGTGTGTTTGCACCCCCAGCCCCTGGCACTCCTTCTCTGCTACCTCTCCCGCAGAGCTCCACCCTTACCCACTGCATGTGCCCAAGGCTTTAGCACAGCACCGTACCTGAACTCCATCACGCTCCCTCTGTTCTGCAACACTCCCCAGGTCCCACTGTGAGTGGGTATATTAGCGTGACCATGGTGTGCCAAATATATCACTGCAGCTGCTTTTAATCATACAGTATGAAAACAGGCCCTTTGGCCCATCATAGTCATGCTACCCATTGTACCCACTCGCAGTGAGTGCTGCAGCTTTTAGTCATACAAAGCTGACTAGCTAACAGCAAGGAGAGAGAACAGAGTTGAAAGTTCCCTTTTCACAGAACAGAGGGGAACATACTACGGTGCTCACACTTAGAATCAGAATCAGGTTAATTATCACTGGCATATGTCATGAAATTTGTTGCTTTGTGAAGGCAGTATACAATATAAAATATGCTACAATAAGAAATGTTCAAAAATAATAAATTAGTGTTAAAGAGAGCAAAACAGTGAGGGAGCATTCCTGGGTTCAATGTCCATTCAGAAATCTGATGGCAGAGGGGGAGAAGCTGTTCCTAAAACGTTGCGTGTGTGTCTTTTTTTTTCAAATCTTTTTATTATTATTATCCAAAATAACAAGATTACATCAAAGTAAGTAACACTTACAATGTCTCAAAGGAAAAAAAACAATGTTTTAAATGTTGAAATATTTGGTGACACAAAAAAAGAAAAAGAAAAAAAAACCCTTCTAAAGCAAAGAAAGGTGAGGGAAAAAAAGAACCCATTGGGTGTTCAACCCCGGAGCCATGCATCAGACAAAAAGCTTCTAAAAATAAACATCAAACCGCCAGCAAGAAAAAACCAAAATTTACAATTAGATCATGGAGGAAATCAATCAATTAACTCAAATGATAGTAACGAGCAAATGAATACAATCTTTTCTCAAAATCAAACATAGGTTTGAAGGTTCGACTTCTAATTTTTTTCCAAACTAAGACACAGCATCACTTGAGAGAGCCATTGTGACAAGAGTGGGAGCTGATGTATCCTTCCACTTCAACAGAATGGCCCTCCCAGCTATCAATGTAACAAATGTAATAACAGGTTGGTCAGACAAAGAACTACCACAGATATTTTAAGGAATTATTCCAAAAAGCACAGTTAATTTGTTAGGTAATAAATTAATTTTAAGTGCTTTAGAAATTATAGAAAAACTTACTTCCAAAACTGTTCCAGTATAGAACAAGACCAAAACGTGTGTCAGTGTAGCTGTCCTGGTTTTACATCTATCACAATAACTATCAACATTAGGAAAGATTTTAGACAATCTCTCCTTCGTCAAATAATTACTATTTTTTATAATATTTAATTTTTATAATAAAATTAATATTTAATATTTTTATAATAACTGTTTTTAAATTGTTACTACAATTTTAAATTGAATCAGTGAATGACTAGCACAGATCGAAGAAGAGTGTGTGTCTTCTCCCTGATGGTAGTCATGAGAAAATGACATGCCCTGGGTGGTAAGGGTCCTTAATGATGGATGCTACCATGGATTCTTGAGGCACTGCCTTTTGAAAATGTCCCCAATGGTGGTGGGGGGGGGAGTTGTATACTTGATGGAGTTGGATGAATCTAGAAGCTTCTGAATCTTTTGTGTGAGTTGCAGAGGGATAGTGAGATCGTGCTCATGGGTTCATGGGCCGTTCGCTGGAGGGGAAGGAACTGTTCCTGAAACGTTGAGTGTGTGTCTTCAGGCTCCTGTTCCTGATGGTAGTAATGAAAGGAAGGCACACAGTGGCTGATGGGGTCCTTATGTAGGTGGCACGAAGCTGTGAGGATGATGGTAAAAGACTTGTATAGAACATAGAACAGTACAGGCCCTTCAGCCCACAATGTTGAACTGACCTTTTAACCTCCTCCAAGATCAATCTCACTCTTCCCTTCTGCATAGTCCTCCATACACCTTTCATCCATGTATCCACCTCTAATGTATATGCCCCTATCACCACCCTGGTAAGGCATTCCACACACTCTTTGCACTGGCGTGAAAAAACTGCCTCTGACATCCACCCCTGATGCTTTCCTCCAATTACCTTAAAAGTATGTCCTCTCACATCAGCCATTTCTGTCCTGGGAAAGAGGTGCTGGCTATCCACTCTATCTGTGTCTCTCATAAACTACCCCAAAAGTAGGACCACAAAGATAATAATTTCTGGATTACTACCAGTGCCACGTGCTAGTCAGAGTAGAAATAGGAGGATATTTCAGATGAATACGTGGCTTGAAAAATGGTGCATGGGAGGGATTCAAATTCCTGGGGCATTGGAACGAGTTCTGGAGGAGCTGGGACCTGTACAAACAGGACGGTCTGCACCTGGGCTGGACTGGAACCAATGTCTTAGGGGGAACGTTTGCTACTGTTGTTCAGGAGGATTTAAACTAATGTGGCAGGGGGTTGTAAAATGAGGGTAGAAGCAAAAAGTAATAAGGTGAAAAGTAAAAGTGGCAGGCAGGCAAATCCAGGGCAAAAATCAAAAAGGGCCACTTTTCAACACAAATTATACAAGGACTAAGAGTGTTGTAAAAACAAGCCTGAGGGCTTTGTATGTCAATGCGAGGAGCATTCGTAACAAGGTGGATGAATTGAATGTGCAGATAGTTATTAATGAATATGATATAGTTGGGATCACAGAAACATGGCTCCAGGGTGACCAAGGATGGGAGCTCAACATCCAGGGATATTCAATATTCCGGAGGGATAGACAGGAAAGAAAAGGAGATGGGGTAGCATTGCTGGATAGAGAGGAGTTTAACGCAATAGAAAGGAAGGACATTAGCCTGCAGGATGTGGAATCGATATAGGTATAGCTGCATAACACTAAAGGGCAGAAAATGCTGGTGGGAGTTGTGTACAGGCCACCTAACAGTAGCAGTGAGGTTGGGGATGGTATTAAACAGGAAATTAGAAATGCATGCAATAAAGGAACAGCAGTTATAATGGGTGACTTCAATCTACATATAGATTGGGTGAACCAAATTGGTAAGGGTGCTGAGGAAGATGATTTCTTGGAATGTATGCGGGATGGTTTTCTGAACCAACATGTCGAGGAACCAACTAGAGAGCAGGCCATTCTAGATTGGGTATCGAGCAATGAGGAAGGGTTAGTTAGTAATTTTGTTGTGCGAGGCCCCTTGGGTAAGAGTGACCATAATATAGTGGAATTCTTCATTAAGATGGAGAGTGACATAGTTAATTCAGAAACAAAGGTTCTGAACTTAAAGAATGGTAACTTTGAAGGTATGAGAAGTGAATTAGCTAAGATAGACTGGCAAATGATACTTAAGGGGTTGATGGTGGATATGCAATGGATAGGCAAAGATCACATGGATGAACTACAGCAATTGTTCATCCCAGTTTGGCAAAAGAATAAACCAGGGAAGGCAATGCACCCGTGGCTGACAAGGGAAATTAGGGATAGTATGAATTCCAAAGAAGAAACATATAAATTAGCCAGAAAAAGCGACACACCTGAGGATTGGGAGAAATTCAGAGTCCAGCAGAAGAGGACAAAGGGCTTAATTAGGAAAGGGAAAAAGATTATGAGAGAAAGCTGGCAGAGAACAGCTTTTATAGATATGTGAAAAGAAAAAGATTGGTTAAGACAAATGTAGGTTCCTTACAGTCAGAAACAGGTGAATTGATCATGGGGAACAAGGACATGGCAGACCAATTGAATAACTATTTTGGTTCTGTCTTCACTAAGGAGGACATAAATAATCTTCCGGAAATAGTAGGGGACCGAGGGTCTAGTGAGATGGAGGAACTGAGGGAAATACATGTTAGCAGGGAAGTGGTGTTAGATAAATTGAAGGGATTAAAGGCAGATAAATCCCCAGAGCCAGATGGTCCGCATCCCAGAGTGCTTAAGGAAGTAGCTCAAGAAGTAGTGGATGCATTAGTGATAATTTTTCACAACTCTCTAGATTCTGGATTAGTTCCTGAGGATTGGAGGGTGGCTAATGTAACCCCACTTTTTAAAAAAGGAGGGAGAGAAAAACCAGGGAATTATAGACTGGTTGGCCTGACATCCGTGGTGGGGAAAATGCTAGAGTCGGTTATCAAAGATGTGATAACAGCACATTTGGAAAGCGGTGAAATCATAGGACAAAGTCAGCATGGATTTGTGAAAGGAAAATCATGTCTGATGAATCTTATAGAATTTTTTGAAGATGTAACTAGTAGAGTGGAGAGAGGAGAGCCAGTAGATGTAGTGTATTTGGATTTTCAAAAGGCTTTTGACAAGGTCCCACACGGGAAATTAGTGTGCAAACTTAAAGCACACGTTATTGGGGGTATGGTATTGATGTGGATAGAGAATTGGTTGGCAGACAGGAAACAAAGAGTGGGAGTAAATGGGACCTTTTCAGAATGGCAGGCGGTGACTAGTGGGGTACCGCAAGGCTCAGTGCTGGGACCCCAGTTGTTTACAATATATATTAATGATTTAGACTAGGGAATTAAATGCAGCATCTCCAAGTTTGCAGATGACATGAAGCTGGGCGGCGGTGTTAGTTGTGAGGAGGATGCTAAGAGGATGCAGGGTGACTTGGATAGGTTAGATGAGTGGGCAAATTCATGGCAGATGCAATCTAATGTGGATAAATGTGAGGTTATTCACTTTGGTTGCAAGAACAGGAAAACAGATTATTATCTGAATGGTGACTGATTAGGAAAAGGGGAGGTGCAACGAGACCTGGGTGTCATTGTACACCAGTCATTGAAGGTGGGCATGCAGATACAGCAGGCGGTGAAAAAGGCAAATGGTATGTTGGCATTCATAGCAAAAGGATTCGAGTATAGGAGCAGGGAGGTTCTACTGCAGTTGTACAAGGCCTTGGTGAGACCACACCTAGAATACTGTGTGCAGTTTTGGTCCCCTAATCTGAGGAAAGACATTCTCGCCATAGAGGGAGTACAGAGAAGGCTCACCAGATTGATTCCTGGGATGGCAGGACTTTCATATGAAGAAAGACTGGATTGACTAGGCTTATACTCGCTGGAATTTAGTAGATTGAGGGGGGATCTTATTGAAATGTATAAAATTCTAAAGGGATTGTACAGGCTAGATGCAGGAAGATTGTTTCTGATGTTGAGGAAGTCCAGAACAAGGGGTCACAGTTTAAGGATAAAGGGAAAGCTTTTTAGGACCGAGATGAGGAAAAACTTCTTCACACAGAGAGTGGTGAATCTGTGGAATTCTCTGCCACAGTAAACAGTTGAGGCAGTTCATTGGCTATATTTAAGAGGAAGTTAGATATGACCCTTGTGGCTAAAGGGATCGGGGGTATGGAGAGAAAGCAGGTACAGGGTTCTGAGTTGGATGATCAGCCATGATCATACTGAATGGTGATGCAGGCTCGAAGGGCCGAATGGCCTATTCCTGCACCTATTTTCTATGCTTCTATGTTTCTTATCATGTTGTTCACATCTCATCCTCCTTCACTCCAGTGAGAAAAGTCCTAGCTTCCTCACCATTGCTCATAAGACATGCTGACTAATCCAGGAGCATCTTGGTGAATCTCCTCTGCACTTTCTTTCTTTCCTTTCAAATCTTTTTATTATTATTATTATTATCCAAAAATAGCACAAGTACATTGAAGTAACAACACTTATAATGCCTCAAAAAAGAAGAAATTATCTTAAGGATTGAAAATTTTTTTGAGTAAAAAAAACCCCTACTAAGCAAGAAAAGTGAGGGGAAAAAAAGAAACCCCTTGGGGGGTAAAACCCCGGAGCCATGCGTCATATAAAAAGCTTCTAAAAATAAGCATCAAACCTCCAACAAGAATAAAAGATATATCAAAAAAAATTACATTTAGATTGTGGATCACATCACTCTTTTCTAAATTGATATCCATCTGCTGCTTCTCAGCCCAGCCCTGCATCCTGTCAATGTCCTACTGTAACTTATGACAACCTTCTACACAACTCCACCACCCTTCACATTGTCCACAAACTTGTGAATCCACCCTTCCACTTCCTCATCCCAACCATTTACTAAAGCCACAAAGAGCAGAGGTCCTGGCACTGATGCCTGGGGAACAGCACTGGTCACTAAACTCCAGGCAAAGTATGCTCTATCTGTTACCACCATTCTACCATTCTGAATCCATGCCGCCATGTTACCACGGATCCTGTGTCTCAATGAGCCTCCAATGGGGAATGTTGTTTTACAAAATGGAGTTGAAGCACAGAAACAGGCCCTTCAGCCTATAAAGTCCATGCTGAACCATTTAAACTGCCTAGTCCCATAGCCCTCCATACCCCTGTCATCAATGTACCTATCTAAACTTCTCTTAAGCATTGAAGTCGAGTTTGCATGCACCACTTGTGCTGGTTCTCTCCTGACCCACCGAGTGAAGAAGTTTCCCCTCATATTCCCCTTAAAACTTTTCACCTTTCACCCTTAACCCTTAACCCATGACCTCTCATTGTTGTCCCACCCAACCTCAGTGAAAAAGCCTGCTTGCATTTACCCTATCTATACTCATCATAAGTTTGTACACCTCTATCAAATCTCCCCTTAATCTTCTACATTCCAAGGAATAAAGCCCTAACATACTCAATCTTGTAGAGAGCACGTCTTATGAGGATACGGTGAGTGAACCAGGGCTTTTCTCTTTAGACCGAAGGAGGAGGAGAGGTGTACAAGATTATAAGAGGCATAGTCTGAGTGAACAGCCAGAGACTTTTTCCCAGGGCAGAAATGACCAGAACAAGGGGGCATAACTTTAAGATGTTGGGAGGAAAGTATAGGGTGGGATAGGTTTCTTACATAAAGAGCGGTGGATGGATGAACAAACTGCCGGGAGTGGTGCCAGAGGCAGTGTTGAAAAAAATACTTACTACTTATAACGATGATTAATGAGGCACAGAGAGATCTGTATTTACTGACAAGCACCTTTATTGTTTAAACTAATAAGTATGTGAATTCATGCACTAAATACCTTGTGTGCACACTCACTAGATATTCCTGACTCTCCTGAACAGTCAAAGAATAGCAAAGGTATTACCCGGGCAAAGGAGTTTATGCTGGCCAGGCGTTCCATGTAGTCCCGAGGCACTCGCCACGTGTTTCACACAGGGTTGCTCATGCTTGTATCCACGATGGTTGTTCTTTGAAGTTACTGCTGCCAGCACACGGGAAGCATTCACTTTTATATGCATTCCTGATCAATGCAAATATCACATTCCAATGTCATTGGCCACAGGCCATGTGTCTGTCCTTTAACACCTTGTTATTGGCTCTGCTCCAAGCCAGCATCCATTTATTGCCCTCTTCCCATCAAGTGACAGTCGATAATTTATGGCTCTTTGTTCTCAATCAGCAATGAGCTCGAATCACTTCCGGCAAGCATCAATCCCAACATTCACAAACTTGCATTTTATAGCCAACCAAAGAACATCTCACTAATAACTTCTTGTTTGGAAATAATCTCCAGTCCAGCAGATTACCTGAAGAATCATTGTGTCTTCTTTAAAACATTGATCAAGCTCAGCATGTCAAGCTCACAAAGTGGAGTGTCTTCACAAAATGGCAGCCTCCATCCCCAAGCATACGACAAGAACAAAGACAATTTGTCTGTCTGTTTCCACTGTCCTTGAATTATTTGAATTCACTGATTTGTAGATTGTCATTCTTTCTGGCCAATAAGAGCATTTAAAAGACTTGGGTAGAGACATAGATGATAGAAAAATGGAGGGTTATGGAGGATGGAAGAGTTAGATTGACAATGGAATACAGTACTATGCAGAAGTCCCAAGCAACCTGGAATTTTTATATGGTATGGCCTTCAAAGAGTCCAGATCTCAACATCACTGAGGCTGTCTGAGATTACCTGGAGAGACAGAAGCAAGCGAGGCAGCCAGAGTCTGAAGAAGAACTGTGGAAAGTTCTCCAAGATGCTTTGAACAACATACCTGCCAATCTTCTTATAAAATTGGTTCATTTTAGTAGGTCAAATATGATGGTAGTATTAATAGTAAGACTCTTGGCAGTGTGGAGGATCAGAGGGATCTTGGGGTCCGAGTGCATAGGACACTCAAAGCTGCTACGCAGGTTGACTCTATGGTTAAGAAGGTGCATTGGCCTTCATCAATCCTGGGATTGAGTTTAAGAGCTGAGAGGTAATGTTGTAGCTATATAGGACACTGGTCAGACCCCACTTGGAGTACGGTGCTCAGTTCTGGTCGCCTCACTATAGGAAGGATGTGGAAACCTTAGAAAGGGTGCAGACGAGATTTACAAGGATGTTGCCCAGATTGGGGAGCATGCCTTATGAGAATAGGTTGAGTGAACTCGGCCTTTTTTCTTTGGAGTGATGGAGGATGAGAGGTGACCTGATAGAGGTGTACAAGATGATGAGAGGCATTGATCATGTGGATAGTCAGAGGCTTTTCCCCAGGGCTGAAGTGGTTGGCACGAGAGCGCATAGTTTTAAGATGCACAGAAGTAGGTACAGAGGAGACGTCAGGGGTAAGTTTTTTACGCACAGAGTGGTGAGTGCATGGAATGGCTGGCAGCAATGGTGGAGGTGGATACGGAAGGGTCTTTTAAGAGACTCCTGGATAGGTACATGGAGCTTAGAAGAATAGAGGGCTATGGGTAAAGCCTAGGTCAGGGGTCGGCAACGTTTACCACTAAAAGAGCCAATATGGACCCATTTCCCACAGAAAAGAAAACACTGGGAGCCACAAAATGAAATAACACTGCATACAACGGGGTTTTTTTGCCTTTATGCTATGTATAAACAAACTATAATGTGTTGCATTTTTGAAATTGATGAACTCCTGCAGAGAAAACGAAATTACATTTCTGCATGCAACAAAAACATTTTGAACTCCGAAAAAAAGACGTTGGGTTGAAGGTTACTACATAGGTAGCCTACCTTGGATCGAAGAATTAAAAGAAAGCGCGCACTGGCGGGTGTCAGGCATTGGCAGTGGTGATGTATATTAATAGCGATAAAAAACACGTTGTAGCGGTGTAGCGCTACACGCAGCGCTAAAATAAAGACTGCAGTCAAAGGTAACTTTATTCGAACTAAACAGCCTTGCTTTTAAGCCTCCCTCAACCCAGCCCCCATGGACGCAGATGCTGCAAAAGACGCGTACTCACAAACCCCCGTAGGCTATCTCCCTTAGCCGGAATGCTGGCTAATTGTGAGGAAATGTGTCGCCACACTTAGATTGTACAAGATCACCATAATCTTCAAATTTAGAATTACATTTCAAAAGCTAACAAACTAACATAAAATACATTTTAATTAAATACTGACCAATTATTTCCCAAAGCAACAGGGAGCCGCAGCACAGAGGTGAAAGAGCCACAAATGGCTCGGGAGCCGCAGGTTGCCGACCCCCGGCCTAGGTAGTTCTAAGGTAGGTTCATGTTTGTGGGCTGAATGGCCTGTATTGTGCTATATGTTTACTATGTTTCTAACGTCACAAAAGTGTACCTGCAAGAGAATTGATGCAGTTTAAAAGGTGGTCACACCAAATATTGACCTAATTTATTTTTTTAATGTTTGCTGCTCTTTATAGTATTTTGTTTTGGTATTCAGAAACTTTTCATTGCATTATTTTTGAAGGCATCTTTACTTTACAGATTTTTTTTACATGTACCTAACACTTCTGCACACTGGGTTATAGTCAGCACAAAATTGTGTGCCGAAGGCCCTGTACTACGTCTTTATAGTCTGACGACCACTAATGTAAGAAACCGCCCCCCTCATCCACAGGACTGACTATCCAGCTCTCCCTGTTCACTGCCAGAAATCTCATCAGGATCTCTCGCCTCCCCTTATTGACCATTACACTGCTGGTCAGTGTGCTTAACCTGCATGCTGTCAGGCACCATGAGGTGTGGCACAGTTTTAGTCATGTTTCATCTTTTGCAAAGACACATCTTTATTTTGCAGATCAGGCGTACTGACACTTTGTTCTGCCTGTGGTTTCAGCACTCCTCCTCCTCGTGTACTTGCTGACCTTTCTGATGACGAAGGAATATAAAAAAGGTAAAATGCCTCTAAGTCTACACTCAGTGGCCACTTTATCAGGTGCAACTGCTCGTTAATGCAAATATCTGATCAGCCGATCATGCAGCAACAACTCAATGCATAAAAGCAAGCAAACATCATCGAGAGGTTCAGTTGAAAAGAGGCAGGGACATGGAGCATATTATCAGGAAACTACAAGGAGCAATTGATGAAGTGATAGAGTGGGGTAATGATTGGGGATGTAGATTTTCAGTAGAAAAAACTCAAACTGTATTTTTCACCAGGAAAAGAATTGAGGTAGGGAAGAAGTTAAGGATATATGGGATTGAATTAAAAAGGGTTGGACCATTTAAATTTCTGGGAGTTATATTTGATTCACGATTAACATGGGCAGACCATATCAGGAAAGTTGAGGAGAAATGTTAAAAAGTAATAAACGTGATGAGATGTTTGACTGGTAGGGAATGGGGTGCAAGTTGTTCAGCATTAAAGAGAATGTATGTGGCTTTAGTAAGATCTGTGTTGGATTATGGAAGTGTAGCATATGGATCAGCAGCCAGGTCTCTTATAAGGAAACTGGATGTGATTCAGGCTCAGGTTTTGAGAGTGTGCCGTGGGGCTTTTAAAACATCACCAGTATCAGACCTGCAGGTAGAAATGGGAATAATGCCTTTGGAATTAAGAAGGATACAATTGATGGCAAACTACTGGGCTAATTTGCAGGGACACAATGATTCTCACCCTGCTAAAGGAATGTTTTAGGAGTCCTGGGAAAATGGGAAGTTTCAGAGGGAAAACTTTAGTCGGGTAGGGAATGATATTGCCAGATCATGTGGAGTGTTTGATCTAAGGATATGTCTGTCAGTAGTTAATCCGGTTGTAGCTCCATGGAAGCTTGTATGGCCTGATGTAGACTGGCATTTGTTAGAGGTAAAAAGGAAAGGAAAATATAAAACTGATTTGGTAAGTGCATTTAACTGTCATGTGATGGAAAATTATAGTGATTACACTCAGATTTATACGGATGGTGCTAAGGAACCTGAAACAGGAGTGGCAAGGTTTGGGGTGGCTATACCAGCAAAAGCAATTGCAATCAGCAGAAGAACATCTGATAAGTTAGCGGTGTATACAGTGGAGACGATGGCAGTGTTGGTTGCGTTGGGTTGGGTGGAGAAAACTAAACTAGTCAAAGCATTGATATGCTCAGATTCATCGTCAGTTCGAGCAAGTTTAAGGTCTTCTCACTCAAACAGCCGGCAAGATGTACTTCATGAAGTCCTTCAGTCAGTCACAAGAGTTGCAAATCAGGGAGGTCAGGTTAAATCTCTATGGGTTCCAGCTCATGTAGGGGTGAAGGGCAATGAAAGGGTGGATGAGTTGGCAAAGAGGGTGTTAAAGAAAGAAAATATAGAAATGCACATTAATATCAGTAAAGCAGAGGTTAAGTGTGTAATCTGGGGAAAAAAAATCAACCAAATGTGGCAAGAAAGATGGGACAGGGAGGGGAAAGGGAGGCATTTATATCAAATACAAAAAAGTGTTGCAGGTACGGGGGTAGGAAGTAGATACAGAAGAGAGGAAACTGTGTGGACTAGGGGCACTGTGCACTAAACCAAACATTGACATTGATAGGGAAACACCAGACAGGACCGTGTGAGGAATGTCAGGAAGAGGAGTCAGTAGAATATGTAGTTCTGAGTTGCAGGAAGTATGGGATACAGAGAGAGATGATGAGAATTAATCTAAGGGAATTGGGGGTGCAGGAATTCACATTAAAAGTGTTGCTGGACATGGGTGAGAGAGCACAGGTCAGGGTATTTTTAGCTTTCTTAAGAATTGCAGGGGTTTTTTTATAGGATATGATGGATAAACAGGAATAGGGTACTAGGATGGCCAAAGATGGGAGGATAAAGTGCAGGTTAGGGTATGTGTATGTGTGTGCGATTGGATGGATGAAGGGATTTATTGCACACTCTGGAGCAGAAGGTGGCGGTAATGCACCATTAAGCTGGGTGGAGGCGGGGGGGGGGGGGGGTAGAGAGAGAGAGAGAGAGAGAATATATATATATACAGGTGTTGTTTAGGCCAAACATCAGAATGGGGAAGAATTATTGTTAGTGCCATACAAAGAGGTTTAAGTATCTCTAAAACTGCTGATCTCCTGGGATTTTCATGTTCAAGTCTCTAGAGTTCACGGAGAATATTGTGTAAAGCAAAAACATCCAGTGAGTGGCACTTATGTGGGTGAAAGTGCCTTGTTATTGAGAGAGGTCAGAGAAGAATGGCCAGCTGACTGTAACTCGAATAACCATTACCATGGTTGGGTGTTGGGGTGGGGATATGTCTCTACCAAAGGAGGTGTAAGGCACTCCTTCCCTCCGCAGGTCAACCCTGGGCAAGGTGTAGCACCTGTTTAGTACCCCCCCCCCCAATCAGAATCACATGAACGTGGTGGATGGCTGGTGCATATCACAAGTCCTGGCTATACAAACACTGATGCCAGGCAGATAATCTCTGAAGAGTATTGATAATGGCTGTGGTCACCCATCTTGTAAAGACGTTGCCCAGAAGAAGGCAATGGCAAACCACTTCTGTAAAATTATTTGAAGAAAATGTACAAATCATGGTCAAGACTGTGATGGCCCAAGACACACAAAATGCTGGAGGAACTCAGTTGGCCAGGTAGCATCTATCGAAAAGACTACATTGACGTTTCAGCAGGACAGTTCTTGGCCAGAAATGTTGACTGTACTTTTTTCTGTACATATATTCTGCCTGGCCTGCTGAGTTCCTCTGGCATCTTGAGTACGTTGCTTGGACTTCCAGCATCTGCAGATTTGATGTGGCATGTAATGATGGAGGATACAACAGTGATGTGCAGAAGAACATCTCTGAATGCTCAGTACAGAACATACAAATCTACTGCACATTACAGGACCTTCAATCCACAATGTTGTTCCAACCAGGTAACCTACTCTAGAAACTGCCTAGAATTTCCTTACTTTTCTAAACTCCATGTACCTATCTAAGAGTCTCATAAAATACCCTATTGTAACCTGTCTCCACCACTGTGCATTCCACACACCCACCACTCTGTGTGTGAAAAACCTACCTATGACATCCCCTCAGTACCTACTTCCAAGCACCTTAAAACTATGCCCCCTCGTGTTAGCCAGTATGTCAAACTTTGAAGAGGATGGGTGCAGTAGCAAATGACATATAGTACGTAATAAAGTGGCCACTGAGCATATTATTAGTGTTTTAGGGTTACAGAGTGCAGAAACAAACCCTTCAGCCCATCACATCCATGCTATTTTCCTCAATGACTCTAATCCCACTTGCCTGCATTAGAACCATATCAATTTGCCTCGTGATTATCGTCGTGTGCACAATTATAGACGAGCATAGGTACAATGAAAAACTTGCAACAGGCGTGTAGGTATACACAATGCACAGAACTTAGGTTATACAAAATTGTATCATATGGTTAACACAAAAGTCTGCAAAAACAAGACTTTAGTGTAATTAAAAACAATTTGAGAAGGTTCTGGAGGTCTGTAGAGTTGTTATTGCTGGGGTAGTGTTAAAGTTTATTTATTTGGAGATTGTACCATATAGCCTACTGTCTAATATGGAACTATTTTATGTCGAAGTTACACGTTATTGATCTATAGGTATGTGTTCAGTTCAGGTTCTGTAAGTTAAAAATCCCTGTTAATTTAGCTCCAGTCTGTAGTGTTTTTATTTATAGTTTTGTTGTGTAACCGGTCACATACACAATAAATTGGCGACATGAACCTCGGAACGCCGTGTTTTAATTGATAACGGCAATCGGAATGAAGCGGGAGTTCAGCCAAGGTCGGGGACGTCGGGAGACCGAAGGACACAGTCGGAGCCGCGGTGCATCCCGGCGAGACCACAGCCGGCGCCGAACCGCAGGGCTGAGGGTCTGCTGCCTCAGAAGGGAGATTTAAAAAAAGGGAGTAACACTCGAGTACGCTCACGATACTAGTCAAAAAAAAAGGTCACGTGAGTCAAAATGAAACCAAGGGACCGGGGCTAAATTAACATAACAATGATAAATTAACACAACAATGAAGGCGTTAATTGTAACCATTACAGCATTTGATAGTGGTATTGAAGACTGGGCAACTTATGTCGAAAGAATAGAGTTATGTTGTGATGCTAACAGTGTTAATGAAGGAAAGATGGTCAGCAGGTTAGTGTAGTGTTACGCCTGCAGCCCCCTCCTTTTTGAGAATCGCAGGATCGCTATTGATTTGGGTCAGGAGACCCAGGAAATGAGAGAGAGACGTGCGGAATGTCTTGACCCCCGCCCCCCCCCCCCCCCGGCGATATAAAGCTATGGGAAATGGCCATTGTCTCTTGGAGACGGAATTGTGTATTAAAATACTGTGCTTTGTGGAAGCCCTCAGGCAAAGTGGGCTGGTTGGTGGAGGGATTGCATCATGTCAACCTGATTGACATCTGAGACCCTGTGAGTCAGGATAAAAGAGGGTCTGTGGGAACAGCCCCTCAGACGCACCAGAAGAAACACTAGCGATCCTGTAATAGCGAAAGCCGGTGGGAAGGCCACGTGCGTCCTTTTCCATTTGCCCCGGAATCGGTGTGCATTTACCACGGAAGAACGGTTTTTAGCTAACAACGGGGAAATCAACTCTGAACGACTCTCGAAGGATTGACATCATAAAAGGAATGGGCAAGTTTTAACCCGTCTTTCTCTCCAACCAAAAAGCTGCAGCTTGAATGAACTAAAGTGACTTTTATATTTCCATCGGACAATACATTATCTCCTAGACAACGATAGATCTATTCCTTATTGATTATTATTATACCCGCGCTTTTAGATTTAGTATTGACGCCGTATATTATCTGTATGCTTGCATTGATATTATTTTTGTGTATTTTTATCAATAAATACTGTTAAAAATAGTACAACAGACCTCTCTATCTTTGCTGGTAAGTGACCCAGTTACGGGGTACGTAACAGTAGTGGGAACGAAAACATGCTTGCTAGGGAGTTTGTTAACCGCTGAAAAGCCAGCTGACCAAACGTTCCAGCAAATAGTAGACACCCTCCAACAGCATTTAAACCCCAAATTTGTAAAGCCAATGGTGATAGGACAACTGAAATAAACAATATTTTTAAAGAATTTTATTCTAAACTTTATAGTTCTGACCCTCCCAAATATAACTTTGTAATGCATAATTTTTTAGATCAATTAATTAAACATTCCTACACTTTCTGTTGATAACCGAAAACAGTTGGATCAACCTGTTTCATGTGAAGAAATTGAGGAGGCTGTACATTCCTTGCACTCGGGGAAGGCTCCAGGTCTTGGTGGATTATCTGCAGAATTTTATAAGGCCTTTTCCTCACTGCTTATACCTCCTTTATGTGCAGTTTTCTCCTTTAAGTTGGGTAGGTTGCCACAATCTTTTTATGAAGCTTCTGTTTCGCTTATTCTTAAAAAGAATAAGAATCCAACTGAATGCTCTTCATATAGACCAATCTCCTTACTTAATGTTGATACTAAAATCCTATATAAAGTTCAGGCCAGTAGAATTGAAAATATTTTACCATCTATCATTTCTGATGATCAGATGGGATTTATTAAAAATTGATATTCCCACTTTAATATTTGTCATTTATTAAATGTTATTTATTCCCCTTCTAAGGAGATATTGGAATGAATGATTTCTTTGGATGCTGAGAAGGTTTTTGATCGAATTGAATGGAATTATTTATTTAAAACTAGAAAAATTTAATTTTGTGCCTGATTTTATTCAATGGATTAAATTACTGTATCTAGCTCCTTCTGCTAGGGTCCTTACTAATTTTTGGTATTCCAAAGCTTTTAAACTTACACGTGGAACTAGACAAGGTTGTCCCCCGAGCCCTTTGCTCTTTGATTTGGCTTTAGAACCCTTAGCCATTGCTTTTCGAGAATCTAATGATATTACTGGTATTCTAAGGAGGAGGAACTGTTTGTAAAGTTTCGCTTTATGCTGATGACCTATTGCTTTTTATTTCTAATGTCAAGTCTTCATTACCTCCTGTGCTTTCTCTACTTTCTTGCTGTAGCCAGTTTTCAGGATACAAACTGAAATTGACATCTCTGAAAAGACAGCTACAGCAATAACAGGAAGGCACTTTGCAGGAGTATCAGAAAAAGATGAAGAAACTAGATTAACAATACAAGCAAGGAATATGAAATGCAGAGCTTTTTCTGCAACTGGAAACAGAAAAAGTGGAAAGGAATTATATCAGAGAGAAGAAAGAAGCGGAGAGAGCGCAGGAGCCCCCAGCTCAGACCGGCTGGAGCCGCAACCACCTCACGCAGCCCGTCAATACCGTGAGCCTCGGAGAAATTACTGCAGGTGGTGAAATAAATGAAAACCAGATTGCTGGGGAAGAAGGTAAACTTAACAGAGGGCAAAATCAATTCCACTCAAACAGAACAGCTTTCGCACAAGGTAAATCTTGAACCAATCTTTTCCTTCATTGAGAATCATACACTTAATCCTTTGCGGGACAGTTTCTTCTGCATGTACGTATCTTGAATCCTCCGCCTACGTGTCTTGCTTTTCACAAAGAAGTTGGGAAACAGCATCAAAACAGAGGCAGATTTTGGCAACAAACTGTAAGGTTTCTGTTATTGTATTGTCACACTTGTGCTGAATGTGCATCTGAAGGAATTCTCCCTCTTGAGCCGGACAGACAGCACTGCAGGTAATCTTTAATATCAGCAAAACTATACTTTAACAGCAGCTTCAGAGCAATGGAACAAACATCAGGATTTTGAACAACTGCTGCACCGGGTGATGAAAGATTACTGGTGAAGTACTGATCTTCCTATGAGTCATGGGATTGCCCGATGTTTGAATAACTAGTAGAGATGGCATCACCAACCACTTCTTTTGTGCTGGTGAGTCATCTTTGAAGCAGACCATGGAAACTCCCTATGCTCAGAGGTGAACTTTTCATGATTTTTATATGGAAATCTGTATTAAAACAAGCAAATCTATTGACAGACGTTACTTAGATGGGCAGAGAAGACTTGAGTTATTATTACATTACTTTGATATAATTTCATATTATTAAGTTACTAATTAAACAGTGGGTAGGTATTTGTATATTAAGGGTACACATACAATATTTGTTTAGTGTAAAAGAAGTTGATGCACTTTTTAAGTAAAAGGGGAGGAGTGTACCAGATAGCCTACTGTATAATAGGGGACTATTTTATGTCGCAGTAACACAGTATTGAGCATGCGCTATTAGGTGTGTATTGATCTGTTCAGTTCGGGTTCTGTAAGTAAAAAGCCCTGTTAACTTAGCTCCGGTCTTTAGCGTTTTTATTAATGATATTGTTGTGTAAACGGCCACATATACAACAGGGATAAAGCATGGAAGCAGGTTCTTCCAGCTCTGCAAGCTGGTTACATCCATGTGACCAATTGGATTGCGGGAGGTACCCCGAATGGTTGTAGGAAAGTGTCTGTTCGTGAACCTGGTGGTGTGGGACTTCTGTATCTCCGGGCTAACAGTAGCTGTGAGAAGAGGACATGGTGGGGATCCTTGAGGCAGAACCTCTAGATGGAGCTGGTGGTGGTGATGGACTGGGCCGATTCCACTGCTGTCTGTGGCCTCCTACACTCCTGTGCACTGGACTTTCTGTGCCAGGCTGTGATGTAACCCTTGCATATTTTGTATTGAGTTTGTATGCTTGTTATGAGCTGTGTGGTATGACATGAGCAATCATGGTTTTCTTGACCATGAGTGTTTTTGGCAAACCTTTCTACAGAGGTGATTTGCCATGGCCTTTGGCTGGACAGGGTCTTTACAAGACGGGTGACCCCAGCCATTTTCAAGGGAGATTGTCTGCCTGGGGTCAGTGGTCACATAACCAGGACTTGTGATGTGTTCCCCTGCTCTTCCCCCCCCCCCCCATAGAACGATACACCATCTGCTCCCAAGGTTTCACGTGACCCTGATCAGGGTGGGAGAGGGGTGCTAAGTAAATGGTACACCTTACCCAAGAGTGGCCTACAGGGGCTAGTGGCGGGAAGGAGCACCTTACACCTCCTTTAGTAGAGACGGAACTCCACCTCACCAATCTAATATTCAAGTAATCACATATACATATTGGTTTGCTTAAGTAATTCTTTACGGGTTATATGTAAAAACTATCGTATAGGTCATGATGCATTCACGTGGTGTGTGCGCAGCTCGCTCTTGCTTAAGTAGGGCCTTGCACTCGCATTTCTCAGCTCTCTGCTTTCTGTTAATTTAATATTTTTGATGTACATAACAATGATCAGTCGATACATTCAGTCTTTAAACTTCTACAAGTTCGTTAGAATATTTAGTGACAAGCTGAGCCTTTGAAGCTTAGAACAAAGTAACCGTGTTGGGAAACTGCACTGTTTAAGCATCTGTCTAAATGCTTTAAACACTGATTGTGTCAGATGCCACCACTTCCTCTGTCAGTGATTCCAGGTATCAGCCACACCTCTGTGCAGAAACAATTTCCAAACAGTCTTCCTCTGACCTGAGGCTACATCCACACTAGACCGGATAATTTTGAACACGCCAGTTTCGTGTAAAAACAGTTGGTGTCCACACTATGTGTTTTTGAAAATATCTCTATCCACATTGTAACGGAGATTTCGGCAAATCTCCTCCTACTGGGCATGCACAGGATACATCTACCGAAAACAAGCAACATGTTTGGTGTTGAATCTCGCCATAAAAATGTGCGTTTGTGTAGTTACAGACTAGAAAAACTTAAAACGATGGATAGCTGTTGACTCTCATGCAGGAGGACTTAAAAAGTTAAAAAAAACATACTGGAGGGTATGGAGGCAACTGACAGGGAGTTCACGGACAGATTGACCCGGCTGACGACGAACATTGAAAAGCTGACTAATTCTGTTGCATTAATAAAGCACCTTGTTAAATGTATGAATGTTTTAATGTCTGCATCAGTGTTATCTTGTATTTCCATACAATGTTACATTAGGCTGTTACACATCTATTGTCAGAGAAGTACTTGCATAAATAGGTAAACCACCTTCATACGAGCAAGGACAGAAAACGGCAAAGTGAGTATACTTATTTATTCAGTAAGTTATAGGTCAAAGTATTCGGTGAGTACATTTCTAATTCTTCTGTCTTCAGTCTAGTTGCTATCTGTTCTGAAATTGTTAGGTTGCATTCAAGCAAACAATGAAATGGCGCACTGCTGTCTGACAGTGTTTTCAGATTTCCCTGGTTACCCCATCCACACTGATCTGCCCAAGCAGCATTTTCAAAGATACCCACCCTGGAAAGCGTTCCTGAAAAGATCCTGTTTCGGGGGACGAAAATGCCGTCTTAGTGTGGACAGAGGATAAAAACGAAGAGAAAAAGCTTTGGTTATGGATTTATCCGGCGTAGTGTGGATGTAGCCTGAGAGCTTATCTTTGATGCTTAGACTTTTAATCTTTTATCGGTGTTAACAATTCAGTTGCCGCCTCGCCAATCTTTTGCTTCCTGCTCAAGGGGATATGCTGCATGGTTAACTTCAGGCTATGTCCACACTAGACCGGATAATTTTGAAAATACCGGTTTTATGTATAAACGATGGGAGTCCACACTATGCGTTTTTGAAAATACTTCTGTCCACATTAAAATGGATATTTCTGCGAATCTCCTCCTACTGCGCTTGCGCAGGACACATCTACCGAAAACAAGCGACATGTTTGGTGTCAAATCTCGCGTTTGTTCAGTTACGGACTAAAAAAACTTAAACACCAGACAGCTGTTGGCTCCTGCGCAGAAGGACTTAAAACTTAAAAAAAAATACTGGAGCTTATGGAGGCAACTGACGGGGAGTTCACAGACAGTATGACCCAGCTGACCACAAACATTGAAAAACTGGCTAACTCTGTTGCATTAAGAAAGCCCCTTGTTAAATGTATGAAACATGTCCGCATCAGTATTATCTTGTATATCCATACAATGTTACATTAGGCTGTTACACATCTATTGTTAGAGAAGTACTTGCATAAATATGTAAACCACCTTCATGCGAGCAAGGACAGAAAACAGGGCAAAGTGAGTATACTTATTCATTCAGTAAGTTATGGGTCAAAGTATTTGGTGAGTACATTTCTAACTCTTCTGGCTTCAGTCTCATTACCGTCTGTTCTGAAATTGTTAGGTTGCGTTCAAGAAAACAACAAAATGGCGCTGCTGTCACCATCAGTTCCGGCAGGTCAGTACAGTGTTTTTAGATTTCCCTGATTACCCCGTTCACACTGCTCTGGCCAAGCGGCATTTTCAAATTTACACACTCTGGAGAGCGTTTTAGAAAAGCTCCATTTTCGGGGGAGGAAGACGCCGTTTTAGTGTGGAAAAATGAAGAGAAAAAGCTTTGGTTACAGATTTATCCGGTCTACTGTGGGCGTAGCCTCAGTGTTGTTCCATTAACTTGAGGAGTTGAGGCCGGTTCATTGGCTATATTTAAGAGGGAGTTAGATATGGCCCTTGTGGCTAAAGGGATCAGGGGGTGTGGAGAGAAAGCAGGTACAGGGTTCTGAGTTGGATGATCAGCCATGATCATACTGAATGGCGGTGCAGGCTCGAAGGGCTGAATGGCCTACTCCTGCACCTATTTTCTATGTTTCTGTCTTCCAGGAAAAATCTGACAGGGTTCTCAAAGAATGAGTAGCTGAGGTAAGGGCAGGAAGAATCTGTACAACAGTAAACCAGTGTCTCTCGGTCCCTCTCTCTCAGGGGATATCTGTAACTGACTGGTGTCTCTCAGTCCCTCTCTCTCAGGGGGATATCTGTACACTGACCGGTGTCTCTCAATCCCTCTCTCTCATGGGATATCAGTACACTGACCAGTGTCTCTCAGTCCCTTTCTCTCAGGGGGATATCTGTACACTGACCAGTGTCTCAGTTCCTCTCCCTCTCTCCCCCTCTCCCCCTCTCCCCCTCTCCCCCTCTCCCCCTCTCCCCCTCTCCCCCTCTCCCCCTCTCCCCCTCTCCCCCTCTCCCCCTCTCCCCCCTGTATTGGTTAGTATGGACTTGTTTTATATCTTGTTGGACTTAGTAGAAATCGGTAATTTTTAAAAAAAAACATAATACTTTTCATAAAATTTATACTTTTTAACTCACTGATGTACTAGATCCTTTTCAAACTCGACTATGTTTCACGCGTCCTGGCAGAAAACACTAATCTAACAGTTTAGCACCGTATTCACTTTTACAATGGCAAAGCACATTGCACACATGATGAAATTGGTTGAGTAGTAATAAATACTTCATTGATTCCGAGTGGGACAGTCTGTCGTTGCAGAAGCAAAATTTAAAAACACATTTGGCAGTGTGCAAACTTAGCTAATATGTTGGGTTCTCAGTATTGTTAACTGTTAGCTGCTAATAATAAAATGGCTTCTTTGTAGTGTTATAATGAAGTGCCTGCTCTGTAATGTTAACTGATGAGGTAATGTTCTTTGTAGCTGAAATGTTTGGGTTATAATTACAGACAACAGGGAACTAACCAATGGAAGTCCTGTTATTCTACCTGTATGTGTGGGAACCTGGGTAAGTGCAAGGGAATTCGGCGAGGAGAGGTGAAGAGGAAGGACATGCGGGAAGCGCTCTGGTAGACCACCGTGGTTGGTCCCAGTCTGAAGGTCGAGGAGTCCGGAGGAGATTGAATGGTGTAGAGAAGACTCTGTCCCTTGAGCTCCAACGATCGTGCACAAACTGAGTAACTCTGATAAGTGTGGCGCCTCTTCTTTTCTATTTGTTTCCCTACCAACCACGTAGTCACAGTAAGATTTATGAAGTCTAATCATTTAATCGTACATTGTGTACTGTCTGATATTTTACGTTGTGGGTTTGTATTACACAGCATCTACGCAAACATGAGACACAGTTTGGTAGGCAGACGGTGGTTTCCCCCCAGACAAACATCAGGTGATAGCACTGGGGGTTATTTTGTGAGCGCTCATCCGGTGACTGAATTCTGTGGATGCTGCGTGCAGTTGTGATGGTGACAGCCACATTTCAGTGATGGTGGGCAGCTGCGGGGGTACCAGTGAGCAATGTGTGCGTGTTGGACATGAGGTATTGGATGAAGTGTTACTTTGAGGTTTCAGTACAGTTAAAGCTGTTGGCAATGTGGAAATTGTATCGCGAAAACAGGCATAGTGTTAGCACAGACAAGTCAAGTCAAGTCACTTTTATTGTCATTTCGACCGTAACTGCTGGTACAGTACATAGTAAAAATGAGACAACGTTTTTCAGGACCATGGTGTTACATGACACAGTACAAAAAACTAGACTGAACTACGTAAAAAACAACACAGAGAAAAAAAAACACACAACAACTACACTAGACTACAGACCGACCCAGGACTGCATAAAGTGCACAAAATAGTGCAAGTATTACAATGAATAATAAACAAGACAATAGGGCAGTAAGTTGGTGTCAGTCCAGGCTGTGGGTACTGAGGAGTCTGATAGCTTGGGAGAAGAAACTGTTACATAGTCTGGTCATGAGAGCCCGAATGCTTCGGTGCCTTTTCCCAGACGGCAGGAGGGTGAAGAGATTGTATGAGGGGTGCGTGGGGTTCTTCATAATGCTGTTTGCTTTGCGGATATAGCATATAAATGTCTGTAATGGTGGGAAGAGAGACCCTGATGATCTTCTCAGCTGACCTCACTATCCGCTGCAGGGTCTTGCGATCTGAGATGGTGCAATTTCCGAACCAGGCAGTGATGCAGCTGCTCAGGATGCTCTCAATACAACCCCTGTAGAATGTGATGAGGATGGGGGGTGGGAGATGGACTTTCCTCAGCCTTCACAGAAAGTAGAGGCGCTGCTGGGCTTTCTTTGCTAAGGAGCTGGTGTTGAGGGACCAGGTGAGATTTTCCACCAGGTGAACACCAAGACATTTGGTGCTCTTAACGATCTCTACTGAGGAGCCGTCGATGTTCAGCGGGGAGTGGTCGCTCCATGCCCTCCTGAAGTCAACAACCATCTCTTTTGTTTTGTTCACATTAAGAGACAGGTTGTTGGCTCTGCACCAGTCCGTTAGCCGCTGCACCTCCTCTCTGTAAGCTGACTCATCATTCTTGCTGATGAAACCCACCACAGTCGTGTCATCGGTGAATTTGATGATATGGTCCGAGCTGTGCGTTGCAGCACAGTCATGGGTCAGCAGAGTGGACAGCCGTGAACTGAGCACACAAACATGGGGGGCCCCCATGCTCAGTGTGATGGTGTTGAAGATGCTGCTCCCGATCCAGACTGACTGAGGTCTCCCAGTCAGGAAATCTAGGATCCAGTTGCAGAGAGAGAGTGAAGACATAAGAGGGGCGGAGTTGCCACAGGAGGTTGGCGTCGCAGGGGAGGCGGGACCATGGTGCCTGCAAATTGTTGGGGAGAGAGGAGCCAGAGCTCAGTGAGCTGAGTCCCAGCGGATGAGGGAGGGGATCATAGGAAATGAATGCTCTTGGTACTGAGGGATGAAGGGAAGGAGTGGTCAGATTTGGAAGATCTGGTTAGTTCCTGTCCCCCAGCGAAAGGCGAGAGCTCTGAGCTGGCATCTGCCATTACCTCCCTGGCAAGGAAGACAGAGGGCAAGAATTTTCTCTGGGTAACACCCACCCCTGACGTTGAAGAGGATTATGAGACATGGGTAGAGCAGATGTCACAGTTGCTGAGTGAGTGGCAGTGCTCGGATGAGGAAAAGTGACAGAGATTGGTTGAAGGTTTGTGGGGAGTGGTGGCTGGGGTAGTGCGAGGTGTGAAGGTTAACCAGCCTTCGGCCACCCTGAATGACTACCTGGAGGCCTTGGAAAATGCTTTTGGGTTGACTGGGAGCTCCTCATGGAGTTTCAAAACATGCATCAGGAGAAGGGTGAGAAGCTCTCCACCTATCTTTCTCGGCTAGACAGATGGCTTAATGGGCTGCAGTGCCGGGGGGGTCATTCGGGCCAAACAGGTGGATCAGTTAAGGATGGATCAGGTAACTGGAGGTGCCCAGGCTGAGGACAAGGTTGTTTGGAGTCTCCTGCATCCTATAAAATGTGCCCTCCTCTGACACTTGTTCAGCTGATCAGAGATGTGAGGCGGAATGAGAACGTGTTGAGGCTGCGGGAGGACTCTGTCAGCAGGGTGAAATCTTCAGTTGCAGCTCCTGGTGGGGAAGTGATCGGAGCGGCTCCACCCGGAAGTTGATAAAGGAGGTGGTAAGTCTTCAAAACTTTATCCAAAGTCTTGAATTTGGATTTACAACCGAATCTATTAACAACAATTTTTGGGATTATTCTTTCGGAAGCAAGTGATATTCCTGCTTCCGCTCCACGGAAGATAGCTTTTACAACTTTATTGGCTAGGAGAGCCATTTTGCTTAAATGGAAGGACTCTAATCCACCTACTGTCCTTCTTTGGCTTTCCTCCATTATATCTTTAGAGAAAATAAGAAGTCAGACATTGGATACATCCTTTAAAATTGAGGAAACTTGGTGACCCTTTATTCATTATTTTCAAAGTCTCTGACTTATGAGCTTTCCAGTTACCTTTCTGAAGTTTTGGATTTGATCAGAAAGTTTTTCCTTTTTTCCTGCTTTTACTCTCAAGATGAACTGCCCAGTTTTATTTTTTCTTTTTCTTTTTTTTCTGTTTTTTTGTGTGTTTTGGGGTTTTTTTGATGTACGTTTCAATCATAAAAGTTTCTTTATCTTTTTTCTTGTTATGTGTAAGAGGAGAATCCATGATTTTTTTATTACATACTATTAGATTAATTCTACATATGATCACGATAATTTGTATTTTTCCTTTTATTTGAATTGTTATTGATACAGATTTTTTGAGACAATTCTCCTCTTGTTTTTATATATATATATATATAATATATTTGTACTTTTTAAAATTTAACTAATAAAAAGATTGATAAAGAAAGATAAAGGGGGGAATGTCACGTGATGACATAGGACCGAGACGTGGAAATCCAGCTCTCCCATAAAAACTAATAAAACAAAGTTTAAGTGAAGAAGAGTTAATAAATACCTTCTAGAAACTACTTATAAACAATTCAGGACTATCTTTAGATACGCCTCCTAAACAGAAACAGAAGAGAATTACTACTTTGAAGACAGCACAAGTTGGTGGGGAAAGAGGCCCGGCTGTTTTGGCGGAGCCTCGTACTCAAGTTGGATCCCTTCCCGGCGAAGTACATGTCGCCTCTGATGGTGCAGGGCAGGAGGCTGCGACAATATCAGCGGTCTCTAAGAAGAAACAGCGGGAGCTGCGCATGCGTGAAGAAACGAGTATGCACAAACAGGTGCAAACAAAACCACAAGTTCCAACTGCAACTGGAAGTGAAAATGAAAGTGAATCTGAGGTAGAATTAGACTCTCTGGAAAACACAGATGAAGAAATAGATGAAGAAGAAGAAGAACAGGAGGAAATTAAAGGTGGAAAACTTTCTGGAGACATAAGAAAAGCCCTGATAGAAATAATGCATGAATTAAAAGTAATAAAAACAGATATTAGAAATGTGAAGATTACGCTTGATAAGGTGGTGGAAAAACAAAAGAAAACAGATAAGCAAGTTAAAAAGTTGGAAGAACAAATGGGAGACAACACTGAAAGAGTGGACAAGATGGAAGATAATATCCTTGCCTGGACATCAGAAAGAAAATGGTTGTTGGAAAAAGTAGATGTGTTCGAAAATTTCGGCAGACGAAACAATATTAAGATTGTTGGTCTTAAAGAAGGTATAGAGGGAGAAGATTCAATAAAATTCTTTCAAAAATGGATCCTGGAAATCTTGGAAATGGAAGAGGGAAGTCAGTTAATTGAAATCGAAAGGGCTCATAGAGCTTTAAGACCAAAGCTCCAAAAAGATCAAAATCCACAATCAATCTTGATAAAATGTTTAAGATATCAAGATAAAGAAAAGATCTTGAAGGCAGGTGCTCAAGGTGCCAGAAAGAGAAATGGGCCATTGATGATAGAAGGGAAAAAAGTTCTTTTTTATCCTGATATAACTTACGACCTTTTGAAGAGGTGGAAGGAATTTAATTCAGTGAAAAAAATCTTATGGGAAAAAGGTTATAAATTTATATTGAGCCACCCAGCAACACTGATAATTTTTTTGGATGATGAAGAAAGAAGAATTTTTACTGATCATCAGAAAGTGGAGGAGTTTGTACAAGAACTTCCTAATTTTCGCGAGATGCGGAAAAGAATTATGGAAATGAAATTGATTAAAGATGAAGACTGAGATAGGGATCGGATTTGATGGACATTTAAGAGTAGAAGAATATAGAAGTATACTTTAAGTATATGATAGAAGGGGAGCAAGATAAAATAAATAATTGAGGTATATTAATTGGGAGTAGAGATATTAATTTTTTTCTTCACTTATATATATCTTTTTTTTGTTATGGGGAGCTGGAGGAGCTTCTGATCAATTGCTGCGGGATTCACGTGTGTAATCATGGCGATTGCCATGACCCGTAAAATGGAGGGGGGTAATGTTGTGTTTCTATTCATTCACAACATTAGTTGGGGGGGTATTTTGTTATCTTTTCTTTACTATCTGTTTATCTATCTATCTTCTATTTTTCTTTTTTTACCTGGATGATTTGGTGGGAGACACATAGCAACATGAAGAATTTTAAAGAGATTCCCCAATGTATTATGAATGAATAATTTACTCAATTTTTTAAGTTTTAATATTAATGGGCTTAATGGACCTGTGAAAAGAAAAAGAGTTTTAACATATATTAAGAAAATGAAAGGAGATATAGCTTTTTTGCAGGAAACACATTTAACAGAGACAACATCAGAAATTAAAGAGGGATTGGGTTGGAAGTGTTATTGCACCTTCATTTAATTCAAAGTCGAGGGGAGTTGTAATTTTGGTTATTAAAACCTTACCAATTAAAATACAAAATGTACTAATTGATTCTGTGGGGAGATATGTGATTCTACATTGTCAAATCTTTTTGGAATTATGGACTCTTATGAACATTTATGCACCAAATGAAAATAATGCAAAATTCATACGAGAAGCTTTTTTGAATTTGGCCGACGCACACGATAAAATATTAATAGGTGGAGATTTTAACTTTTGTTTAGACCCAGTTCTAGATAGGTCAACTAAGGCTGTTACAAAATCAAAAGTAATAAAGCTAACTTTATCATTGATGAAAGATTTAAATTATGGAGAAGAATATATGGAGAAGAATTAATCCAAGAGAAAGAGATTATTCATTTTATTCAAATAGACATAAAACTTATTCAAGGTTTGATTTTTTTCCTAATATCAACAAATATTCAGAATAGACTGAAAAGTGTGGAATATAAAGCGAGAATACTGTCAGATCATTCCCCCTTGATAATGACAATGACAATGATAATGATGGATAAGGAGGAATTGATTTACAGATGGAATTTAATTCAATTTTATTAAAACATCAAGATTTTTGTGATTTTATGAAAAAACAGATCCAATTATTTTTTAGATACAAACTCATATTCAGTTGATGATAAATTTATATTATGGGAAGCGATGAAAGCATATTTGAGGGGTCAGATAATAGGTTATACTTCTAAAAGAAGGAATATATGGTAGAAATAGATCAATTAGAAAAAGAGATTACAAAATTAGAAAAAGAATCCCAAAGATATATGACAGAAGAAAAACGAAGACAACTTGTCAATAAAAAAATTACAATATAATACACTCCAGACATATCAAACATATTGTGGGCTTCAGAGTTAACCAGGAGGAATATAAGATTAATTTATTTGCTGATGATGTTCTGATTTATTTAACAAACCCATTGCATTCGTTGCATAAATTATCTTTTAGATTGGAAGAATATGGGAAAATATCAGGGTATAAAGTAAACTGGGATAAAAGTGAAATTTTACTCCTTACTAAAGGAGATTATAGTCAATGTCGATTAGTAACTC
The DNA here is from genome assembly GCF_030144855.1 of Hypanus sabinus. NCBI lineage: Eukaryota > Metazoa > Chordata > Chondrichthyes > Myliobatiformes > Dasyatidae > Hypanus > Hypanus sabinus. The sequence goes on along the minus strand of NC_082712.1, from coordinate 90,319,119 downwards.
AATTCAGATGGTTGACAAATGGTATAAAATATTTAGGTATAAGAGTCGATAATGATATAAAGAATTTATATAAATTAAATTATTTGCCATTATTGAAAAAAATTCAAGAGGATCTTGATAAATGGATGATGTTCCCAATAACATTAGTAGGTAGAGTTAATGCTGTAAAAATGAATATATCTCCTAGATTACAATATTTATTCCAAACATTACCAATACAACTGCCCCAGAAGTTTTTTCAAGAGTTGAATAAATGTGTGAGGAAGTTTCTTTGGAAAGGTAAGATGTCAAGAATATCATTGGAAAAATTGACATGTAAATTTGACCTAGGAGGGTTATAACTCCCAAATTTTAAGAATTATTATAAAACAAATCAACTTAGATTTATTGCATCTTTTTTTGATGAAGAAAAACCGGCATGGATTAGAATAGAGTTAGATAAGATAGGAGAAAATATATCAGAAGATTTTATATATAAATGGGAATCCAAATGGATACGGGAAAAGAAAGAATCTCTTATATTAAAACATTTGATCGATTTATAGAATAAGATAAATGTGGATGATGAGATAAAGAAATCTTTATTAGCAAAGAGAACCCTAATTCAAAATAGACTTATTCCTTTTACAATGGATAATCAACTTTTATATAACTGGTTTCAAAAAGGGATCCGATATATAGTTGACCATTTTGATGTCGTTTGATCAATTAAAGAATAAATATAAAATATCAAATAACACTCTTTTCTGTTATTTTCAATTAAAGGCCTATTTAAGAAATAAGCTGGGTCAAATAATGTTAATGCCAAAACCTAATGAAATAGAAACTTTAATTCAAAAAGGAAAAATTTTAAAAATTACATCTTGTATTTGTAATTTGATTCAAAAACAATTAAACCAGGAATTCATAAGTCAAGACAAAAATGGGAAACTGATTTGAATATTAAAATTGATGAAAAAAATTGACAAATACAATAAATGTCTGACTTAGATTAGTACAATACAATTTTTTACATCAATTATATATTACACCACAAAAATAAATAGATTAAACCCAAATTTATCTGACCAATGTTTCCAATGTAATCAAGAAATCCGTACTTTTTTACACTCTACTTGGTCTTGTTTTAAAATTCAACCTTTTTGGATAAATCTAAGACTTTTACTGGAACAAATTATTGGAATACAACTTCCACATAGCCCAACATTATTTTTATTAGGCGATATTGAAGGGATAACACCGAAACCTAAATTGAATAATTACCGGAAAATATTTATAAAAATTGCATTGGCAGTAGCCAAAAAAAGCTATTGCAGTTACTTGGAAATCAGATTCATACTTAACTATGGACCGTTGGAATAATGAAATATATAACTACATTCCACTTGAAAAAATTACTTATAATTTAAGAAATGAATATGATATATTTTTGAAAATTTGGCACCCTAATCTACAAAAGATAGGATTAAATGCATAGGTCCTTTGAAGATAAAATTATTAGTTATTTGGGGGAAAAAAATAAAGATATATACTAAGGTTATTTTGAACTCCATGGAGCATGTGGGGATCCTCCGATATCCAGGCAATCTTTCTTTCTTTTTTTTTCTTTTTTCTTTTTTTTAGACAGGGATGTTAAGGGGGAAGGGTTAAAGGGGGGGGGGCTAATATTAATTTTTGTTACTCTATTATTCTATTCATTCTGTGTAATTCTCTTAAAAATTCAATAAAAATATATATAAAAAAAAGAAAGATAAAGGAGGTGGTGGCCAAGCTGAGAACTGGGGTCAGTATGGACGGCCACCACCCTCAGAGGTCGGACAGTGCAGAGGGCTGCGAGTGGGGGGGGGGGAGGTTCGCAAGAAGAGAGGTGGCCGGTAGCTTGTGCTGTAACGGTGTGGAAGAGGGCCACTTCTGGTGGGAATGTGAGCAGATGTCCCCGGGCATCCAAGCAGGGAGGGGTGTTGGAAAACTTAGAGGAGACCCTGCGAGGGCACGGCCTGCTGTCTCTGGGGGAACATGTTCCCAGCAATGTACCAAGGAACCCCCAAAAGCAAAAGACCCAGTTCCAGAAGGATTAGTGGGACCCCGCTCCAGCGTGTCGCTACAGGTAAAGGGAATCTATGCTAAAGCCATACTCGACACCAGATCACAGGTCACAATTCTATCCCATTCATTTTACAAACAGTATTTAATGCATTTGCCCTTCACCCCATTCAGTGTGCTGGAGATTTAGGGCATCAGTGCCGGTGATTATCCGTATGATGGGTATGCGTCAGTGAGACTGGATTTTTCAGAAGCCGATGTGGGAGCGTCTAAAGTTCTAGAGACGTTAGTGCTGGTTTGCCCATACCTGGTTGAGACGGGCGGTGCTTCAGTTCTGGTGGGGACCAGCACCCCTGTGGTGCGGAGGGTCATGGGGCCTGTAAGGAGAGGGTGGGTGAGAACTTTTTGAGGACCCTGGCTATGCACCCGGTGTTTGGAGCTGCTTTTGAAAAAGTGCAGAGCTGCCCTGGGCCGGAGACTGAACTTAAACGAGGGACTGTGTGGTGCACCCAGTCGAATCCTAAGATAATAAGACCCGGGGAAGTAGCGAGAGTGATGGGAACACCTAGATTTCCCGGAGTGCTTGATGGCGAGGCCCTTTTTAGTAGTCGCCGCAGAAGACCTCGAGAGGGAGTCGCGATTGCCGGCTGGAGTGCTGGTGAGGCCCGAAGTGCTGAGGCCCCCGGGAGGGAGTCGCGATTGCCGGCTGGAGTGCTGGTGAGGCCCGAAGTGCTGAGGCCCCCGGGAGGGAGTCGCGATTGCCGGCTGGAGTGCTGGTGAGGCCCGAAGTGCTGAGGCCCCCGGGAGGGAGTCGCGATTGCCGGCTGGTGTGCTGGTGAGGCCCGAAGTGCTGAGGCCCCCGGGAGGGAGTCGCGATTGCCGGCTGGAGTGCTGGTGAGGCCCGAAGTGCTGAGGCCCCCGGGAGGGAGTCGCGATTGCCGGCTGGAGTGCTGGTGAGGCCCGAAGTGCTGAGGCCCCCGGGAGGGAGTCGCGATTGCCGGCTGGAGTGCTGGTGAGGCCCGAAGTGCTGAGGCCCCCGGGAGGGAGTCGCGATTGCCGGCTGGAGTGCTGGTGAGGCCCGAAGTGCTGAGGCCCCCGGGAGGGAGTCGCGATTGCCGGCTGGAGTGCTGGTGAGGCCCGAAGTGCTGAGGCCCCCGGGAGGGAGTCGCGATTGCCGGCTGGAGTGCTGGTGAGGCCCGAAGTGCTGAGGCCCCCGGGAGGGAGTCGCGATTGCCGGCTGGAGTGCTGGTGAGGCCCGAAGTGCTGAGGCCCCCGGGAGGGAGTCGCGATTGCCGGCTGGTGTGCTGGTGAGGCCCGAAGTGCTGAGGCCCCCGGGAGGGAGTCGCGATTGCCGGCTGGTGTGCTGGTGAGGCCCGAAGTGCTGAGGCCCCCGGGAGGGAGTCGCGATTGCCGGCTGGAGTGCTGGTGAGGCCCGAAGTGCTGAGGCCCCCAGTGGTACAGGCAAATAGGGTGACTGTGTTTGTCCGGAACACTACGGAGAGAGAAGTCACCTTTAAGAGAGGGATGCCTCTGGCGCATTTTTTCCTGGTGACAGTAGTGGCTAGCGCCCCCATGAGACCAGCTGGGGGGAGCTATTGGAAAACAGAGGAAAGCTGACTGCTGAGGCCTTTAACTTTGGGGACTCTCCTATGCCACCGGGTTGGAAGCAAAGGCTGATGGAGAAGATGTTGAAGCTGGAAGATGTTTTTACCTTTGGCAAGTTTGATGTGGATTATAGAAAAACAGAAACCTAGAAAACCTACAGCACAATACAGGCCCTTCGGCCCACAAAGTTGTGCTTAGAAATTACTAGGTTTACCCATGGCCCTCTATTTTTCTAAGCTCCATGTACCTATCCAGAAGTCTCTTAAAAGACCCTATCATATCCGCCTCCACCACCGTTGCCGGCAGCCCATTCCACACACTCACCACTCTCTGAGTAAAAACCTTACCCCTGACATCTCCTCTGTACCTACTCCCTGGCACCTTAAACCTGTGTCCTCTCGTGGCAATGATTTCAGCCCTGGGAAAAAGCCTCTGACTATCCACCCTATCAATGCCTCCATCATCTTATACACCTCTATCAGGTCACCTCTCATCCTCCTTCACTCCAAGCAGAAAAGGCCGAGTTCACTCAACCTATCCTCATAAGGCATGCTCCCCAATCCAGGCAACATCCTTGTAAATCTTCTCTGCACCCTTTCTATGGCTTCCACATCCTTCCTGTAGTGAGGCAACCAGAACTGAGCACAGTACTCCGAATGAGATCTGACCAGGGTCCTATATAGCTGCAACGTTACCTCTCGGCTCCTAAATTCAATTCCACGATTGATGAAGGCCAATACACCGTATGCCTTCTTAACCACAGAGTCAACCTGCACAGCAGCTTTGAGTGTCCTATGGACTCGGACCCCAAGATCCCACTGATCCTCCACACTGCCAAGAGTCTTACCATTAATACTATATTCTGCCATCATATTTGACTTACCAAAATGAGCCACTTCACACTTATCTGGGTTGAACTCCATCTGCCACTTCTCAGCCCAGTTTTGCACCCTATCAATGTCCCACTGTAACCTCTGACAGCCCTCCACACTGTCCACAACACGCCCAACCTTTGTGTCATCAGCAAACTTATTAACCCATCCCTCCACTTCCTCATCCAGGTCATTTATAAAAATCATGAAGAGTAAGGTTCCCAGAAAAGATCCCTGAGGCATTCCACTGGTGACCGACATCCATGCAGAATATGACCCGTCTACAACTACTCTTTGCCTTCTGTGAGCAAGCCAGTTCTGGATCCACAAAGCAATGTCCCCTTGGATCCCATGCCTCCTTACATTCAATAAGCCTTGCATGGGGTACCTTATCAAATGCCTTGCTGAAATCCATATACACTACATATCCTGCTCTTCCTTCATCAATGTGTTTAGTCACATCCTCAAAAAAATTCAATCAGAATCTTAAGGCATGACCTGCCTCTGACAAAGCCATGCGGACTATTCCTAAGCATATTATACCTCTCCAAATGTACATAAATCCTGCATCTCAGGATCTTCTCCATCAACTTACCAACCACTGAAGTAAGGCTCACTGGTCTATCATTTCCTGGGCTATCTCTACTCCCTTTTTTTGAATAAAGGAACAACTTTCGCAACCCCCTGGAACCTCTCCCATCCCCATTGATGATACAAAGATCATCACCAGAGGCACAGCAATCTCCTCCCTCACCTCCCACAGTAGCCTGGGATACATCTCATCCGGTCCTGGTGACTTATCCAACTTGATGTTTTCCAAAAGCTCCAGCACATCTTCTTTCTTAATATCTACATGCTCAAGCTTTTCAGTCTGCTGCAAATCATCACTACAATCACCAAGATCCTTTTCCGTAGTGAATACTGAAGCAAAGTATTCATTAAGTACCTCTACTATTTCCTCGGGTTCCATACACACTTTCCCACTGTCACACTTGATAGGTCCTATTCTTTCATGTCTTATCCTCTTGCCGTTCACATACTTGTAAAATACCTTGAGGTTTTCCTTAATCCCACCCATCAAGGCCTTCGCATGGCCCCTTCTGGCTCTCCTAATTTCCTTCTTAAGCTTCTTCCTGTTCTTCCTTATAATCTTATAGAGCTCTAACATTACCTAGCTTTCTGAACCTTTTGTAAGATTTTATTTTCTTCTTGACTAGCTTTATTTCAGCCTTTGTACACCATGGTTCCTGTACCCTACCATAACTTCCCTGTCTCATTGGAATGTACCTATACAGAACTCCACACAAATATCCCCTGAATATTTGCTGCATTTCTTCCATATTTTTCCCTGAGAACATCTGTTTCCAATTTAAGCTTCCAATTTCCTGCCTGATAGCCTCATAATTCCCCTTACTCCAGTTAAATGCTTTTCTAACTTGTCTGTTCCTATCTCTCTCCAATGCTATTGTAAAGGAGATGGAATTATGATCACTATCTCTGAAATGCTCTCCCATTGAGAGATCTGACACCTGACCAGGTTCATTTCCCAATACCAGATCAAGTACAGCCTCTCCTCTTGTAGGCTTATCTACATACTGTGTCAAGAAACCTTCCTGAACACACCTAACAAGCTCCACCCCATCTAAACCCTTCACTCTAGGGAGATGCCAATCGATATTTGGGAAATTAAAATCTCCCATCACAACAACTCTGTTATTATTACACCCTTCCAGGATCTGTTTCCCTATCTGCTCCTCGATATTACTGTTACATTAGGAGGCCTATAAAAAACACCCAGTAAAGTTTTTGACCGCTTCCTGAGAGTCCGTAGACTCCGCCCAGAGAGACTCCGTAGTCCATGGCGTCCACCTTTTCTGCAGCTGTGACACTATCTCTGATCAACAGTGCCATGCCCCCATCTCTTTTGCCTCCCTCCCCATCTCTTCTGAAACATCTAAAACCCGGCCCTTGAAGTACCCATTCCTGTCCCTGAGCCATCGGGTCTCTGTAATGGCCACCACATCATATCTCCAAGTACTGATCCGCTTTGTTCACAGCACTTCTTGCATTAAAATAGACACATCTCAAGCCTTTGGTCTGAGCGCGTCCCTTCTCTATCACCTGCCTATCCTCCCTCTCACACTGTCTACAAGCTTTCTCTATTTGTGAGCTAATTTCCTCTTCTCCAGTCTCTTCAGTTTGGTTCCCAACCCTCGACAATTCTAGTTTAAACTCTCCCCAACAGCCTTAGCAAACCTCCCTGCCAGGATATTTGTCCCTCTAGGACTCAGGTGCAACCCGTACTTTTTGTACAGATCACGCCTGTCCCAAAAGAGGTCTCAATTAATTCCTTTGTGGCCCTGCTTCTCAATTTCCTTCCTATACATAGAGGTTTTTTTTTCATAGTCTACATAGACTATGAAAAGACTACGTAGTCTTTTTTTCAGGAGGACCTCCTCCCTTTTTCTACCTATGTCATTGGTACCAATATGTACCACGACCTCTGGCTGTTCTCCCTCCCACTGCAAGATATCTTGGACATAATCCGAAACATCCTGGATCCTGACACCTGGGAGGCAAACTACCATCCGAGTTTCTTTCCTGCGTACACAGGATCACCTGTCTGACCCCTAACTATAGAGTCCCCTATCACTACTGCCTTCCTCTTCCCTTCCCTACCCCCCCCCCCAACAGTACTCAAACAGGAGTACTTATTGTCAAGTGGTACAGCCACAGGGGTACTCTCTAGTACCTGACTCTTCCCCTTCCCTCTCCTGACTGTGACCCACTTGTCTGTCTCCCATGGCCCCGGAGTGACCACCTGCCTGTAACTCCTCTCTATCACCTTCTCACTCTCCCTGACTAGGCGAAGGTCATCAAGCTGCAGCTCCAGGACTTTGAGACTCCAGGACCCCCCACATCTGATACTGAGCACAGAAAAATAGCCTCACACACATGTACTTCCTACCTCGCCTTGTCCCGTTACTGCCTAAGCCTGCTGTGCCAAAGCCCTGTCACTCTGCTGCCCGTTGGATATGATGGCCTTCTTTTTAAACCTTTCGCGCTCTACTGGCTGATGTCATGCGCCTGCACAGTCTCACCTGTCTTTAACCTGAGTAGTAAAAGAAAACTTCCTTTGCTCCGAAAAATCTTCTTGCTCCTTCTTGCTCTGAATGCTCTCCCACTGAGAGATCTGACACCTGACCAGGTTAATTTCCCAGTACCAGATCAAGTACAGCCTCTCCTCTTGTAGGCTTATCTACATATTGTGTCAGGAAATCTTCCTGAACACACCTAACAAACTCCACCCCATCTAAACCCCTTGCTCTAAGGAGACATCAATCGATATTTGGGAAATTAAAATCTCCCAGCATGACAGCTCTTGTTCCAAGAGCACTTGCCACACTGTCTGGGTGACTGAGGACACCCCGTTTAGAGAGAGGTCACGGCGACTGGCCCCTGCAGTTTTGGAAGATGTGCGGCAGCACTTGCGTAAGTTGAGGGAAGCTGGGATCATCTCCGAATCCCAAAGCCCCTATGCGTCCCCAATAGTAGTGTCCCAGAAGAAGAACGGAAGGGTACGCATGTGTGTGGACGATAGGACTCTGAACCGGTGCACTGACCCTGACTAGTATACCGTTCTGAGGGTTAAAGACACGCTGATCTGTCTGACTGGTGCGAACTGGTTCAGTGTGCTGAGGAGTGGATACTACCAGATTCCGATGAGTGAGGCCAACAAAAAGAAGCCAGCATTTATGTGCCCTCTGGGAGTTTTCCAGTTCGAAAGGATGCCCCAGGGCATATCAGGAGCCCCTGCCGCCTTCCAGAGGGTCATGGAGAAGACAGTGGGGGATATGAATTTGCTCAAAATGTTGGTGTATTTGGATGACTTGGTAGCATTTGGATCCACCTTGGAAGAACACGAAGTGAGGCTACTGAAGGTGCTAAGCCGAGTGAAGAAGGAAGGGTTAAAACTCTCCCTGGACAAGTGCTAGTTCTGCAATGTGTCTGTTAGCTATGTTCGGCACGTAATCTTGTGGGATGGAGTAGCTACAGACCTGGCTAAGATAGAAGTGGTGACCATCTGGCTGAGGCCCCAGACTGTGAGCGTCTTGCGCTCGCACTTAGGGTTCTGTGGTTATTATTGGAGATTTGTAAAGGGCTACGCCAAAGTGAGTCACCCCTTGAACCAGCTTCTGTGTGGTTACCCTCCCTTGGGGAAGAAAGGGAAAATAGGACGGGAGGTTAGAGACTATCTCAACCCATCAGAGCCCTTCGGACAGAGGTGATATGCGAAATGTGAGGAGGCTTTTAAACTGCTGAAAGAGTTGCTGACCCAGGCACCAGTGCTGGCTTTTGCAGACCCCCGATTACCCTATGTACTACACACTGATACCAGCTGAGAGGGATTAGGGGCATCCTGTATCAGGATCAGGGCCCCTAGTTGAGGCCTGTAGCATTTGTCAGCCAGAGTTTGTCACCCTCCACAAGTTGGAGTTCCTGGTGTTTAAATGGGCGGTGGTGGATAAGCTGAGTGACTGTCTCCACAGGGCCAAGTTTGAGGTGCGGACAGACAACAACCTGCTCCCTTACATCCTGACCTCGGCGAAACTGGATGCTACAGGCCATCGGTGGTTGGTGGCATTGTCGGTAGAGGATTTCAGCCTGAAGTACCGGCCGGGGAGCCAGAATATCATTTCAGAGGCTTTGTCCCGACGGATGCATGAGCAACTGGAGAGGGACAAGGAGTGGGAGAGCGTTCCTGCCCCTGGGGTGAAGGCCATGTGGCAGTTTGCTATCACCGTGAAGGCCAAGGAAAAGGGGAGGCCGGATCACACAGTGGACCCACTGGGGGCTTCTGATGACGCCCTGCCCCCAGTTTACTGTGACCTGACCACTCTGAATGAAGACCAAGCAGCTGCTGGAATAAAGTCTGGGGAAATGGCAGCTGCTCAGCGAGATGACCTGGGCATTGGCACTGTCTGGTACGTGGTGGAGGGGGGGAGGGTATGGCGTGGGCAGAGAAGACGAACCATGTTTCGGTGCCTCCATACTCAGGGAATGGCCTCGGTTGAAGTTGAGGAACCAAATTTTTTACTGGGTATCATCACCCCTGGACCGACCTCAGTGTTGGGAGTTGGCCCTGCCTGAGAATTATCGGCAGGTTGCTTTGAAGTCACTGCACAATGATCCTGGACATTTGGGGGTGGAAAAGACCACTCCTCTGTCACACTTGCAGAGTGCAGGGCCCCTGGACCGGGTGTGTATGGATTTCCTGTCCATAGAACCCGATGCCAGCAAGACAGCGAATGTCTTAGTCATCATGGACCACTACACCAGATATGCTCAGGCTTTTCCTACCAAGGACCAGAGGGCAACTACGGTGGCAAAAGTGTTATGGGAGAAGTATTTTGTGCATTATGGCCTTCCTCAGTGGATACATAGTGACCAGGGTCAGTACTTCGAGAGTAAGCTCATCTATGAGTTACTGGGCATGCTGGGAGTTGAGAAATCGAGGACCATACCCTATCACCCGCAGGGTGATCCCCAGCCTGAGAGGTTTAATCGGACCTTGCTGGACATGCTCTGGACCCTGGAGATCAGCAAGATGAGCAGATGGCATCAACATATTGGGCATCTGGTTCACTGTTACAACTGTACACACAATGCAGCTACTGGGTACTCGCCCTATTATCTGATGTTTGGGCGTGAAGGGAGTTTGCCCATTGACCTCTGTTTCGGGACTGACGCGGGTGACGTACCGCCAAAGCCTTGTCTGAAGTATGCATCTGATATGAGGAGAGAGCTGAAAAGAGCTTATGAATTGGCTGGGGTTGTGGCCACCAAGCAGAATCGGGGAAATAAGAGGGGGTATGACCAGAAAGTGAAGTTCTCCCAACTCCTGCTGGGAGACCAAGTGCTCAGGAGGAATTTGTGAATTTGGCGCTACCTGGAAAGCACAAGTCGGCTGACTGCTGGGTGGCCACACCCTATGTGGTGGAGAGTCAGATGCCAAACCTACTGGTTTTCTGGGTGAGGCCCGAGGACGGGAATGGGCCTGTCAAGATTCTCCATCAGAACCACCAGTGCCCCTGGGACAAGAGGTGCAGATAGGCCTAGATCCCGGCTTGGAGTCTCCACCTAGTACAAGGACTCTGCGAAAGTGAAGGGCGATGGAAGCGCCCACCATGGAAGAGCCTGGGCTGGGCCCAGCCCCGGAAAGGGATGCGGATTCGGATGATTCGGATGAGTGGTATATGCTCCCATTCACTAACTTCCCCGTGATGGAGGAAGAGACTTCAGGCCCTTCTCCCAATGCATCAGGTGAGGTGAGGGAGGCTGTTGGTGGGCAACAGGGAGCACAGCAGGACTTGGGAGGAGAGGAAGTGGGGCCTGAGCCCGAGACAGGGGGCTACGAGTTGCAGAGGGGTTTGAGTGACAGATCGCGGGAGGTTTCGCCAAGTAGCCCTGAAGTGTCTCCAGTAGTGTCTGAACCAGAGGAGCTGGAAGAGGGGGTATGGAGGTCTCAGAGGATTAGGAACTGCCCAGAGAGTTTGGCCTATGTAGTGCCTGGGAGCAGGGTGTGATCTCTGCTGTTTTGGGAGTTATGTCACTGCTTTCTGCACTTGGATTGGGCTTTGTGTTTTGCAGTAAGGGTTGGCGAATTACCTGAATGTCATGAGGGCATGACTAAACTCGTGGGGGGAGAATGTAGGGTTCACAGTAATGTTAACTGTTAACTGCTAATTATAAAATGGCTTCTCTGTAATGTTAACTGATGAGGTAATGTTCTTTGTAGCTGAAATGTTTGGGTTATAATTACAGACAACAGGGAACTAACCAATGGAAGTCCTGTTATTCTACCTGTATGTGTGGGAACCTGGGTGAGTGCGAGGGAATTCGGCGAGGAGAGGTGAAGAGGAAGGACGTGCGGGAAGAGCTCTGGTAGACCACCGTGGTTGGTCCCAGTCTGAGGGTCGAGGAGTCCGGAGGAGATTGAATGGTGTAGAGAAGACTCTGTCCCTTGAGCTCCAACGATTGTGCACAAACTGAGTAACTCTGATAAGTGTGGCACCTCTTCTTTTCTATTTGTTTCCCTACCAACCACATAGTCACAGTAAGATTTATGTAATAATTTAATCATACATTGTGTACTGTCTGATATTTTACATTGTGGGTTTGTACCGTGAGTCACAGTTTAGCGGGCAGTCTGTGGTTTCCCCCTAGACAAACATGCGGTGATAACACTGAGTGTTACAAATAATAAAGTATGAAACTATATAACATATGTGTACACAATTGAATAATATAATATACACAATAATTTACCAATATGCAATGATATGCAATAATAATGTACAAAATAATAAAGCAGAGGTTGTTGTACCACTTTGTGTGTTTGCCTGTCACACAGAGGTGAACTGTTGTGTATGCTTATTGCATTTGGTAGGAAAGATGCTTGTGACAGTGGATCAGCCTTGCTGATGAGTTTATTTTGTATTTATTTGCATCACCAGCACCGATGCTGCTCCCCTAACATAAAGCCGCAAAGAAGTTCACATGCTCTGCAACAGACTGATAAGAGATCTCCAACATCCTGCTGCACACATTGAAGGGTCTCAGCTTCCTTAGAAAATAGAGTCAGCTCATCCCCTTCTTGTAAACAGCCTTGGTGCTAGTTTTTCAGTCAAGTCTGGTGTCGAGGTGAACACCCAAGTATTTGTACTCCTCCACCACCGCAGCTTATCCCGGAATGCACTCAGGACTCGTCACGTGTAGCCTATTCACCAGTTTACCCCTGTCTAAGGAAGTTTTGTTATTACAAAAGTGCTGGATTTTTCAGAGGGAGCATCATGGCTTCTTCATTCTTTTGTCCCCTCCTAGCACCCTTTCTCAGTTTTTTTATTTAGTTTGCTTAGATTTTGTATGTTTACACTCTAAAATAAATAGAAATGTTAGAATTAAGACAGCTCATCAAGCTTGCCTCCTGAAAGAAGCCTAGATATCAGAAAATGAACAGAGACCCAAGAGTCTCGCATTTCTCAGCTCTGTTTTCCTCTGAATTAATATTTTGGATTTACAAAACATAACACTGATTAGGATACGTTCAATCTTTAAACTTGTAGAAGTTTGTTAGACAAGCTGAACCTCTTTAAGCTTGGAACAAAGTAACCGTGTTGGGAAACTGCATTCATTAAGTATCTGTCTAAGTGCCTTAAACACTGATTGTATCAGATCCCACCGCTTCCTCTGTCAGTGGTTTCCAGGTATCAGCCTCACCGCTGTGCAGAAACAATTTCCCAACAGTCTTTCCTCTGATCTGAGAGTTTGTCTTTGATGCTTAAGACTTTTAATCTTTTATCTGTGTTAACAGCTCAATTGACACCTCGTCAATCTTTTGCTTCCTGCTCAAGGGGACGCATGCTGCACGGTTAATTTCAGTGTTTTTCCGTTAACTTCCAGGGAGAATCTGACAGGGTTTTCAAAGAATGAGTAGCTGGGGTGAGGGCAGAAAGAATCTGTAAAACCGTAAACCAGTGTCTCTCAGTCCCTCTCTCTCAGGGGATTACTCTACACTGACCGGTGTCTCTCAGTCCCTCTCTCTCAGGGGATATCTGTACACTGACCGGTGTCTCTCAGTCCCTCTCTCTCAGGGGATATCTGTACACAGACCGGTGTCTCTCAGTCCCTCTCTCTCAGGATGTCTGTACACTGACTGGTGTCTCTCAGTCTCTCCCTCTCTGCGGATATCTATACACTGACCGGAACAATGGCTTTTTAACAAAGTGCCTGCGAATCAATTACAGTTTGATTTGGAATGTAAAGGTGCCCCACTCGCTAATGTTATTCAAGGGTGTGCTGTGAAGAGGCAGAATTTGAAATGTTGTTTGGACAAAGAGGGATCGCTTGCAGGTATTAAACTGAAAACTAATAGAATGAAGGGTCCTGAAGATAAAACTACCGACTTGCTTAAAATAAAGAATTGTGTGGATGTTCAGAAAATGGGCTAAGTTTGGAAAACATTGTTGATAAAATAACTCCTATGAAAGGAGCATGCAAAAGCCTATTCCACACTGGTAAGCAAGCTAACCACGTGAGAGTTAACTGGAAAAGGGGCGAGGGTTGACAGGATGTCATTTAAATAACAGGGTCTGGTTTTAAGGGATTTCGACAAAGCATGTAAGTAATAAAGACAACGCTGTGGAAGATTGACTGTTAAGTTTGAAAGTAAAATAAAGATTAGTATTTGCATAAACTTTTGTAATATACACGTAAGCTAAGATCACAACTCTAGTTTTATTTTGCTGAAGAAAAGGAATAAAAAAAAGTGGTTATTAAATTGGAGTCTGATGCTACAGGAATTTATTAATTTACAAGATATTAAGATATTAAAGGAAGTGATAATATGCTCGCTGACTGTTTATCTAGATGCTGAATTGAATGTATAACTGTATTACTCTGTAGTGAAAAAAAACTATTTTGTATTGTGTTAGATTCTGAAATTCTGTAAGACTCTATATTAGTTAATTTTTCCCTGTGGTAAAAATCCTTAGAAGGATGGGGGTGTTATGAATGTGGAGCAACTCTGATGGACCGAAAGGGTACAAAGTCAACACCTCCTTTTTGAGAATCACAAGATCGCTATTATTTCAGGTCTGATACCCAGAAAATGAGAGAGATATACATCATGTCAGTAATGAGGGAGAAACACCAGAATACACAAAGTGGAATGTCTCCTTCTAACAAAAGTGGAATGGAACCACTGATTACTGCTATTGTCTCTTGGAGAAGGAATTGTGTATTGAGTACTGTACTATTCATTGAAACCCCTCGGGGACAACCAGAGTGGTCTGGTTGAGGGATTGCATCATCCCAACCTGATCGACATCTGAGACCCCGTGAGTGAGGATAAAAGTCATGTCTGGGGAACACCCCTCAGACGCACCAGGAGAAATGCTAGAAATCCAGTGACAGCGTTTTATAGCGAAAGCCGGTGAGAGCTCTTGTGTGTCCTCCCTTGCCTGGGTGGTGGGTGGTGGTGGTTTAGCTAAAGGAGAGGTCATACTTGAACGGTCACAACAACGAGACACCGACGGATCAAAATCATAAAGGAAGGTTGGCAAAAACAATAGCGGTAACTGTTCCCATTCTTCTATCTCTCTCTCTCTCCAACAATTGCAACACAGTGATCAACAACGGCTGCAGCCTGTATGAACTGAAATGAACTTTAGATTTCCATTGGGCAATTCATTATCCCCTAGAGTAGGCAATAATAGAACTTATTTATTATTGATTATTATTATACCCGCACTTTTAGGTTTAGTATTGACGATGTATATTATCTGTATATTTGCATTGATATTATTTTTGTTTATTTCTTACTAATAAATACTGTTAAAAATAGTATCACCAGACTCCAACGGATGTCTCTATCTTTGCTGGTAAGTAACCCAGTTACGAGGTTTGTAACAAGAGCCACTGAGATTGCATCTGCCATGAGTTTATTGTGATGATAGTCAGATTACAGTGGGTCCATATCCTTCCTGAGATTACAGCCATGATCGACCACTCAAAGAATGTAGCTGTTTCAGAGGGAACTTCAGGTTCTGGAGCCAGTGACCTTGACATGGCAATTCCAGAGATTCAGAAGATGAACACAATCAGAGTTGGCAGCTGTATGATGGAAAACGTGATAAACATATAGAGAAAAAAAGCTGAATGACATTAAATAAATAAATTATATATAATAGTTAAGTTACAATAAGTAGTGCAAAAAAAAGCAGAAGTAAAAAAATGTAGTGAGTTCATGAGTCTAATCTTGGATGGCAGAGGGAAAGAAGCTGTTCCTGAATGGCTGAGAGTGTGCCTAAAGGCTTCGATACCTCCTCCCCGATGGTAACGAGAGGAGAGCATGGAGGAATGCTGAAGGAACTCCACAGGACTGGAAAGGGAGTGGGAAGCAACCAGAATAAGAAGGGAGGTGGGGTGTACAAGTTGGCAGGTGATAGCTGAGACCGGGTGAGAGGGCAGGTGGAGAAAGGGAGATGAAGTGAGAAGCTGGAAGCTAATAGATAAAAGAGGTAAAGGGCTGAAGGAGAAAGAATCCAACAGAAGAGGAGAGTGGAGTACGCAAGAAAGAGAAGGCGGAGGTGAACAGATGGAGGTGATGGACAGTGAAGAGAAGAGAAGGGGTCAAAAACATAAGAGATTCTGCAGATGCTGGAAATCCAGAGCAACACACACAAAGTGCTGGAGGAACTCAGCAGGTCAGGTAGCATCCATGGAGGGGAATAAATATTCTATATTTCAGGCCAAGACACTTCATCAGGACTGGAAAGGAAGTGGGGGGGGGGGGAAAGAAACCGGAATAAGGTTGGGGGGAGGAGAAACAGTACAAAAAGATGTAAATTTATTCAGGGTAGGCATCCCTTGAAGATACCTCGCAGTGCAGCAGCAAATCATAAACACAAGAGATTCTGCAGATGCTGCCTGTCTTGACAACATTTCAAGACCATAAAACATAGGAGCAGAATTAGGCCATTTGGCCCATCAAGTCTTCCACTACATTTGATCATGACTAATCCATTTCCCTCTTAATCCCAATCTCCTGCCTTCTTCCTGTAACCTTTGATGCCCTGACAAATCAAGAACCTATCAACCTCCACTTTAAATACACTCAATGACTTGACCTCCACAGCTCCCTGTGGCAACAAATTCCACAAATTCATCACCCTCTGGTTAAAAAATATCCTCATCACCTCCATTCTAAATATGAGGCATAATATGATTAGGAATGGTCAGTATGGCTTTATCAAAGGCAGTTCGTGCCTTATGAGCCTGATTGAATTTTTTGAGGATGTGACTAAACACACTGATGAAGGAAGAGCAGTAGGTGTAGTGTATATGGATTTCAGCAAGGCATTTGATAAGGTACCCCATGCAAGGCTTATTGAGAAAATAAGGAGGCATGGGATCCAAGGGGACATTGCTTTGTGGATCCAGAACTGACTTGCCCACAGAAGGCAAAGAGTGGTTGTAGATGGGTCATATTCTGCATTGAGGTCAGTGACCCGTGGTGTGCCTCAGGGATCTGTCCTGGGACCCCGACTCTTCATGATTTTTATAAATGGCCTGGATGAGGAAGTGGAGGGATGGGTTAGTAAATTTGCTGATGACAAGGAGGTTGGGGGTGTTTTAAATAGTGCAGAGGGCTGTCAGAGGTTATAGTGGGACCACAATAGGATGCAAAACTGGGCTGAGAAGTGGCAGATGGAGTTCAACTCAAATAATTGTGAGGTGGTTCATTTTGGCAGGTCAAATATGATGGCAGAATATAGTATTAATGATAAGACTCTTGGCAGTGTGGAGGATCAGAGGGATCTTGGGGTCCCCATATATCACCAGCACAATCCTGGTGTACACTCCATCGTAGTCCATGCTGCAGCTGCTGTGGTGGAGGGAGAGAGTGCTTAGGGAGTGGATGGGGTGATGATCGAGGGGGCTGCTTTGTTTTGGACGCTTGTCAAGGCTCTCAAGTTGCTGGAGCTGCATTCACCCAGGCAGCTGGAGAAAGTCCCATTGGACTCCTGACTGCGTGCCTTGTCAATGTGAGGGGTACTCGGGGTGTGGGGAGGTGGGTCACCCACTCCCCACAGGATCCTTGCCCTCTGAATTGCTGCTGCAGCTTCATCATCTGTGTAACTTACTGCTTACCAGCAGGTACCTGAAAACACTGTGTAGGGTGGCAGGCGCAGAACTCACCACGTCAAGCACAACTTCAAAAGGCAATGCCTCAAGAAAGCGGCATCCTTCATTAAGGGCCCTCACCGTCCAGGACAGGCTCTCCTCCATCAGGGAGGAGGTAAAGAAGTCGGGAGACATACACTCAACAATTTATGAACAGTTGCTTCCCCTATTTGCTCTCTTTTTGTTTATTATTATTTAAATATTTATTGTTAACATTTACAGCACAGTACCACCACCACAAAATGACAAGTGTCAGTGGTAATAAATCTGATTTGGAACTAGGGTAAGCGTTGAAAGCAGACTGGATCCCACCATAGTTGCAGGGATTACAAACCGTTAGTTACACAAGCCCACAGAGCAGAGAATGAAATTGCTAGTTGCTTAGTTGACAGAGAAATGAGCTGATGGTGGAAGTCTTATCTTACAGGTCTGACCAGACATGACATCAGAGTCACGGAAAGATGCAGGGTAGAAGTACAGCCTTCAGCCCACTGAGACCATTCCAACCACTAACCACACATTTACAGTAATCTTTTTATTCTCCCTCACATACCCTTCAATCATCAGGCTCCTGAGCCAGCATGGCTCACCTCACTCATCTCAACTCTGCACTGATTTCCACAACCTTTACAATGTCAAGGAATCTACAACTCGTGTTTGTTTTGTTACGAAATTCCCGTAACTGGATCACTTACCAGCAAAGATAGAGAGGTCCATTGAAGTCTGATGGTACTATTTTTTAAAGTATTTATTGATAAAGGGCACAAAAAGAAGATTAATGCAAACATACAGATAATATACGTCGTCAATACTAAATCTAAGCGCGGGTATAATAACAACTGATAAGAAATAACTCTATCATTGTCTAGGGCGGGGGTCGGCAACCCGCGGCTCCGGAGCCACATGTGGCTCTTTTACGTCTATGCTGCGGCTCCCTGTTGCTTTGGGAAATAATTGGTTGTGGCGACCCTTTTCCTGGCACATCCGAACCGACTCACAATTAGATAGCCTACGGGGGTTTGCGAGCACAGAGCTTTGGAGCCTCTGCGCCATGGGGGCAGGTTGAGGGAGGCTTAAAAGTGAGGCTGAAGATTTCGAATAAAGTTTTTTCCTTCGACTGCAGTTACCGACTCCGTGTCGTAATTTTAGCGCTGCGTGTAGCACACCGCTACATGGTCAGTATTTAATTAAAATGTATTTTATGTTAGTTTGTTAGTTTTTGAAATGTAAATCTAAATTTGAAGATTATGGTGATCTTGTACAATCTAAATAAGACGTTGTGGCGACCCATTTCCTGACACATCCGAACCGGCTCACAATGAGCCAGCGTTCAGGCTAAGGGAGATAGCCTACGGGGGTTTGTGAGTACGTGTCTTTTGCAGCATCCGCGCCCATGGGGGGCGGGTTGAGGGAGGCTTAAAAGCAAGGCTGTTTAGTTCGAATAAAGCTATCTTTGACTGCAGTTTACTGACTGCGTGTAGCACACCGCTACGTGTTTTTATCGCTGGCTGTCCAGAGGGGAGGTGCTGAAACGCTTTGTCGCATGTCTGGAAGAAGTGAAAACTTTCCTGGGCAGCAAAGGGCTCACCTTTCCTGAGCTGGAACAGCCAGAGTGTCTGGAAAAGCTACACTTCATGGTAGACATGACAGCGCACCTGAACACGCTGAACACAGCTCTTCAACGGGGTAAGGACGTACAGCTCTGCACATGTTGGAGGATGTTTTGGCATTCGAGCGCAAGTTGACAGTGCTTGCCAGAGATTTACAGAAAGGCACATTGTCTCACTTCCCCAATTTGAGAGAGTTCAAACAAGGTCACGACATGATAAATTCGGAGTATTTACATTCTGCAATCATCGCAATGCAAACATCGTTTGGGAAACGCTTCTGTGAGTTCAGAGAGGAAAAAAACACATTATCCTTCCCGGTCACTCCCCTAAGCATCGATCCATCCCTACTGAATACGACTGCATTGTCAGGTGTGAGTCAACCTGAACAAGTATGATAAATATTTTAATTGCCTATTATTTTACGTATATTCATATGTTTTCATTGTTCAGTGAAATAGTCCTTTTATTTTTCAGGTTGACAGCTGGCTGACGTTATTTTTGGTTTGCTGCTGGCGGCAAATTTAAGTTTGGCGTTTTTCATAAATACAAGAAGAACTCAAATAGACATTGAGTATTTTACTTAAAAGTAACCTTCAACCCAACGTCTTTTTTTCGGAGTTCAAAATGTTTTTGTTGCATGCAGAAATGTAATTTCGTTTTCTCTGCAGGAGTTCATCAATTTCATAAATGCAACACATTGTAGTTTGTTTATACATAGCATAAAGGCAAAACAAAACGTTGTATTCAGTGTTATTTCATTTTAAATGTCAAACGGGTTTTGCGGCTCCCAGTGTTTTCTTTTCTGTGGGAAACGGGTCCAAGTGGCTCTTTCAGTGGTAAAGGTTGCTGACCCCTGCTAGGGGTTACTGTATTGTCCGATGGAAAGATAAGTCACTATCAGTTCATTCAAGCTGCAGCGTTGTTGGGTTTAAAAGTGATGCAGTTTAAATTTGCCCAAGTCTTTTATGATGTCAATCCATTGAGTCAGGGGAGCGGGTTTCCCCGCTGTTAGCTAAAAAGCCGTTTTCCGTGGTTTCAGCCACCAATTCCAGCCACGGAATTGAACGCACGTGGCTTGGTTTCCGATGACCGTCTGCTGTTATGTGGTCGCTTAACGTTTCTTCTGGAGCGTCTGGGGCTGTTCCTACAGCCCCTCTTTTATTCTGACTCGCAAGGTCATAGATGTCAATCAGGTTGGGCGTGATGCAATCTCTCCCTCAACCAGCCCACTTTGCCCGAGGGCATTCACGTAGCAGAGCATCTCAATCCACAAATCTGTCTCCAAGAGACAATGACCATGTCCCGTAGCTTTACATCGCTATGGGGGGGGGGGGGAGAACCGTGACATCCTGCACGTCTCCCCCTCATGTCTTGGGCCCCCCTTTTGACTCAACCCAACAGTGATCTGGTGATTCTCACAAAGGAGGGGGCTACGGACGTAACAGTTTATTTGTTTAGAGATACAGAACTGAATAACCCTTCTGGCCTTAAGAGCCATATCACCTGGCAACCCACCCATTTACCTCTAGCCTAATCACATAAGTCAATTTATAATGACCAATTAACCTTCTAATTGGTACTGTTATGCTCACTAGTGAACTCAAGTGCAGGAATCATAAGTTCTTTGGCAACTTAAGTTAATATTACAGAATTTAACAATAAAAAACTACAACAGCCAAGGCAAACTATCTTGTAAACACACTGCTCAGAAAAAGGCAATGGCAAACCACTTCTGCAGAAAAAAACCCACAAAATGCCGGCAGAACTCAGCAGGTCAGATTGTCACTACCTCCTCCCATAGATGCTGTCTGGCCTGCTGAGTTCTGCCAGCATTTTGTGTTTCTATTTATTTCCAGTATCTGCAGGTTCACTCGTGTTCACTTCTGTAGAATTTTTTTTTTGCCAAGAACAACCGTGGTCATGACCATGATAACCCACATCATACCACCATAAGACGTAGGAGCAGAATCAGGCCATTCAGCCCATTGTGTTGGCTCTGCCACTCTATCATGGCTGATCCCGGATCCCGCTCAACCCAATACACCTGATCTTAACCTTTGATGCCCTGACCAATCAGAAAATTATCAATTTTCACTTTAAATACACCCACATAGTCTTGGCCTCCACAGCTGTCTGTGGCAGAGCATTCCACAGATTCACAACTCTCTGACTGAAAAAAGCTCCTTCTTACCTCTGTTCTATAGGGTCACCCCTCAACTTGGAGCCTGTGCCCTCTAGTTCTGGACACCCCCACCATAGGAACCAGGCTCTCCTCATTCACCTTTTCCAAGTCCTTCCAACGTTCAGGAGGTTTCAATAAGGTTCCTCTGCATTTTTTCTAAATTCCAGTGAGCACAGGCCCAAAGCTGCCAAGCACTCCTCATATGTTAACCCCTTCATTCCCAGAATCATCCTTGTGAACCTCCTCTGGATTCCCTCCAACAACAACACATCCTTTCTGAGATATGTACAATACTCCAAGTGCATCCTGACTGGTGTCTTATAAAGGCTCAGAATTATCTCCTTGATTTTATGTTCTATTCCCCTTGACGTGGCACATAACGATGATAATAGCTGTAAATACCTTGAAGAAAATGGATCGCAAGGTTGTATATGGTGATACATTTGTACTTTGATAATAAATCTACTTTGACCTTTGATTCTGCTCCCCCCACACACACACGAGGGGTAACTTAGAGACACTTCTGAAAGACTGTGCGCGACTCAGCTTTCACCACTCTCTCCAGCAGTGTGTCTCAGGTACCACCATGCTCTGATAGAGAAAGATCCTCCTTAGATTCTCATTGAACTTCCCTTCCCACCTTATTCCAAATATATCTCCATGTCCTGTGGGGGCGTGCTTTACTCTGATTGTCAAAAGCCACATGCATTGTGATTGGTTAGTTTACAAGGTGCAGCTGCTTTTCCCATTGGATAGTAGCCTGTTGTCCTGTTTCAACTATCCTGGGTATATTTTTTATTAAACAAAATATACTTTATTCAAAAATATAATTATGTACAATAAGCCATTCAATGTCTCTCAAACCTTTACAAAAGTTTCCATTACAGTCTTTACATTTCCACACTTATAGCCACCCACGTGGCACTCTGTTGTTTCATCTTTACACACCATTATTGAGGGGTAAACTCCCTACCATCCTACCCCTCAACTCCCACGGGAGAAAAACTCTAAACTGTGGTCCTTCTCCACCGGGCCCTTGCGGTGGCCGCACCAAGTTTCAGTGCGTCCCTCAGCACGTACTCCTGCAGCCGAGAATGTGCCAGTCAGCAGCATTCCCCCACGGACATCTCTGCATGCTGGTAGACCAAAGGGCTGACCAAAGAGTGTCTTTCACGGAGTTGATGATCTGCCAGCAGCACCGGATGTTGGTCTCTGTGTGCGTCCCCTGGAACAGCCCGTAGATCAGAGAGTCCTCTGTTTCGCAGCTGCTGGGAATTAACATTGACACTGTCCCTTCCATCTTCCTCCACACCTTCTCCGTGAACCCACAGTGTGCAAAGAGGTGGGTCACTGACTCCTCCTCACTGCAGTCCTCCCGTGGGCAGCGGGGTGTGGAGACGACGTTCCGGGTGTACCGGAGGGATCTGACTGGGAGGACCCCTGTCACCACCAGCCAGGCGAGGTCTTGGTGCCTGTTGGTGAGGTCTGGCAATGAGGCATTTTGCCAGATGAACTGGACGGTCTGCTCAGGGAACCACCCCACTGTGTCCATTATGTCCTTCTCCTGCAGTGCCTGCAGGACCTTACGTGCAGACCACTGCCTGATGGCCCTGTGGTCAAAGGCATTGACCTGGAAGAACTTTTCTACGGAGGACAGGTATGGCGGCAATGACCAGCTGACAGGGGCATTGCGCAGGAGTGGGGCCAGACCCATCCTTCGTAGCCAGGGCGACGGGTAGAACCTGGGCACATAGTGGTACTTGGTGCCCACGTACCTGGGATCCACACACAACCTGATGCAGCCACACACAAAGCTGGCCAACAGGGTGAGGGCGACATTGGGAACATATCCTGGGTATATAAAGTAGCACATACTCTCTAGAGTAGGCCTGCTCTCTTCTTCCTTTGTTTAAGACATGACCATTGGAAGGTGTACTCTGCACGCACTTTTAACTAAGTATACTTGTTGAATGTACATATATTTTTTGAATATTCTGCTTTGCAGTGTCTGTAAGTGTTGGCACGTGGCCAAGTGGATAAGACATCGGTCTAGTGATCTGAAGGTTCAAGCCTCAGGTGAGGCAGTGTGTTGTGTCCTTGACCAAGGCACTTAACCACACATTGCTCTGCGACGTCACCGGTGCCAAGCTGCTTGGGTCCCAGTGCCCTTCCCTTGGACAACATCGGTGGCGTGGAGAGGGGAAGGCTTGCAGCTTGGGCAACTGCCGGTCTCCCAGACAACCCTGCCCAGGCCTGAGCCCTGGAAACTCCAGGCGCAGATCCATGGTCTCATGAGACTAATGGAGGCCTATTAGTGTCTGTAACTTGGGGAACATGAATGTTTGGTGGAATTTTTACTGTTTGAAAGTAAATGATTAATACATCTGTTTGAAATCAGTGCATTTCCTGTCTCACTTGCCGGACCTGCGAAGCTGATTGCACGTTGCATTTGGCGCTGCGAGCAGGGTTGGCTCTTTGAGAGGAAATGCATTTCTTTAAGAGGTTATCGGAAAGAGAGGACCCTCAGTTTGAGAGGTGCAGAGTCCCAGGGTGGACGGATAACAAAACAGGCTTTGGAAGCCTCGCTAAGCCACTGTTAGGTTATGGAATGCCGGCAAATTGGTTGGACTGGGGTTGAAATGGGACACCACATTGTTTCTATACTCACATCACTGGGTTTTCTAAAAAGGTAGTTAGCAGGATGCTTTCTGGCTTTTTGCAACTATTGCAAGACATCAGTAGAAAACAATAGTGAGCCTTAAGAATGAACTGGAAGATCATAGTCAGTAGTGAATCACTATTGTTGGCCTAGAGTAGGGCTACAAAGTTAGAAGATACAAATATACTGATAGCCTGTTGGCTAACGAAAGTACAGAATTTAGTGGCAGTTCGAAGGGCCATTTGGTAACCTGACCCGTTTAAGATTCAAGCCATTTTGAGATGAGGCAATGATCCTGCTGTAGGCCTGGGAGATGGGGGTATCTGGCTGGATGATGAAAATGAAGGAGAAAGAGTAGAGTAGATCCCTCAGTTTAATCCTCGAGATGATTACCTCTCCCTCATGTGTCTGAAACAGCATGGGCCAAGCCAGTGGTTATGCACTCCCACACCTGCTGTTGGGGCGGGGCATAGATCCGCCACTTCTTCCTCTTGAGAAGGGGAGGGAGAGGAGGCTCAGGAATGTGTATGTGTGGGGCATGGTGTAATGGACACCTTGGACACAACAGAGCTCAGAGAATTCTCCATTGCGGAATGATTGAGTTTTGTGGACAGGTACAGACAAAAGGCCGCGCGATTATTGAGGTTATGGGATGAGAGAGGTACAGAAGTGAGCCTATCTAATAGAGAGATTAGGGAGCCCATCGTCCCGTGACCAATGATGCCTAAGAACACTGCTTGCTTCCCCTGAGCATAGTGCCATCACTGTGGATTCCAATAACCACAGCAGCTAAACTTAGGTATCCCACTCTTATTGAATGGAATTTAAACCCCCAAGCAGAGTGGAGCACAGTAGAGGAGGGTGCTAAGGTTTTACAACAGTGGGTTCTTACCACAGAAATATACTGCAATAGTGGTAGCCCACTAGAGAATGTTGAGCTAACTTCTGGAATGGTGAGACACATGGTTTCGGAGGCCATTTTACCAATAAAAGGACTGTCTTTAATTGCACTCCTACAAGTACAAGCAATTCAATCAGACCAAGGTTTAGAGTATGTAGGGGAGGGTGCACAAAGGAAGTTAGATAAGCAGATGGTAGGTGGGGGAATCCCGCGTATCCAGTAAAGAAATGATTTTAGCGCTGCTTAGCTGGGGTTCCGGGAGAGCAGTAAATGGGGTTCCAACCCCCATCCTCTATGCACGGAAGGGAGACTGTTGAGGGAGAAGGGTCATTCTTCAAGTCCTTTGCAGGTAAGGCTTCCTTTCATCCTCAGCCAGGTTCCTCAGAGTCCCTGCAAAGGATATTGGTTAATGTTCACCAAGAGTGGGAACCAGAGGGTGGTTAGTACATTCGTGCCTTGTTGTTGCAGGGAGGGTGTCATTCGACCTGCATCCCTCTTCCCTGTAAGTAGAGTGTGAATGATTTGAATGCAGAGAAATGTGAGTTGTGGCCACATGCATCAGTTTACTTTTTGTACCTTTAAGAGACTTTGGACTTTTAAGAGACTTTGAGAATGCATTGGGTCCCACCCAGATGCATTTTCCTTATCAGTTGTTTCCTGGATAGTGCAGTTTCTCTGTGAGAAATTAACTGTCTGTATAATTGCAGTTCCATAGGAAGTTTTAAAGAAGAGGAGCACAGCCCGGGCTTTGTGTTTTGTGTTCTAATCAGTTATGTGTTTATTATGTCTTAATCTGTTACTTTGGTACTTGTTTCCCCACTTGTTTTGTAATTAGTTTTAGGGATGACTCATTTTTCATAATGGCCATATGAAATTTGAGTTGAAATTTGGGCAACTTTATTTTGTTTCTTTTTCAATCTTTTTATTATTATTATCAATATATATTGGGATTACAAACTTACAAACTTATACTAAATATGAAAGGATACACAAGCAATAGTTACAATATAATTAAGTCTTCCCAAATCATGAATGATACAGATAACATACAAACAAAGCAAAACTAGGTTATATCATAATATATATTAAAAAAAACAAAAAAGAGAAAAAGAAAAAAAAATTATGCTAGAAAAAACTAATCTAACAACCTAATAACTAATAAAGAGAAAAAAGAAGAAAAAAAAGAGAAATTTTTTTTTTAAATGGGCTGTTTATAATATCTATAAAAATACAAAATCATCAGTGTCGCCAACTCCAATCCTCTCAACATATGTATAATCAAAACTGGAAAAACGAATAGGTTTGGAATAGGGTCTCATTATATCATATGAAAATATTGAATAAATGGTCTCCATGTCTTTTCAAATTTAATAGAAGGGTCAAATACAACACTTCTAATTTTCTCCAAATTTAGACATAACATAGTTTGAGAAAACCAATGAAATACAGTAGGGGGATTAATTTCTTTCCAATTGAACAAAATAGATCTTCTAGCCATTAATGTAAGAAATCCAATCAATCGACAAGCAGAAGAAGATAAATGGATTGAGTCCATCATTGGTAAACCAGAAATTACAGTAATAGGATGAGGTTGTAAATCAATATTCAATACAATGGAAATAATATCAAAAATGTCTTTCCAATATTTTTTCAAAAGCAGACATGACCAAAACATATGAGTTAAAGACGCTATCTCAGAATGACATCTGTCACAAATAGGATTTATATAAGAATAAAAATGAACCAATTTATCCTTGGAGATATGAGCCCTATGCACAACTTTAAACTGTATTAATGAATGTTTAGCACATATAGATGATAAATTGACTAATTGAAGAATTTTATCCCAATTCTAAATAGGGATAGTAAGGTTAAGTTCTCTTTCCCAATCATTTTTAATCTTACAGAAGGGCTCTGAATGTATTTTCATAATTATATTGTAGAGTTTTGATATTACACCTTTCTGAGAAGGGTTTAGTTCTAACAAATTCTCCAAAATACCCGAAGACTCAAGATTTGGAAAGGTAGGAAGTACAGTATTTCCTAATCTGTAAATATCTAAAAAAATGAAATCTAGGCAAATTAAGGCAACTTTATTTTGGATATGAGATGCCCAAATTTCAGAGAGAATTGAGCATTTGGGCATTGTTTTGTGATTTCTAAATATCCAGTGACTAATTTGGAGTGAGTGCATTTGTATCTCCCTGCATTAAAGAATGGCAAAGTGGTGAACTCTGATTTGTGGTGGGAGATCCTATTATAAATTCCTGGGCGTGGTGTTTGAATCTGGCTTCTCGGATTTTGGAATTCTGTTTTGGGGGGGAGCTGGGAAGAGGTAGTCTACGGCATATAAGGGTGGACTACGTGCTATAAGGGCTGGTATTTCCCCATGTACCATTTGTATAATTGGAATGCCCTGCCTATTAAAGTGATTTCCCCTCCTGACAGAGTGTTGGTGTAGGCGGTACATTGAGTACAGGCACAAAGTGACAAAGTGGAGGGCAAGTGTGAGCAGGAGCAGCATCCTGGGGCGGTTGCGTCTATGTCAAATGGTGTTGTGAAGATGGGCACTTGCTGGAAATGCAGTTCCTAAGTCTGCCCGCTGTTCCCACTGGGTGCTGCGGCTGATATGTGCTGCTGTAAGTATGCCACCCCAACACCTTGCCCGTGCTGGTGGGTACGAGGGCTACTACAAAGGAAGGATGGTTTGAATGATAACCTTTCTCAGTGTGGTACAGCCAGACTGTTCCAGGAACTGCTCACAAAGGAAGGTGGCCCTGGTACTGTTATTGGGGAGGAATGCTTCACCGACATTCCTGGTGGGTCGGTGAACAGCACTCACCTGCTTGATCATATCTCAGAGTCTGTGTCTAAAATTGTGGGGGACCAACTCATTGGCAATTACACTCCACAGTGGGGCTGGTGGCCTTTTGGGGCACAGGGAGGCTGGTGGACTACTATATCACACTGGGAGTGACTATTGGGCTTACAGTACTGGGTGTTTTGTGTTTTATCTATAACTTAGTTGGGAGCTCATGGGAGTCATACTAGTTGAGGTTGGATCATCACGTTCGCAACTTTTGAGGGGTGGAGTGTCGTGTGGGGGGGCGGTGCTTTATTCTGATTGTTGAAAGCCATTTTCATTGTGATTGGTTAGTTTAGAAACTGCAGCTGAGTTTCCCATTGGATGGCTGCCTGGTGTCTAGTTTAAACTATCCTGGGTATGTAAAACAGCACATAGGAGGGGCTTGCTCTCTTCTTCCTTTGTTTAAGACATGGCCGTTGAGAAGGTGTACTCTGCGTGCATTGAGGGGGGTTTAGCCACGAGGCAGCAGAAGTTTCAGATCAGTGTTCTCCTTCTCCTAGAGGAGCTGCCAACTTCAGCTGATGAGCCCCATCTATCAGAAGCGACTGGTTTTTAGGAACTGCCTTTGCCCCATCTCCTGTCAGTAGAAATGGTTCCACCCGGCTTAGTAGCTAAGCCTCAGTTGAAGGCCAGGAGCTGGACTTGGTTGTCAGAGGCTACTTGAGTTGCACGCCATTTAATACATTGTGGGAGCTTGTCCTCACTACCACCCTCGGCTATGACAACCTTAGGAAGCACCCCATTGATACCCTATATAATTTGCTACAGGTCAGTCAAGCCCCTCTTAACCTCCTCTGTTCCAGGAACAAACTGACCCAGCCTCTGCATTTTCCCCGAGTAACTGAAACACTTCTATCCCAGGCTACGTCCTGGTGAATTTCTTCTGCACTCTCCTCAGAACAATCACCTCTGTCTACTGCATGTAATAAAGATTAAAGACAAAGTTTAGATTAAATTTTTGATAAAGATTAAAGACAAAGCTTTATTTATCACATGTACATCAAAACATACAGAACAATGCCTCACTTGTGTCAAAGACCAACATAGTCAAAATGGATGCCTGAAATGGTGGTAGAGGCTTTCAAGAGACATTTGTATAGGCATGTGGACATAAGGAAGATGGAGGGATATGGACATGGTATAGGCAGGAGGGATTGGTGTTTGGGGGTTTTGATTTGCTTTTTAGCTGGTGTGGCACAACACTATGGGCCAAATGGCCTGTTCCTGTGCAGTACTCTTACTATCTATCTATTTTATGCACAAGTGTTGCCAAGCTTCTGGTGCCAACATAACATGCCCACAACTTACTAACCCTACCCCGCACATCTTTGGACTGCGCGAGGAAACGGGAGCACTCAGTGGAAACCCACGTGGTCATGGGGAGGTAACGTGTACACTCCTTACTGTCAGCGGCGGGGTTTCAAACCGGCTTGCTGGTGCATCAAAGCGTTACGCTGCCCACTACACTACCATGCCAAAGCGGTCTAGCCTCTCTATTTAGAAGGTTTACGGACATGATAGTGGTGCTGAGGTGGAAGTTGTGTGCTTGGCTGGAGTGCGAATTGATGCAGAACCAACAGGAAGACGTGATCGGGAATACCAGTGGCGAATGGGTTTTCGATGGGACCTCGTGAGGGATTGCAATCCATACAGACAAACTGGAAAGAATTTCACTGCTAAGGGGGTGGCAGTCACAAGAGAGGATGCAGGCTAAGACTGGAGTGAGATTCGTTGAGTGCAAAGTGGTCGGAAATTCAGCAATCCTGGGGAGAGTTTCTGACTCTGGATGTCTTACTCATCATGCACCCAGTTCTAAACCAGCCAGGAACCCTCGCACTGCTCACCAAGAGCACCGGCTGCCTGGAAAGGACAAAGCTTCGATGTGCCCTGCCGATCCGTTTCTCACGTAGGATGTACTCCGAGTCAGATTTCTGAGTAGATGGCTTGCTCGCCGGACATGGCTGGCTGCTGTGTTGGTGTCGAGATGTACACTGGACACAGTATTCCGGGATCCGACCTGTAGACCTGTAGCAGACAGGGAGGTTAATGCACGCCCAGGGTGTGACTGGGGGAGGAGTGGGGGGGGTAGTGTGGTCTTGCTGGTTATGCTAGTGAGGTTCAGGGAACAGGGGAGTCCCATGATTCCAGATTCAAAGTTCTAGTTTATTTACCAAGTATACATGAAAAATACATTGTTTGTGTCAACCACAACCAGGGTGTGTTGCGGCCAGTCCGCAAGGACGTGCAAAGGATCTGTCCTATATTTTTGGACCGGAGGGCGCAGCCTCAGAATAGAAGGACATCCCTTTAGAGGGGAGATGAGGAAGAATTTCCTGAGGTGGAGGGTGGTGAATCTGAGGAATTCATTGCCACAGAGGGCTGTAGAAACCACAGCATTGGATTACAGGGACTTGGCTGGCACCAGGGCAGGAATGGATTCTCAATATTTCTGGATTTTTAATGCTTTAAAAGGGATAGAGAGGAGACAAAAAGGGGAGGTGATATTATTGGTCAGGGATACTATTACAGCTACAGAAAGGGTGGGTAATGTAGCAGGATCCTCTTTTGAGTCAGTATGGGGAGAAGTCAGGAACAGGAAGGGAGCAGTTACTCTATTGGGAGTATTCTATAGGCCCCCTGGTAGCAGCAGAGATACCGAGGAGCAGATTGGGAGGCAGATTTTGGAAAGGTGCAAAAATAACAGGGTTGTTATCATAGGTGACTTTAACTTCCCTAATATTGATTGGCACCTGATTAGTTCCAATGGTTTAGACGGGGCAGAGTTTGTTAAGTGTGTCCAGGACGGATTCCTGTCACAGTATGTTGACAGGACGACTAGGGGGAATGCCATACCAGATCTAGTATTAGGTAACGAACCGGGTCAGGTCACAGATCTCTCAGTGGGTGAGCATCTGGGAGACAGTGATCACCACTTCCTGTCCTTTAGCATTATCATGGAAAAGTATAGAATCAGAGAGGACAGGAACATTTTTAACTGGGGAAGGGCAAATTATGAGGCTATTAGGCTAGAACTTGTGGATGTGAATTGGGATGATGTTTGTACTATGGACATGTGGTCGATGTTTAGAGATCTCTTGCAGGATGTTAGGAATAAATTTGTCCCTTGAAGGTGTGGAGGAGCAGGGGGATCTGGGGGTACATGTCCACAGATCCCTGAAAGTTGCCTCACAGGTAGATAGGGTAGTTAAGAAAGCTTATGGAGTGTCAGCTTTCGTAAGTCAAGGAATAGAGTTCAAGAGTCACAGGGTAATGATGCAGCTCTATGAAACTCTGGTTAGGCCACACTTTCAGTGTCCAGTTTTGGTCGCCTCACTATAGGAAGGATGTGGAAGTGTTGGAAAGGGTACAGAGAAGTTTTACCAGCATGCTGCCTGGTTTAGAGAGTATGGATTATGATCAGAGATTAAGGGAGCTAGGGCTTTACTCTTTGGAGAGAAGGAGGATGACAGGAGACATGATAGAGGTGTACAAAATATTAAGAGGAATAGACAGAGTGGACAGCCAGCGCCTCTTCCCCAGGGGACCACTGCTCAGTACATGGCTTTAAGGTAAGGGGTGGGAAGTTCAAGGGGGATATTAGAGGAAGGTTTTTCACTCAGAGAGTGGTTGGTGCGTGGAATGCACTGCCTGAGTCACTGGTGGAGGCAGATACACTAGTGAAATTTAAGAGACTACTAGACAGGTATATGGAGGAATTTAAGGTGGAGGGTTATATGGGAAGCAGGGCTTAAGGGTCAGCACAACATTGTGGGCCGAAGGGCCTGTACTGTGCTGTATTGCTCTATGTTCTACGTTCTATATTTAAAACCCAGGCTGATAGGTTCTTGATTAGTAAGTGTGTGAAAGGTTATGGGTGAAAGACAGGAGAATGTGGTTGAGAGGGTTAAGAAATCAGCCGTGATGGAGTAGTGGAGTAGTCTCAGAGAGCCAAATGGTCACACATTCCAGGACTAACATAGCATGCCTGCCGTAACAACACAGAACACAAGTAACAAAACAACAACAGCAGGAAAACAAGCCCCTTTCCTTCCTACCACCCACTCATATACAGTCCTTCCAGCTTGTATGACTTCAAGTCCCCCTACCATCATACACGAGCTTCTACCCCCTTCCTTTCAGGTCCTGATGAAGGGTTTTTTTTACATTTTTAAAATATATTTATTTATTAAATTTTAGAAAATTACAAAGAATAAGTGTGATGGTAAAAAAGTGAGAAAAATATTGACCCTCCCCCCCTTAACCCTTATCAAAAGAAAGAAAAAAAAGAGAAAGATTGCCTGGATATCGGAGGATCCCCACATGCTCCATGGAGTTCAAAATAATTTAAATATTTATTTTTACTTTCCCCAATTACTTTATAATTTTATCTTCAAAGGACCTATGTATTTAATCCTATCTAATAAGTATGGGAGCCAAATTTTCAAAAATATATCATATTCATTTCTTAGATTATGTAATTTTTTTAAGTGGAATACAACTATGTATTTCATTATTCCAACGATCCATAGTTAAATATAAATCAGATTTCCAAGTAACTGTGATAACTTTTTAGGCTACTGCCAGTGCAATTTTTATAAATTTTTTCTGATACTTATTCAATTTAAGTTTCGGTATTGTCCCTTCAATGTCTCCTATTAAAAATAATACTGGACTATGTGGGAGATGTACTCCAGTAATTTGTTCCAATAAAAGTCTTAGATTTATCCAAAATGATTGAATTTTAAAACAAGACCAAGTAGAATGTAAAAAGTACCAATTTCTTGATTACATCGAAAACATTGGTCAGACATATTTGAATTTAATCTATTTATTTTCTGTGGTGTTATATATAATTGGTGTAAAAAATTATATTGTATTAATCTAAGTCGAACATTTATTGTATTTATCATACTATCAGAACATAATCTTGACCAGCTTTTTCCATCAATTTTAACATTCAAATCAGATTCCCATTTTTGTCTTGATTTATGAATTCCTGATTTAATTGTCTGTTTTTGAATCAAATTATACATACAAGATATAAATTTTTAAATTTTTCCTTTTTGAATTAATATTTCTATTTCACTAGATTTTGGCATCAACATTGTTTGACCCAGCTTTTCTCGTAAATAAGCCTTTAATTGAAAATAACAGAAAAGAGTGTTATTTGATATTTTGTATTTATTTTTTAATTGATCAAACAACATCAATATACCTCCTTCAGAACAATCACCTATATATTTAATCCCCTTTTGTAACCAATTATGTAAAAGTTTATTATCCATTGTAAAAGGAATAAGCCTATTTTGAATTAAAGTACTTTTTGCTAATAAAGATTTCCTTATCTCATCGTCCATATTTACCTTATTCCATAAATTAATCAAGTGTCTTTATATAGGAGATTCTTTTTTTTTCCCTTATCCATTTGGATTCCCATTTACATATAAAATCTTCTGGTATGTTTTCTCCTATCTTATCTAATTCTAATCCATCCCGGTTTTTCTTCATCAAAAAAATAGACGCTATAAATCTATGTTGATTTGCTTTATAATAATTCTTAAAATTTGGAAGTTGTAACCCTCCTAAATCAAATTTACATGTCAAATTTCCAATGATATTCTTGACATCTTTCCTTTCCAAAGAAATTTCCTTACATATTTATTCAGTTCTTGAAAAAACTTGTGAGGTAATTGTATTGGTAAAGTTTGAAATAAATATTGCAATCTAGGAAATATATTCATTTTTACAGCATTAACTCTACCTATTAATGTTATTGGTAACATCATCCATTTGTCAAGATCCTCCTTTTTTTAATAATGGCAAATAATTTTGTTTATATAAATTTTTTACATCATTATCAACTCTTAATACCTAAATATTTCATCCCGTTTACTGACCATCGAAATTGAGTTACTAATTGACATTGATTATAATTTCCTTTAGTAATAATTTCACTTTTATCCCAATTTACTTTATACCCTGATACTTTCCCATATTCTTCCAATCTAAAAGATAATCTTTACAAAGATTGCAATGGGTTTGTTAAATAAATCAAAACATCATCAGCAAATAAATTAATCTTATATTCTTCTTGATTAACTCTAAAGCCCCCCCCCCATGTCTGAATCTGTTCTAATTAATTCAGCTAATGGTTCTATTGCCAATACAAATAAAGCAGGTGATAATGGGCAGCCTTGTCTAGTTGACCTCGTTAAGCAAAATGGTGTTGAAATCTGACTATTTGTAACTACTTTAGCTTGAGGATTAGTATTTAAGGTTTTAATCCATTGTATAAAAGATTTTCCTAACTCATATTTTTCCAATATCTTAAATAAAAAATCCCATTTCAATCTATCAAATGCCTTTTCTGCATCCAAAGCATCTGCCACACTCATTTCCTCTCTTTTTTGTGCCAAATGAATTATACTAAGTAACCGGGTTATATTCTCCATTGATTGTCTGTTTTTAATAAAAACTGTTTGATCCATATGTATTAATTTTGGTAAATATTTAGATATTCTATTAGATAAAATTTTTGTTATTATTTTATAATCTGTATTCACCAAAGAAATAGGCCGATATGATGTTAGTTTTAAAGGATCTCTATCTTTTTTTGGCAATACAGTTATGATTGCTGTTAAAAAAGATTGTGGGAGTTTATGCATTCTTTCCACTTGGTATATTAATTCCATAAAAGGGAGGAATTAATAAATCTTTAAATTTTTTATAAAATTCAGGAGGAAAACCATCTTCTCCTGGGGATTTATTACTCTGAGGTGATCCTAAAGCTTCTTCAACTTCTTTTAATGTAAAGGGCAAATCTAATCCTCTGTTCTTCCAAATTTAATTTTGGAAGGGTTATTTGTGATAAAAATTTATCTATCTCAGCTATCTTATTTTGTGATTCTGATTGATATAGTTCAGTATAAAATTTTTTAAAAGTTTCATTAATTTCTAAAGGTTTATAAGTAACCTTATTTACATTTGTTCTAATTGCATTTATTGTTTTAGAAGCCTGTTCTGTTTTCAACTGCCAAGCAAGAATTTTATGTGATCTTTCACCTAATTTGTAATATTTCTGTCTAGTTCTCATTAATACTTTTTCCTGTACGATATGTCTGGAGTGTATTATATTGTAGTTTTTTATTACCAATTTGTCTTTGCTTTTCTTCTGTCATATATCTTTGAGATTCTTTTTCTAACTTTATGATATATTTTTCCAATTGATCTATTTCTGCCATGTGTTCCTTCTTAATTTTAGATGTATAACTTATAATCTGACCCCTTATATATGCTTTCATCGCTTCCCGTAATACAATTTTATCCTCAACTGAATGTAAATTTGTATCCAAAAAAAATTGAATCTGTTTTTTCATAAAATCACAAAAATCTTGACTTTTTAATAAAATTGAATTAAATCTCCATCTATAAATCGATTCCTCCTTATCCATCATTCTCATTCTCATTATCAAGAGGGAATGAACTGACAGTATTCTTGCTTTATATTCCACACTTTTCACTCTACCTTGAATATTTTTTGATAAAAAAAATCAATCCTTGAGTAAGTTTTATGTCTATTTGAATAAAATGAATAGTCTCTTTCTCTTGGATTAATTTTCCTCCATATATCAATCAGGTTTAAATCTTCCATTAATGATAAAGTTAGTTTTATTAGTTTTGATTTTATAGCAATTTTAGTTGACCTATCCAAAACTGGATTCAACACAAAACATTGACTGTTTATTCATTTCAACAGGGCTCCTGTGAGTTCCTCCATGATTTTGTGTCTGTACTCCATATCTGTTTTGTGAGTGTGTGATTGGGCAGCATGGAGGGAGTGTCTGACCCTGGGAATGTGTGATGGGACAGGGTAAAGAGAGCTTCACTCCCGTGACTGACCCTGGGCATGTGTGATGGGCGAGAGTAGAGTGAGTTTCACTATGTTTGACCCTGGCAGTAATTGCTAAGATCTTGTAGAGGGAGCTTCGCTCTTTGTTGATCGTGGGAAAGTACGATGAGACAAATTAGAGGGAGTCTCACTCTGTGTCTGACCCTGGGAGTGTGTGATAGGACAGGGTGGCGGGAGTTTCACTCTATGTCTGACCCTGGGAGTGTGTGATGGGACAGTGCAGAGGGAGTTTCACTCTGCGTCTGACCCCAGCAGTGTGTGACGGGACAGTGCAGAGGGAGCTTCACTCTGTGCCTGACCCTGGGAGTGTGTGATGGGACAGTGTAGAAGGAGCTTCACTCTGTGCCTGACTCTGGTAGAGTGTGATGGGACAGTGTGGAGGGAGCTTCACTCTGTGTCTGACCCTGGGAGTGTGTGACGGGACAGTGTAGAGGGAGCTTC
Organism: Hypanus sabinus; assembly: GCF_030144855.1. Taxonomy (NCBI): domain Eukaryota; kingdom Metazoa; phylum Chordata; class Chondrichthyes; order Myliobatiformes; family Dasyatidae; genus Hypanus; species Hypanus sabinus. The sequence goes on along the minus strand of NC_082712.1, from coordinate 90,283,284 downwards.
ACTCTGTGTCTGACCCTGGGAGTGTGTGATGGGACAGTGTCGAGGAAGCTTCACAATTGTGTCTGACCCTGGGAGTGTGTAATGGGACAGTGTAGAGGGAGCTTCACTCTATGTCTGACCCTGGGAGTGTGTGATGGGACGGTGTAGAGGGAGTTTCACTCTGTGTCTGACCCTGGGAGTGTGTGATGGGACAGTGTGGAGGGAGCTTCACTCTGTGTCTGACCCCGGGAGTGTGTGATGGGACAGTGTAGAGGGAGCTTCACTCTGTGTCTGACCCTGGGAGTGTGTGATGGGACAGTGTAGAGGGAGCTTAACTCTGTGTCTGACCCGGGGAGTGTGTGATGGGACAGTGTAAAGGGAGCTTCACTCTGTGTCTGACCCCGGGAGTGTGTGATGGGACAGTGTAGAGGGAACTTCACTCTGTGTCTGACCCTGGGAGTGTGTGATGGGACAGTGTAGAGGGAGCTTCACTCTGTGTCTGAGACTGGGAGTGTGTGATGGGACAGTGTAGAGGGAACTTCTCTCTGTGTCTGACCCCAGGAGTGTGTGATGGGACAGTGTAGAGGGAGCTTCACTCTGTGTCTGACCCACAGTGTGCATGTTGGGACAGTGTAAAGGGAGCTTCACTCTGTGTCTGACCCCGGGAGTGTGTGATGGGACAGTGTGGAGGGAGCTTCACTCTGTGTCTGACCCCAGGAGTGTGTGATGGGACAGTGTAGAGGAAGTTTCACTCTGTGTCTGATTCTGGAAGGCTGTGATGGGAAGGTGTAGAGGGAGCTTCACTCTGTGTCTGATCCTAGGGAAACTTGGACTATTTCAAATAACATTTCAGGCAGAGACGTTTGATGTGATTTCCCGGGAACTCGGTAAGTGTAGCTGTCAAAATGGACATACTGGGTCGGTTGCTGATGGGAACTGATGCCGAGATTGGGCGGGTAGATGCATTGCAAGCCAGGGAAGTGTCAGCATTCAGCGTGGCTGCAGGCTGTCGAACTTACGTTGTCCTCAGTTGACTTGGAGGAACAGTCAACTCCTTGATTGTTGCTTGGAGATTCTGATCTCATTCCTGTAAAGAAAGAAGGCATTTTGTTGGACAGGAAGGAGAGCGCTGGGGACGTGTTTACTCTAGTCTCTCAAACTCAACAGGTAGTCTGCTTGTCTCCTGAAACTTCCCCAGCTCACTGTCCGTCTGAGAGCGGATAATTGGTTCCAGGGATGGTGGGCTGTAAGCGTTTCAGGTGAGAGCAGTAAGATTATTAACTTAAACAGGAACTTTTTTTGAAAAACACAGAAGACGGTATGTACATATTGAAAAAAAGCTGCCAGATGAAGTGGGTGAGGCAGGATTAATAACAGATTCTCAGACTGCTGGACAGATGTGTGGATTGGAAAGGTTTAGAAGGTTGGGCTCGGATGGGGCATCTTAGTCAGTGTGGATCAGGAGAGCCTGCTGCTGTACTGTATGACTCCAAATGATGCTGAGCAGGCTCAATGTTAGGAGACTGAAGGGAGATCTCATTGAAGCTGGCCAAGTTCTTCAACGGTTTTATAGGCTGGATTCAGAAAGCAGGTCTCTGTTGTCTGTGCTGTCGGGAATCCTATGTTCGGTGGCCACTTCAAAAGTGGTACCTAATGAAGTGGCCAGAGTAGTGGAATCCAGTGTGGCCTTCTGCTGCTGTACATCATCCACTTCAAAGTTCAACATGTTCAATGTGCATTCAGCAATGCTCTTCTGCACACCACTGTTGTAACGTGTGGTTATTTGAGTTACTGTCACCTCCCAGTCAGTGTGAACCAGTCTGGCCTTTCTCCTCTGACCTCTCCCATTAACAGGACTTTCCCGCCCACAGACTTGCTGCCCACCGGATGTTTTCTTCTCATTTCTCGCACCATTCTCTGTAAACTCTAGAGACTGTTGTGCATAAAAATCCTTGCAGATCAGCAGTTTCTGAGATACACAGACCACTCTGTATGACACCAATGGTCAAAGTCACTTAGATCCCATTTAGAAAAATAGAAATCTACAGCACATTACAGGCCCTTCGGCCCACAATGTTGTGCTAATCATGTAACCAACTCTAAAAACTGCCTAGAATTACCCTACCCCATAGCCCTCTATTTTACTAAGCTCCTTGTATCTATCTAAGAGTCTCTTAAAAGACCCTATTGTATCCACTTCCACCATCGCCAGCAGTGCTTTCCACACACCCACCACTCTCTGTGTGAAAAACTTACCTCTGACATCCCCTCGGTACCTATTTCCAAGCACCTTAAAACCACGCCCCCTCGTGTTAGCCATTTCAGCCCTGGGAAAAGCCTCTGGCCATCCACACAATCAATGCCTCTCAACTTTCTTCCCCATTCTGATGTTTGTTCTGAACAACAACTGCTCCTCTTGACCGTGTCCTCATGCTTTTGTGCATTGAGTTGCTGCCACACGATTGGCTGACTAGATATTTGCACTAACCAGCAGGTGGGCAGGTCTACCTACTAACGATGCCGTAGTTCAGAATCAGGGATGGGTCATTAGGACTGAGAGGAGGAGAAATAGCTTCACTCTGTGTTCAGTGAATCCTTGGAATTCTTTCCTCCAGAGGGCTATGATATCTCAGAGACTGAGGACATGAGGAAGGTAGAGAGCACATGGCGGCACAAGAACAAACTGCTGGAGGAACCCAGCAGATCAGGCAGCAACCCTGGAGGGAAACGGATGGTCGACATTTTGAGTTGTGACCCTGCCTCAGGACCCAACAGATGTTTCAAGGAAATCAGCACGCTGGCACAGGAAGAGACCATTCTGCCCATTGATGCCAGTGCAAGGCTTCTGGTAAGATGGCGGCCTCTCCCGGTTGCAAGTGTGTGTGTCGTAAACAATTTTCCTTTGATCACAAGGTCCTGTCGGACTTTGGTCATACAAAATAATGCAAGTCAGGTTGATATTTTCATTGGTGAGACCGATGTCAGGGGAGGTGCTTGACCTCAGTTGTTGCACAGACTAGGGCCTCCTACTGTGGCAAAGCCTGTTGCAGCCACCCAGGGGAGGGTGTCCCGGGGCAGTGTGGGAGCGAACAGAGTCGCAGCGGGCATTCTGGAATCTGTGGTGGCTCAGTGCTGCCCTCCAGTGTTCACTCCCTGGAAAGCAAGCTAGATTGCCTTCATCTGCAATGAGAGGGGGAACTACTTACTGAGTGCTTGCTCGCTCAAAAACGTAGCTCCAGGACCACATCAAACTTCAGGCCATGCCACTGTTTCTGTTATTTTGTGACTGTATGTGCTCTCTTAAATATATATGCTGGGTACTGTGTGTGACTGAATGTAGAGTGCCTTGCACCTTGGTCTCGGAGAAACGCTGTTTCATTTGGCTGTATACATATGTATGGTTGAATGACAATAAACTTGAACTTCAATGATGGGGCAAGGCTCAATGCACTGGATAAACAAGCAGCACACTATCTGATGGGCTTAGTAAATGAGGAGGTTCAGAAGGAATGAAACCAGAGACCTTAGGCCTGATTTGACATTCCCCTGTCTGTATCAACAGTGCTGAAGTGGAGATAGTTGGGAGCTCCAAGTTCCCAGCTGTGTCCAGTAGAATCATATCAGAATTGGTTTAATATCATCGGCATATGTCATGAAATTTGTTGTCTTTGCGGCAGGTGTACAAAGCAATACATAATAATCGAGAAAAGCAGTGAATTACAGTAAATATATAGTTAAATTTAATAAGTAGTGCAAAAAAAAATTGTAAGGTAGTGTTCATGGGTTCAATGTCCATTCAGAAAGGAAGAAGCTGTTCCTGAATTGCTAAGCTTCTATCCCTCCATCCTGATGGCAACAATGAGAACAAGGCATGACCTGGGTGATGGGGAGGGGTGGGTGGGCGATCACCAACAGTTTGTCCCGGTCCAGCCACCTTGACACTACAGCCAAGAAAGTTCACTAGCGCCTCTACTTCTTCAGGAGGCTAAGAGATTTGGCATGTCACCCATTTTTACACATGCACCAGGGAAGTATCCCGTCTTTGTCACACCTCTGTGTGCTAACTGCTCGGACAGACAGCAAGAAACTGCAGAGAATTGTGAACGCAGCTCCATCCATCATACAAACCAGCCTTCCCTTCTCTGCCTCGGTCTACACTTCCCACTGTCTTGGGAACAGAGCCAACATAATCAAGTGTAACCCCCGGGTCACCTCAGGCTCGCTCAGCTCGTTCCCGTCTTGGGGGAGCAGCCTTCGGCCCGCCAAACTGGGTAATCAGCTGGTGTGGATGCTGTGTGATGTCCCCGCCTCCCCAAAAACAGACAGTACACCATAAGCGATTAAATGAGTACAATTTATAAAGGTTACTATAACTAAGTGATTAATAACGATACAGTATATATGAAGAGAAAAAATAAAGAAAAGGCGCCAAACTTATCAAAGTCCAAACCACTTCGTGCACAGCCGTTGGAGCTCAATTACTGAAGTCTTCTGGCCACCATTCGATCCCCTCCGAACTCCTCGACTCGCAGCTCAGGACCCTCCGAGTGGTCAACCAAGCACATCTAGCTTCATCCCACCTCCTCGGAGTACCTCCTGGCCTCGGACCCCCGCTTGGGGTCCGTTCCTCACCCAGTTTACAGCATTGCGTCCTCTCTCTCAACCCCCTCGCGCCGATCTGCCCAAAAGCCCGTCAACAAAAGCTTACAGACTCAGAAAAAAGAACATTAATCCCCATTTGGTTTACAAAGGAATATAATTCTCCTTATCAGTAAGTTTTAACCCAAACAAGCTTCCAACACTCTCTCGCAACAAAGAAGCATTCCTGCTAGTTAACAAAAGAAGCCCTTTTGATTACATACACAGTAACGAGGAAAAAAGAAGAAATCCCCATTCCTGCTAGTTAACAAAACAAAGAAGCCCTGCCTTCCATTTGGGACATTCTCTCTCCCCCACCCCCCCATCAGGCAAAAGACACATAAGCCTGAAAGATTCACCATCAGGTTCAAGGACAGCTTCCAGCCCATTGATGCTGGATAATTGAATGGAACTCTCATATAGTGCAGAGCAATCCTTACTCTTCATCTAACCCATGCACTCTGTGTCCTGGACAAGTGTGATGGACAGTAGAGAGAGAGCTTTTTTATGTGTCAAACCCTGGGAGTGTGTGATGGGACAGTGTAGGGGGAGCTTCACTCTGTGTCTGACCCTGGGAGTGTGTGATGGGACAGTGTAGGGGGAGCTTCACTCTGTGTCTGACCCTGGGAGTGTGTGATGGGACGGTGTGGAGGGAGCTTCACTCTGTGTCTGACCCCGGGAGTGTGTGATGGGACAGTGTAGAGGGAGCTTCACTCTGTGTCTGACCCTGAGAGTGTGTGATGGGACGGTGTAGAGGGAGCTTCACTTTGTGTCTGACCCTGGGAGTGTGTGATGAGACATGGTAGAGGGAGCTTCACTCTGTGTCTGACCCTGGGAGTGTGTGATGGGACAGTGTGGAGGGAGCTTCACTCTGTGTGTGACCCTGGGAGTGTGTGATGGGACAGTGTAGAGGAAGCTTCACTCTGTGTCTGACCCTGGGAGTGTGTGATGGGACGGTGTCGAGGGAGCTTCACTCTGTGTCTGACCCCGGGTGTGTGTGATGGGACAGTGTAGAGGGAGCTTCGCGCTGTGTCTGACCCTGGGAGTGTGTGATGGGACGGTGTGGAGGGAGCTTCACTGTGTGTGACCCTGGGAGTGTGTGATGGGACAGTGTAGGGGGAGCTTCACTCTGTGTCTGACCCTGGGAGTGTGTGATGGGACAGTGTAGAGGGAGCTTCACTCTGTGTGTGACCCTGGGATTGTGTGATGGGACGGTGTGGAGGGAGCTTCACTCTGTGTGTGACCCTGGGAGTGTGTGATGGGACAGTGTGGAGGGAGCTTCACTCTGTGTCTGACCCTGAGAGAGTGTGATGGGACGGTGTAGAGGGAACTTCATTCAGTGTCTAATCACGAGAGTGTGTGATGAGACGGTGTAGAGGGAACTTCACTCAGTGTCTTACCCTGACAGTGTGTGATGGGACAGTACAGTAGATGTTTCACATTCTGTCTGATCCCTTTTTTGTACAAAAATACATTTATTAAAGCCCTACACTAATCTAGGATCATATTGCAAACTGAAAGACCACAGGAATCATAACTAATATACATTAATATGCAAGAGCTTTGACCAGGGGCCAATGCAGACATCAGAAGTTTGAGAGGATGTTGTTTTAATTAGATCCACTGCCTGAGTAGTAAAAGCAGTGGGTTGCGGCCGTGGGAGCTCTGGCCAGTGACCAATTGGTGTTCCGCATTGAGTAATGAGAGCAAGTTAAAAGAAGGCTGGGGCAAGCGCAGTGGCCATTGTTGCAGCGGCCATCTTCAGAGTGTTGATCTAGAGGCTTCAGCTCTTCGAGTCTTCAGTGAAAAGAGGTTTCAGTCCGAGAAAGAAAAGCTCCGGGTTACGTTTTTTTTTTCTCCTTCCATTCTTTATATCTGTACAGATATAAAGTGGAGATGCCAGGCAAGATAGTTGAAAGCTCCCCTCATGGGATGTGGGAAGGCAGGGAATTCTCCAGTGACCCTGATGTCTACAACTGCGAGAAATGCATCCAGCTGCACCTTCAAATGATCCGTGTTAAGGAGTTGGAGCTGGAATTACATAAACTCCAGATCATTTGGGAGGCTGAGGGGGAGATAGGTAGGACATAGAGAGAGGTAGTTACACCCAAGGTGAAGGACACAGGAAACTGGGTGACAGTCAGGAAGGGGAAAGGGGTTAGGGAGCCAGTGAAGAGTACCTTTGCGGCCATCGCCATCACAATGGGTATATCACTTTGGATATGTTTGGGGGGGGGGGGAACGTTGACTGAACAGGGGAAAGTCACAGTGGCCTGACTCTGCCCCTAATTCAGGAGGGAAGGGGAGAGAAGAGGTATGCTATGGTGATAGTGATTCGTTAGTTAGGGGAATAAACAGGAGGTTCTGTGTGTGAGAACAGAATTCTTGGATGGTGCATTGTCTCTAGGGTACCAGGGCCCAGGACGTCTCAGATTGAGTCCTCAGCATTCTTAAGTGAAGGCTGAACAGTCCATGTAGGTATCAATGAGATGGGGAGGATGAATGATGAGTTCTGGGAATTAGGTGCAAAGTTAAAGAGTAGGATCTCCAGGGTTGTGATTTCAGGATTGCTACTTGTCCATGTGGTAGTGAGTCCAGAACTAGAAAGATTATACAGTTTAACACGAGGCTGAGGAGTTGGTTTAGGAGGGAGAGCATCAGATTTTTGGATCATTGGGCTCTCTTCCAGGGAAGATGGGACCTGTACAGAAGGGACAGTTTGCACCTGAATTGGAGGGGGACTAATATCCTAGGAGGAAAGTTTGCAAATGTTGTAGGGTGGGGTTCAAACTAGAATTGCAGGGGACGGCAACCAGAATGCCAGAACTGTTAATGGAGCGGTTGGGACTGGTAGATGTTGGTAAGACCTCAGACAAAGTCAGGAATCAAAAGGTTGAGCATGGTGTGACTAGTGTCCTGAGCTCCATATATTTCAATGCAAGAAGATCACAGGAAAGGCAGATGAGCTTGGGGCATGGATCAACACCTGGAATTATGATATTGTAGCCATTAGTGAGACCTGGTTGCAGGAGGGGCAGGACTGGCAGCTCAGTATTCCATAGTTCTGTTGTTTTAGACGTGATAGAGTGGGAGGGATAAAGGAGGAGGGTGGCGTTACCAGTCAGGAAAAATATCGCGGCAGTGCTCCATCAGCACAGACTGGAGAACTCAACTAGTGATGCATTATGGGACGAACAGAGAAATAAGAAAAGTATGATCTTGTTAATGGAGTTAAATTACAGACCACCCAATAGTCCGAGGTATTCAGAGGAGCAAATTTGTAGATAAATCACAGACATAAGAACCATAAGCTTGTTATAGTAGTTGATTTTAACTTTCCACATATTGACTGGGAACCCCATACTGTAAAAGGATCTCTTACTATCTTTCCTTTCAGTTAGTCCTGACGAAGGGTCTCGGCCCGAAACATCGACAGTGCTTCTCCCTATAGATGCTGCCTGGCCTGCTGTGTTCCACCAGCATTTTGTGTGTGTTGCTCGATGGCATAGAGTTTGTCAAATGTGTTCAGGAATGTTTCCTCCTTTAGTACGTCTAAATCCCAACAAGAGAGTATGGGATATTGGATCTGCTATTAGGGAATGAGACAGGGCAGGTGACAAAAGTCTGTGTCCAGTGACCACAATGCCATCAGTAAATATGCAAAGAGATAGGTCTGGACCACGGGTTGAGTTTCCAAATTGGAGAAAGGCCAATTTTGATGGTCTCCGAAATAATCTGGCAAGTGTGGATTGGGACAGGCTGTTTTCTGGCAAAGGTGTATTGGAAAGCAGGAGGCCTTTAAACATTTAATTTTGAGAATACAAAGCTTGTATGTGCTTGTCAGAATAAAAGGTAAAGATAACATGTGTAGGGAACCTTGGTTTTCAAGCGATTTTGACACCCTGCTTAAGAAAGGATGTGCATAGCAAGTATAGGCAAGTAGGAACAAATGAGGTACTTACGGAGTAGAAGAAATGTAAGCGAACATTTAAAGAAATCGGATAGGCTAAAAGTAGGCACGAGGTTGCTCTAGCAGATAAGATGAAGGAGAATCCTAAAGAATTCTACAGGTATGTTAAAAGCAAAAGAATTGCAAGGGACAAAATTGGTCCTCTGGAAGACCAGAATGGGAATCCATGTGTGGGGCAAAACAGATGGGGGCGAACTTAAATTAATTCTTTGCATCTATTTACTCAAGAGACAGATGCAGAGTCTATACAAGTGAGGTAAAGTGGCATCAACTTCATGGGCCCTCAACAGATTGCAGAGGAGGTGGTGTTTGCTACCCCGAGGCAAGTCAGGGTGGATAAATCCCCAGGTCCTGACAAGTGTTCCCTTGGACCCTACGGGAGGTAAGTGCAGAAATTGCCGGTGACCTAGCAGTGATATTTAAAACATCCTTAGTGACTGGAGAAGCACCGGAGTATTGGAGGATAGCCAATGTTGTTCCGCTGTTTAAAAATGGTTCTAAACAGAAACCAGGAAATACAGGTCCATAATTCATTGGCCTGTCACACGTAGAAAGAGTTGTAAGGAAGGTTTTTGGTGCATTGGCCTTCATAAATCAATGTACTGAGTACAGCAGATTGGGTGTTATGTTGAATTTGGATAGGATGTTGGTGAGGCCTAATTTGGAGTATTGTGTGCAGTTTTGCTCACCTACATCAAGGAAGTGTGTAAACAAAGTCTAAGGAGTGCAGAGAAAATTCACAAGGATGTTGCCGGGTCTGGAGGACTTGAGTTATATGGACAGATTGAATAGGTTAGGACTGTATTCTTTAGAATGTAGAAGACTAAGAGGAGATTTGATAGAGATAAAACTATGAGGGATATAGAGAGGGTAAATGCAAGCAGGCTTTTTCCACAGCGGATTGGTGGGACTACAACCAGAGGTCATGGGTTAAGGGTGAAAGGTGAGAAGTTGAAGGGGAACATGAGGGAAAATGTCTTCAATCAGAGGGTTGTGAGAGTGCAAAATGAGCTGCCAGCACAAGTGGTCCATCTGAGTTCAATTTCAACCTTTTCAAGAATTTTGGATGGGTACATGGACAGTAGGGATATGGAGGGCTCTGGTCCCGGTGCAGGTTGATGGGAGTAGGCAGTTTAAATGGTTTCCACATGAACTAGATGGGCTGAAGGGCCTGTCTCTGTGCTGTACTTTCCTGTGACTCTATGACTCTGAACTAACATATCCCCATCCTCATCAAGGCCGACCCCCACGCCAGGTCGGGACGGTGAACAAGAGCTAGGAACTGGATGGTGTGGAGGTGTAGTCCTACCTGCATCTCCAAAAGGGACTGGATTGTCGATGAGAGACCGCTCAGAGTTTGAGGGTTAGCTTATGTGTAAGATTCCACGGCCTAGGTCCAATGAGCAATTCTGGCTGAGCAAGACTATAATCATCCCCCGGGATGTGCCACAGAACCTGAAATAACTCAATGGTCAGGCCATTTAGGCCAGGGGACTTGACCCTCTGGAGTTTCTGAAGGGCTGTAGACAACCCAGTTCAAGGATGGGAGCATCCAGCCACTCCACATCCCCTGCACTGACCATTGACAATTCCTCCCAGACCTCACCACTCCACATCCTCTGCACTGACCATTGACAACTCCTCCCAGACCTCATCACTCCGCATCCTCTGCACTGACCATTGACAATTCCTCCCAGACCTCACCACTCCACATCCTCTGCACTGACCATTGACAATTCCTCCCAGACCTCACTGCACGGATCCGCACTTGACTGGTCTGGTGAGAACAAGGACCCGTGAAAGAAGTAAAGTCCTTTGTACAAACCCCATTTCCAGAAAAGTTGGGATATTTTCCAAAATGCAACAAAAACAAAAATCTGTGATATGTTAATTCATGTGAATCTTTATTTAACTGACAAAAGTACAAAGAAAAGATTTTCAATAGTTTTACTGACCAACTTAATTGTATTTTGTAAATATACACAAATTTAGAATTTGATGGCTGCAACACACTCAGCAAAAGTTGGGACAGAGTTAAAATAAGATTGAAAAGTGCACAGAATATTCAAATAACACCAGTTTGGAAGACTCCACATTAAGCAGGCTAATTGGTAGCAGGTGAGGTATCATCACTGGATATAAAAGTAGCGTACATCAAAGGCTCAGTTTTTGCAAGCAACGATGGGTCATGGCTCACCCCTTTGTGCCAAAATTCGTAAGAGAATTGTTAGTCAGTTCAAAAGGAACATTTCCCAACACAAGATTGCAGAGAATTTAGGTCTTTCAACATCGACAGTACATAATATTGTGAAAAGATTCAGAGAATTCAGAGACATCTCAGTGCGTAAAGGGCAAGATCGGAAACCACTGTTGAATGCGCGTAATCTTCGAGCCCTCAGGCGGCACTGCCTAAGAAACCGTCATGCTACCGTGACAATTATAACCACCTGGGCTTGGGAATACTTCGGAAAACCATTGTCACTTAACACAGTCCGTCGCTGCATCCAGAAATGCAACTTGAAACTGTATTACGCAAGGAGGAAGCCATACATCAACTCTATGAAGAAATGCTGGCGAGTTCTCTGGGCCCGAGCTCATCTCAGATGGACCGAAAGACTGTGGAAACGTGTGCTGTGGTCAGATGATTACACATTTCAGCTAGTTTTCGGAAAAAACGGGCGTCGAGTTCTCCGTGCCAAAGATGAAAACGACCATCCTGTTTGTTATCAGCGAAAGGTGCAAAAGCCAGCATCTGTGATGGTATGGGGGTGCATCAGTGCCCATGGCATGGGTGAGTTGCATGCAGGTGAAGGTACCATTGACTCTGAGGCGTATATAAGGATTTTATAGAGACATATGTTGCCATTAAGGCGATGTCTCTTCCCGGGACGTCCATGCTTATTTCAGCAGGACAATGCCAGACCACATTCTGCACGGGCTACAACAGCGTGGCTTTGTAGACACAGAGTGCGTGTGCTTGACTGGCCTGCTGCCAGTCCAGATCTATCTCCTATTGAAAATGTATGGCGCATCATGAAGAGGAGAATCAGACAACGGAGACCACGGACTGTTGAGCAGCTAAAGTCTTATATCAAGCAAGAATGGACAAAATTTCCAATTGCAAATCTACTACAATTAGTATTCTCAGTTCCAAAACGATTAAAAAGTGTTATTAAAAGGAAAGGTGATGTAACACAATGGTAAACATGCCTCTGTCCCAACCCTTGTTGAGTGTGTTGCAGCCATCAAATTCTAAATTTGTGTATATTTACAAAATACAATCAAGTTGGTCAGTAAAACTATTGAAAATCTTTTCTTTGTACTTTTGTCAGTTAAATAAAGATTCACGTGAATTAACATATCACAGATTTTTGTTTTTGTTGCATTTTGGAAAATATCCCAACTTTTCTGGAAATGGGGTTTGTAGATTGCATCAGGATCCGTGACGCAGGAGCCATCAACAACTAGTAACTCCACAACTGGCTTTTGGACTCCCACCACTTCTCTAACAAGTAGAAGAAGGGTGAGCGATAGTTCAAATCCTACAGCATTTGGATCCGTGACCCATGTATGTGCCTCAGGACTGTTGAAGTTGCAGATCCCTCAGTACATCCTTCTCCTGGTATTCCTGCCATAACTGTGGGTCCCTAGTGGCCAGACTAAGACGTGACTTTAACTCAAGCTGCTCAATCTCAGAGCCCTCTTTCTTTGTTGATCCCCTAGTGTACTCCTGACATAGAAACTGGATGGTGGGCTTTGCCCATATCCCAGCACAGCCATAGGGAGCAGAACTCCTCCTGTCTCTCCCCCCAGATGGCACAGAATGACTCCCAGAATTGATGTCCTACAACTGCTCCATTGCCTGGACCCCAGCTGCAAGTACAGAGGAGTGAACTCCATCCACACGAGGTGATGATACAAGGCAACTTCACTCTGTGTCTGATGTTGGGAGTGTGTGATGGGACGGTGTGGAGGGAGGGTCAGTCTGTGTCTGACCCTGGGAGAGTGTGATGGGACAGTGTAGAGGGAGCTTCAGTCTGTGTCTGGCCCCGGGAGTGTGTGGTGGGACAGTGTAGAGGGAGCTTCACTCTGTGTCTGACCCTGGGAGTGTGTGATGGGACAGTGTAGAGGGAGCTTCAGTCTGTGTCTGGCCCCGGGAGTGTGTGGTGGGACAGTGTAGAGGGAGCTTCACTCTGTGTCTGACCCCGGGAGTGTGTGGTGGGACAGTGTAGAGGGAGCTTCTTTCTGTGTCTGGCCCCGGAAGTGTGTGGTGGGACAGTGTAGAGGGAGCTTCAGTCTGTGTCTGACCCCGGGAGTGTGTGATGGGACAGTGTAGAGAGAGCTTCACTGTGTCTGACCCTGGGAGTGTGTGGTGGGACAGTGTAGAGGGAGCTTCTTTCTGTGTCTGGCCCCGGAAGTGTGTGGTGGGACAGTGTAGAGGGAGCTTCAGTCTGTGTCTGACCCCGGGAGTGTGTGATGGGACAGTGTAGAGAGAGCTTCACTGTGTCTGACCCTGGGAGTGTGTGATGGGACAGTGTAGAGGGAGCTTCACTCTGTGTCTGACCCTGGGAGTGTGTGATGGGACAGTGTAGAGGGAGCTTCTTTCTGTGTCTGGCCCCGGGAGTGTGTGATGGGACAGTGTAGAGAGAGCCTCACTCTGTGTCTGACCCTGGGAGAGTGTGATGGGACAGTGTAGAGGGAGCTTCACTCTGTGTCTGACCCTGGGAGTGTATGGTGGGACAGTGTAGAGGGAGCTTCACTCTGTGTCTGACCCCGGGAGTGTGTGGTGGGACAGTGTAGAGGGAGCTTCTTTCTGTGTCTGGCCCCAGAAGTGTGTGGTGGGACAGTGTAGAGGGAGCTTCAGTCTGTGTCTGGCCCCGGAAGTGTGTGATGGGACAGTGTGGAGGGAGCTTCAGTCTGTGTCTGGCCCCGGAAGTGTGTGATGGGACAGTGTAGAAGGAGCTTCAGTCTGTGTCTGGCCCCGGAAGTGTGTGATGGGACAATGTAGAGGGAGCTTCAGTCTGTGTCTGGCCCCGGAAGTGTGTGGTGGGACAGTGTAGAGGGAGCTTCAGTCTGTGTCTGGCCCCGGAAGTGTGTGGTGGGACAGTGTAGAGGGAGCTTCAGTCTGTGTCTGGCCCCGGAAGTGTGTGGTGGGACAGTGTAGAGGGAGCTTCAGTCTGTGTCTGGCCCCGGAAGTGTGTGGTGGGACAGTGTAGAGGGAGCTTCAGTCTGCCTCTTCAATGTTCAGCATTTTGAGCAGCAAGAGCTGCAAAATCTTTGTTATCTCCATGCCCAGAACCGCAAGGACATCTGCTGGATTACAGACTTCCCCAGGGAGAGAGTCAGCCCCGCGTGTCCGTGCTCACACTAAGCACAATAACTTCTCCGGCAATCACTCAGGTTGCACCTACCTGTCAAGTGTTTGCCTTTACACAGGTCATACGTGGTGTACAGCAGGCAAAGGACAACCCCTAAGGCCAGCAGTAATGGAAGCCACGTTTGGAGGTCATGGTTACTGTCAGCTGATGCTTCTTCTGCGAGGAAAAGAAACTGCCCATTAAACACATTGCTTTGTGTAATATGCCCCATACAAGATCACCTGGGGCTAGTGATCAATCGGTTGCTATAGAGTGGCCCAGTGGTTGCCTCATTATACTGTTCTCTGATGTGTTGCGTGTGTTTGCCTGAGTGTACGTGTGTGTCTAGTTTGCACATTCTCCTTGTGACCGCATAGGTTTCCCCGGGTGCTCCAGTTTCCTGCCACACCCTAACAACATGCAGTGCAGGGTTGGTTGGTCAATTGGCCCCCACCGTGCAGATGAAGGGTAGAATGTACTGGTCGTAGGGAGGTCTTTAGTTGTCCACGTTGTCATGTTGTTGGAATAAGGGGCCATCCTTTTGGAACTGAAATCCATCAGGACCTGTGTGCATGAAAATAAACTCTAATTTCACTTTCATTTTCAAGGCATTTATACCCTGTGTATTTATACCAATGATGATCTACTTGAACTTGAAACTCTAAGCATAGACTGGATTGCAGATCGGGAATGAAATTATATGAAGTCAAATTTATTCTCTTCTGCACATTCATACATGCACAAGTGCAATGAAAAACTTTTATCAGGAGCGCTGAATTAGCAGGGCCCTTGGTATTATTAAGGATCCCACCCTCTTTGATGTTCTACTAGGAGACTCTGATACATAAAACAGTCGGGATGGGAAACAATTTCTTCCCTCAGACCATTAGGCTTCTGAACTCCCTGCTGCATCGTATTCAAAGTGTCACTGGTTAATCTGGTCTGTACCTCTCAATATTTAATTTATGCACCTTTACTTTGTTTATCTAAGTGTAATTCATTTGTAGATTTTGTCCTTACTTAAGTTATTGTGTGTTACGTGTACAACTGTGCTTTACACCCTGGTGGACGTAGCGTCATATGAGCAGTATTTAGAAGGAAAAAAACATAAATTAAACATTAATTATATTTTTTTGCAAGAGAAAACAATCAGAAAAAGGAAATACCTGAAGTTCATTTTAATGCAAAGTTGCTACACTATGCTAGTCACATGTACATGATGACGATGATGTCTTGCAGAGAGTTTATAAAAAAGAATCCACTTCCCCTCCTTTTGAATATACTATTACAAATCTGTGGGCGACAGGGGCCACTGTTTTACATTTTGGTAATTTGTGTTTTTGGGCTGACTGAGCAATCTGGTGCCTCTGCTGTCTCTGAGTGAATCTGGCGTAGTTGAGTACAGAGAGAGCAGCCTACAGATCGTGGGCGCAAACCCATGATCGGCTCCGATTCTCGACCAACTGGCCGATAAAAGACTGAAGTCGATGAGGAAGAGAGTGGAAGGAGAGCAGGCTTTCAGCGCCATTTGTCTGCGTTTGACTGGTCTCCCTGTCCCTCTCACGGGCTGCTGCCGAGAAGGTGCAGGAGTCGGTTGTTGGGCAGTTTGTGGATTTGGACTTGTTTTTGAGAAGACCCTGCAGATCATGTTTTGTGTGTTTCTGGTTAGTCATTTTTATTAATGGCTATTTTTTTAAAATGATTTTAATCTGGGCAGACTGGCTCTGTAGCTGGCAGTCAACAAATGATACAGCGCTAAACTGAACATTCCTAAACTGCTTCTAGGACTCTGCAGTCTGATGTTAATATTCTATGTGTTATTTGCTCATTTTTTACCGTTTGCATGATTTGTGCCCGTCTGTGGGACGATGAATCTCAAGGTTGCATACTTTGATAACTAATGTGTCTTTGATTAGGGTTGTGCCTGTTAGTTCAGGAACTGAATGGTTGAAGGGAGGTAGCTATTCCTGAACCTGTTGGTGAGGGATTTGGACTCTGTACCTGCTGCTGGATGTAGCTGCAAGAAGATGGCATGGCCTGGACGGTAGGGATCTTAGATGATGGATTCTGCCTTCTTTATTTATTTAGAGATACAGCATAGTACGGGCCCTTCCGCGACCCACCTATTTAAAACTAGCCTAAACACAGGACAATTTACAATGACTAATTAACTACTAACCGGTACGTCTTTGGACAGAGGGAGGAAACTGCAGTGCCTGGAGGAACGCCAGGTAGCTCATGGGGAGAATGCACAAACTTTTTTTTACAGAGAGCACCAGAATTAAACTCCAAATTCCAGTGCCCAGAGCTGTAATAGTGTTAGAGTCCCATATTTTTGACCTACTGTAGATACAATGCTGTAAGGCAGTGCCTTTGCCAGTTGTGACAATGGGCCGCACCTTGGCTGCCTTTCTGTTCATTTACCTGGTTTGGTGACATTGACGGCTGTTCCATTTCCAGACCCTCGTTTGATTGGAACTGGTTTCTCGACCTGAATCTTGCAGTAGTAAGTGCCATTATCTTTTGGCTCAATGTTTCTGATATGTAACGTAGAAAACTGAGACGTCCAATTGACAGTGACTTTAATCTTCTCCTGTGTGTCAGGCTGATGGCAGCCTACCGATTCACTCTGACACTCGATAAGCTTTTGCTCTTCCAGAATCCATTCGACAAACACTGACGTTACGTTGCTCTGGAGTGAAAAGCTGCAGTTCATAACCACATTCTCCCCTGCCGTGACCCTGAGATATGGTGGCGACTGCGAGACGAGGATTTCCCCTTGAGAGCCTGCAACGGGAAGAGACTTTGACTCCACCTGGTGTAAAACTGAAGGTCAGAGAATCATACAGCAGTGAAATAGGCCACTCGGCCCAACCTGCCCATACTGACCAAGATTCAAGATTGTTTAATGTCATTTTCAGTACTCAAGTGTAAAGAATTGTTACTTCAGATCTGATGCAACATGGAAAAAAAACACAATATAATGAACACAACACTAAAACACAATAAATATAAATACATAAGATAGCTGATAAACATATATTGAAGGAATGCTCCTGGCTCCTTCTCTGCCACCTGTCCCACACCCCTCCCGCAGCACACCACTCTTGCAATTTCCAACACTCTTTGCTCCTGGCAGATTTGCAAACTTGCTCTCCACTCCACATTGACAAATACAGAAAAAGGCTTAGGCACCCTAACTATATATACGTGCCTAAAAATTTGTACAGTACTGTATGTTCTTGATGACGGGTAGGCCAGTGAGCATTCATCCATATCATTCCTATTTTCTAACACTTGGCCCATATACGAAGATAATTCAAATGCTCACCCAGACACTTCATAAATACCGTCAGTTCCCATCACTTTCTCCAGAAGGGTATCCAAGGGACTCCCCAGTCTCTGTGTGTGAAGGATTTCCCTCTGTATCCCTCTAAACCTCTTCCCCTACACTCTCAGTGGCAATGTTATCAGATACCTCCTGGACCTAATAAAGTGGCCACTAAGTGTATGCTTGTGGTCTTCTGTAGCCTAACCACTCCACGATTTGATGTGTTCTGTGTACAGAGATGCTCTTCCACACACCACTGTTATAATTGTGGTTATCTGAATTACTGTCATCTTGAACCAGTCTGGCCATTCTCCTCTGACCCCTCTCATTGACGAGGCATTTTCACCCACAGAAATGCCGCTCACTGGATTTTTTTTACTTATTTTTCACACCATTTCCTGTAAACTCCAGGGACTGTTGTGTGTGAAAATCCCAGGAGATCAGCAGTTTCTGAGACACTCAAACCACCCTGTCTGGCACCAACAATCACTCCATAAACAAAGTCACTTAGATCACATTTCTTCCCCATTCTGATGGTTGGTCTGAACAACTGAACCTTTTGACCATGTCTGAATGCTTTTATGCATTGAGTTGCTGCCATGTGATTGACTGATTAGATATTTGATTAATGAGTAGGTGTACAGGTGTACCTAATAAAGTGGCCACCGAGTGTATGCCTTTCCTAATTTTGTCTACCTCTTTCAAGCCCTCTGCAACCCACTCAACCGCCCCACTGCCTCTGCTCAAGTAAAACAAATCCAGCCTCTCTCTCATTATCTCCTTATCACTCCTTCCCAGGGAGCACCCTGGTAAAACACTTTTGCACTCTCTCCAGTGCAAACACCTTCTTTCTACAGATCAGACAATCTAGGAAACAGTTCTGAGTTTTTCGTGGCTCAGGGTTCAGAGTCGAGATCTTCAGAGAAAACCGTGATGCCCCCCCAACTCAACCCCCAGGACCTGCCCTCTTCTCATTGTTACAAGCACAGAAGCCTGAAGATGCACATTCAGCGATTCAGGAACAGTTTCTCCCCTCTGCCATCGGAATTTTGAATGGACTGTGAACCTATGAACACTACCTCTCTACTTTTTTTTAACATCAATAAATCCTTTTAATGTTTTTGTGAATTAATCTTAAATGGGAGTCAGGTTAAAGCCCATATGGAAATATGGACAAATACAAGAGGATGAGGAATCATCCTCACAGGAAGATTTGTCCCAGACTTGCAATCCTTGGTTGCAAGTTTTAACCAGTACAAAGAAACTTGTAACAAAACTGCTTGGCCATATGGTCTATTATGCATTTTAATAGAGTAATACCAAGGATTCCATCTCAATCAAAACTCAAGACATGTTAGCATGACAAATTGATTTATTTTTTCTGATATCCATTCAGTCAATGAAGACCGTCCTTAGGCTACAAGTGCTGAAGCAGTAGAGGATTCATACTCAAGACGTACAAACAAGCTGGATCAACTCAGCAGGTCGGGCAGCATCCGTTGAAATGAGCAGTCAATGTTTCGGGCCGAGACCCTTCGTCAGGAAAACATTGAAACGCTGACTGCTCGTTTCAAAGGACGCTGCCCGACCTGCTGAGTTCATCCAGCTTGTCTGTACGTGTTGATCTGACCCCAGCACCTGCAGTGCACTTTGTGTTTCGAGGATTCATACTTCCATTTGGGTGGAAGCACCTCCTTGGACTTGTAATACTGGGCGAGTCTATTTTTTATTTTGGATTTTGCTATTTAATCTAGCTACTTAATATACATGTACATACTTACAGAATTCACAGGTTTTTTTCTCTGTTATTAGGTATTGCACTGCACTGCTGCCACAAAGTTACAGATTTCATGATATACGCCAGTGATAAAAAAATTGATTCTAATTCTGAGGTCTCTGCCGCTGCAGCTGAGATAATGCAGCAGCCTTTTCAAACCGCATCTATTACACCCTAGAACAGGCTGCATTGAGAGATCTCACACCATGTGTAGGGATGAACGAATTAGTCTTAGAACAGCGAACATTACCATGTACTGCTCTCTGGGAGAGAAAGCTCCCTCTCAGACACCCTCTAAATCCCTTGACCTTCTATCATCCTGTGAATATTTTCTTAAATTGATCCTGTCCGTACCCTCATGGTCATGTGTACCTCAATCCCGTTGCTGCACCTCCATTCACCCTCCTCATCACCGTCCCATACGACATCCACATTCTCTCCAGTGAAATCACCTCCACCCGTCTTCCTCAGTACTCCATGTCCTGGCCTCATTAATGCCCCCAGTGTCTTTCAGCTCACATTTACCTGGATTAAGCACCCTCAGTGACTTCTCAGCCCACTTCACCAACACATTGTGATTCTGTACTGTCAACGACTCCACAGATATTTGTGTCGTAGGACATGGAACACTACAGCACAGTACCGCCATTTTGGTCCATGATGTGCCAACCTTTAACCGACTGTAAGATCAATCTAAACTTTCCCTCCTGCATACCCTTCATTTTCCATCATCCACATATCCATCAAAGAGTTTCTTAAATGCCTAAAATTCTGTATCTGCCTCTACCACCACCATCACCACACAGCCACCATGCTCTGCGTAAAAAATCTTACTTCTGATATCCTTCCGTACACCTCTCTCCAATCACATTAAAATGACTGCTCCTTGTGTTAGCCATTTTTGGCCTGGGAAAAAGTCTCTGGCTGTCCACTTATCTTCTTGTACCTCTATCAAGTCACCTCTCATCCCCCTTTGCTCCAAAGAGAAAAGCCCCAGCTCGCTCAACCTTCCCTCATCAGACATGCTTTGCAATCCAGACAGCAACCTGGTAATCTCCTGTATGATCGGGAGAGGAATACTGAACAGTACAGACCATTTAGTGCACTGTGTTGTGCTGACCTTTTAATCTACTCCAAGACCAATATAAACCTTCCGTCCTACAGTACATAACCCTCATTTTACTATCGTCCACATGTTATGCTAACAATAAACAACACAAGATTCCAGATGCTGGAAATCAAGTGTAAAACACACAAAGTGCTGGAGGAACTCATCAGGTCAGGCAGCATCTGTGGAAATAAATAAACTGTCCCTTTCTGATGAGGCTCTTATCCTGAAATATTGACTGTTCATTCCTCTCCATAGATGCTGCCTGGCCTGCATGTTACGCATTTTATGCTTACACTTGTAAATAGATCAGACCTTTACCTGGATCAAGGCCCCCACAGGCATTGAGGATACTGTACGTCCACAGAAAGGCTACCCAGGTCATCTGTCCTTTGCAGGGAAGCAGCAGCTGCTCTTCAGAGCCGTTCTTTTTGTGTGTGCCACTCACTGCCTTCATTACAACTAGTTTGTTGGAGGTGGCCGCACAGGATGCTTGTGGGCTCTTTCAGCTGAAGTCTAACCACTGCAGTATAAGATGTTTTAAACCTATTTATCACCCGGATTAGTAGAAACGTGGTGGGCAGATGTGAAGGTCATGAGCAAACTTGAGTGCAGGAATCACAGAGGTGTTGGCAATTCAGACAAAACTAAAGATCTATTACTGAAATTAACCCAAAAAACTAACAAGAGCTCAGGCAAGCTATACAGTAGCTTGATGAACTGAAATCACTCACAATACACAGAAGAACTCGGTTAGAGTTTTCACCAGACAAGGATCGACAATGACCCAGCACAGAAGAGCTGGGTAGCCCTCCTGAAATATATCCTGGATCACAATTGAATTCAGGGCCAGTCAGACAACATAGGTGTCCAGATGAAACAATAATCCTCAAAGACAACAACTGCAATGCTAGACAGTGCTAACTAAATTATCCAAAATTGAATAAAAGTGATAAATACAAAGAGAGATTAACAATCCCCACAATCCGAAATGAGACACCTGTAACACACAGTGAAAACCCAGAGCAAGTGCAAAGACAAACGATTAGATGTAAAAGGTAAACAATCCAAGGACAACGCAGACCCACGAGGTTGCACCGAGAGAAGTCAATCCACGTACTAAGTGGAAAACAAATCATTTTTTAAAATGCAATCCTTGGTTGTGACAGCAGACAGAGTGAGCATCAAAGATCAGCTGAACCGAGAACCTACCAGCTTGTCCTCCTCCCCCAATGTTTGTATTCCGGTTTCTGCCCCCTTCCATAAGGCCATAAAACAGAGGAGTGCTGGAGGCTGAGGGGAGATTGGATAGAGTTTTACAAGATTATGAGAGGCATAGGTAGAGTGGATGTAGAGTAAATTGTCTACTCCATCTATGCCTCTGTCCAGGTTTGAAATGTCTAATGTCAGAGGGCCTGCACTGAAGGTGAGAGGGGGTAGGTTCAAGGGAATGTGAGGGGTAAGTGTTTCACTCAGAGTGGCGGATGCCTGAAATGCTCTGCCTGGTATGGTGGTAGAGGCAATTATATTAGAGGCTTTTAAGAGACATTTGGGCAGGTACTTGGATGGAAGGATATGGACATGGTATAGGTAGATGGGATTAGGGTTTGGGTGTTGTGGATTTGCTCAACATTGTGGGCTGAATGGCCTGTTCCTGTGCAGCACTGTTCTACGTTAATTAGGCCATTCGGCCCATTGAGACTACTCCACCATTCTATCAAGGCTGATTTATTATCCCTCTCAACCCCATCATCCTGCCTGCTCCCTGTAACATTTGATGCCCTTACTAATCAAGAACCTACCAACCTCCACTTTAAATATACACAATGACTTGGCCTCCACAGCCACCTCTGGCAATGAATTCCAGATTCAGCTGTCCTCTGGCAAAAGAAATTTCTCCACGTTCTGTTCGAAAGGGATGTCCTTGTATTCTGAGGCTGTGCCCACTGATTCTAGACGCCCTCTGCCCAGTTCTGATGAAAGTTCTTGGGCCAAAACATTGATTGTGGATAATTTTACTCAACTCTGAACTGACTCCGCAACCTATAGACTCGCTGATGAGGACTCTACAACTCAAGTTCTCAGTATTATTTATTTACTACTTTTTTATTATTTGCACTGTGTCTCCTTGCTGTCAGTCTTTGCTTATGTATAGTTTTTCATAAATTCTACTGTACTTTTTCATTTTGCTGTGAATGCCTGCAAAGAAAATGTATCTCAGTGGTAACATATACAGAACATAGTTTAATAATAAAGCTACACAGACAAAATGCTGGAGAAACTCAGTGGGTCAGGCAGCATCTATGGAAAAGAGTAAACAGTAGATGTTTCGGTCTGAGACCTTTCTTCAGGGTTGCGAAGGAAGGGAGGAGATGCTAGAATAAAAAGGTGGGAGGAGGGGAAAGAGGCTAGCTGGAATGGGTTAGGCAAAGCCAAGTGGTTGCGAAAGGCAAAGGGCTAGAGAAAAAAACCCATCTATAACCATATAACAATTACAGCATGGTAACAGGCCATCTCGGTCCTTCTAGTCCATGCCAAACGCTTACTCCCACCTAGTCCCACCTACCTGCACTCAGCCCATAACCCTCCACTCCTTTCCTGTCCATATACCTATCCAATTTTACTTTAAATGACAATACCAAACCTGCCTCTACCACTTCTACTGGAAGCTCGTTCCACAGTTACCACTCTCTGAGTAAAGAAATTCCCCCTCGTGTTACCCTTAAACTTTTGCCCCCTAACTCTCAACTCATGTCCTCTTGTTTGAATCTCCCCTACTCTCAATGGGAAAAGCCTATCCACTCAACTCTATCTATCCCTCTCATAATTTTAAATACCTCTATCAAGTCGCCCCTCAACCTTCTACGCTTCAAAGAATAAAGATCTAACTTGTTCAACCTTTCCCTGTAACTTAGGTGCTGAAACCCAGGTAACATTCTATTAAATCTCCTCTGTACCCTCTCTATTTTGTTGACATCTTTCCTATAATTCGGTGATCAGAACTGTACACAATACTCCAAATTCGGCCTTACCAATGCCTTGTACAATTTTAACATTACATCCCAACTCCTATACTCAATGCTCTGATTTATAAAGGCCAGCATACCAAAAGCTTTCTTCACCACCCTATCCACATGAGATTCCACCTTCAGGGAACTATGCACCATTATTCCTAGATCACTCTGTTCTACTGCATTCTTCAATGCCCTATCATTTACCATGTATGTCCTATTTGGATTATTCCTACCAAAATGTAGCACCTCACACTTATCAGTATTAAACTCCATCTGTCATCATTCAGCCCACTCTTCTAACTGGCCTAAATCTCTCTGCAAGCTTTGAAAATCTACTTCATTATCCATAACACCACCTACCTTAGTATCATCTGCATACTTACTAATCCAATTTACCACCCCATCATCCAGATCATTAATGTATATGACAAACCACACTGGACCCAGTACAGACCCCTGAGGCACACCACTAGTCACCGGCCTCCAACCTGACGAACAGTTATCCACCACTACTCTCTGGCATCTCCCATCCAGCCACTGTAGAATCCATTTCACTACTTCAATATTAATACCTAACGATTGAACCTTCCTAACTAACCTTCCGTGCGGAGCTTTGTCAAAGGCCTTACTGAAGTCCATATAGACAACATCCACTGCTTTACCCTCGTCAACTTTCCTTGTAACCTCTTCAAAAAATTCAATAAGATTTGTCAAACGTGACCTTCCACGCACAAATCCATGTTGACTGTTCCTAATCAGACCCTGTCTATCTAGATAAATATATATACCATCTCTAAGAATACTTTCCATTAATTTACCCACCAGTGACGTCAAACTGGCAAGCCTATAATTGCTAGGTTTACACTTAGAACCCTTTTTAAACAATGGAACCACATGAGCAATATGCCAATCCTCTACATACATGGTAAATGGTAGGGCATTGAGGAATGCAGTAGAACAGAGTGATCTAGGAATAATGGTGCATAGTTCCCAAAAGTGGAACCTCATGTGGATAGGGTGGTGAAGAAAGCTTTTGGTCTGCTGGCCTTTATAGATCAGAGTATTGAACCATCCCCATTTCTAATGACGTTTGAAATATTTCTGTCAGAGTCCCTCCTATTTCTACACTAACCTCCCTCAAGGTCCTAGGGAATATCCTGTCAGGACCCGGAGATTTATCCACTTTTATATCCCTTAAAAGTGCCAGTATTTCCTCCCCTTTAATCGTTATAGTTTCCATAACTTCCCTACTTGTTTCCCTTACCTTACACAATTCAATATCCTTCTCCTTTGTGAACACCGAAGAAAAGAAATTGTTCAAAATCTCCCCCACCTCTTTCGGCTCCACACTTAGCTGTCCACTCTGATTCTCTAAGGGACCGATTTTATCTCTCACTATCCTTTTGTCATTAATATAACTGTGGAAACCCTTCAGATTTATTTTCACCTTACTTGCCAAAGCAACCTCGTATCTTCTTTTAGCTTTTCTAATTTCTTTCTTAAGATTCTTCTTACACTCTTTATATTCCTCGAGCACCTCATTTACTCCATGCTGCCTATATTTATTGTAGATATCTCTCTTTTTCCTAACCAAGTTTCCAATATCCCTTGAAAACCATGGCTCTCTCAAACTTTTAACCTTTCTTTTCAACCTAACAGGAACATAAACATTCTGTACCCTCAAGATTTCACCTTTAAATGACCTCCATTTCTCTATTACATCCTTCCCATAAAACAATTTGTCCCAATCCACTCCTTCTAAATCCTTTTGCATCTCCTCAAAGTTAGCCTTTTTCCAATCAAAAATCTCAACCCTGGGTCCAGTCCTATCCTTCTCCATAATTATATTGAAACTAATGGCATTGTGATCACTGGACACGAAGTGCTCCCCAACCCACATCTCCGTCACCTGACCTATCTCATTCCCTCACAGGAGGTCCAACACTGCCCCTTCTCTAGTTGGTACCTCTATGTATTGCTGCAAAAAACTATCCTGGACACATTTTACGAACTCCAAGCCATCCAGCCCTTTTACAGTATGGGCTTCCCAGTCTATGTGTGGAAAATTAAAATCTCCCACAATCACAACCCTGTGCTTACTATAAATAACTGCTATCTCCTTGCAAATTTACTCCTCCAATTCTCACTCCCCATTAGGTGGTCTATAATACACCCCTATAAGTGTTACTACACCTTTCCCATTCCTCAATTCCACCCAAATAGCCCCCCTAGACGAGCCCTCTATCCTGTCAGAGCTCCGCTGTAATATTTTCTCTGACAAGCAATGCAACACCTCCCCCTCTTGCCCCTCTGATTCTATCACACCTGAAGCAACGAAATCCAGGAATATTTAGTTGCCATTCACACCCCTCCTGCAACCATGTTTCACTAATAGCTACAACATCATATTTCCAGGTATCAATCCATGCTCTAAGCTCATCCACCTTTCTTGCAATGCTCCTAGCATTATAATAAATGCATTTAAGAAACTCTCCACCTCTTCCTCTCTGTTTATCTCTAACAATACAAATAACTCTTCTGTCTTCTTTTTCTTCCTTCTCCCATACATCTGTTCCTACACTCTGGTTCCCCTCCCCCCTTGTATCTAGTTTAAATCCACTGGAGCCTCTCTAGCAAACCTACCTGCAAGAATATTTGTCCCCCTCCAGTTCAGATATAAACTGTTCCGCCGGAACAGGTCCCACCTTCCCTAGAAAACTGCCCAATTATTTATAAATCTGAAGCCCTTCCTCCTGCACCATGTCTTCAGCCATGTGTTGATCTGCACCATCTTATTATTTCTAAACCCACCTGCACATGGCACTGGTAGCAATCCTGAGATTGCTATCCTGGAGGTCCTGTCCTTTAACTTGGCGCCTAGCTCCCTAAACTCACCTTTCAGGACCTCCTCACTCTTCCTACCCATGTCATTGGTCCCTATACGGACAACAACATCCAGCTGCTCACCCTCCCTCTTGAGAATACTGAGAACTCGATCCGAGATATTGTAGACCCTGGCACCAGGGAGGCAACAGACCATCTGGGATTCTTGATCTCTTCCGCAGAACCTCCTATCTGTCCCCCTAACTATCGAATCCCCTATCACTACTGCTCTCCTCTTTTCCCTCCTGCCCTTCTGAGCTGAGGGTCCAGTCTTGGTGCCAGAGACACAACCACTGCAACTTGTCCCTGGTAGGCCGTCCCCACCAACGGTACCCAAAACGGTATACTTATTGTTGATGGGAATGGCCACAGGAGTCCTCTGCTCTTCCTGTCTATTCCCCTTCCCTCTCCTGACAGTCACCCAACTACCTGTCTCCTGACTCCTAGGGGTGACTACCTCCCTGAAACTCCTGTCTATTTCTGCCTCTGCCTCCCGAAGGATCTGAAGTTCATCCAGCTCCAGCTCCAGTGCCCTAACACGGTTTGTCAGGAGCTGCAGCTGGATGCACCTTTCGCAGGTGTAGGGACAGCTGTGCTCGCCCTGATTTCCCACATACTACATACGGGGCACTCAACTGCCCCATCTGCTGCCTCCATTACCTACTCCTAAGCTAACTAGATTAATTAAAGGAGCTTACCCGGTCTTACCTCACCTGGAGTGAAGCTCATACTCAGCCTCTGCTCACCTTTTAAATTCCCTCGCCACTTCACGGGCTGACTTCCACGCGCTTGCGCAGTTGTGCCCCGTTCAACCTCGCCTCTGCCTGATTGAGCCAAAGCCGGTCCACTCCGACGATGGCTGCTGTATATGGCGGTCTTTCTTTTTAAACCTTTGGCACGCTACATCATGCGCCCGTGCAGTTTAGCCTCTTTGCCGTGATCAGTTTTAAAAAAACAGCTTCTCTCCGAGCTTCTTTTACCTCTTCCCTTTCCGCCTCTTGCTGCGCTTTAGGAGAAGAGAGTGGGCAATAGGAGAGAGGGAAGGAGAAGGGACCCAGGGAAGTAATAGGCAGATGAGAGGAAGTAAAAGGTCAGAGTGAGGAATAAAGGAAGGGGGGGGGGTGTAAATTTGTTCACCGGTAGGGGAAATGGATATTCACGCTGTCAGGCTGGAAGGTACCCAGATGGAATATAAGGTGTCGCTCCTCCACCTGAGAGTGGCCTAATCTTGGCACGAGAGAAACCAAGGATCAGCATGTCAGAATTAAAACGTTCGGCTGCTTGGAAGCCCTACTTGTGGCGGATGGCATCGAGGCGCTCGGCAAAGCAGTCCTGCAATTCACGACAGGTTTCACTAGAGGCCAGATCAGGAACAGTGGACATAATAGGCGACCCCAGCAGACTCACAGGTGAAGTGTTCCCTCACCTGGAAGGAGTGTTTGAAGCCCTGAATGGATGTGAGGAGGTGCAGAGATAGTTAGGTGTAGCATTTAGGCCTGATGGGGATGTACCAGGAGGAAAATTAGGGGGAGAGACAAATGGACAAGGGAATCATGGATGGAGTGATCCCTGTGGAACGGCGGTGGGGGGGGGGGGGGAGAGGGTAAGTAAAGGTAGGTTTGGTGGTAGGATCCCTTTGAAGATGGCAGAAGTTGTGAGGATAATGGGGTGGTAGGTAACTCAAAATGACTAATAAATTTGCTTTGATTAACAGAAAATTTTGGAGGAACTCAGCAGGTCAGGCAGCATCTGCAGAATTTGAGTTTAGGTTCTGCCTGACCTGTTGAGTTCCTCCAACGCATTGTGTGTGTTGGTCTGGATTTCAGACTCAGCAGGTCAGGCAGCATCTGCAGAATCTCTTGTGCTTAGATGCTGTCTGACCTGCTGAGTTCCTCCAATATTTTGTCTGTTGCTCTGGATGACCCATAATGAATTATTTAAACAAACAAGAATGCTTAATCAACCCCTTCTGGTTAGATGCTGCCTGACCAGATGAGTTCCTCCAGCATTTTGTGTGTGTATTACTCTGGATTCTGCAGGCTCCCCTGTGTTTACTATTTACTTCAAAAATTATTTCCCTCCATAGATCAGGGGTCATCAACCTTTTTTGCACCGTGTACCGGTTTAATATTGATAATATTCTTGCGGACCGGCCGATGGCTGGGGGCGGGGTGGGGGATGTTAAACACGACCGGAGTACAGCAATACTCGAAGGAGGTTCCTTATGTCTATTCCACAATTTGGTTTTCATGACTCTCAACACTTGCTTCTGTCCCGCTTGCTCACGTTTTTTTCCGCTCAAAAAACTCAACGGGTTTGTCTTTAAGTGCAGGGCGCTTGGACTCAAGGTACCGAAGCAGTTCTGAGGCTTCATTGCCTCATTCGACAGCCTCCCGCCCGCCGCCCGAGGCCTTGGCCAGGTGCGGCTGGCCGTGGGTGGGGTGAGAGGACGAGGTCAGGGCCGGAGCCGCAGCGATCGCAGTCCGGAGAGAGTGACCGACCGAGCGGGGAGAGCGGCAGGGCGCCCGCCCGCCCGCCCGCCTGCCTCGCTTGTAGGATCTACCGGCCGAGGGGTGACTTTCAGTCCATCGCAGCGAGGTAGCTGCTCTGCTTCTTCCGAAACCCTGAGCCCGAATTCGGTCGTCTGCGAATATTTTAGCACCGGGTTCCCCACGACCATTCGGTGTGGTGAAGAGGTTTGGAGGCGGCGCCACCCGTCCGCGCTCCGGGCCGGTACCAACGGCGCTTCCCGCCGGCCGCGCGAGGCGCCGGTTGCCCGAGGCCGACCGGTGATCCTGGCGCGAGGGTGCCGCTGCGGTTAGGTGCCTCGCCTGGGTGGTGACTCTTTCTTGAAAGCATCCAGAGAATTGACCTCCACTGCCTTCTGAGGCAGAACATTCCACAGATCCACAACTCTCTGAGCGAAAAAGTTTTTCCTGAACTCCGTTCTGAATAGCCTACTCCTTATTCTTAAACTGTCGCCTCTGGTTCTGGATTCCCCCTACATCCAGGGCATGTTTCCTGCCTCTAACATGTCCAATCCCTTAATAATCTTATATGTTTCAATCAGATCCCCTCTCATCCTTCTATGTTCCAGTGTATACAAGCCCGGTCACTCCAATCTTTCAACATATGACAGTCCCGCCATTCCGGGAATTAACCTTGTGAACCTATGCTGCACTCCCTCAATAGCAAGAATGTCCTTCCTCAAAATTGGAGACCAAAACTGAACACAATGCTCCAGGTGTGGTCTCACCAGGGCCCTGTACAGCTGCAGAAGGACCTCTTTGCTCCTATACTCAACTCCCCCTGTTATGAAGGCCAACACGCCATTAGCTTTCTTCACTGCCTGCTGTACCTGCATGCTTACTTTCAGTGACTGATATACAAGAACACCTAGATCTCGTTGTACTTCCCCTTTTCCTAACGACACCATTCATAGAAACATAGAAAATAGGTGCAGGAGTAGGCCATTCGGCCCTTCAAGCCCGCACCGCCATTCAGTATGATCATGGCTGATCATCCAACTCAGAACCCTGTACCGGCTTTCTCTCCATAGCCCCGATCCCTTTAGCCACAAGGGCCATATCTAACTTCCTCTTAAATATAGCCAATGAACCGGCCTCAGCTGCTTCTTGTGGCAGAGAATTCCACAGATTCACCACTCTCTGTGTGAAGAAGTTTTTCCTCATCTCAGTCCTAAAGGCTTCCCCTTTATCCTTAAACTGTGACCCCTTGTTCTGGACTTCCCCAACATTGGAAACAATCTTCCTGCATCTAGCCTGTCCAATCCCTTTAGAATTTAATATGTTTCAATAAGATCCCCCCTCAATCTTCTAAATTCCAGTGAGTATTAGCCTAGTCCGGGGGTCGGCAACCCGCGGCTCCGGAGCCACATGTGGCTCTTTTACGTCTGTGCTGCGGCTCCCTGTTGCTTTGGGAAATAATTGGTTGTGGCGACCCTTTTCCTGGCACATCCGAACCGACTCACAATTAGATAGCCTACGGGGGTTTGCGAGCACAGAGCTTTGGAGCCTCTGCGCCATGGGGGGCCGGTTGACAGAGGCTTAAAAGTGAGGCTGAAGATTTCGAATAAAGTTTTTTCCTTCGACTGCAGTTACCGACTCCGTGTCGTAATTTTAGCGCTGCGTGTAGCACACCGCTACATGGTCAGTATTTAATTAAAATGTATTTTATGTTAGTTTGTTAGTTTTTGAAATGTAAATCTAAATTCGATGATTTTGTGATCTTGTACAATCTAAATAAGACGTTGTGGCGACCCATTTCCTGACACATCCGAACCGGCTCACAATTAGCCAGCGTTCAGGCTAAGGGAGATAGCCTACGGGGGCTTGTGAGTACGTGTCTTTTGCAGCATCCGCGCCCATGGGGGGCGGGTTGAGGGAGGCTTAAAAGCAAGGCTGTTTAGTTCGAATAAAGCTATCTTTGACTGCAGTTTACTGACTGCGTGTAGCACACCGCTACAACGTGTTTTTATCGCTGGCTGTCCAGAGGGAAGGTGCTGAAACGCTTTGTCGCGTGTCTGGAAGAAGTGAAAACTTTCCTGGGCAGCAAAGGGCTCAACTTTCCTGAGCTGGAACAGCCAGAGTGGCTGGAAAAGCTACACTTCATGGTAGACATGACAGCGCACCTGAACACGCTGAACACAGCTCTTCAACGGGGTAAGGACGTACAGCCCTGCACATGTTGGAGGATGTTTTGGCATTCGAGCGCAAGTTGACGTTGCTTGCCAGAGATTTACAGAAAGGCACATGGTCTCACTTCCCCAATTTGAGAGAGTTCAAACAATGTCACGACATGATAAATTCGGAGTATTTACATTCTGCAATCATCGCAATGCAAACATCGTTTGGGAAACGCTTCTGTGAGTTCAGAGAGGAAAAAAAACACATTATCCTTCCCGGTCACTCCCCTAAGCATCGATCCATCCCTACTGAATACGACTGCATTGTCAGGTGTGAGTCAACCTGAACAAGTATGATAAATATTTTAATTGCCTATTATTTTGTATATTCATATGTTTTCATTGTTCACTGAAATAGTCCTTTTATTTTTCAGGTTGACAGCTGGCTGACGTTATTTTTGGTTTGCTCCTGGCGGCAAATTTAAGTTTGGCGTTTTTCATAAATACAAGAAGGACTCAAATAGACGTTGAGTATTTTACTTAAAAGTAACCTTCAATCCAACGTCTTTTTTTCGGAGTTCAAAATGTTTTTGTTGCATGCAGAAATGTAATTTCATTTTCTCTGCAGGAGTTCATCAATTTCATAAATGCAACACATAGCATAAAGGCAAAACAAAATGTTGTATGCAGTGTTATTTCATTTTAAATGTCAAACGGGTTTTGCGGCTCCCAGTGTTTTCTTTTCTGTGGGAAACGGGTCCAAGTGGCTCTTTCAGTGGTAAAGGTTGCTGACCCCTGGAGTCGATCCAGTCTTTCTTCATATGCAAGTCCTGCCATCCCAGGAATCAATCTGGTGAATCTTCTCTGTACTCCCTCTATGGCAAGTAAACTGCCTTCCTGTTCTTGCCACCAAAGTGGATAACCTCACATTTATCCACATTAAATTACTGCCCACTCACCCAACCAGTCCAAGTCTCCCTGCATTCCCCTAACATCCTCCTTATATTTCACACTGCCACCCAGCTTTGTGTCATCAGCAAATTTGCTAATGTTACTTTTAATCCCTTCATCTAAATCATTAATGTATATTGTAAATAGCTGAATGAGGAAAGGTCCGGCTGACTCATATCGTCAAATCACATCGTTTCCTTGTGGCCTGATAGCACATGCTTTGCAGTCCAGTGGTTGACGACCACTGCCATAGATGTCACCTGACATACTGAATTTCTCCAGCAATTGTGTATGATGCTCAAGATCAGCTAAAGTTTAGCTGACTATGTGTAGAGGGATGGGAGCTTTGCAAATTAAGCTAAACACTGGACTGCAATCCCGTGATATGCAAGGAGTATGAATGTCAATTAACAACAAGTTCTAATGAACCAAACAGCTTTATGAATGCAGTTGGAGGGAATAAGAATTAATGAAAGACTGCACCAACTTGGGTGTTCAATCACTGTGCAAAAGACAAACTGTGCAAATACAAAAATAAGGAAATAATAATAAACAATAAACATGGAGAACATGAGAGGAAGAGACACTGAAAGTGAGTCCATACATTTCAATGATGAAGTGAAGTTGAGTGAAGTTCCACAACCAATGGACTCACTTGGAAGGACTCTTCATCTCATGGTCTTCTGTGACCAGTGGTGTGCCTCAGGGATCTGTTCTGGGACCCTTACTCTTCATGATTTTTATAAATGACCTGAATGAGGAAATGGAGGGATGGGTTAGCAAGTTTGCTGATGACACAAAGGTTGGAGGTGTTGTGGATAGTGTGGAGGGCTGTCAGAGGTTACAGTGGGACATTGATAGGATGCAAAACTGGGCTGAGAAGTGGCAGATGGAGCTCAGCCCAGGTGGTTCATTTTGGTAGGTCAAATATGATAGCAGAATATAGTATTAATGGTAAGACTCTTGGTAGTGGGGAGGATCAGAGGGATCGGGGTCTGAGTCCATAGGACACTCAAAGCTGCTGCACGAGTTGACTCGTAGTTAAGAAAGCATACAGTGCATTGGCCTTCATCTACTGTGGGATTGAGTTTAGGAGCTGAGAGGTAATGTTGCAGCTATATAGGACCCTGGTCAGACCCCACTTGGAGTACTGTGCTCAGTTCTGGTCACCTCACTACAGGAAGGATGTGGAAATGATAGAAAGGGTGCAGAGGAGATTTACAAGGATGCTGCCTGGATTGGGGAGCATGCCTTATGAGAATAGGTTGAGTGAACTCAGCCTTTTTTCCCTTGGAACGACGGAGGATGAGAGGTGAGCTAATAGAGGTGTATAAGATGATGAGAGGCATTGACAGTGTGGATAGTCAGAGGCTTTTTCCCAGGGCAGAAATGGCTAGTATGAGAGGGCATGATTTTAAGGTGCTTGAAAGTAGGTACAGAGGAGATGTCAGCGGTAAATTATTTTTTTACGCAGAGTGGTGAGTGCGTGGAATGCGCTGCTGGCAACAGTGGTTGAGGTGGATATGATAGGGTCTTTTAAGAGATTCCTAGATAGACATATTGAGCTTAAGAGAAATAGGGGGCTATGGGTAACCCTAGGTAATTTCTAAGGTAAGGACATGTTCAGCACAGCTTTGTGGGCCAACAGGCCAGTTTTGTGCTGTGGGGTTTCTATGTTTCTATGCCTTGATATTAATTGTTTATTTAGTTATTGTTATTTCTTCTTCTTTTGTATTTGCACAATTTGTTGCTTTCTGCACTCTGGTTGAACTCCCTGGCTAGGTGGTCTTTCATTGATTATGTCATGGTTATTATTCTATAGATTTATTGAGTATGCCCACAAGAAAATTCATCTCAGGGTAACATATAACTCATTTGATAATAAAATATACTTTGAACCGCTCAGCCAGCAGATCTATCTCATTCCTCTACACCTCCTCATCACCAGCGATTCTGCCAGCATTAGTTGCATTGGCGAATTTATAGATGGTATTTGAACTGTGCCTATCCATACATTCAGGAATTCAGTGTCGAGCCGTGGGCTAAGCACGCTTTCTTGAGGTGCACCTGTGTTGGCTATCAGTGAGGAGATGACTGATCTGCTCTGACTGTGGTTGCCCGACAAGGAGGTTTAAGATCCAGTTGCAGAGGCCCAAGTTATGAAGCTTGTTGATTAGTACTGAATGGGTGATGGTGCTGAACACCGAGCTGTAATCAGTAATCAGCAGCCTGACGTAGGTATTGCTATTGTCCAGGCAGAGGGCCAGTGATCAACACCAGCTTCTGCTCCTCTTGAACTTCCTGCCCCCACTCTCCATCCCCCACTGAACCTTTCGCCCTCACGTCTCCGGTGTTCATCTCAGCCAAGCTCTGTACAACTCAGAGAGCTGCAACTGTGAAACCCAAATACCGGTCTTTTGGAAAATGGCCCCTCACAGCACAGGCGGCAGCAGGAAATGAGCCTGAGTCGCCTGTGCTGTAAGGTGTTGTGCTAACTACTACACCAGCGTGCTGGTCATTTTGAGAGCTGGGTTGATGGATTATTTTTTGGATGCAGGCTTATTGCTTATATGTAAACATTACATTTGAAAGCCCCGAGGAATGCTGTGTCCAAACCATTGGTTGCTGGACTAATGGGTAAGGACAGACTATTAAAGTGTCTGACTGATTTATGGGGCTTTGTTGTTTAAATGAAAGAAACCAGCCTGAGTTAATGTACGAACAAAGAATTTGCCTTGTTTCTGGCTCTCTTTGCCTTGTAGGGCTACCTTTCCCAGTTCTGTTGGAGTTCAACCAAGAGCTGGAAATCTCAGTGGTTTCACGAGTCTGAACGTGGAGAAGAGCAAGGAAATCATTGTGGACTTCAGGAAGGTGCAGATGAACCATGCCCCTCTGAGAATAC
The DNA here is from genome assembly GCF_030144855.1 of Hypanus sabinus. Lineage (NCBI taxonomy): Eukaryota > Metazoa > Chordata > Chondrichthyes > Myliobatiformes > Dasyatidae > Hypanus > Hypanus sabinus. The sequence goes on along the minus strand of NC_082712.1, from coordinate 90,248,729 downwards.
ATGGCTCCTCCGTAGAGAGAGTTAAGTACACCATGTTCCTGGGAGTCCCCATCACAGATGACCTCACTTGGTCCCTTAATGTCACCTCCCTGAACAAGAAGGCACAGCAGACTCTCCCTGTCCTAAGGAGACTGAAGCAAATGAAGCCCCCTCCTGCCATCTGAACTGCGTTTTACAGGAGCACCATTAAGACCGTCTTGACAAGTTGCATCTCCATCTGGTATAGGAGCAGCTGAGCATCGGACCGGAAGTCCCTACAAAGGGCTGTGAGATCATAGGGGTCTCCCTACCATTGATCAGAACTGCAGCTTACGCAGGGCCCTTAGTATTATTAAAGGTCCCACCCATCTGTCCAGCATCCTGTTTGACTTTCTACCATCAGGCAGGAGACTCGATGCATCAAGACAAGAACGGTCAGGATGGGAAACAGTTTCTTCCCTCAGGTCATTAGGCTTCTGATCTCCCTGCCACATCAAGTGTCAGTGGTAAATCTGTTCTGTACCTTACAATATTTCATTTGTGCCCTTCAGTTTATTTATGCATAATCCACCTGTAGCTTTCATCCTTATTTTCATGAGCTATGAGTCTTGTGCGTTATGCATTCCGCAATGCTTTACACCCTGGTTCGGAGAAACATTGTCTTGCTTGATGGTATAAGTGTGTTTAGTTAAATGACAATAAACTTGACAATTTGAGCGAGTCAGAATTTGGAGTTCCCCTGACAACAGCAATAATCAAGTGGTGACTAAGAATCACGAGCCCTCAAATCTTAGTGTTTTGCAGAAGTCTTTGTAACTTGCTCTGTATTTTGTGTGGTTTATGTGTGCCGCACACTTACTACCACATCTCCTATGCACCCACGTAGTTTGCGTATGATGAAGGCAGTCCCTTACACCCTTTCACCTCCTGTCCTTATTAAGTTTGCCTTCCCTAATGCCCATTTAAGGCAAATGGTCTTTGACCTGAAATGATGCAGTTTTTCTTCCCACACAACCCCAGCATTTTGTGTTTGATGCACAGTTTTAAGCTCTCATGATGGTACACAGCAATGAGGTACTTTCCACAGTTATGTAACAGTTAGTTTAACTCTATCACTGTACCAGCGACCTGGCTTCCAGCCCTGCTATTGTCTGATTCGGGTTGCTATGTTCTCACTGTCACCTCGTTTCCTCCCACTTTCCAAAGACGTTTAAAGTAAGTTTCTTGGCCGCATGGGTAAAATTGGGTGACGCTTGCCCAAAGGGCTCGTTACCTCGCTGCATCTCTGGATAAAGAGGGCAGGAATTGGGGGGAAAGGGAGAACCGGGGTCTCTGTGAGCTCAAGGGCTGTGCGGCAAACTGCCTGGTAAGCCGGATGCTATCCAGAACAATCGGGATTTCCGAATAGCTGGGCAACATAATCAGAATGATCCGGGCGGCAGTGGGGGAGAGACACACGCACACCCGCCCAATTTCAGGAACAGCTTCTTCCCGCCCGCCATCAGATTTCTGAGTGGATAGTGAGCCCATTGAGACTCCCTCAGTTTTTTTTTTACTTTTTTCCACTCATTATTTAATGTATATATATCTCATTGTAATTTATCGCTTTTAAAATTATGTATTACAATGTACAGCTGCCACAAAACAACTCGCACGACCCAGTGGTATTAATCCTGATTGAAAGTGGCAGCAGAAGTGGACAGGATGATAAAGAAACTGCATGGGGTGGGGGGAAGAGTTAAGAGGGAGAACAATCAACTGTGATCAGATGGGCTGAATGGCCTAATTCTGCTCCTTATGAGCTGAGCTCACTGACTACAGCAAGTGGCTCTGACATTTCCTCAAGCAGCCTGCAATGCACTTTGCATTAACCAGTTATATTTCCTTTAAAATATAAACGCTGCTACACACCCCCTTACCAACTTGTCAAAACAGCTCGGGCATGCGGTCTATCTGGACACAAGTCTTAGAAATGATGCGGCAGCTGATAACAAGCCTTCCAGTAACTCCCACATCAAGTGACGCCCATGATTGGCAAATCACACCACAGCAGCACATAGAGTCTGTGAGGAACCAATGGTGGGAGGAAGTCAAGTGATAGAGATGGTTATGTTGTAAGTGAAGGTTCTTAGAACCCCTTTAAACCCACTGGACTGGTGCTGCCCCCGCTCCTTGCATTCTTACTAAGGCACCCTTAGTAATAATACAAGTCTGTGGTAACCATTTTCCATACTTCCACTGAATATAGAAACATAGAAAACCTACAGCACAATACAGGTCCTTTGGCCCACAAATTTGTGTCGGAAATTTCCCTACCTTAGAAATTACTAGGCTTACCCATAGCCCTCTATTTTTCTAAGCTCTATGTACCTATCTAAAAGCCTCTTGAAAGACCCTATCGTATCCGCCTCCACCACTGTTACCGACAGCCCATTCCACTCACTCACCACTCTTTCTTGTAAAAAACTTAACCCCTGACATCTCCTCTGTACCTTCTCCCCAGCATCTTAAACCTGTGTCCTTTTGTGGCAACCATTTCAGCCCTGGGAAAAAGCCTCTGACTATCCACACGATCAATGCCTCTCATCATCTTATACACCTCTATCAGGTCACCCTCATCCTCCGTCGCTCCAAGGAGAAAAGGCCGAGTTCACTCAACCTGTTCTCATAAGGCACGATCCCCAATCTAGGCAACATCCTCGTAAATTTCCTCTGAACTGTCAATTCTTAAAAAAATATAGATACAGTATAATAGTCCCAAGGGTAGTCCTCCTCACCAATATCCCCAGAATTCCAGCCCTTGGTCAATGGATCCTTGCCTAGAGGTCCTCGTTTATTTATTGAGATACAGTGCGGAAAAGGGCTTCTGAGCCACACTGCCTAGCAATCCCCAGTTTAACCCTAACCGAATCATAGGACAATTTACAATAACCAATAAACCTACCAACCAGACTGTGGGAGGAAACTGCAGCACCCAGAGGAAACCCACGTGGTCACGGGAAGAGTACAATCGTGGCAGGAGGTGGGAACCTAGGCAGCGGCAGGATTTGAACCTGGGTCACAGCATTGTGCCAACCATGATGCCAGTGTGAATCCAGAGGTCCTAGATTCAGGGTAGAAGGTGAAATATTTAAGGAGAAATCCTTCACTGAGAGGGTACAGAGAGTGTGGAATGAGCTGGCAGCAGAAATGGTGGACTCAATTGCAACATTTAAAAAGTTTGGATGGGCTGGATATGGAGGGCTATGGTCTGGGAATGGGTCGATAAGAATATGCAATATAACAGATTGACACAAGCGAGATGGGCTGAAGGGCCTTTTTATATACTGTATGACTGATTTTTAGACAGCATCTGGAGAAACCTGAAAGCAGTTGTAGAGATTGATGGGGTGGGTGAGGAAGGCGTATGACATGTTTGCCTTGATTGGTCGGGGTACTGAGCCCAGAAAATTACACATACAAGGGAAAATCCGCAGATGCTGGAAATCCAGAGCAACACAGACACACACACAAAATGCTGGAGGAACTGGGTTAGTAAGAAGTGGCAGATGGAGTTCAACCCAGATAAGTGTGAGGTGGTTCATTTTGGTAGGCCAAATATGATGGCAGAATATAGCATTAATGGTAGTGTGGAGGATCAGAGGGATCTTGGGGTCTGAGTCCATAGGACACTCAAAGCTGCTACACAGGTTGACTCTGTGGTAAACAAGGCATACGGTACATTGGCTTTCATCAACCGTGGGACTGAGTTTTACAGCATTTGGAGTACTGTGCTCATTTCTGGTTGCCTCAATGCAGGAAGGACGTGGAAACCATAGAAAGGGTGCAGAGGAGATTTACAAGTTCGTTGCCTGAATTGGGAAGCATGCCTTATGAGAATAGGTTGAATGAACTCGGTTTTTTCTCCTTGGAGTGAAGGAGGATGAGAGGTGACCTGATAGAGGTGTACAAGATAATGAAAGACATTAATCATGTGAATAGGCAAAGGCTTTTTCCCAGGGCTGAAATGGCTAGCATTGAGGTCATAGTTTTGAGGTGCTTGGAAGTAGGTACGGAGGAGATGTCAGAGGTAAGTTTTTTACGCAGAGTGGTGAGTGCGTAGAATGGGCTGCCGGTGGAAGCAATAGGGTCTTTTAAGAGACTCCTGGATGGGTACATTGAGCTTAGAAGAATAGAGGGCTGTGGGTAGGCCTAGGTAGTTCTAAGGTAAGGACATGTTTGGCACAGCTTTGTGGGCTGAAGGGCCTGTATTGCGCTGTAGGTTTTCAGGCAGCATTTATGGATAAGAGTAACCAGTCAACACTTTGGGCTGAAACCCCTCACCAGAATTGGAAAGGAAGGGGGAAAGATTCAGTAAGAAGGTGGCAGGAGGGGAGGAAAAAATACAAGGGGGCGGTGATAGGCGAAACTGGGAGAGGGGGAAGGGTGAAGAGCTGGGAAGTTGATTGGAACTAGAGAAGGACATAAGAAAGGGAATGGGGAGAAGCATCAGAGGGAGCTGTTGGGTAGGTAAGGAGATAAGGCAGGAGGAAACCCTGTGGAAGGGGAATGGGTAATCAGTGCTCACTCACTGCTGCTGGAAGAAGGCATCTGTATGACATTCTCTCTCCCTCTCTTGCTGCTCCTAAAGAAAGGTCTCTGCGTTTAAATGGTCCCTCTCCCTGGATGCTGTCGGAAAATGATGCTGGAGTCCTGGGGTTCTGGGCAAGTTTTCATGGATGTGGTTTAGGGAGTGGATATTGTAGTTCACTTTTTGAGGTGCTTCTGGTTTCTGTTGCTATTTTAGGTGACTTTAAATTGGGGCAGCCTGCAGATAACGAACACTGAGCTGAACTGAATATGCCTGGATTCTTTTGATTTTGTGTTTTATATTTTTTGTTTATGTTGCCATTTGCTTGATATTAATTTTTTGCACAGTGGGAAATTGATGTTTTTTTCATAGTTTATTCAATTTTTTTTAAAAGAAGAAATATAAGGACTCAATTAATACAACATTTGATACACATTGAAAAAAATTAATTCAAATAGATTAATAAATCCAAGAGGAAAAAGAACACCTATCCCAAAACATAAGAGACAGAGGAAAGAAAGGAAAGGAGAGAAGAAGAAAGAAAAGAGAAATAAAAAGTAAAAGAGTAGGCATCCAGCTCTCAGAGTCAGTTTAAAATACAAATTTAAGAAACTAGCTTATAATAAGGGATATATTAATTTAAAAGAATTAAAATAAGTAAGTTAAACAATCCCGGCATTTAAGTAATCCAAATATGGTTGTCAAATCTCAATGAACATAGCGTATCTATTCCTAAGGGTATCAATAATCTTCTCAGGGGGTATACAACTTTGCATTTCTTTATTCCACAATCAATATGTACAAGGGAATTGGATTTCCATGTTACCACTATGCATTTCCTGGCTACTGACAATGCAATTTTAATAAATTTGGATTTATTCCTAGAGAGGCTAGCTTTCAAAACTGCCAAATTCCCCAGAGGAAACAATTCTGGGTCCAGGGGGAAATCCATCCCCAGAATCTTTCCCAGTACATCCCCCAAATCTATCCAAAAAGATCTGAGTTTCATACATAGCCAGGTGGAATGCACAAAGGTACCAACATCTATGCCACACCCAAAACACTTGTCAGAAATTTCATGTATTTTTTCAGGTGTGAGACATAAGTGATATAAAAAATTAAAATGTATCATTCTGTATCTAGAGTTCATAAGAGTGGTAACACTATCCAAACACAGATGTGACCAGCATTGGTGATCAATTACAATGCCCAAATCCGACTCCCATCTTTCCGTCGAACTATATATACCAGACTTTGGGCATTGGTCCCAGAATAAAGAATACACATTAGAGATAAATTTAGTTATATTCTCCTTTTGAATTAGAATCTCCATGTCTGAGCAACTTGGTATGGCCAGTGATGGACCCAAACAGACCCTCAAAAGAGATCGTAATTGGAGATAGCGGAAGAATGTATTATTAGATAAATTATATTTATTTTTAAGCCCCTCAAAAGGCATAGATTGCCTCTGCTGATTATAACAATCTTCAATGCACCTGAGACCATGTTGATACCAGGTGACTAGAAATTTATTACCCAGAGTCATGGGTATTAATCCGTTCTGAGATAGAGGCGCCTTTGAGGATATTCCTTTTTTCAGACCCATAAATTGTTTAATTTTTTTCCCAGACATAAATTACATGTCTCAGTAGAGGACTGATTGCTTTCTTTTTAATTAATTTGGAGTCCCATTATATATAAATTCTTCTGGCATCTCTTCTCCTACCATATGAAAGCCAATTGTAACTCAAGAAGGAATAGTCGTCTCATCAAAAAAAAAGAAGCAATGAAACGTGCTTGTGCAGCTAAACAATATTTTTTAAAATCTGGTAATTTTAACCCTCCCAATTTATAGTCCCAGGTCAATTTTTCCATGGAGATTCTAGATATTTTACCTGACCATAAAAATTATCGAACATGTCCATTGAGAATCTTAGAAAAATTATTAGGTAATGGGATAGGTAAAGACTGAAAAAAATACTAAGTCTTGGCATTATCCTCATTTTTATACAGCTTACCCTGCCCGTCAGTGTGATGGGCAGGTTTATTCACCGATATAGGTCCTCCTCGACATTCTGCAGCAAGGGGAGATAATTAAGTTTATAAAGGTCATCCAAATTACGATTAAATTGAATTCCCAGATATTTCATGTTGGAATTAACCCATCTAAACTGAGTGCCATATTGATATTGGGCATAGTCTCCTTTACCTAAAGGTAACATTTCATTTTTATTCCAACTTATTTTGTATCCCAAGACTATACCATAATTGTCCAGCAAGGCCCTAAGTCTTACCAAAGAGCCGGCCGGGTCAGCCAAATATACTAAAATGTCATCAGCAAATAAATTAATTTTATATTCTTCCTGGGTCACTTTAAACCCCTTTATGTCTGGAACCCATCCATCAGCCTCCGCCAATGGCTCTATTGCCAAAACAAATAGAACTGGAGATGGTGGGCAACCTTGCCTACTAGATCTATGTAGAGAGAAAACTGGTGAAATCCGCCCATTCGTAATTATTTTGGCCTTAGACTGGTGGTAAAGTGTTCTTATCCAATTTATGAATATTTGGCCTAGACCAAATTTTTCCATTGTTTTAAATAAAAAATCTCATTCAAGCCTATCAAAGGCCTTTTCAGCATCTAAAGCTGCTGCTACAGTTGGGTCCACCTTCGTCTTAGCTAAATGTAATATAGTCAATAGTCTGCCAATATTATCAGACAATTGTCTGTTTTTAATAAATTCTGTTTGATCGGATTTAATCAATTTTGACAGACATCGGGCTAATCTATTAACCAATGCCTTTGCTATAGTTTTATAGTCCGCATTTAAAAGTGAAATAGGCCTATAAGATGCTGGTTTTAGCGGATCCTTATCCTTCTTAAGAATTAATGTAATAGTTGCTGTTGAAAAGGAATCTGGTAGAGTATGGGTCTCCTCAGCCAGAGTCACAACCCTCATAAAAAGGGGCATTAATTGATCCTTAAATTCTCTATAAAATTCAGGGGGAAAACCATCATCTCCCGGCGATTTATTAGCCTGCAGCAAGCCCAGGGCTCTTTCAATTTCATCCCTAGAAAAAGGGGCATTTAATTCTTCCTGATCTTGTTGACCCAATTTGGGAAGTTGTAAATTAGACAAGAAATCATCAATTTTCGATGAGTCTTTCTCCAATACATTTAATTCTGTTACATATTTATTTTTTATACCCTTAACATATTCAATTATTTGTCCTCTTAAATAAGCTTTTAATGTATCCCATAATAAAATATTATTGGCAGTAGAGGGAGAGTTCATCTCACAGAACAGTTCTAATTGAGCTCTAATAAAACTGCAAGCTCCTTGTCTTTTCAACAGCAAAAGATTAAAACGGCACCTATATAATGTTTTTTGTTTATCAGGCATTTCAAGTGATAAAATTAAAGGTGAATGATCCAAGAGTAGTCTAATAGCATATTCTGTTTGAATGATCCTACTTTCTAATTTAGCTGATATTAGGAATAAGTCAATTCTAGAGTAGGAATCATATTGTTTTGAATAGAAAGAGTAGTCTCTTTCCCTTGGATGGTGCCAACTCCAAGCATCTATTATATTCAAGTCTTTCATGAAGGCCAGGGTGGTTTTTGCTGCCATGACCTTCATGACTTTTTTAACTGATCTGTCTAAAATTGGATCCAGACAAACATTGAAATCCCCTCCAATTAAGATATTTTCATATCCTTGTTTCAGAAAAATATTTTGAATAAATTTCTCGTCATCATAATTGGGGGCATATAAATTCAAAAGTGTCCAGAACTCTGAATATATTTGACAATTGACCATAACAAATCTCCCGGCTGGATCTATGATAGTACCCTCCACTTTCACTGGCAAATTCTTCCCTATCAATACTGCCATTCCTCTGGCTTTAGAATTAAAGGAGGACACTATTACTTGACCAACCCATCCTCTCTTTAACTTGTTCTGTTCTGTCACTGTAAGATGAGTTCCTTGAAGAAAGTTAATATTAATATGATATTTTTTGAGATATGCCAAGACTTTTTTCCTTTTTATCGGTCCATTTATCCCATTAACATTAAGACTTAAAAATTTAATTGCTCTATTCATAGTTATCAGATTTTATTAGTTGATAAATCCTGTCTACAAAAAAAATATAAATTAATCCCATTTCTTTGAGTGCCTCTGAGATATTTGGTGCCTTTCTCAATAGAGTATAGAAAATAGAAAGGAAACCAGAGAGGAAAGAAAATAAAAGAAAAAAAGAAATTAAAAAAAAAGAAAAAAAAAAGGAGAAAAACCCTCCCAACTGGCGCTCCAAGTCCACGGGGCCTTAACCCCTCTTACTGTGGGGTCCAATAAACATTGCACTAAAGATGGACATTCTTTAGCATGTAACATAATTAATCTTTTTTTTTAAAAAAGTGAAAAAAGATGATCCAGTCCCTAATAACTCCTTAATTAAACATCTGTAAAAAAACTAAATTATATTCCACACCCATTATTACTAAATATCTAACTAATCTATAATATTGAAAGCAAATATCATTAATATAGCAGTATATCCAAATAAAGAAGAGAATTCAAAGAAACTTCTAAATATAACCTTAAATATTATTATTTAATACATATCCAGCATACAAAAAATTAAACATATCAAAAATGATATCTATATAATCAAAATGATTCATACTAGTTATAACAAAATTAGATAAACTACATAGTTCCTAAGTAGTATAATTCAAAAGGATCCAGAAAGAAAAAAAACCTATATAGACTTAATAGGAAATTAATAGTCCTAGTGATTTCCATCCATAATCACATGGATTTTAAGTTCAATATTTTAAATCATAATAGTCTTCATCCATAATCATATTGATTCAAAGTTCAAGACTATAATGTTGTTAAAGTTAATCTATATTAATAAAGAAAATCAAATAATCTTCTTCATATATTTTGTCCAAAATACATCTTTCTAAGCTTGTTCCAGAAGATCTTCGGAATCACGATGTCTCAGATATTTTGAAAAAAGTTTATCGCCTCCTGGGGGTTAGTAAAAAATTTCCTCCCTCCATTAGACAGAGTAATTCTCAGCTTTGCTGGGTATAATAAAGAATATTGAAGACCTTTATTCTTTACTACGCTCCTTGTTAAGCCAAAGTCTTTCTCTTTTCTTAACAAGGCCACACTAATATCTGGAAAGAAGAATATCTTTCCCCCTGTAAACTCTAATAGGCTATTTCTCTCTCTGGCCTCTGTTGCTGCAGCTCGTAATACTTTTTGTTTATCTCGATACTTCAAAAAGCGTATAAGTATAGGACGCGGCCTTTGCTGTGGAAGTGGTCGGGGTTGTAAAGTCCTGTGTGCCCTTTCTATAATTAATTCTTTGTCAAAATGCTTTTTCCCCAGAACTTTGGGAATCCATTCTTGAAAGAAAGTTTCTCCGTCTCTTCCTTCCAGTCACTCTTTTAAACCCACTATTTTGATATTATTTCTTCTTCTATAGTTTTCAAGAGAGCCCAGTTTATCCATTATTTTTACTTTCTCAATCCTCCAGGAATCTTTTTCTTTTTCCAGGCTTTGTAATCTATTCAGAACATCATTCATATTATTTTCTAAATCCTGGGCTCGCAAATTTAAAGATTCCAAAGTCTGCTTCATTTCCTTAGATTCTTGAATGATAAGGTCTAAGTGACTCTCGAACTTGTCCATCCTACTGGTTAAAGTCCGGACTGCATCGGTCAACTCATGAATCATGGCCGCGAGGTCACTGCCTGAGCCAGCACTGCGTCGTGCTGCTGCAGTCTTCTGCAGGCTCGGAGGAACCGTCCGATGATCAGGCCTTATTATCGCTCTCGTGTCTCTGAACTCCATATGCCCCCGGGAGTGCGGGGCCAGCAGCACTAGCGCCAGTAGGATTTCCATGATTTTTCCTTTTAACCATCGCTTTTGTTAAAGTTATGTAAGAGCCTTATAAACAGGTTGTAAAGAACATTTTGTAGGAGTTATTCAGGGAAGCGCCCGATCAATGGCATGACATCACGTGAACCCCAGATTGATGTTTTTTAAAATGGATTTGATGTTTGTCTTTGTTTTGTGGCTGTCTGCGGGGAATATGAATCTCAAGGAGGTAAACTGCACGCACGCACGCACACACACTTTGACAATCAATGTACATTGAATCTTTGAATTGAATGGACTTTATTTCTTACAAACCATATGCATAAGAAGTAATAATCTTCATGTCACATTTCCGTCTAAATGTGCAATTTACAGTAATTTATAATAAATAGTATGTACAACAGGACAGTCAATATAACATAGGAATACAATTGTATCAACATGAGTTAATCAGTCTAATGGCCTGGTGGAAGAAGCTGTTCCAGAGCCTGTTGGTCCTGGCTTTTATGCTGTGGTACGGTTTCCCAGATAACAGCAGGGGAGTACATTGTGGTTGGGGTGACTCAGGTCCCCAATGATCCTTTGGGCCCTTTTTTCACATCTGTCTTTGTTAATGTCCTGAATCATGTGAAGTTCACATCTACAGATGTGCTGGGCTGTCCGCACCTCTCTCTGCAGAGTCCTATGATTAAAGGAGGTACAGTTCCCATACCAGGCCGTTGTTATGTACCCAGTAACTGGGTGTCTGACCAGCAGAGAAAGAAGAATCCATTGGAGTCTGGTGGTACTATATTTAAAGGTGTTTATTAATAAAAATAAGCAAAACCATATCAATAATGCAAATATACATATAACACAAGGTAGCAGTAATAAACCTAAAAGTGTAGGAATGGTAATAATCATTAATAAACAAGCTCTATCGATGTCTATGGGTAAATGAATTGTCATAGAATATAAAGTTCAGTTCAGTTCATGCGTGCTGAGGTAGTTATGCTTGTTGAGTTGTAATCGTTGGAGCGGGAGAGAGAGAGAGAGAGAGCGAGATGTAACAGCTACAGCAGCCAAACTTTCCTTTGCTTTCTTAATCCGTCGTATTGTTGCGGTCATTCAGTTATGACCCCTCTGGTCTTCAGCCATACCGTTCTTCTGTGGTGGACTCGTCATTCTGGCATGAGTGGACACACACACAAGTCCCCACCGGCCCTGCTGTTACACTGTGAGATTTACTGACCGATCTCCTGATTCGGTCTCCGAAGCCCCCACCTTTCTTGTGGGTTTCAACACTCAATCAGTGTCCACTGGCGTGTCTGGAGGGTGTCTCTCCAGACCTGTCTTTTTATCCCTACTCACGGGGTCTCAGCTATCCATCAATTCTGAATGACTGTGTTCATCAAATTAGACCACTCCTGCAGTCCACTGAGGAATGTTATTGAGCAAACTATTGGCCTTGCAGCGAAACAGTAAATAATTCAAAAAAGAATCACAATATGGTTAATCAGCAATTTCCCCCTCTCTCTTATCTGTCGCGGATGTTCTTGCCTGTTTTTCGTCTCTTTCTCATGGTCAGCATAGCAACAGTAATAGTTCGTGTTTCTCAGGGGGGGAATGATTAACTCTTTACCTCATTGTCCATCAGGTCTGTTCATCACTCATAACACCCCCATCCTTCTGGGAATTTTCACCAGGGGGAAAATTAACTAATAAAGCACATAACTGAATTACAGAGTTTAACAAAATACAAAAGTTGTCTTAACTACATGAATAATACAGATACACGTTAAAATTAACATCTAGATAAATAATCAGCAATAACATTATCACTCCCCTTTACATGTTGTATTTTAATATTGAATTCCTGTAACAACAGACTCCAATTTAATAATCGCCTACTTTTTACTTTTCATGTTAAAAAAATTCTAAAGGGGTTGTGTTCTTAGCTTAGGTGTATATTACAAAGTGTGAACCAATACATGCGTGATTATAATATAGCACATTACAAAAGTTTGTGCAAATACTAATCTCTATTTTACTTTTAAACTTAACATTCAAACAGTCAATCTTCCATGGTGTTTTTATCTTTCACATGCTTTGTCAAATTCCCTCAAAACCAGATCCTGTTATTCAAAGTGGCATTTGGTCAACCTTTGTCCCTTTTCCACTGAACTCTCACGTGGTTAGCTTGCTCACCAGTGTGGAATAGGCCTTCACAGTCTCCTTTCACAGGAGCTATCTTATCACCAATGTTTTCCAAACTAAGCCCATTTGTTGAACTTCCACATAATTTGTTAATTTTAAGCAAGTCATTAATTTTATCTTTAGGATCTTTCATTCTATTTGTTTTCAGTTTAACAGCAGCAGATGATCCCTCTTGGTCAAAACAACATTTCAAGTTCTGCCTCTCCAAATCACATACTTGAATAACATCAGCAAGTTGTTTATCTTTAAATTTCCAAACAAATTGTAATTGATTCACAGGCACCTTGTTCACAGGCCATTGTTCAGTTAATGGTCCCTTCCCTTTTGTCAATCCTTCTGAAACCAATTCAGACTTTAAATTTTCTTTATTCAATTCAGGAACAACACCTTTCCCTTCTCCTTCAATAATAGTCACATCACCAGCTTTTATCTCATCATTAATTTTTAACACACCTTCTAACACAAACAACTGAGAATTGTCACTTTCCACTGGTACCAAGGTTAACCCTTTCTTCACTGAACCAAGTCCATCTGACCCAAAAGGACTGCATTCCTTTTCAACTAAATCAGATACCGCAGACTTTTCCTGAGTTTCAATACTAGGTTCAGTACCCTGTGCATCCACACCCTTCACACCCTGAACACACGCAAACGGGACACCTACCTCTTCCAGGCTTTCAATACCAGTCCCCTTTTCAAATCCTAAATTCCTCTGATCCTCCCAGTTACTCTCTGGGCACCTTCCATCTGGAGTAAACTCAACCTTGCGGGTTAAAACAACCTTGTCTGCTAACCCAGCAGACTCCCTCAAGGTAGCGGCATCCTTTTCATCTAGGACAGCCATACATCATTATCGGGAACACATTTAAATTCTTCAACTGCAAACTGCTCTGTCAAGCCAGACAGATCATCCGTGTCCAACCCTGGACCTTCTAACTGCCTTATCTGTTTCTCATCTTTACCCTGTGCCTCCATAAAGTCCCTCCTGGCTAAGGGTGCGTAAAGGGGGTTTCTTCTTTTTTCTTTGTTACTGTGTATGTAATCAAAAGGGCTTCTTAGTTTTGTTAACTAGCAGGAATGCTTCTTTGTTGTGAGAGAGTGCTGGAAGCTTGTTGGGAAAGGGCTTCTTTGTTTTGTTAAAAGCAGGAATGCTCCTTTGTTGCGAGAGAGTGCTGGAAGCTTGTTTGGGTTAAAATTTACTGATAACGAGAATTGTATTCCTTTGTAAACCAAATGGGGATTAATGTTGTTCTTTCTTCTGAGTCTGTAAGCGGTTGTTGACGGGCTTTTGGGCAGATCGGCGCGAGGGGGTGTGAGAGAGAGGACGCAATGCTGTAAGCTGGGTGAGGATCGGACCCCAAGCGGGGGTCCGAGGCCAGGAGGTACTCCGAGGAGGGGGGATGAAGCTAGATGTGCTTGGTTGACCACTCGGAGGGTCCTGAGCTGCGAGTCGAGGAGTTCGGAGGGGAGCGAATGGTGGCCAGAAGACTTCAGTAATTGAGCTCCAACGGTTGTGCACGAAGTGGTTTGGACTTTGATAAGTTTGGCGCCTTTTCTTTATTTTTTTCTCTTCATATATACTGTATCATTATTAATCACTTAGTTATAGTAACCTTTATAAATTGTACTCATTTAATCGCTTATGGTGTACTGTCTGGTTTTGGGCGAGGTGGGGACATCACACAGCATCCACACCAGCTGATTACCCAGTTTGGCGGGGCCGAAGGCTGCTCCCCCTAGACGGGAACGAGCTGAGCGAGCCTGAGGTGACCCAGGGGGTTACAGGTGGATCTACCTCCTCTCCTTTACTCTCTTTCACCCCACTATCCTTTTCCTTCTCATCCGGTACCCCTTTTCATACAAGGTCAGCAAAAATGTCTCCGCTAAATCAACACTGGATTCATTTAAACTGGCTCTTTTCTCAGCCGCCTTTCTAGACATGCTGCGAGTGATTGCGAATGCAGGATAAATCTTAGAATCTATGGGTGGGTCCTCAGCATTTACAGGCTGGCTTGTCAGTTTCACTGCTGAATACACGTCACCACCGGCCAGATCGTTACCAAGTAGGACGTCCATGCTGTCCATCGGTAGTTTTGATCTCACCCCTATTTCGACTGGTCCAGATACCAGGTCACATTTCAAAAATATCCTGTGCAAAGGTACGACCTTGGTCCCTTTTCCGATACCTCTTCACACAGCCTCCCCAGTCTGGATCTCAGAACCAAAATCTAATACCTTCTTTGAAATCAATGACTGACCAGCCCCAGTATCTGTCCAGTTCCGCACTGGAACTGGTGTTTCTCCTTCCTTCACAGACACCGTCCCTTTCGAGATAAACCTCACGCCCTCTTGTGCTCTACCTACCTTTGCCTTCCTCATCGATCTGTTGACGGACTCAATGCAACCAGTAGGGATTGCTGTTTTCCCTTTTCCCGTCTCATTTTTCGGAGCAAAGCATTTAGAGGCTATATGACCAGCTTTCCCACAATTATAACAGGTAAAGCTAGGAACCTTCCTGCCAGCCTGCTTTTCCTCCTCCTTCCCTTTTCCACTAGCTCCCAGCTTATTCTCTGCCTTAGTCGGTAGGCTTTCTGTCCCTACTGCCTCTCTGGTAGTTATTTGAGGAAAACTTTGACTTGTGGGTTAAAGCATACTTGTCTGCTAACTTGGCAGTCGCAGACAGTCTCTGAATCCTTCTCGTCCAATTACGTCTTCATACTCTCAGGGATACAACTTTTAAATTGCTCCATCAGTCTTAACTGTAACAGTTTATCATAATCTTCATCAACCCCTTTTGAGGTGCACCAACGCTCACAATATATTTGCATCTCACGGGCAAACTCTAAATACGTGTGGTCCTACGGCTTTCTCAAGATCCGGAACTTCTGCCGGTATGCCTCTGGCACCAACTCGTAACTCCTCAGTGCAGCCCTTTTTACTTCCTCATAGTCCCTAGACTCATCCATGGACAATGCCGAATACGCTTGCTGAGCCTTCCCCCGAAGTACGCTCTGTAACAGAACAGCCCATTTCCCCTCTGGGCAGTTCTGATTCACAGCCACTCTCTCAAAATGGAGGAAGAACTTATCAACATCCATCTCCTCGAATGGAGGTACCAACTGGATCTCCTGACCAATCTTGAACCCCTCATTTGGGTCTGCCGCCCGGTCTCTTCCCTGCTGTACCTTTAATCTCTCTATTTCCAGCGCATGCTGGCTCTCTTTCTCCCTTTCCTCCATCTGCCTTTCAGCTTCTTCCTTCTTCCTCTCAGCCTCCTCTCTCCTCCTTTCAACCTCCCTCTCAGCTTCCTCCCTTCACTTCTCAGCATCCTGTCTTCACCCTGCAGCTTCTCTCTCTGCTTCCAGCTGCCTTATCCAAAGTTCATGCTGCCTCTTCCTCAGCCAACCTTAATTTTACTATCTCTAACTGAACCTCCCCCTTGGCTGATTTCCTCTCAGGGAACAGGTCCAATACATCTGGTGTGAACACACCCTTGGATACATAATGCATAGCTATTTCTCTCTGTATATCCACCTTTCTCACCGACGATTTCACCTCTGGGAGATCTAATCATTTTGCATCATTCACCAATTCAGCCTTCCTGGCAACCTCCAATGCCCCTGCAGTCGGGTCTTTTAAAAATTTGACCATGTCCATCTCTGCTGGTTTCCCGTCTGGTTAATCTCACAACCAGATCAGATAAGGGACTTTTATCCCGATTCACTGGCCCGTTAATTTGGTAATCAAATCTCGAGACGAGGCCCCAATTTGTTACGTACCCCGTAACTGGGTGTCTGACCAGCAGAGAAAGAAGAATCCATTGGAGTCTGGTGGTACTATATTTAAAGGTGTTTATTAATAAAAATAAGCCAAACCATATCAATAATGCAAATATACATATAACACAAGGTAGCAGTAATAAACCTAAAAGTGTAGGAATAGTAATAATCATTAATAAACAAGCTCTATCAATGTCTAGGGGTAAATGAATTGTCATAGAATATAAAGTTCAGTTCAGTTCATGCGTGCTGAGGTAGTTATGCTTGTTGAGCTGTAATCGTTGGAGCGGGAGAGAGAGAGAGAGCGAGATGTAACAGCTACAGCAGCCAAACTTTCCTTTGCTTTCTTAATCCGTCGTATTGTTGTGCTCATTCAGTTATGACCCCTCTGGTCTTCAGCCAGACCGTTCTTCTGTGGTGGACTCGTCACTCTGGCATGAGTGGACACACACACAAGTCCCCACCGGCCCTGCTGTTACACTGTGAGATTTACTGACCGATCTCCTGATTCGGTCTCCGAAGCCCCCACCTTTCTTGTGGGTTTCAACACTCAATCAGTGTCCACTGGCGTGTCTGGAGGGTGTCTCTCCAGACCTGTCTTTTTATCCCTACTCACGGGGTCTCAGCTATCCATCAATTCTGAATGACTGTGTTCATCAAATTAGACCACTCCTGCAGTCCACTGAGGAATGTTATTGAGCAAACTATTGTCCTTGCAGCGAAACAGTAAATAATTCAAAAAGGAGTCACAATACAGTTACTCAGCAATTTCCCCCTCTCTCTTATCTGTCACAGATGTTCTTGCCTGTTTTTCGTCTCTCTTTCTCATGGTCAGCATAGCAACAGTAATAGTTCATGGTTCTTGGGGGGGGGGGGATGGTTAACTCTTTACCCCATTGTCCATCAGGTCTGTTCATCACTCATAACACCATGATGCAGCCAGTCAGGATGCTCTCATTTGTGCCCCTGTAGGAAGTTCTTAGGATTTAGGAACCCATTCCAAACTTCAACCGTCTGAGGTGACAGAGGTGCTATTGTGCCTTTTTCACCACACAGCTGGTGAGTACAGACAACGTGAGGTCCTCGGTGATGTGTATGCCGGGAACTTAAAGCTGTTCACCCTCTCAGCCCCAGATCCATTGATGCCAATAGGGGTTAGACCGTCTCCATTCCTCCTGTAGTCCACAACCAGCTCATTTGTTTTGCGATGTTGAGGGAGAGGTTGTTTTCTTGACACCACTCTGTCAGGGTGATGGTTTCTCTGTAGGCTGCCTCGTTATTGTTTGAGATTAGGAAAGTGTAATGTCGTCAGCTATGTTAATTAGCAGATTGGAGCTATGGGTGTGACACAGTCATGAGTATACAGAGAGTAAAGGAGGGGGCTTAGGACACAGCCCTGAGGGGCACCTGTGTTGAGGGTCAGAGGGGTGGAGGTGAGGGAGCCCACTCTTACCAACTGCTGGCAATCTGACAGGAAGTCCAGGATCCAGCTGCACAAGGCAGGGTGAAGGCTGAGGTTTCTGAGCTTCTTGTCAAGCCATGATGGAATTATGGTGTTGAATGCTGAACTGTAGTCCAAGAACAGCATTCTCACATAAGCATTCTTCTTATCCAGGTGCATAAGGATGGTGTGAAGAGCTGTGGCTATTACATCATCTGTCGATCAATTGTGTCAGTGGGTGAATAGTAGGGAGTCCCGTATGGGTGGTAGTGTGCTGTAGATGTAGTCCCAGACCAGCCTCTCAAAGCATTTGCTTATTATTGAGGTGAGTGCCACAGGACGGCAGTTGTTCAGACATGTTACCTTGGACTTTTCATTACAGGGACAGTGGTAGATGATTTGAAGCAGGAGGGCACTCTACACTGGAAGAGGGAGAGATTAAAAATGTCTGTAAACACACCTGCCAGTTGTGCCGTGTACATCCTGAGCACTCACCATGAGATGTCGTCTGGTCCCGCAGCCTTACAACTGTCCACCCATTGGAGAAACCTGCGTACTTCGGCCCCACAGAGGACCAAGCTGCATGTCTCCTCAGGGCTCAGTATTGGCAACATTGAATCACGCATAGAAAGATTTAGCTCATCTGGGAGACGGGCAGCAATGTTGGGAATTCCACTGCGTTTAGCTTTGAAGTCTGCGATGGTGTGGAGACCTTGCCATAAGATGCGTGTGTTGCTGGTGGAGAGTTGAGTGTGGATATTGTCCCTGTATTGTCGTTTTGCTGCCTTGATGACTTTGTGCAGATCATAGCTGCATTTCTTGAGCTTCTGTTGGTCACTGGCAACGTAAGCTCTGTGTCGCGCAGTAAGAACTGCTCACATGGAATTGATTTGTTCTGCTTTTCTGTGTGAACAACACAAAATTTCCATGTTGACGGTGTTTTGATTGTACTGGAGAATCTAACTGAGGAAACAGCAAGCTCCGAAGTACAGCTCTGACAAAACTTCATGCAGCATTGTGCTGGTTCCATAGCCTTTGCTGTAGACAGTGGTCTCAGGCAGATAATAGCTAGTGAGGACCAGAATCTCAACATTAAAACTAGCTTTACATATAATGAAATGCATTGTTTGCATCAAATCAAATTAGCAAAGATAGTGCTGGGGCAACCTGCAAATGTCATCATGCTTCTGGCACCAATGTAGCATGCTCACAACTATTAACCCTAACCATACGTCTTTGGAATGTGGGAGGAAACTAGGGCACCCGGAGGAAACACATAGGGTCACAGGGAGAACGGACAAACGCCTCACAGATGGTGGCAGGAACTGAACTCTGATTTTACAGCTGGCACTGTAGAAGCATTATGTTAATTGCTATGCTACAAGCGGAAACTTTTGACAGTTCATCCACTTGGTACTTCTAGAACTTCCGCCTCAGTAGCTCTGACTCATGAGCAAGGAAAAGAAAGGATGTGTTGACTTTGGAGAGGGCCCAGAGGAGGCTCATGAGAAGATTTCAGGGAATTTCAGGGTTAAGATATGAGGAGGGTTTGATGGCTCTCAGCATATACACACTGGAGTTTAAAAGAATGAAAAGGATCTCTTAGAAACTTATTGAATACAGAAAGGCCTAGATAGAGTGGATGCGAAGAGGACGTATTGTGGGGGAGTCTAGGGCCAGAGGGGAAAGGCGTCTGTAAGGGCTTCTCTGTAATGTTAACTGCTGAGGTAATGGTTTCTCTGTAGCGGTAATGTTTGGGTTATAACTAAAGATAACGGTTGGCTATCCAATGGGAGAAATGGTTTTCTTCCTTGTGTGTCAGAAAGCTGTTGGCTTTGCGGGCTTTTGCCAGCAGGTGTGAGGGGAATGAAGTGAGGAGACGCGACTTGAGCGAGACGGCGGGCTGCCCGACCGGGTGGACTCCGGGCGGGAGCGCGGGGTTCGTCAACACCCATTGGAGATCGAATGGTGGACAGAAGATCTTGCTGAGTGAGCTCCAACAATTTGTGCGCAGACTGTTCTAATAAGATTGGCATCTTTTTCTTTCATATTTTGTTCTCTACTAACCACACAGTCAGAGTTATACATAGAGCCATAGAATACTACGGCACAGTACAGGCCCTTCAGCCCTCCATCTTGTGCCAACCCATATAATCCTTAATAAAAAAAGTACTAAACCCACACTACCCCATAAGCTTCCATTTTTCTTTCATCCATGTGTCTGTCCAAGAGGCTGTTAAATACTCCTAATGTTTTAGCCTCCACTACCATCCCTGGCAAGTCATTCCAGGCACTCACAACCCTCTGTGTAAAAAACTTACCCCTGATGTCTCCCCTAAACTTCTCTCCCTTAATTTTGTACCTATGCCCTCCGGTGTTTGCTCTTGGTGCCCTGGGAAACAAGTACTGACTATCCACCCTATCTATGCCTCTCATAATCTTGTAAACCTCTATCAAGTCCCCTCTTATTCTTCTACGCTCCAAAGAGAAAAGTCCCAGCTCTGCTAAACTTGATTCATATGACTTGTTCTCCAATCCAGGCAACATCCTAATAAATCTCCTCTGCACCCTTCCTTCCACATCCTTCTTATAATGAGGTGACCAGAATTGAACACAATAGTCTAAGTGTGATCTCACCAGATTTGTAGAGTTGCAACATGATCTCTCTACTCTTGAACTCAATCCCCCTGTTAATGAAGCCTAGCAACCCTTTGGCCTTCTTAACTACCCTATCAACTTGTGCAGCAACCTTGAGGGATGTATGGATTTGAACCCCAAGGTCCCTTTGTTCATCCACACTCTTAAGTAACTGACCGTTAATCCTGTACTCAGTCTTCTGGTTTGTCCTTCCAAAATGCATCACCTCACACTTGTCCGGATTGAACTCCATCTGCCATTTTTCTGCCCAACTCTGCAGCCTGTCTATATCCTCTTGTAACCTTCGACCACCTACAGCTCCAACCACAACTCCTCCAATCTTTGTGTCATCCGCAAACTTACCCATTCTTCTGCCTCTACATCCAGGTCATTTATAAAAATCACAAATAGCAGGGGTCCCAGGACAGATCTCTGCGGCACTCCACTAGTCACCGACCTCCAGGCAGAATACTTTCCTTCCACAAATACCCTCTGCTTTCTTCCTTTAAGCCAATTTTTTATCCAAACAGCCAAGGTTCCACTTATCCCATGCCTCATGACTTTCTGCATGAATCTCATGAGGGA
Source organism: Hypanus sabinus (assembly GCF_030144855.1). NCBI lineage: Eukaryota > Metazoa > Chordata > Chondrichthyes > Myliobatiformes > Dasyatidae > Hypanus > Hypanus sabinus. The sequence goes on along the minus strand of NC_082712.1, from coordinate 90,227,645 downwards.
CATCTTAATCGTTTAACCACATAATATGTACTGTTCGTTATTTCTGGGTACTGATTTGAAACAGGGGACACATCGTGCAATATCCACCCAAACAAGACTTATTAGGTTTAGTCAGGCATGGTGAGGTGGTTATCACCCCCAAGGTTAAGCCGCTAGCTGAAGCGAGTGTTGCACGTCCCTTTAGAACAGAGATGAGGAGGAATTTCTTTAGCTAGGATTTGGTGAATCTGTGGAATTCATTGCCACAGACAGCAGTGGAGGTCAAGTCACTGGATAAATTTAAAGTCGAGCTTAATAGGTTCCTAATTAGCAAGGGCATCAAAGTTTACAGGGAGAAGGCAGGAGAATGGGGTTGAGAGGGATAGTAAATCAACCATGATCGAATGGCGGAAGAGACTCAATGAGTCAAAGCGGTTCATATTGCTCCTGTGTCTTATGGTGTTATAAAGGCAAACAATTATCTTGTGAAAGGGATTTCTTCTTTTATGTTACTGTTAAGGCTAATAAAAATGCTTCTTTGTTATGGTAACTGCAGAGAAAGTGCTTTTCTCTCACAGCTTGTTTGGGTTATAATTACTGATAACGAGAATTGTATCCATTTGTTAACCAATTGGGATAGATGTTATTCTTTCTTGTGGGTCTGTAAGCAATTGTTTCGCGGGCTTTGGGGAGAAGGCACAATGGGGATAGAGAGAGGAGACGTGATGCTGTAAGCTGGGCGACAGAACGGATCCTGAGCGGGGGTCTGAAGCCCAGGGTTTAGGCGAGGAGAGGAGATGAGGACAGATTCATGTGGATTGTGTCTGGTCGACAACCGTTGTTGGTCTGAGGTGGCGGGTCGAGGTCAGAGGGGATCGAATGGTGGCAAGAAGACTTCGTTAACTGAGCTCCAACAGTTATGCATGAAATGGTTGGACTTTGATAAGTTTGGCTCCGTTTACTTTCCTTTACTTTTGTATCTCTATTAATTACATTGTTCCAGTACGATCTATAAAGTGTAATAATTTAATTGCATACGGTGTACTGTCTGTGATTTGGCGTGGTGAGGACATCACACAGCATCTACACAAGCTGATTACCCAGTTTGGCGGGGCTAAAGGCTGCTCCCCCTAGACGGCAGCATGCTGAGCGAGCCTGAGGCTTACCAGGGGGCTACATTGTGGGGGCTCATCTGGGATTGGATTTTGTGGAAGCTGTGTGATCGCCCTCTTTAAATTATGCATGCTGCGGGGACGGAAAACTGGTGTGCGATTGCTGGTTATCACTGCATGCATGTTGGGTGGGGTGGTGGTTGGTACCCTGGGGGTTGTTGTTCGAGTTTAGACCAGCAGGAAATGGTGGTGGGACCATAGGCTGTTCATACTGTTGGGATAGAGAGGAAATACTGGTCGGAATGTTTCAGCTATGGTAGACCGGCTATTGGAATAATGTCCAGCCCTAAAGGGGTGTAGGCATGGGCAGAGCGGATCTCTCAGTTGTTAGGTGTTTGGCAGTACTTGGCTGAGGGAAAGCGACAGGGATTGATTGGAAATTTGAGTAGGCAGGCTGGTGATGTTGTTAGATCTGTCTGGTCCAATTACCTCAAAGTGACAACAGCCAGTTATCTGAAAGCGGGGGAAAATGTGTTTAGTTCAACTGGAAGTAAAATGCCGCAGCTGGGGGACTTACCATATCTGTTTCAGGAGATTGGTGGAAAGTTTTCAGGGTATCTTCTTTGGCTTGGGGGGGGGGGGCATAAATTGTTTGTGGTGCCAGGGGGATCAGCCCCTCCCTCAGTTGTTCAGCTGATCTGAGCGGTGTCAGGAAACTTAGAGGAGGCCTAGTGGGGGAATGGCTTGGGGTCGCATGTTCTCAGCAATGTACCAAGGAACTCCTGAAAGGAACAGACCCTCTTCCTGAAGGCTTAGAGGGACCATGCACTCGGGTGTTGTTACGGATGGATGGTAGCTACGCTAAAGCCCTCCTCGACACCGGGGCGCAGGTCAAGTTGCTGTACAGTTCATTTTACAACCGGTATTTGAAGCATTTACCCCTGTCAACATTGAGGGCAACTGGAGATTTAGGATACCAGTGCTGGTGATTATCCAGATGACGGTTATTGGTCAGTGAAACTGGAGTTCTTGGAGGCCAATTTGGGGGTGACTGAGGTTCGTGAATCATTAATGCTGATGTGTCCGGACACTGTCGAGATGGGCAGCGTTTCGATTCTGGAGGGAACCAACACCCCGCTGGTAAGGAGGCACATGGGGGCCTGCCAGGAGGAGGCGGATGAGCGCTGTTTGGAGGCATTGCCTGTGCACCCAGTGTTTCGAGCTGCTTGTGAGGACATGTGTAGCAGCATTGGGCCGGTACCAAATTTAAACGAGAGCTGGTGGTGGTACAGCCTCGGGGGAGTGCCTGAGGGTGAGTCCCTCTTAGTGGACGCTCTGAAATACCACGAGGGAGGGGAGTTGACTGCTGAAGACACCTCAGTGAGAGAGAGGTCGTGGCAACTGGCCCCATGGAAGATGTAGGCAGTGTGTGTGTGGATTATAGGACTCTGAACAGGCTCTCTGTCATTGACCAGAATACTGTCCTGAGGGCCGAAGAGGCGATGGTCTGTCTGAGTGGTGCAAAGTGGTTTAGGGTGCTGGATCTGAGGAGTGGATGTTGCCAGATCCCGATGAGTGAGGCCGACAAGGAGAAGACGGCCATTATAGGTCCTCTAGGATTCTTCCGGTCCAAAAAGATGCCACAGGGCATATCCAGAGTCCTTGCAACCTTCCAGCAGGGCATGTGGAAGACCATGGGGGATGTGGAGGTGTTTGGAGTTTTGATGTATGTGGACGATCGTCTACGGTTTGCGTTCACCTTGGGGAACTATAATGCGAGGCGAGTGCCGGAGCCCGGGTGACAAACAATTAATGAAGTGGGATACCTGAAAGATGACCTGGAAGAAGTCATTAGGAAGAAAAAGCTGGAGATAAGTTCAGTGAACACTAAACGGGAGGCTGACCAATCTTTAACGGCTGCTTTTCAGGTCAGGGTGCAAGAAGCTGGTGGAGTAACTGTGTTCCAGATGGAGATAAACATGAAGCGTGAGTCAGAACTGCTGAGACTGTGGCGAGAGTTGGAGGAGTCAGAGAAGAAGCTGATGTCTCGATTGCAGGAGGCTGAAGAAAATCAAACAGCAGCTACTGATCACTGCTCCCCCCAGACGGAAGTGAGCTGAGCGAGCCTGAGGCTTACCAGGGTGGGGGGGGGGGCTACACTTGGTTTCACCAACTTTATTTTGTGTTGATTTATTTCCACTGTAATCAGTAATATGAGGTACAAGACTCCATCTTCACAGGCTCGAGAAAAATTACACGGACTTCCTCTAGATCTTCATTTTAACACAGAGTCATCACACAGCTGAACAGAACCACCAGCAGTAAGGTTAACATGGAGTGATTGTGAATCAGAGTTGATTCTGCGCCGCTCCAGTTCTCTGTTGGAGAGAAGACAAACTGGATGAAAATTCGGGCACTTCAAGATCTGAGTTCCCTTCCCATTTCCACTCCACCCACTAGCAGAGAAACGATGCAGAAGCATGGCTTTATCTCCTGGAGAGCAGCCCAGTGCCCCCCCCATTAGACACCAGGAATCTTTTGACCCCTCCCACTCTGCTATCCATTCCCTCCCCCCCCACTCCCCAAACATGTAGCCATCTCCCCAGTGCTGGTGTACCTGTCCAACCAATTTTTGTAAGAGCAGAAAAAAATAGGAGCACAAGTTGGCCACCTGGCCTGTTGAGCCTGCTCTATTATTCCATAGGATCATGTCTGATCTGGTCATGGGCTCCTCCTCTTCGACATAACTTAATTTAGGCAAAGATCCATCTAACTGCATCCTAAATATATTTAATGGGGTAGCCTCTACTGATTCCCTGGGTAGGAAATTCCACAGATACATGACTCTCTGGGGAAAAAGTTTCTCCTCATCTTGTAACTTCATGGCCAATGATATTATGCTGATGTGGCGATCAAGAAAGGGCATCGACTGATCTACTTACACGGGCGTCTGTGAAGATTTGTATTGTCCATAAGGAATCTATTGATAAGGCAAGACAGGCTGCATCTCATAGACACAAGAAAGACTGCAGATATGGATGTTTTGAGCAATGCACATAAAGCACTGGAGGAACTCAGTGAGTCAGGCAGCATCTAAGGATGATTCCAGGAATGAAAGGGTTTGATGGCTCTGGGTCTGTTATTTTTGGAATTCAGAAGGATGGTGGTGGGGGAGTGGGATCTCATTGAAACCTTTCAAATGTTGAAAGGCCTTGACAGAGTAGATGTGGAAAGGATGTTTCCTGAGGTGGGAGAGTTTCGGACAAGAGGGCACAGCCTCAGGATAGAGGGGTACCCTTTCAAAACAAAGATGCGGAGAAATTTCTTTAGCCAAAGGGTGGTAAATTTGTGGAATTTGTTAACACTTGCAGCTGTGGAGGCCAAGTTGGGTTTGTTTAAGACAGAGATTGATGGGTTCTTGGTTGGACATGGCATCAAAGGTTATGGGGAGAAGGCTAGGAAATGGGGTTGAGGAGGAGAGGGAAAAAAAAAAGATCAGCCATGATTGAACGGCAGAGCAGACTTGATGGACCAGATGGCCTAATTCTACTCCTATGTCTTATGGAGAATGATTACTATTGCCAGTACTACCATCGGGGGGGGGGGGGGGGGGGGGAAGAGTTACAAGAGCCTGAAGACTCACACGCAACATTTTAGAAACAGCTTCTTCCATTACACATGGAAACAGAATTAGGCCTTTCAGCCAATATGGTCTGCTCTGCCATTTGATCATGGCTGATTTTTTATCCCTCTAAACCTTCTGCCTTCTCCTCCTAATCTTTGACACTCCGATTAATCAAGAAACTACCAACCTCCTCTTTAAATATACCCAATGACTTGACCTCCACGGCTGTCCATGGCAATTAATTCCAGATTTACCAGCTTCCGGCTAAAGAAATTGCTCCTCATCCCTTTTGAGGAGAGGCATCTTCCCTGTCAGCAGATTTCTGAATGGTTGCTGAACCCATAGCACTTCCTGACTATCCCTCATTCTGCACTAGTTATTTATCTACTTATCTATTTATTTATAGTTTTTTTTATTGGAACACAGTTTTTTTTGTCTTACACTATACTGCTGCTGCAAAACAACATATTTTCTGACATTCATTCTGTGGCCATTTTATTAGGTAAACCTGCTCGTTAATGCAAATATCTAATTGGCCAATCATGGGGCAGCAACTCTAAGCACAAAAGCATACAGACATGGGGAAGAAATGTGATCTAAGTGACTTTGACCGTGGAATGACTGTTGGTGCCAGATGGGGTGGTTTGAGTATCTCAGAAACTGCTGACCTACTGGGATTTTCACACACAGCAGTCCCTAGAGTTTACAGAGAATGGTGTGAAAAACACATAAAAGACCAGCCAGTGAGCGGCAGTTCTGTGGGTGAACACGCCTTGTTAATGAGAGAGGTCAGAGGAGAATGGTCAGACTGATTTAAGCTGACAGGAAGGTGACAGTAACTCAAGTAGCCAAATGTTACAACAGTGTTGTGCAGAAGAGCATCTAACACATTGAACCTTGAAGTGAATGGGCTACAGGAGCAGAAGACCACAAACTTAATAAGGTAGCAACAAGAGGCACCTAATAGCGTGGCCACTGAGTGAACGCCAGTGATCATAAACCCGATTCTGAAGCAAAGACTATTCCAAGTTACCTGTGATGACAACATTTATGACCGCACAACGTTCTTCAGTGGAGGCGTAATCTTTAAAGCAACATGTGTAGTTGCCTGCTTGGGAAGGTGTGATGTTTTGTAGCAGCAGAGTGGCATTTCCATTAATATAGTTGGCCGAAACACCAAGGTTCTGTTTTACTTGTCGCTCCTGGCCAACGCTCATGAAAGCAACCAAGTTTCTGTCTTGCTTCCAGGTTAGGTGTAGATTAGATGTAAAACATTTCAGATTGTGGGAAAAATGGAGGGTTAGATTTTCCCCTGCTTTTACTGTGACCTCTGTGGAGTTTGCCCAGACATCTCTTTCACCTAGGATGAAAAGAACATTTAACTATAAAGCAACAAGTTGTGCTCACCTTTCAACCTACCCTTAGTTCCTTCCCTCCAAGGTAACCCTCCATTTTCCTTTCATCCATGTGCCCAAGTTCTGTTGTTGACCTTGCTCCTTTCCACGCTTTGTGGCACATTGGGTGGGACCTTGCTGGTTCTTTAGCATTTTTTATCTGTTTCTCTTTACCAGGCCGAGTTGCTAGCTTGATGCTCAACCCAACACGGATGGACAGTGTGCAAGGAGCTGGCCAGATTTGAACAAAGGACCACTCACCTCAAAATCTGGTGCAGATGCCACTTTGCCACCGGCCGACAAATAATCCTCCCACATAATTCTCCAATTTTCCAATCATTCTTGTGCCTAAGTGTCTTTTATATGCCCCTGATGTATCTGCCTGTACCACTATTCCTGGCAGAGCAATCTACACACTCAGTGTTAAAACAAGAGTTTTAACAGAGAACTGACATACAGTTCCTCCCGCTGATCACCTTGAAATTATGCCATCTCGATTTAGCCATTTGTGACTTGCTGGGTGTCCATTCTATCCATGCCTCTTAAGTCCTAGATCACTCAATCTATCCTCATAAGACTTGCTCTGTACTCCAGGCAATATAAAAGTAAATCATTTCTGCACCCTCTCTAAAGCTTCCACATCCCTCCTAAAATGAAGCAACCATAACTGAACATAATACTCCAAGATGCTGTCTAATCAGGGCTTTATAGATCTGCAGTATTACCTCATAGCTCTTGAACTCAATCCCCCAACTAATGAAGAAACACCCTCCACCTTCGCAACAATCCTATCAACTTCCATTGCAACTTTGAGGGATCAAAGTTCATGCTGTACACCTCTCATCCTCCAACAGAGATTGCTGTTACACATGTTCATCATATCAACAATGATATTTTACCCCACTAATTGTAGGGAGGTTGAGGAAGGCCAGCAGACACATTGACTCCTTCAAATAATCTTCCCATTTGCCCCAATCTCACTGTTTTGTCATTGTCTCTAAGTATGGACTTAATGGACTTTTGAAGGCTTCTAATTAATCTGTCCTTAGTTATGAAATCATGTAACTTGTTTACTTCATACTGGTTAACATGCAGTACTGTGCAAAAGTCTTAGGCACATATATATAGCTAGGATCTATACCAGTTCTCAAAACAATGCCATTTCCCGACTTACTCCTCTGTAACAAACTGACTGTCTCTCATATACCCTTCAGCTTCTCCCAATTCTCCCACCTACTTCTGAGGCCTTGGTCAGCCAGAGTTGACCATGGATATTGCGTCCTAGCTGTCTAGATATGCAAACCTGGGCAGTATGATAGGGAGAGCAAGTTGTTGCCCATGTAGCAAACGTACCTTCCTCACACATTTGGTGAACCCAAAGGAATGGCAGAGTTTGGTACCAGCAGCGTCACAGGAGTTGCCAGTCAGCATTGAACTCAATGTCGAACCGTCTTAGGGACTCCAGCTCTGGATTTTTCCCCTCAGGGTTTTTCTCCCGAATCCTTCCCCATGACTGGATTTAGCCACAGGGCAGTGGAGGTTTGAGATTAGAGTTTTTCTTCTCCTAGAACAGCTGCCAACCATGGCTGACGAGCCCTATCTACTCGAAGTAACAGGTTTTAAGGTGCCAGTAACCCGCCTTTGCCCCTTCTCCTGTCAGAAACTGGTCCGCGGGGCTTAGTAGCTAGGTCACATGTGAAGGCCAGGAGCTGGACTTGGTTGACAGAGCCTATTTGAGGTGCACACAAATAGGAACATTTAATAGGCAGTGTGATCTTGGCCCCATTACCACCCCCAATGGGTGGTAATGGTGGTAATTACCACCTCACTCCCAATTGTGAGGGGAATCATGATTGGGAAGAGGGGAAGCACCAGACAGACATTCTGTAACAATCAATAAACCAACTGTTTGGATTCAGATGACCTTGCCGGTGTCTCAAGGCTGGGCGTGTCTGCACAAGTGCCACCCTCTGGTATTCCTCCATCCCACAGCCCTCCCGCAGCATTCCCAACATCCTTTGCTCCTGCCAGATTTTGTAACTCACCCTCCGCTCCATGTTGACAAATACAGTATTGTGCAGAAGTCTTGGGCACCCTGGCTACAGTATATATATGTGCCTAAGACTTTTGTACAGTACTGTATATGCACCCTGCAAGGAGTTTCACCTGGTTTACCACTGCACTTTAGCTATGTCCAATACTGCCTTCAACGTGACCTGTTACTCTTTATTGAAACATCTAATCTTTCAGTAATATTATCCTCTTGCTCAAGATACAAGAGACAGAATTATGCTTTGAGAAGAATGTACATAAAATACTTTGAAAAGAAATCAATATAGGGAAAGGCTGGAAGGCTAGGTCTTTATTCCTTGGAATGTGGGAGAATGAGAGGTAAACTTATAGAAGTGTTTTAAATTATGACAGGCAGAGATAAGGCCAGTGGTAAAAGTCTTTTCTCCAGGGTAAGTGGACACACATTTAGCTTGAGAGGGGAAAAGATTCAAAATGGACCCGAGGGGTAACTTCTCCACTCGGGGTGGACAGTATATGGAACGAATGGCTGAGGCAGGTACACCAGTATCATTTAAAAAGCACGTAGATAGTTAGGTGCAGGAGTGGGACTTGGAGGGATATGGGCTGGACGCAGGAGCTGAGAGAACAAAAGGAAAGGAAAATGTAGTCACAGTCATTTCATACTCAGACTAAAGATAACCAAAAATTCCAGTGTTAACAATGAACCTATAGGTAGGTAGGCCTCCGTTAGTCTCAATAGACCATGGATTTGCGTCTTGGAAAGTTTCCAGGGCACAAGCCTGGGCAAGGTTTTCTTTTTATGGATGACAGGCAGTTGCCCAAGTTGCAAGTCTCTCCTCTCCACGCCACCGATGTTGTCCAAGGCAAGGGCATTAGGACCCATACAGCTTGGCACCGGTGACATCACAGAGCAATGTGTGGTTAAGTGCCTTGCTCAAGGACACACATGCAGCCTCAGCCAAGGCTCGAACTAGCGACCTTCAGAACACTAAACAAACGCCTTAACCACTTGGCTATGCGCCAACACTATTAACCTATAACACTGCCAGGTTCAAGAGGCAAGACACATGCTACAGAAAATTACAAAGTTTCTAGAAAAAATACAGAAACAACTTTACCATAAGTAATGGCAAATTCACTGAACATGTATATGTATAGGTAGAAGTGGAAAGAGTGAACAATTTCAAGTTTCTGGAATTCCCACGTCCAACATATCGATGCAGTTACCAAGATGGCAGGACAGCAGCTATACTTCTTTAAGAGATTGAGGAGATTTGGTATGGTACCAAAGACACTCGCAAATATCTACAGATATACTATGGAGAGCATTCTAACTGGTTGCATCACTGGTGTGTGTGTGTGTGCGGTTGCTGCTAGTGCACAGGACTGAAATAAGCTACAGAAAGTTGTAAAATCAGTCAACTCTATCATGGGCACTAGCCTCCCCAGCATCCAGGACATCTTCAAGGAGCAATGCCTCAAAAAGGCAGTGTCCATCATTAAGGACCCCCATCACCCAGGTCATGCCTTCTTCTCATGACTAACATCAGGGAGGAGGTATAGAAGAAGACACAGTCTCAATGTTTTAGGAATGGCTTCTTCCCTTCTGCCATCTGATTTCTCAATGGACATTGAATACATAAACACTAAATACATAAACACTATCTCACTACTTAATAACTGTGTGTGTGTGCACGTTATATACATATATAATTACTGTAATTCCGTTTTTATTATCATATATTGCATTGTACTGCTGACAAAAAACAAATTTCATGACATATGCTGCTGATGTGAAACCTGATTCTGATACTTTTAAATTACAAACAGGCATAGCAAAGTTTAACTACAAGGAAAATAACAATTTCATTCAGGTCCTACACTTGTCTTCAACAAATTTTCTTTTTAATATTTGTGGAAGCATTTAGAAAAAGCAAAGATAAAGATCATCTTTTATCCATTCTAATATGCTTCCTCCTACACAAGTTTTTATTTTCTGCAGTAATCTTTGAGACAGGCCCTAACTAAATGCCTTCTGGAAATCTAAGAATAGTACATCCACCCTCATCTGGCAGTTCCCCCTTGATCCACAGCGTATTATTTATTCAGAGAACAGTCAAGTGTTCTAATGTGAATCCCGTTTCACTGATCCATGTTTACTCCGTGTGGTTACCTTCAATTTTTCAAAGTACCGTGCTATGACAGTTTAATAAGAGTTTCTAATATTTTCCGTGATGTTAAACTAATTAGAATTTGGTTTCCTTCTCTTTGAGTAATGGTTACTTTTGCTATTTGCTTCTGGTTGTTACCATCAGGAAGGAGATACAGAAGCCTGAAGGCACACACTTAGCAATTCAGGGACAGCTTCTTCCCCTCTGCCATCCAATTCCTAAATGGACATTGAACCCATGAACATTTCTTCACTTCTTAAAAATATGTATTATTTCCACATTTGCATTATTTTTAATCTATTCTATATATACACATACACACATATATATATATATTTACTGTATAATTACTTAATCTTTCTATATTATGTATTGCATTGAACTGCTGCTACTGCTAAGTTAACATATTTCACAACACATGTCGGTGATAATAAACCTGATTCTGATTTTTCAAATCTTGATGGAGTCTTCCATTAGTTGGGGAATACTAGAAAATCAGAACTAACACATCAGCTATCATGTTAAGCCACTTCTTTCAAGCCCCCTAGGATGAAGTTCACTGGGATCCTTGGACTAGTCAGCATGTAGCTCTGACAGTTTGCTCAACACCACTTTCTTAGTGATTGCAAATTTCCCCAGCTGCCTCCATTTTGCTCCCTATTGCTAATTCCTGGGGCACATTTTGAAAATGACCAAAGGTCACTTTGTTCAAAGGGAGTAGGTTTAAGATCAGAAGCAGGAGATTTAGAAGGAACATCAGGGGCTGCTTCAGCACGCAGAGGGTGGTGCATATTCGGAAAGAGCCACCAGAAGTAGTGGCACTTTAACGACATTTAAAAGCCATCTGGATAAGTACACAAATGGGAGTTTCAGCAGGCTAGGAGCCAAACGTGGGCAGATGGGACTAGCTCACTGGCCAACATAGTTGGCATGGATGAATTGGGCTGAAGGCCTACTTGCATGCTGTAGGATTCTATGACTCAAACTAGTTATCCGTTCTTACATTTCTGCTTTGTTTAATCTCATACTCATAAACGTTTCTCCTTAGAGTGAGAGGAGCTCTATGGAAATCAAGAATCCTACAAGAGGTGCAGGTATGAGCTCCGGAATGCCACCTCATGGGCAAAGTGGAGATTCCGGACTAGACTGGAATTAAAGAGGAATGCTCGAGAAGCGTGGTAGGGTTTGAACGCCAAAGTTAAATCTGGCCACATAGGGAAGAGCTGGGCTTCACTAACAGATGAGCTCAATGCCTCCTATGCTCGCTTTGACCGCTAGAACAGGGAGTAACCATTGCGCACCCCCATGTCTCCTGATGATCCTTTGGTCTCAGGTTCTGAAAGTGACGTGTGGACTGCCTTTGGGAGAGTGAATCCAAGGAAAGCATGCAGTCTGGATGGAGTACTGATGGTCTGTGCTAAAGGTTCAAAGGTTCATTTATTATCAACATAGACAACTCTGAAATTCTTCTCCAGATAGCCATGAAACCAAGAAAATCGTCAACCCCCAAATCCCTCCTCCTTTGCACAAAAGAAAATGAAACAGAAACGCCAACCACCAAATACCCCTTTCCCGCAGGAAAATAAGATGAGAAAGATCGGGTGAAAAACACAAGATTTAAATAACTATAAGATTAAAAAAAAGTCCATAGCCCAAGTCCATATCCATATCCAAAATGCAGAAAACTTTGGGCACAGTGGCAGGCCACACAGTTTCCTCTCTCCGATCCCACTAGCGATCAAAAAGCAGGCAGTCAGCGCTCACCACCTGCATTTGCCTCGATGTTTCAATCTCCCTTGCCGCTTTAATCGGCGAACAATGGAAGCTTTATTCAGCGAAATTAAGTCTCGATATTCCAATCTCCCTCATCATTTTAATCAGTGAACCAGGGAAGCTTTAATCAGCAAAATGGAGTCAAACATTGGCTCACAGCCTCCTCGCCACGAGGCTTGCGTTCGCTGCCTCTGTGTCCTGGAATCCTCTCGGAGACGGCAGAGTGCTGGATGTCCCAAACAATCGTCAGACTACAAATCACAGGCTTCAACAGTTCCAGAACCGCATTCAAGATGAAAAACAAGCGTAAAAGACATGAAAGTGAAATAAATAATTTCATGGTCTATCAGAAGATGTTGACCATGAGAGCATTGTACTCAGCTGCCATCTTAACCTGCCTTAATGGCAATCATCCAATGGGCCTTACATCCACAGTGATGGAGTGTTTTGAGAGGCTGGTGTTGAAACATATCAGCTTCAGTCTGAGTGAAGACTTGGATCTGCACCAATTTGCCTACCAAAGCAACAGGTCCACAGCACATGCTGTCTTCATTGTCTCTTCACTCAGTTATGACTAAGAAGGTGCTCAGGAAGCTTAACGGTCTGAGGGTGGATAAATCTCCTGGACCTGATGGAATGCACCCTCAGGTTCTGAAGGAAGTAGCTGGAAAGATTGAGGAGACATTAACGATGATCTTTCAAGAATCGACAGATTCTGGCATTGTACCAGATGACTGGAAAATTGTAAATGTTACTCCACTATTTACGAAGGGTGGGAGGCAGCAGAAAGGAAACTATAGACCTGTTAGCCTGACATCAGTGGTTGGGAAGTTGTTGGAATCGATTGCTAGGGATGAGATTACGGAGAACCTGGAGGCACATGACACGATAGGCCAAAGCCAGCATGGTTTCCTGAAAGGAAGATCCTGCCTGACAAACCTACTGCAACTCTTTGAGGAAATTACAAGCAGGGTAGACAAAGGAGATGCAGTAGATGAGGTGCTCTTGGATTTTGAGAAGGCCTTCAACAAGGTGACGCACATGAGGCTGCTTAGCAAGATAAGAGTTACAGGGATGTTACTAGTGTGGGTGGAGCATTAGCTGGTTGGCAGAAAACAGAGAGTGGGAATAAAGGGATCCTATTCTGGCTGGCTGCCAGTTACCAGTGGAGTTCCACAGGGGTCGGTGTTGACCACTGCTTTTTACAATGTATGTCAATGACTGGGACTATGGTATTAATGGATTCGTGGTTAAATTTGCCAATGATACATAGATAGGTGGAGGAGCAGGTAGTGTTGAGGAAACAGAGAGCCTGCAGAGAGACTTAGATAATTTAGGGGAATGGGCAAAAAAGTGGCAAATGAAATACAGCGTGGGAAATTATATGGTCATGCACTTTAGTGGAAGAAATAAACAGGCAGACTATTATTTAGATGGGAAGAGATTTCAAAATGCAGAGATGCAAAGGGACTTGGGAGTCCTCATGCAGGATACCCTAAAGGTTAACCTCCAGGTTGAGTTGGTGGTGAAGAAGGTGAATGCAATGTTGGCATTCATTTCTAGAGGTATAGAATATAAGAGCAGGGATGTGATGCTGAGGTTCTATAAGGCTCTTGTGAGACCACACTTGGAATATTGGATGCAGTTTTGGGCTCCTTATTTTAGAAAGGATATACTGACATTGAAGAGGGCTCAGAGAAGATTCACGGAACTGATTCCAGGTATGAAAGGGTTACTGTATGAGGAACATCGGGCAGCTCTTGGGCTGTATTCTCTGGAGTTCAGGAGCAGGAGGGGGGATCTCAAAGAAACATTCTGAATGTTAAAAGGCCTGAACAGATTAGATATGGCAAAGTTATTTCCCACGGTAGGGGATTCTAGAACAAGAGGGCACGACTTCAGGATTGAGGGATGTCCTTTTAGAATGGAGATACGGAGAAGTTACTTTAGTCAGAGGGTGGTAAATCTGTGGAATTTGTTGCCACAAGTGGCTATGGAAGCCAAGTCATTGGGTGTATTTAAGGCATAGATAGATAGGGTCTTGATTAGCCAGGGCATCAAAGGCTATGGGGTGAAAGCAGGGGAGTGGGGATGACTGGAAGAATTGGACCAGCCCACGATTGAATGCCTGAGCAGATGCGATGGGCTGAATGGCCTACTTCTGTTCCTATATCTTATGGTCTTATGGTTATAATCCTGGAACACTTGGACTGCAAAGATGCATACATCAGAATGCTCCTTGTTAATTATAGCTCAGTACTCAACACCATCTCCTCTAAGCTAATCAATAAACTACAAGACCTGGTCTGCAATACCCCGTGTGAAACTGGATCCTGGATTTCCTCACTTGCTGAACCCAGTCAGTTTGGATTGGCAAAAGCATCTCCTCCACAATCTCCAATGTGTACTTAGCCCCTGCTCCACTCGTTTTACATCTATGATTGTGTGGCCAAGTACAGCTCCAATGCCATATTCAAGTTTGCTGATGACACCACTGTTGTGGGCTGTATCAAAGGTGGTGATGAGTCAGCGTACAAAAGGGAGCTTCATAATTTGGCTGAGCAACAACCTCTCTCTCAATGTCAACCAGCCAAAGGAACTGCAGGGACTACTTGTAAACTTCAGGAGAGGGAAACCAGAGGTCCAAGAGCCAGTAATCATCAGAAGTTCAGAGGTGGAGAGGGTCAGTAACTTTAAATTCCTGGGTGTCAGAAACCCTGTCCTGGATCCATCATTTCAATGTAATTGCAAAGAAAGCATGGCTGTGCCTCTACTTCCTCAGGATACTGTGGAATATCATCAAAAAACTTGATAAAACTTCTATATGTGTGTAGTGGACGTGTACTCAGTAGCTGCGATAAGCCCTGGTAGGGAAATACCAATGCTTTTGAGCAGAAAATCCTCCAGAAGGTAATGGTTTCGGCCCAGCACATCATGGGCAAAGTCCTCCCAACTACTGAGCACATCTACATGAAATGTTGCCGTAGAAAAGCAGCATCCATCATCAAAGACCCTCACCACCCAGGCCGTGCTCTCTTCTCGCTGCTGCCATCACGTAGAAGCTATAGGACCCTCAGGACTCACACCATCAGGTTCAGGAACAGTTACACCCCTCAACCATCAGGCTCTTGAACAAAAGGGGATATCTACACTCAGTCTATTTCTGGTGTTCCCACAACAGATGGTCTCACATTAAGAACTGTCTAATCTTGTTTTATTTTCTCTCGTTATTTATTGATATTTTTATTTGCATTTGCACAGTTTGTTGCTCGTTGATCCTGTATGCAGTCACTGCCCTACAGATTTGCTAAGTACAATTGCAATACCTGCTTTTCTGCATTAATTACTCAGAAAATGTGGCCTGGTGTGCATGGGAGGGGGAAGGAGACTTCAGTATTTCCCCACCACCTCCCACCCCCATTTCATGGATGTCTGTGGAGAGTATGAATTTCAGGTTGGCTACTGTCTACATTCTAGAAAAACACAGAAACATAGAAAACCTACAGCACAATACAGGCCCTTTGGCCCACAAAGTTGTGCCAAACATGTCCCTACCTTAGAAATTACTAGGCTTACCTATAGCCCTCTATTTTTCTAAGCTCCATGTACCTATCCAAAAGTTTCTTAAAAGACCCTATCGTATCCGTCTCCACCACCGTTGCTGGCAGCCCATTCCATGCACTCACCTCTCTCTCGAGTAAAAATCTTACCCCTGACATCTCCTCTGTACCTACTCCCCAGCACCTTAAACCTGTGTCCTCTTGTGGCAACCATTTCAGCCCTGGGAAAAAGCCTCTGACTATCCACACTATCAATACCTCTCATCATCTTATACACCTCTATCAGGTCA
This sequence comes from Hypanus sabinus, assembly GCF_030144855.1. Lineage (NCBI taxonomy): Eukaryota > Metazoa > Chordata > Chondrichthyes > Myliobatiformes > Dasyatidae > Hypanus > Hypanus sabinus. The sequence goes on along the minus strand of NC_082712.1, from coordinate 90,211,707 downwards.
CCTCTCATCTTCCGTTGCTCCAAGGAGAAACTTCTCTGATATTGAATTGAACCATTAATTCTCAAGTTGTTTTACATTACTTCGGACAATGACATACCCTTTTCATCTCCAAGTCTGGGACACTGTCTTTAATTTTCCTTAGTTACGACAGATGGTGACTCCTCCTCTGAAATGCTCCCTCTACTTGGAATGTGTTTAATCTCTCAATTCTGAAATTTAAGATCCCCTTAAACGTTTGCCACTGAGTCATGATTCCTTAACCCAATTTGTTAGTTTATTTCTTACTGCTCTACTTTCACACTTGTGAAACTGCTTCTAATTTTAAAAAATCTAGTCTTTGTGCAATTTTTCTTTCTCCCTGACTTCCAAGATATCACAAGCATGCCTACCTTGGTGTGCCCTTCATTATCAGCTGGAGACACAGAACGTGGCTTGTGCACCTGTTAGCGTAATGTTATTACAGTGCCAGCATGCTGATTTCAATTCCTGCTGCTGTCTGTAAGGAGTTTGTATCATCTTCCTGGAAATCCGGTTTCCTCCCACATTCCAAAGATTTAGAGGGTTAACTGCTGGTATGGGTGTAATTGGGTGGAGGTGTAGCCTCCATTTACCTGCAGGTCAACCTTGAGCAAGGCGTAGCACCTGCTTAACAAACCTCACCTCCCCGCCCACCCCGATCAGGATCACATGAAGCCCTGGGAGCAGGTGGTGAATGGTCGTACGGGCAGCCGGTGCAGATCACAAGTCCTGGTTATGTGACCACTGACACCAGGCAGACAGGCTCTGAAGAGTGTTGATAATGGCCGGGGTCACCCGTCTTGTAAAGACTCTGCCCAGAAGCCAACACCAAACCACAAAGTGGGCAAGAAAGGTGGGCTCTCTATAACTAAATAAATAAACAGGCCCTTCAGCCCACTGAGTGCATGTTGACCACCAATCACACGTTTTCACTAACAGTACAGTTTAAGATCAGTAATCTATCCAAGTTGAGTATTAACCAGCTTTCTGGTTGGATTCAGAATGTAGACTTCTGAGAGACTGCCCCAAAGATACCATGATACTATTCCCCCAGGTCCAAATTAATCCCTTAGTTGGCTTCAGAAACTGCTTTTCAAAACAGTAACACTTATAACATGGCAACATGGGCAGGTGAACCATACTGTGAGGATCAGTGGCAAACTCAAGCGCAGGAGTCACAGAGACTTTGGCAATTCAAACCAGACTAAAGATTTAATACAGGCAGTCCCTGGGTTACGTACCAGTTCCGTTCCTGAGTCCGTCTTTAAGTCGGATTTGTACGTAAGTTGGAACAAATACATCCAGTATTATTTAGCATCAGTTAGTCAAACGTTTGTCTTAGTATATAGGATATATTTTACCTTTCTATGCATATAAAACCCTTAAGAAACATATCTATTCCAATAATTAAACCACTGCATTGCTTAGTAATATTTGTAGCTTTCATAGGGGCAGGGCCTTTCACATGCTCCATTATTCTCACTTTATCCTTTAAAATTGTTCAGATCTTTGACCGACTGTAGCCTAACAATGACCAATGACGTTTCAACTCTTTCCAATTGCTTTATTATTTCCACTTTATTTTCAATCGTGATCACTTCCCATCAACGGAACAGAAACACTGCAGGCCGGTCCCGAGTTCTGCCAGCTCCTGAGGTCCGCTGGGTCCTAAGGACCACTGCATTGAATTTCCCCGGGTCCGAAAGTTCATTGCACTGAGACAGGTTAAATGGGACAAGTGGGGGCTGTGCTGGGTTTGGGTACTGTATTTGATCCTCCACAATATTCTGTGTGGGAATTTAAACTAGAGGTGGCAGTGGTTTTTTTTTTACGAGGTTGTGTTGCGTGCTTGACGTCAACCCAGCACGGATGGTACGGGAGTCACTGGGACAACATCAACCCAGCACAGGAGTGGACTGTCACTTGATCGAACTTGGGAACCTCCGTTCTCCAGCCCGGCGCTGATCTCACTGTGCCACCAGCCAACCGGAAAGGAGTGGGAGTCAGGGAGAATCTTCCTAAGAAAAATTTAAGCCAAATACAAAGTTACACACTCAACACAGTGCCAACGGCAATGACTTAAAATGGCGGATGGCATCGCAATCCAACTTAAAATGGCGGATGGCGTTCTCCTTCCTCGGTTCGTAAGTACGAGTTGTAAGTAGGACATTTGTAATTCGGGGACTACCTGTACGTAAACTAACCAGTAAAACTAACAGGAGCTCAAACTGTACAGAATCCTGATGAATAGAAATCACTAACGATACACAGAAGAACTCAGTCTGAGATTCACATGACAAGGAATCACAGTGACACAAAAAAGAGGGGGTGGCATGCCCCCCCGAAATACACATGAAGGAATTCCAGACACTGACAATAACATGCTAATTCAACTACCACAATTTGAATAAAAGTGATTAAACATAGAGAGGTTAACAATCCCCACGATCCCAAATGAGACACCTGCAACACACAGTGAAGACCCAGAGCTCGTCCAAAGACAAACGATTAGACATAAATGCGAAACAATCCGAGGACATCACAGACCCATGGGTTGATACTGAGCAAATACAAACCACAGAGTAACTGACACAGAAATAACTGACCAAAACACGGCCCCTGGTTGTGACAAACATGAACTATTCATAACATATAGTACAGGGTGAGACAAAAATAAACTTAACGACATTAGCACACATTGAGGGAAGTGGACTCTGTGCTGCAGCCACCAGGCAGTGAGTAGGAACACTTGGGGTTCCCCAGTTGCCGAACTAGCGAACTCTGAAGAAAGATTTCATTGAATTACAACAATGCAGCCCACTCACAGAACAAGTGGCAATCCCCGGTGTCCGCGCATCGTGACCCCGAGGCAGTTCCTGAGTGAACTCGAGGGGAACCGTCCAACAGCCAGCACCACCATGTGGTGGGGGGTGGAATCGCAGGACATTGATATGCTTTTGGGACAGAAATACCTTCAACCCCCTGTATCTCGAATATTCACTCCACACTGCCAAATGGAGAGGGGGAACGTGTAAACATAGACCTGAATTGGGCCACTTCCAATTTTTTTTCTGATTCTTGCCCAAGTTCCATTTTCGTGGCATAAGGCGTCTGGCAGATGCTGGAAATCTTGAGCAACACATCAAAATACAGGTCAGATAGCATCTATGGAGGGGAATAAACTGTCGACGTTTTGGGCCAAGATCCTTCATTGGGAGTGGAAAGGAAGGGGCAGAGGAGTAGAAACTGGCAGGCGAAAAGTCAGACCAGGTGAGGGGAACGGGGGTGGCTGGGGAGTGTTTTGAAGCTGGGAGGTTAGATGAAAGGGGTAAAGGGTTGAAGAAGAAGGAATCCAGTTGGAGAGGACAGTGGACCATGGAAGAAAGGGCTGGAGGAGGGGAACCAGAGGAAAGTGATGAACAGAGAAGGGATGAGAACTACTGTGAACTCAAGTGCAGGAATCACGGAGACTTCAGCAAGTCAAACGAACTAAAGAATTATCACAGAAATTAACTAGAAAATCTAAAGAGAGCTTGGGCAAACTATACAGAATCTTGACGAGCTGAAAACACTCCTGATTCGCAGAAGAACTTGGTCTGATTTTCACCCGACGAGGAACCACAACGACCCAACAAAGAGGCATTGGCTAGCCTCCCTGAAATACACCCTGGAGCATGTAGGAATTCAGGGCCACTCAGACAACACAGATGACCAGACAAAACAATAATCCTCAAAGACAGCAGCTACAATGACAGACATCGACAATAATGCACTGATTAAATTATTCCAATTTGAATAAAAGTGATTAAAAACAAAGAGCTTAACAATCCCCACGATCCCAAATGAGACACCTGCAACACACAGTGAAGACCCAGAGCTCGTCCAAAGACAAACGATTAGACATAAATGCGAAACAATCCGAGGACATCACAGACCCACGGGTTGATACTGAGCAAATACAAACCACAGAGTAACTGACACAGAAATAACTGACCAAAACACGGCCCCTGGTTGTGACAAACATGAACTATTCATAACATATAGTACAGGGTGAGACAAAAATAAACTTAACGACATTAGCACACATTGAGGGAAGTGGACTCTGTGCTGCAGCCACCAGGCAGTGAGTAGGAACACTTGGGGTTCCCCAGTTGCCGAACTAGCGAACTCTGAAGAAAGATTTCATTGAATTACAACAATGCAGCCCACTCACAGAACAAGTGGCAATCCCCGGTGTCCGCGCATCGTGACCCCGAGGCAGTTCCTGAGTGAACTCGAGGGGAACCGTCCAACAGCCAGCACCACCATGTGGTGGGGGGTGGAATCGCAGGACATTGACATGCTTTTGGGACAGAAATACCTTCAACCCCCTGTATCTCGAATATTCACTCCACACTGCCAAATGGAGAGGGGGAACGTGTAAACATAGACCTGAATTGGGCCACTTCCAATTTTTTTTCTGATTCTTGCCCAAGTTCCATTTTCGTGGCATAAGGGGTCTGGCAGATGCTGGGAATCTTGAGCAACACATCAAAATACAGGTCAGATAGCATCTATGGAGGGGAATAAACTGTCGACGTTTTGGGCCGAGCTCCTTCATTGGGAGTGGAAAGGAAGGGGCAGAGGAGTAGAAACTGGCAGGCGAAAAGTCAGACCAGGTGAGGGGAAAGGGGGGTGGCTGGGGAGTGTTTTGAAGCTGGAAGGTTAGATGAAAGGGGTAAAGGGTTGAAGAAGAAGGAATCCAGTTGGAGAGGACAGTGGACCATGGAAGAAAGGGCTGGAGGAGGGGAACCAGAGGAAAGTGATGAACAGAGAAGGGATGAGAACTACTGTGAACTCAAGTGCAGGAATCACGGAGACTTCAGCAAGTCAAACGAACTAAAGAATTATCACAGAAATTAACTAGAAAATCTAAAGAGAGCTTGGGCAAACTATACAGAATCTTGACGAGCTGAAAACACTCCTGATTCGCAGAAGAACTTGGTCTGATTTTCACCCGACGAGGAACCACAACGACCCAACAAAGAGGCATTGGCTAGCCTCCCTGAAATACACCCTGGAGCATGTAGGAATTCAGGGCCACTCAGACAACACAGATGACCAGACAAAACAATAATCCTCAAAGACAGCAGCTACAATGACAGACATCGACAATAATGCACTGATTAAATTATTCCAATTTGAATAAAAGTGATTAAAAACAAAGAGCTTAACAATCCCCATGATCACAAATGAGACACCTGCAACACACAGTGAAGACCCAGCGCTCGTCCAAAGACAAACGATTAGACATAAATGCGAAACAATCCGAGGACATCACAGACCCATGGGTTGATACTGAGCAAATACAAACCACAGAGTAACTGACACAGAAATAACTGACCAAAACACGGCCCCTGGTTGTGACAAACATGAACTATTCATAACATATAGTACAGGGTGAGACAAAAATAAACTTAAGGACATTAGCACACATTGAGGGAAGTGGACTCTGTGCTGCAGCCACCAGGCAGTGAGTAGGAACACTTGGGGTTCCCCAGTTGCCGAACTAGCGAACTCTGAAGAAAGATTTCATTGAATTACAACAATGCAGCCCACTCACAGAACAAGTGGCAATCCCCGGTGTCCGCGCATCGTGACCCCGAGGCAGTTCCTGAGTGAACTCGAGGGGAACCGTCCAACAGCCAGCACCACCATGTGGTGGGGGGTGGAATCGCAGGACATTGACATGCTTTTGGGACAGAAATACCTTCAACCCTCTGTATCTCGAATATTCACTCCACACTGCCAAATGGAGAGGGGGAACGTGTAAACATAGACCTGAATTGGGCCATTTCCAATTTTTTTTCTGATTCTTGCCCAAGTTCCATTTTCGTGGCATAAGAGCTCTGGCAGATGCTGGAAATCTTGAGCAACACATCAAAATACAGGTCAGATAGCATCTATGGAGGGGAATAAACTGTCGACGTTTTGGGCCAAGATCCTTCATTGGGAGTGGAAAGGAAGGGGCAGAGGAGTAGAAACTGGCAGGCGAAAAGTCAGACCAGGTGAGGGGAACGGGGGTGGCTGGGGAGTGTTTTGAAGCTGGGAGGTTAGATGAAAGGGGTAAAGGGTTGAAGAAGAAGGAATCCAGTTGGAGAGGACAGTGGACTATGGAAGAAAGGGCTGGAGGAGGGGAACCAGAGGAAAGTGATGAACAGAGAAGGGATGAGAACTACTGTGAACTCAAGTGCAGGAATCACGGAGACTTCAGCAAGTCAAACGAACTAAAGAATTATCACAGAAATTAACTAGAAAATCTAAAGAGAGCTTGGGCAAACTATACAGAATCTTGACGAGCTGTAAACACTCCTGATTCGCAGAAGAACTTGGTCTGATTTTCACCCGACGAGGAACCACAACGACCCAACAAAGAGGCATTGGCTAGCCTCCCTGAAATACACCCTGGAGCATGTAGGAATTCAGGGCCACTCAGACAACACAGATGACCAGACAAAACAATAATCCTCAAAGACAGCAGCTACAATGACAGACATCGACAATAATGCACTGATTAAATTATTCCAATTTGAATAAAAGTGATTAAAAACAAAGAGTTTAACAATCCCCATGATCCCAAATGAGACACCTGCAACACACAGTGAAGACCCAGCGCTCGTCCAAAGACAAACGATTAGACATAAATGCGAAACAATCCGAGGACATCACAGACCCACGGGTTGATACTGAGCAAATACAAACCACAGAGTAACTGACACAGAAATAACTGACCAAAACACGGCCCCTGGTTGTGACAAACATGAACTATTCATAACATATAGTACAGGGTGAGACAAAAATAAACTTAACGACATTAGCACACATTGAGGGAAGTGGATTCCGTGGTGGAATTATGGTTTTGCAAGTGGTTTCAGGAACCTGATGGCAGAAGCTATTTTGAAACTTGAGCTGAGATGTGGGTTTTCAGACCTCCTGACTGATGATGGCATCGAGAAGAGGGCACAGCTCAGACAGTAGATGCTGACCACAAGGTTTCTCCCTCTCTGGCCCTCTCTCGCTCCCACCCCCCGCGCCCTCTGCTGAAGTATCCCGCTGTTGCTTCATCGTCACCGAGTCCAGATACCGGGAATCTCTCCCCGACAGAACCTTCACCAGAAGGACAGCCGCACCTCATGGACACAGCTCACCCTTCCTACACCCTCCCCACCACTCACATTCCTCAGGGGCAGTTAGGGGCGAGCAATAATTTCCAAACTGCGGGACACAGAGACAGCAAACAAGAGAGGGAGAGAGAGGTTTAGAAAGAGAAGGAGGAAGGGAGAAAGAGGGTGAAAGGTAGAGAGGGAGGGAGGAAGAGATTTAGGAAGAGAGAAGATGAGGCAGGAAATGATCTAGAGATAGATAGAGAGGAAGAAAGATTTAGAGATGGGCAGAAAATGAGAGAGTGGAGGTTTAAAAAGATAGGGAAAGGGGGAGAGTGACAGAGGAAAGAGATACTGTGAGAGAGGGGAAGATCAATAGGCTGGGTGAGACAGTTCATTGCATTTAATATCGGAGAACATACAACCTGAAATTCTTACTCTTTGCTTACACCCACAGAACAGAAAACACCAAAGAATGAATGAGAGAAACGCATTAGAACTCCAAAGCCTCTCTTCCCCCCCCCCCAGTTCCAGCAGGAAGCATCAGCACCCACCACCCATCAAGTACCCCAAAGAGAGTCCAATAAAAACCATTGTTCAGCCAGCCTTTCGATCTGCCACAAGCTCTCCATCTCTCAATAACAAGGGAGAGAGGTGTCACCCTTCCCACAGCAAGAGGGAAGACAAGCAGATCGCTGTTTCAGTGTTACAGTCCGAGTCCGAAGCGACACCATTTCGAGATTCATTACATGTGCATCCCATTTGTACAACTTAGGAGTTAGACCATACAACATAGGAGATGAATTAGGCCATTCAGCCCTATTGATTCTGCTCTGCCATTCAATCCTGGCTGACTTATTTTCCCTCTCAACTCTATTCTCCTGTCTTCTTCCCATTACCTACGACACCCTTACTAATCAAGAACCTATGAACCCAAGGTTGAATTCTTACCTGGATCTACCTCCAGGGTTACCGTGGAGTAAATTTCACTTTTGGTCTTTGGATTCAGACGGATGTTGCACTCGTAGGTGCCCGAGTCTGTCACTCTGAGGTCGTGGATAGTCAGATTGGCTGCTCCCGTTTTGCTCCATCCCAGTTGCATTGTCGTCCGGTTCCTGTACTGACTGCTTGGCACACCATGTGATACGTAGACCACCAACAGAGGTTTCTTCTTCTGCCAGGTTACCCTCATTCCCTCTCCTTCACCTGTGAAGGGGCAGGCAAGTACCGTGGTGCTCCCACAATTGGCTCGGGTGGTAGAGGTGCCTTCCGGTTGAACTGTAGGTGGTGGTGGGAGGGGGGTGATGAGAAACAAAAAGCAGGACTTGCATTTCAATAAAATCCGTTACAAGTTCAGACCATCCCTAAGTGATGCAGTGTCAATTTAAGGTGGAAATACGGCAGCTAATGTGGACGTTGCACCATCCCGCACACAGCAATAGTGTTAGTAGGATCCAAAAACATGTAGAAAACTCATCTGTTGGACAGATCCACAAGGTTTGTGAACTCAAGAGACCCTGCAGTTGTTTGAAATCTGTGGGAATACACACAAAATCCTGGAAGGACTCAGCAGGCCAGGGACCATCCACGGAGGGGAATAAATCGCCAACGTTTTGGGCTGGGACCCTTCGCCAGAACTGGAAAAGAAAGAGGCAGGAGCCAGAGTAAGGTGGGTGGAGGGAGAGGAAGGAGAACAAGCTGCCGGTCACAGGGGCAAGATGTATGGGAGAGCTGGGCCAGGGTGGGGGGGGGGGAGCGGAGGTCAGAGTTCAGACTGGAGACAAGTATTAGGACAGCCGAAGTTCCATTCTAAAGAATCTTGGACTCCAAATTATAAACATTTCTCCATCTACACAGCAAATTCCTCAAAGAAGGGAGGATTCCTTGCTGCACTTGGAGCAGAGTCACCTTTTTTTTATTGTCATTTCGACTATAACTGCTGGTACAGTACATAGTAAAAATGAGACACATTTTTCAGGACCATGTTGTTACACGACACAGTACAAAAACTAGACTAAACTACGTAAAAAACAGCACAGAAAAAAACTACACTAGACTACAGACCTATCCAGGATTGCACAAAGTGCACAAAATAGTGCAGGCATTACAATAAATAATAAACAAGACAATAGGGCAGGAAGGTGTCAGTCCAGGCTCTGGGTATTGAGGAGTCTGATGGCTTGGGGGAAGAAACTGTTACATAGTCTGATCGTGAGAGCCCGAATGCTTCGGTGCCTTTTGCCAGACAGCAGGAGGGAGAAGAGTTTGTATGAGGGGTGCGTGGGGTTCTTCATAATGCTGTTTGCTTTGCGGATGCAGCGTGTAGTGTAAATGAACAAGAGAACAAGAGAAGAACAAAACCTGACGGCAGCAAAACAAAGTTCTGAAGAAGCTTTACAGGATAGACATTATGAGTACATTCCCCAAGAGGAAGTAATCGGACACTGGAGACCTGGTCTCAGGATAACGAATCACTCATTTAAGGCAGAAATTAGGAGTTCTTTTTCTCAAATGCTAGCAATATTATAATCACATACAGCAGAGGATCCCAAGTTATCAAGTCTATGACTGATTCTTGGCCTCTTTTAATCTCAACGGTACATAGGGATGCTGGGTGGCAGGGTGGAGATACGCCAATACCAAAGGAGATGTAAGGCACTCCTTCCCTCCTCTAGCTTGCAGGTCACCCTTGGACAAGGTGTAGCACCTGCTTAGACCACCCCCCGCACACCTGTGATCAGGGTCACATGAAGCCATGGGAGCAGGTGGTGCATGGTCGTATGAGCAGCTAGTGGAGATCACAGGTCCTGGTTATGTGATCACTGACAATCTCTGGAGAGTATTGATAATGGGTGGGGGTCACCCGTCTTGTAAAGCCACTGCCCAGAGAAAGGCAATGGCAAACCGCTCCTGTAGAAAAATTTGCCAAGGACAATCATCTTTGCTTACGTCATTTGACATGGCACAATAAGAAATAAATGAACACAGGGATAGTGATCAGGGTGAGGATAACCACAATACATTTGGATTGAGGAAGATTTGAAGAGCCGTGTGGCAGACTCCTGTCCCCGGTGTAGTTCAGATTCTTACCATCATGGACGAGTGCACTCAGACACAGCACTTGAATCAAGAGCAGCATAGAAGAAGACACCTTAGACCTGAAACTAAAGCAGCAAGGGACATCATGTAACTGAGGGAGATTACCTTCAAAAAGACATTCACAAATCGTTCATGGTATAAGTTAAGTTTATTATTGTAAGCAATCGCCATTGTTTAAGTTTATGCCCAGGGTATAAATGCTATGTGAATCGTTTTCTTTTGCAGTAGCAAGCACCACTGGACATTACAGACAAGCACAAGTTAAAATAAACTGAAATTCACACCATTTTTCCAGAATTTACATTACAAAATAGGCATGATGACACTTGTGCAAGTTAAATGACAAAAAGAAAATAAAGGGTTAAAAGAACTGGATATTGCTAAAGCTTTATGACATCCTGTATTTTCCCAATTAAGCTGCAAGTTTACATAACTGAGTCTCAACATCAGTACAACCAAAGAGCTGATAGTGGACTACAGAAAGGGTAAGTTGAGGGAAGACAAACCAATCCTCATAGAGGGATCAGATGTGGAGAGAGTGAGCAATTTCAAGTTCCTGGGTGTCAATATCTCTGAGGATCTCACCCAGTCCCATCATAGTGATATAGCTATAAAGACAAACAGCAGCTTTATTTCATTAGGAGTTTGAGGAGATTTGGTTTGTCGCCTAAAACACTCGAAAACTTCTGCAGATGCACTGCAGAGAGCATACTGACAGACAGCATCACTGTCTGGTATGGGGCAGGGGACAAAGAAACTGCAGGAAATTGTAGAATTAGTCAGGTCCATCATGGTATCATCCTCCATAGTATCCAAGACATCTTCAAGGACATCCTCAGAAAGGCACCTTCATCACCCAGGACATGCCTTCTGTTACTATCAGGAAGGAGATACACACACACACACACACACACACACACACATACAACGATTCAGAAACAGCTTCTTCCCCTCTGCCATCCAATTTTTAAATGGACATTGAACACACAAATGCTATCTCACTTTTTAAAAAATTATTTCTGTTTCTGCACAATGCTTGAGTTAACTATATTTTATATATAATTACAGTAACTGATTTATCTTTTTCCTATATTTATCATGTATTGCACTGTACTGCTGCCGCTACGTTAACAAATTTCACGACGTGTTATTAAACCCTGATTCTGATTCAATGTGCTGGCCACAACTATTCCTTAGAGAGGTAACACAGCTGCACAGACAAGACAGATGAGCTACAAAACAACTTCTTGTCTTGCGAATGGGGGCGGGAGAGGGGGTGTTGACTCCACTCACTTGTCTGCCACCAGATATAAACACAAACAAGAGAAAATCTGCAGATGGTGGAAATCAGAGCAATACACACAAAATGCTGGAGGAAGGTGAGGGAGCATCAGAGTAAACAGCCGACGTTTCAGGACGAGACCCTTCATCAGGACTGAGAGAAAAGATGAAGTCAGAGTAAGAAGGGGGGGGGAGGGAGGAAGAAATACAATGTAGTAGGTTATAGGTCAAATTTAGGAGGTGGAATGTGAAGTAAAGAGTTGGGGTCAATTGGTGAAAGAGATACAGGGCTGGAGAAGGGGGAATCTGATGGGAGAGGACAGAAGACCATGGAAGAAAGGGAAGGGGGAGGAGCTCCAGAGGGAGGTGATGGGCAGGTAAGAGAGAGAGGAAAATAAGAATGGAGAACGGTGAAGTGGGGGCAATTACCGGAAGTTCGAGAAACCAATGTTCATGCCATTGGGTTGGAGGCTACCCAGAATATAAGGTGTTCCTCCAACCTGAGTGTGGCCTCATCACAGCAGCTGAAGTAGCCATGGACTGCCACTTCGGAATGGGAATGGGAAGTGGAATTAAAATGGGCGGCCACCGGTGACTCCCACTTCTTCTGCTGTATGGAGCATAGGCGCTCGGCAAAGTGGTCTCGCAATCTCCGTCTGGTCTCACCGATATTGTGCAGGCCACGCTGGGAGCACCGGATACAGTAGACGACCCTAACCAACACTCAGGTGTAGTGTTCCCTTACCTTGAAGGGTTGTTTGGAGCCCTGAATGGTAGTGAGGGATGAGTTGTAGGGGCAGGTGTGGCACTTGCTGATATCTTTGCAACTCTGAGTTCCACACATGTGGACTCGCCGTCATACCAGGTATCGAGCTTTATTTTAAGAATTCTCCAAAAGTAAAATAGTTCGAGGTAGTGTGAGGCTTCTCGAGGGTCAGTTCAAGAACCTGATGGCGGTGGGGAAGAAGGTGTGGTCGAAGCTTGAGTTATTTATCTAGAATCTAGATTCTAGAGGCTCCTGTACCTCCTGCCTAATGGCAGCATAGAGAAGAGGGCATGACTTGGAAGGTAGATCACTTTAGATCACCACTGAAAGATATCAATATACTTTCCCCTCAGGCCAAGTCAAGTTTATTGTCATTTAACTACATACATGTATACCGTCAAACCAGACGACATTTCTGCGAACCAGTGGACACATAACACACAGTACAGGTTTCCCCCGCTAGCTGAAGGTAGAGTGTTCCCATGAAATGGTTTGTAAGCCGGAATGTCGTAAAGTGAAGGAGCAATTACCATTTATTTATATGGGGAAAAATTTGTGAGCATTCGCAGACCCAAAAAATAACCTACCAAATCATGCCAAGTAACACATAAAACCTAAAATAACAGTAGCATATAGTAAAAGCAGAAATGGTCTGATAAATACACAGCCTATATAATGTAGGAATATTTTTCTGCAATTATTGCAGCACTGTCCACCGCAGCGAAAATCTCATGCAAGCACTCCCGGCAAAAGCACTCTTTCCAGAGCCTGATGATTGAGGGGTAATAACTGTTCCTAAACCCGGTGGTGTAAGTCCTGAGGCTCTTACACCTTCTTCCTGATGGCACAGTGAGAAGACAGCATGACCTCGGTGGTGGGCATTCCTGATGATTATTAACTGCTTTCCTGTGATAACGTTTCATGTAGATGGCTCGATGGACTTTACCTGTGATGGACTGGGCCATATCCAAAACTTGCACCTCACACTGTTTTAAACTTTCTCACTCTCACCTTAAATACATGTCCTCTGGCTTTTGACTTTTCTACTCTGGGGATAAAACACCCTGTCTACCCTATCACTGCCTCTCATAATTTTAAAAGCCACCATAGAGTTTCAGGTAGACAGAACGCTTCTTTCACCAAATCACTTCCATTCAAGCTGCTAGCATATTCTGGCAACATAATTACTAGGCATAATGTTCAAAATAAATTCTCAGTTCAGTATAGCTGCACTTTCCACAGAACATTACCACAGATGGCTATAGAAGCCCAGTCATTGGATATATTTAAAGTGGAGTAGACAAGATTCTTGATTAGTAACAGGAAGGGATCAAAGATTATGGGGAGAAGGCAGGAGAATGGGGTTGAGGAGGACTATAAATCAGCCATGATGGAATGGAGCAGACTGATGGACCGAATGGCCTAATTCTGCTCCTAGTCTTATAGGACACCCACAGAGAAGTCACATAATAGAAACAAAATTTATTGTTCTGGATTTCCAGCAGCTGCAGAATCACTTGTGCTTATGGTTTACAGTGTCCCTTTCCTGGCCTTCACATAAATTGTCCCTAGAGAGGCAATCCACTTTCCATCTCCAGGTATCGGGTCAGCTTGGACTGTGGCAGCACAGGGGTGTAGTTTGGGTTACTGTTGTACCATATACAGATTTACCTTGAAACCCAATAACCAGGTTAGTATACAATTGTGGAGCACAGAAATGGGCCCTTTCAAGCTACCAGGGCAGGTGCCAACCATGATGCCTATTTACACTAATACCACTTGCCAGCATTAGGCCACATCCTTTCAACAACTTTTCTATCGAGGTAGCAGAAAATCAGAAAGATTCAGAATCAGGTTTAGTATCACGGCATATGTTATGAAATTTGTTAACCTGGCAGGGCTACAGTACAACGCAATATGTGATAAAATATAGAAAAAAATGAATTATAGCAAGTATCTATGCGTGTGTTTTAAATAGTTAACTTAGATAAGTAGTGCAAAAACAGAAATAAGAGACCAGTGAGACAGTCATCATGAGTTCAATGTCCATTCACAAATCGGATGGCAGAGGGGAAGAAGCTGTTCCTGAATTGTTGAGTGTGTGCCTTCAAGCTTCTGTGCCTCTCACCTGACGGCAACTATAAGAAAAGGGCACATCCTGGGTGGCAAAGGTCCATAATGATGGACGCCTCCTTTTTGAGGCAGCACTCCTTGAAGACGTCTTGGATACTGCGGAGACTAGTACCCATGATGGAGCTGACTAGTTTTACAAATCTCTGCAGCTTCCTTCGATCCTGTGCAGCAGTGCCCACCGATCCAACACTTTGTAAACATGGTAACTGTTTCTGCCTTGACCACCTCCTCTTTCTACTGGTCCTCCCTGCATGATGAGCCAGATTTGATTAGGGAACTTAAGGTAAAGGAACCCTGAGCATAATTCACCCTGCAGTTCAGAGGGATAAACTAGACAGTTGCAAAAGTAAGGGGATTGCGGAGGGATGATCAAGGAGCTGTCCTGTTGATTGGAAGGGGTGAAGGCAGAACAGCAATGGCTGGAGTTTCTGTGAACAACTCAGAAGGCTCAGGAGAGATTTTACCCAAAATAGTTTTCTAAAGGGAGGATGAGGCAATCGTGGCTGACAGGAGAAGTCAAAGACAGCGTAAAAGCGAAAGAGAGGGCCATAATACAGCAAAAATTAACAGGAAGGTAGAGGATTGGGAAGCTTTTAAAAATGAACAGGCAACTAATAAAGTCATAAGATAAGACAGCCAACAATAACTTTGTCAAGGGCAGGTTTTACGAGCCCGATTGAATCCTTTGATTGAATTCGATTGAAACACATTGATGAAGGTAGGGCAGTGGAGGTGGTGTATATGGATTTCAATAAGGCATTTGGTAAGGTTCCCCATGCAAGGCTCCCTCAGAATGTGAGGAGGCATGGGATCCAAGGAGACTTTGCTTGTGGATCCAGAATTGGCTTGCCCACAGAAGGCAAAGAGTGGTTGTAGATGGTTCATATTCAGCGTGGAGGATCATGACCAGTGGCGTTCCGCAGGGATCTGTTCTGGGACCCCTACTTTTCATGATTTTTATAAATGACCTTGATGAGGAAATAGCAGGGTGGGTTAGCAAGTTTGCTGATTGCACACGTTGGGGGTATTGAGGATAGCCTGGAGGGTTATCAGAAGTTACAATGGGACATCAATAGGATGCAGAACTGGGCAGAGAAATGGCAGATGGTGTTCAACCTAGGTAAGTATGGAGTGGTTCACTGCAGTCGGGCAAATTTGAAGACAGAATATTAATGGTAAGACCCTTAGCAATGCGAAGGATTAGCGAGATCTTGGGAGTCTGTGTCCACAGGACACTCAAAGCTGCTTGACAGTGTTGTTCAGAAGGTGTATGGTGTGACAGCCTTCATTAACTCTAGGATGGAGTTAATGTTGTAATATTAAAGCTGTATAAGACCTCCGTTAGACCCTACTTAGAGTACTGTGTTCAGTTCTGGTCACCTCACTACAGGGAGGATGTGGATACTATAGAGAGAGTGCAGAGGAGATTTACAAGGATGCTGCCTGGATTGGAGAGTATGCCTTATGAGTTGAGTAAACTTGGCTTTTACTCCTTGGAGAGACGAAGGATGAGAGGTGACCTGATAGATGATGAAAGGCATTGATTGTGTCCATAGCCAGAGGCTTTTTCCCAGGGCTGAAATGGCTCAACACGAAGGGGTATAGTTTTAAGGTGCTTGGAAGGAGGTACAGAGGGGATGTCAGAGATAATTTTTTCACACAGGGAGTGGTGGGTGCATTGAATGCACTGCCAGCAACGGTGGTAGAGGCGGATGCAATAGGGTCTTTTAAGAGATTCTTAGATAGACAAATAGAGGGCTATATGGTAGGCTACGTGGTCGGCACATTGTGGGCCGAATAGCCTGTAATGTGCTGTAGATTTTTATGTCTTATGTTCTAATAATAAAATGGATACATGTTTTTTTCAGAATGGAATGAAAGAATGGAAAATTGCATTCACGAAGGGAGAGACTGAAGAAAGGCAATTATGGGCCAGTTAGTCTGACCTCAGTGGTTGGGAAGATGTTGGAGTCAATTGTTAAGGATGTGGTTTCGAGATACGGAGGCACATGATATAATAGGCTGTAGTCAGCATGGTTTCCTCAAGGGAAAATCTTGCCTGACAAATCTGTTGGAATTCTTTGAAGCAATAACAAATAGGATAGACAATGGAGAATCAGTGGATGTTGTGTACTTGGATCTTTAGGTCTTTGACAAGGTATCACACATGAGGCTGCTTAACAAGTTAAAGCCCAGGGAAGATACCAGCATGGATAGAGCAGTAGCTGATTTTTAGCAGGCGAAGAGTGTGAATAGAGGTAGCCTTTGCTGGTTGGCTGCCAGTGACTAGTGCTGTTCCACAGGGGTCTGTGTTGGGTCTGCTTCTTTTTACACTACTTGTCAATGACTTGGATGATGGAATGACAGCTTTGTGGCAAAGTTTGTGGATAATTCGAAGATAGGTGGAGGGGCAGGTAGTTTTGAGGAAGAATAAAAGCTACACAAGGACTTAGACAGAATAGGAGAATGGGCAAAGTGGCGGGGGGGGGGGGGGGGTGCCTGAAGAGTTAGTGGAGAGACTGTGGTGACAGACATTGGTTGGACCTCAAGGTCAGGAATCAAAAGGCTGAGCGTGGTGTGCCTAGAGTCTGAGCTGCATATACTTCAATGCAAGGATAGTAGGCAAAGCGGATGAGCTCAGGGCATGCATCAACAGCTAGAATTATATTTTAGCCAGTAGTGAGACCTTGTGGCAGAAGGGACAAAGCTGGCAGCTCAATATTCAGGGGTTCTGTTGATTTATACATAACAGAGCGGGAGGGATTAAAGAAGAAGGGGTCTTGGGGTTCACTTGTCTTGGAAAATGTCACGGCAATCCAGAGAACTCATCTATGGATGCTTTATGGGTGGAACTGAGAATAAGAAAGGTATGGTCACGCTAATGGGGTCATATTACAAGCTACCGAACAGTCTGCAGGAATTAGAGGGGCAAATTTACATAGAGACCACAGACTGTTGCAAGAAACATAAGGTTGTTACAGTCGGTGATTTTAACTTTTCACATATTAACTGGGACTCCCATATTGTAAAAGAACTAGATAGGATAGAGTTTGTCAAGTATGCTCAGAGAAGCTTCCTTAATCAGAACATAGAAGTCCCAATGAGATAGTCTGCAATACTTGATCTGCTACAATGGAATGAAACAGGGCAAATGACAGCAGCTTGTGTAGGGGAACACTCTACATCTAGTGATCATAATGCCATTAGCATCAAAATAGATATGCAAAAAAGTAGGTCCGGTTCACAGATTCAGATTCCAAATTGGAGACAGGTCAATTTTGATGGTATCAGAAATGATCTCACAAGTGTGCATTGGGAAAGGCTGGTATCTGGCGAAGGTGGATTTGGAAAGAGGAAGGCCTTTAAAAACGAACATTTGAGAGTACAAAGCTTGTGTGTGCCTGTCAGAATAAAAGGTAAAGTTAACAAGTGTAGGGATTCTTGGTTTTCAAGCGATATTGAGACATTGGTTAAGAAAAAAAAACAACAGGTGCATAGCAGGTATAGGAAGGCAGGAACAAATGAGGTGCTTATGGAGTGTAAGAAATGCAAGAGAACACAAGAAATCAGGAGGGCAAAAAGAGGCATGAGGCTGTTCTAGCAGCAAACATGAAGAAGAATCCCAAGGAATTCTACAGATACATTAAGAGCAAACTGACCATAAGGGACAGAATTCGTCTTCTGGAAGATCAGAATGATAATCCATGTGCGGAACCAGAAGAGATAGGGGAGACCTTAAATAAAGTTTTTGCACCTGTATTTACTCAGGACACGGACACAGAGTCTATAGAAGTGAGGCAAAGCAACAGCAAGGTCATGGACCTGGTACACATTACAGAGGAGGAGTGTTTGCTGTCCTGAGGTCCTTGGACCTTGTAGGTAAGTACAGAAATTGCCAGAGATCCAGGAGAGATACTTAAATTATCCTTGGTGACAGGAGAAGTACCATAGGAATGGAGGATAGCCAATATTATTCCGCTGTTTAAGAAAGGCTCTAAACATAAAGCAGGAATTATAGGCTGGTGAGCCTGACATCAGCACTGAGAAAGTTATTGGAAGTTATTGTAAGGGACTGGATATGTAAGTATTTGGATAGACATGGAGTGATTGAAGTGTAGTTGTATGTGGTTGTGCTTGTCTAACCAATCTTAAAGACTTTTTCGAGGAAGTTAGCAAAAAGTTGATGAAGGCAAGGCAGTGTACGTTCTCTGCATGGATTTTAGTAAGGCACTTTGACAAGGAATGTGCATGGGAGACTGGTTAAGAAGATTCAGACTCTCTGCATTTAAGATGAGTTAGTAAATTGGGTTAGACATTGGCTTTGTGGGAGAAACCAGAGGATGGTAGTAGATGGTTGCCTCTCTAATTGGAGGCCTATGACAAGAGGAGTGCTGCAGGGATCGGTGCTGGGTCCTTTGTTGTTTGTCATCTATATCAATGATCTGGATGGTAATGTGGTTCACTGGATCACCACATTTGCAGGTGACACCAAGATTGGCAGTGTAGTGGACAGCGAGGAAGGCTACCATGGCTTGCAGATGGATCTGGATCAGCTGGAAAATGGTAGATAGATTTTAATCCAAACAAGTGAGAGGAGTTGCATTTCAGTAGGACCAACCAGGGCATGTCTTACACAGTGAATGATCAGGCAGGGGAGTGCAGTAGAACAAAGGGATCTGGGAATATAGGTCCACAATTCATTGAAAGTAGTGTCACAGGTAGATAGGGTTGTTAAGAAAGCTCTTGGCACATTGGCCTGCATAAATGAAAATATTAAGTACCAGAGATGGTATGTTGAAATTCTTTCTTTTTCAAATCTTTTCATTATTATTATTATCCAAAATTAAGAAGAGTACATCAAAGTAGGTAACACTTACAATGTCTCAAGGGAAAGAAAAATATTATTTTAAAGATTGAAAAATTTTGGTGACTCACTAAAAAAGAAAAAAAACCCTACTAAAGCAAAGAAAAGTAAGAAAAAAAAAACCCATTAGGTATTCAACCCCGGAGCCATGTGTCATTCAAAAAGTTTCCAAAGAAACCGCCCACAAGGAAAAACATTACCAAACTTTACAATTAGATCGTGGAGGAAATCGTATCAATTAACTCAAATGATAGTAACGAGCAAATGAACCCCATCTTTTCTCAAAATCAAACATAGGTTCAAAGGTTTGACTTCTAATTTTCTTCAAACTAAGACATAGCATCACTTGAGAGAACCATTGTGACAGAGTGGGAGCCGACGTATCCTTCCACTTCAACAGAATGGCCCTCCCAGCTATCAATGTAACAAACGCAATGACATATTGATCAGACAAAGAAATACCGCGGATATTTTGAAGAATTATTCCAAAAAACAGTTAATTTGTTAGGTTGCAATTTAACTTTAAGTGCTTTAGAAATCGTAGAAAAAACTGACTTCCAGAACTGTCCCAGTATAGGACAAGACCAGAACACGTGTCAGTGTAGTTGTCTCAGTTTTACATCTATCACAGTAACTATTGTTATGATCCCAGCCCCCTCCTTTATGAGAATCGCAAGAGCACCCATTGGGGGGGGGGGGGGGGGTCAGTAGACCCAGGAAGTGAGAGAGAGAGAGACGTGAAAAATTGCATGTCCCACCAGGGATACAGAATAAGATGCCAGCAACTATTGCCTCATGGAGACCACGTGAAAAGTCCTCAGGCAAGGTGGGCTGGTTGAGAGAGAGATTGCATCATCCCAACCTGATTGACACCTGTGACCCCGTGAGGAAGTATAAAGGAGAGTCTCAGGGGGACAGCCCCTTAGACGCACCCAGAAGACACGAGAGAGTGATCCCGCAGCAGCGGGAAGCCATTCTGAAGGAAGCCACGTGCGTTAGATTCTGGGATTGGAATTTGTGGCTGAAATCACAGAAAACCGCTTTTAACTAACATCGGGAGAGGAAACCAACACTCCCCCGATTTCACGGAAGATTCATCAAGACTCGGCAAGTTCTTTCTCTTCTCCCCCAATCTCTCTCTCTCGGTCGCCCCAAGCAAAACCCAGCGATTTTCAAAGGGCTGAGGCCCGCAGACTTTCAGAGTGACTTTTATATTTCCAACGGACAATCTATTAACCCCTAGACACCAGCAGAGCTCACTTCTTAATGATGATTATTACTATACCCACGCTTTAGATTGAATGTTGACGATGTGCACTATCTGAATGTATGTATTAACCCTACTTTTGTGTCCCTTTATAAATAAAAACGCTTGAAAATAGTGACAACAGACCTCTCAATCTTTGCTGGTAAGTTATCCAGTTACGGGATACGTAACACTATCAACATTAGGAAACATTTTAGACAATCTCTCCTTCGTCAAATAGTAATGATGTACAATTTTAAATTGAATCAGTGAATGACTAGCACAGATCGAAGAAGAGTTAACCAACTTCAGAATCCGCGTCCAGTCCTCCGTCATAAAAGTCAAAATAAGTTCCTTTTCCCAATCTTATTTAATCTTAAATAAAGGAAGCTTACCCCATTGTAATAGTAAATTACAAATTCCTTCAATGGAACCCTTCATCAAAGGGTTCATCAAAGATGTAATAGTATCTAACAGGCCGGCATCCAATATGTAAGGAAAATTACTTAAAATTTTCTTGTAAGAAATAGTAGAAAATAAGGTATGTAAAAGCAGTTAAATCTCCATTTTCAGCTCCTTCTTGCAGCCCAACAATTTGTATATTCCTTCGGCAAGACCTAGTTTCCAGGTCTATAATCTAATTTCGATATATTTCCAAATGAGTTGTAGTTTTAAGCAATTTTTTGCTTATTTATCTTCAATTCCTCTTCGTGTGTAATAACTTGAGTTTCCAGGACTTTAAGTTTTCTCAGACATCATTTCATGACTATTCTTTTCCAGTTGTCTTCAATTAACCGATTCTGACCTTTAATATATCTTCAGTCCTCGGTGGCATTTCATCAGATCTTGCCTTTTCCGTTGCCTTTATCACTAGGTTCAGACAAGTTCTTTCTACTCCTCAAAGACATATTGTTCCCCCTCAAGAATCAGCAAATAAAATTTTAAAATTCAAAGTTTAAATTAGGAGCACTGGTGTCTGCCCCCATTTTTCCTACACAACATCAACGACTGCATTGGTGGGGTTTCCTGCTCCCATGAGGGGCTCATCGACTTCATCAACTTTCCCTCCAACTTTCACCCTGCCCTCAAATTTACCAGGTCCATTTCCGACACCTCCCTCCCCATTCTCAATCTCTGGACACAGCTTATCTACTGATGTCTATTATAAACCCACGGACTCACATAGGTACCTAGACAATACCTCTTCCCACCCTGTTACTCATGAAAATGCCATCCCCTTCTCTCAGTTCCTCCCTCTCCACCGCATCTGGGGTCAGGATGAGGCTTCCCTTCCTCCACCATCAACTGTGCCTTCAACCTCATCTCTTCCATTTCACGCACGTCTGCTCTTACCCCACCCTACCGGGGATAGGGTTCCTCTTGTCCTTACCTACCACCCCCACCAGCCTCTACGTCCAGCACCTAACTCTTGGAACTTCCACCATCCCCAACAGTATACCACCGCCAAGCACATCTCCCCCCCCCCACCCCCACTTTCTGTTTTCCGCAAGGATCGTTCCCTCCCCACTGATCTCACAGCTAGCCCTTATCCTTGAACGTGGAACAAGAGCTACACCTTCTCCCTCACTACCATTCAGCGCCACAAACAGTCCTTCCAGGAGAGGCAAGAAATCCCCCATGAGTCTGTTGAGGTCACGTACTGTGGCCGGTGCAGCTTCCTATATGTCGGTGAGACCCAACGTACATTGGGAGGCCATTTCACCGAGCACTTACCGCCAGAACAAGCGATATCTCCCAGTGGCCACTCATTTAATTCCACTTCTCATTCCTATTCTGATACGTCAATCCATGCCCTCCTCTACTGTCTCAATAAGGCCACAGTCAGGATGGAGGAACACCTTATATTCCATTTGCGTAGCCTTCAACTTGATGTCATTAACATCAATTTCTCAAACTTCTGGTAATGCCCCCCCAATTCCCCAACCCCTTTTCTCCCACTATTCTTATCTCCTTGCCTGCCCATCAACTTCCTCTGGTGCTCCTCCCCATTCCCTTTCTTCCATGGCCTTTTATCCTCTCCTATTAGATTCACCCTTCTCCAGCCCTGTCTCAACTTTTTACTTCATCTCTCTCCCTCCTGGTTTCATCTATCACCTTGTGTTTCTCTCTCCTCCCCCTACCTTTTAAATCTTGTCATCTTTTTCTTTCTCTCTAGTCCTGCCAAAGGGACTCAGCCCAATGTGAATAAATGTGAAGTTATCCACTTTGGAAGCAGGAACAAGAGGGCAGAGTATTGTCTGAACGGAGTAGAGTTAGGTAAGGGAGAAATGCAAAGAGAGCTAGGAGTCCTAGTTCACCAGTCAATGAAGGTGAATGAGCAAGTGCAACAGGCAGTGAAGAGGGCAAATGGAATGTTAGCCTTTGTTACAAGGGGAATTGAATACAAGAGCAAGGATGTCCTTTTGCATTTGTACAGGGCCCTGGTGAGACCACACCTGGAATATTGTGTACAGTTTTGGTCTCCAGGTTTAAGGAAGGACATTCTGGCAGTTGAGGAAGTGCAGCGTAGATTCACTAGGTTGATTCCTGGGATGGCAGGGCTGTCTTACGCAGACAGATTGGAGAGATTGGGCTTGTACACGCTGGAATTGAGGAGATTGAGAGGGGATCTGATTGAAACGTTTAAGATAATTAAAGGATTTGATAGGATTGAGGCAGGAAATATGTTCCAGATGTTGGGACAGTCCAGTACCAGAGGGCATGGATTGAGAATAAGAGGTCAGTTATTTAAAACAGAGTTGAGGAAGAGCTTCTTCTCCCAGAGAGTTGTGCAGGTGTGGAATGCACTACCTCGGAAGACAGTGGAGGCCAATTCTCTGGATGCTTTCAAGAAGGAGCTGGATAGATATCTGATGGATAGGGGAATCAAGGGATATGGGGACAAGGCAGGGACTGGGTATTGATAGTGAATGATCATCCATGATCTCATAATGGCGGTGCAGACTCGAGGGGCCGAATGGTCTACTTCTGCACCTATTGTCTATTGTCTAAAATGTCGACTTTACAATTTTCCATAGATGATGCCTGGCCCGCTGAGTTCCTCCGGCATTTTGTGTGTGTGTTGCTTAATAATGGTTGTTAGTCTTTTAAGTGGACAGGTGAAAATGGAATTTTGTGTAGGGCTTTGAAACGTCATTGCTTTATATCCAAATATCTGTATGTTTCAAGTAGTCAATTAGTTTTGTCATGAATTAACAAAAAGAGGGAATGTGGAAATCCACTTTTATTTGTAGTAACAAAATGGCATTTCTGTCTGTCAAAATGGAACCTTTATTGTACCAGAGTGCTTTGCTGATAGTTTTTGTGCAACATTATGCTGATAGAACCCAAGTTCTTGACAAACTGTAGATCCACAGATGCATTACTGAAAGAATGTCAAAATACAGTAACAGAATATATCCAACGTATAATCCTCCGTAACTTCCACCACCTCCTACAGGATCCCACCACTAGCCACATCTTCCCCTCCCCCCCACTCTCGGCTTTCCGCAGGGATCGCTCCCTATGCAACTCACTTGTCCATTCATCCCCACCGACCTCCCTCCGGGCACTCATCCCTGCAAACAGAAGAAGTGCTACATCTGCCCCCACACTTCTTCCCTCACCACCATCCTAGGCCCCAAACAGTCCTTTCAGGTGAGGCACCATTTCACCTGCGAGTCAACTGGGGTGATATACTGTATCCGGTGCTCCCGATGTGGCCATTTATACATTGGGGAGACCTGCCGCAGACTGGGAGACTGTTTCACCGAACACCGGCGCTCGGTCCTCCAGCAGTGGTGGGATCTCCCTGTGTCCACACACTTCAAATCCACAGACCACTCCTACTCCGACATGTCTGTCCATGGCCTCCTCTACCGTCAATATGATGCCACACGCAGGTCGATGGAGCAATACTTTATCTCCCACCTAGGTAGCCTCCTACCTGCCGGCAGGAACATTCACAGACAACTCACAGACCTCCATTGATACCCCTGCCCCCCACTTACCTCATCCCTATCTATAATTTTAGTCTGGTTCTCTTTCTCTCTCTTTTCCCCCCTCACTATAATCTCCCCCCAGCCCTACCTTTCAGCAATGGTGACAGTGCTACCCCAGAGTATTTCTACGTTACAAGGAGGTTTTGAAACGGCTACATCGCTTCGCCCTTGCCAGGTACAATGGAAGAAAGTTACGGGAGAGAGCAACAGGGACTTTCCCCCTCTGTTTCTCTCATTCTAGAGATACTACCCGACCCACCAAGTGTTTCCAGCACATTCTGATATTTTTCTTCATAGTCCCACGTTTTACGGGTATTAAACCCGAAACCTGATTTTGACTGGAATTATAAAGCCACACGAACTAACCTGTCGGTTTCCACGCCTGCACAACAACCTCCCTAGCGCCCCAGACCATCCCGCTGTAAACCCTCACCAGAACCCAAACCCCGGTGTCAGATACCATGGATGGAGCATATGACTTTCACGTGGGCCTTAGGCGAAAAGACCTTCAGTGCCGCGAAATTCTGGCTTCTGGACTTCCAGTCGACCAATCAGAGACAAGGAATCCAGCCAATCCGGGTCTTACAGAGTACGCACACAATGCTGGAATGCTCGAAGTACCCAATCGGGCTCCCGTGCCGGGTTGATGGTCGAGCTCGCAACTCGGCATCGTAAGGAAAACACTGCCAGCTCCAGTTTAAATTCCCATGCGGAATATTGTGGAGGATCAAATACCCAAACCCAGCACAGCCCCCATTTCTCCCATTTAGCCAGTATCAGTGTGGTGGTCCTTAGGACCCAGCAGACCTCAGGACCCACAGCCCACAGTGTTTCTGTTCCGTTGATGGGTAGCGATCACGATTGAAAATAAAGTGGAAATAAAAAAAGTGTTTGGAAAGAGGTGAAACGCCATCAGTCATTAGAAAAGCGTTAGGCTACAGACAGTCAACGATTGGAATAATTTTAAAGGATAAAGGATAAAGTGAGAATAATGAAGCATGTGAAAGGCCCTGCCCCGATGAAAGCCTCAATTATTACTAAGCAAAACAATGGTTTAATTATTGGAATACATATGTTTCTTAAGTGTTTTATATGAATAGAAAGGTAAAATATATACTGTACTATATACTAAGACAAATGTTTGAGTAACTGATGCTAAATAATACCAGATGTATTTGTTCCGACTTACGCACAAATCCGACTTAAAGACGGACTCAGGAACAGAACTCGTACGTAACCCGGGGACTGCCTGTATCAAATATTAATTGCCCAATAATAAAATCTAAGATTTGGCAAAGCCAAAACACCTTCCTTTTTTGATTTCTGTAAATATTTCTTACTTACCCTGGGATTTCTATACTGCCATATATATGAAGAAATTTTAGAATCAATAATATAAAAAAAAAGATTTAGGAATATAAATTGATACTGCCTGAAATAGATACAGAAATTTAGGTAAAATAAACATCTTAATAGCATTAATTCTACCAATCAAAGATAAGGACAGAGGAGACCATTTAGTAAACAGTTGTTTAACATGATCAATTAAAGGTAAAAAATTAACTTTAAATAGATCCTTACACTTCTTAGTAATTTTAACCCCCAAATAAGTAAAATAATCAGTAACCAATCTAAATAGTGATTGTCTATAAATTGGAACTTGCATATTTAATAGGAAAATCACACTCATCAAGATTCAATTTATAACCAGAAAAACTTCTAAACTGAGCAAGTAGTATTATTACTGCAGGAATGGATTTCTTTGGGTTAGAAATATATAATAACAGGTCATTCTATAACCTTCTATAAATGGGTAGTGGAGAGCATTCTGTCTGCTTCCATCAGCACATGGTATGGGATTCCTGGTGCACAGGACTGTAAAAAGTTGCAGAGGGCTGTAGACTCAACCAGTTCCAACATGGGCTTAAGACTCCTCCCATCAAGGACACACTCAAGAAGGCATAATCTATAATTAAGGGCCTTCACTATCCGGGACACGTGCTTTTCACGCATCTACCATTGCGGGAGTAGTACAAGAGCTTTAAGACCCTCACTCGATGTTTTAAGAATATCTTCTGCCCCTCTGCCATCAGATTTCCGAACAGTCCATGAAAACTACGTCGGTATTTCTCTTTAGCAGTAATCTCTGAAATTTATAGTAATTTTACGTCTTTGCACTGACTGCTGCCACAGAACAATGAATTCTGGTTCACAGCTCAGTAAGAATAAACCTGGAGTTTGATTGTTAGAGGATGCTGGGCAGAGATTACATCTGTAGGTGAGTGATGACTTGGAGGGTATCCTTTCACACCGCCCACCCCCCCAATTAAGGACATCTTCAAAGTTCAGAATAAACACACTCAGAGGAAATGAATCTCAAGGTCACAGACATACACGACCTATAAGAACATATATGTCACCATATGCTATACTACCCTGAGATTCATTTTCTTGCAGGCATTCACAGAACAAGCAGATACAGTGGAATCAATGAAAATCCACACACACAAAGACTGACAACTAATGTGCAAAAGAAGACAATCTTTGCCAATATAATATAATGATAAGTAAGTACATAACATACTAAGAATACAAGTTGTGGAGTTCCCTAGGTTGTGGAACTGAGATGAGTGGCATTATCCACGTGGGTTCAGGACTCTGCTGGCTGAAGCTTTCCTGCACATGCAGTACCCATCACCCAAGCACCTCACCACACCCGACATGGCGTGATACATCAAATATTTATCACCGGCCATTATCGCCAGTGATAGATAAACTGATTTTGAACACTTCTCGTCTGAGCTCACCGCGGAGAAGATCGTTTGGGCTACTGAGCTCAGGGATGGTAACAGTGCTACCCCAGAGTATTTCTACGTTACAAGGAGGTTTTGAAACCGTTACATCGCTTCGCCCTTGCCAGGTACAATGGAAGAAAGTTACGGGAGTGAGCAACAGGGACTTTCACCCTCTGTTTCTCTCATTCTAGAGATACTACCCGACCCACCAGCACATTCTTGTATTTTTCTTCATAGTTCCACATTTTACGGCTATTAAACCCGAAATCTGATTTTGACTATTATAATTATCAAGCCACACGATCTAACCTGTCGGTTTCCACGCCTGCACAACAAACTCCCTAGCGCCCCAGACCTTACCAGGACCCAAACCCCATTCTCAGTTACCATGCGACTTCCACATGGGTCTTGGGCGAAAAGACCTTCGGTGCCGCGAAATTCTGGCTTCCGGACCTCCAGTCGATCAATCAGAGACAAGGAATACAGCCAATCCAGGTTTTATTCGTCTTTTTTTAAGCAATCAGCGATTTTATACTTGCTGCTATTCCTCCTGCCGTGTTGCGGATAACGGAGCACAAAGTACAAACTTATGTCGGTAAAATAGAAACGCGCAATAAAATAGCATCCCAGACATTGAGCTGCGGAAGATCTGCGGTCGAACACAATCTGAAGCCTGTCTCCCGGACGGCTGTAAAAAAGCGACACCGCGACTTGAGCAAAACAAAATGCTGGAGAAACTCGGCATCTATTCGCTTTGGATTTCCAGTTTTTCATGTGAGCTCAGTTTATTTTTCCCCTGCAGCCCTGCCGAGGGGTTTCCGCCCGAAACGTCAACTTTCCGTGAAGCTGCTGAGTTCCACCTGCACTTTGTGATATTTCCAGTCTCGGGAGATTTTCTCTGCGCTCTGAGGCCTGGTGCTCGCTACGACCGAGAGCATGCATCTTGCCCCGCCGATATCAGTGAATCGGACTGGCAGGATCTAAATTAAAAGTGTCAGCAGAGTCTTGCGATCACAAGAAAAGCAACTAAGACGGTCGCTCGTTGTAAGACTGCAGGCCTCCTCCGGTGCGATTCCTCCGACGCGTGTCGGTCGCAGGCGGCCGCCTAAGTCCAGCTCCTTCCTTTTTATTTCCGCCAACGAGCAACTCGCTGATGTGATACACTTTAAGTTGTTAATGTCCAGCAGTGTCCTTGCGATCGGTAAAGAAAATGTGTAAAAATCACAATAACACCTAACACGTGGAAATCTGCAGATGCTGGAAATGCAAAGCAACACACGCAAAATGCTGGAGGAGCTCAGCAGGTCCGGCAACATCTTTGAAAAGGAATAAATAAATAGTCGACGTTTTGGGCCGAGACCGTTCATCAGGACACGTAGCTGTGATGCATTCAGATGGCACGCTCTCTGGAAACCAATAGATAGAGATTCCTGGTTTAAGAGGGTATAACTATCAGGAGAGGTTGAGCAAATCTGGGTTTTCTCTGCAGGGACATTGGATGATAGGTTTAATATTACCGGCGCATAAACGTGAAAAATGTTAACTTTGTGTCAGCGGTACAATGCAGTACATAACAATAGAGAAGAAAAAAAACTGAGTTACTTTGAGTATCTATATTAAATAACTAAGTTCAAAAAGTAAAACAAAAATAGGAATAAATAAAGTATTGAGGTAGTGTTCATGGGTTCAACCTCCATTCGGAAATCAGATGGCAGAGGAGAAGCTGAGAGGTTATAAAATTTGTGTTGAACTACGTATACCTGTCTGGACACGCCCCCCGCTGACTGCTCCTGTGGCTCCTACCACAGGCCCCTGTATAAAGGCGATTGGGGCCTGAGTCCGGCATCTCAGTCTCCAGGAAGTAGTATGATGGTCACCCACTGCTTGTCCCTTCTTCCAGTCAATAAAAGCCGATATCTCGCCTTCACGTCGCAGAGAGAGTTATTGATGGTGCATCAAAATTATGCGAACTTTATCATATAGACGATCAGAATTTCCCCCCCACCCCCATACAAATGACAAATACTGGAAAATTTATGGTAGGGGAGGGTGATTTTAAGGGAGATCTGCAGGGCAAGTGTTTTTTTTATACAGAGGACGGTGGAAGCAGACTCAGTGGTTTTTAAAGTGCAGCAGCTGGAGGGAAATGAGATTTCATGGCAAAAGAGATTTCATTTTAGTTTTGACGCACATGATGGGCCAAAGGGCCTGTTCATATGCTATGTTACACAGAAAGTGCGCTGCAGGAACTCAGCAAGCCAGGCAACATCTTTGAAGGGGAAGAAAGGATGAGGATGCTAGAGGATGCTGGGCAGAGATTACATCTGTAGGTGAGTGATGACTTGGAGGGTATCCTTTCACACCGCCCCCCCCCCCAAATTAAGGACATCTTCAAAGTTCAGAATAAACACACTCAGGGTAAATGAATCTCAAGGTCACAGACATACACGACCTATAAGAACATATATGTCACCATATGCTATACTACCCTGAGATTCATTTTCTTGCAGGCATTGACAGAACAAGCAGATACAGTGGAATCAATGAAAATCCACACACACAAAGACTGACAACTAATGTGCAAAAGAAGACAATCTTTGCCAATATAATATAATGATAAGTAAGTAAATAACATACTAAGAATACAAGTTGTGGAGTTCCCTAGGTTGTGGAACTGAGGTGAGTGGCATTATCCACGTGGGTTCAGGACTCTGCTGGCTGAAGCTTTCCTGCACATGCAGTACCCATCACCCAAGCACCTCACCATACCCGACATGGCGTGATACATCAAATATTTATCACCGGCCATTATAGCCAGTGATAGATAAACTGATTTTGAACACTTCTCGTCTGAGCTCACTGCGGAGAAGATCGTTTGGGCTACTGAACTCAGGAATGGTGACAGTGCTACCCCAGAGTATTTCTACATTACAAGGAGGTTTTGAAACCGTTACATCGCTTCGCCCTTGCCAGGTACAATGGAAGAAAGTTACGGGAGAGAGCAACAGGGACTTTCCCCCTCTGTTTCTCTCATTCTAGAGATACTACCCGACCCACCAAGTGTTTCCAGCACATTCTGATATTTTTCTTCATAGTCTCACATTTTACGGCTGTTAAACCCGAAACCTGATTTTGACTGGAATTATAAAGCCACACGAACTAACCTGTCGGTTTCCACGCCTGCACAACAACCTCCCTAGCGCCCCAGACCATCCCGCTGTAAACCCTCACCAGAACCCAAACCCCGGTGTCAGATACCATGGATGGAGCATATGACTATCACGTGGGCCTTAGGCGAAAAGACCTTCAGTGCCGCGAAATTCTGGCTTCTGGACTTCCAGTCGACCAATCAGAGACAAGGAATCCAGCCAATCCGGGTCTTACAGAGTACGCACACAATGCTGGAATGCTCGAAGTACCCAATCGGGCTCCCGTGCCGGGTTAATGGTCGAGCTCGCAACTCGGCATCGTAAGGAAAACACTGCCAGCTCCAGTTTAAATTCCCATGCGGAATATTGTGGAGGATCAAATACCCAAACCCAGCACAGCCCCCATTTCTCCCATTTAGCCAGTATCAGTGTGGTGGTCCTTAGGACCCAGCAGACCTCAGGACCCACAGCCCACAGTGTTTCTGTTCCGTTGATGGGTAGCGATCACGATTGAAAATAAAGTGGAAATAAAAAAAGTGTTTGGAAAGAGGTGAAACGCCATCAGTCATTAGAAAAGCATTAGGCTACAGACAGTCAACGATTGGAATAATTTTAAAGGATAAAGGATAAAGTGAGAATAATGAAGCATGTGAAAGGCCCTGCCCCGATGAAAGCCTCAATTATTACTAAGCAACACAGTGGTTTAATTATTGGAATACATATGTTTCTTAAGTGTTTTATATGAATAGAAAGGTAAAATATATACTGTACTATATACTAAGACAAATGTTTGAGTAACTGACGCTAAATAATACCAGATGTATTTGTTCTGACTTACGCACAAATCCGACTTAAAGACGGACTCAGGAACAGAACTCGTATGTAACCCGGGGACTGCCTGTATCGAATATTAATTGCCCAATAATAAAATCTAAGATTTGGCAAAGCCAAAACACCTTCCTTTTTTGATTTCTGTAAATATTTCTTACTTACCCTGGGATTTCTATACTGCCATATATATGAAGAAATTTTAGAATCAATAATATAAAAAAAAGATTTAGGAATACAAATTGATACTGCCTGAAATAGATACAGAATTTTAGGTAAAATAAACATCTTAATAGCATTAATTCTACCAATCAAAGTTAAGGACAGTGGGGACCATTTAGTAAACAGCTGTTTAACATGATCAATTAAAGGTAGAAAATTAACTTTAAATAGATCCTTATACTTCTTAGTAATTTTAACCCCCAAATAAGTAAAATAATCAGTAACCAATCTAAATGGTGATTGTCTATAAATTGGAACTTGCATATTTAATAGGAAAATCACACTCATCAAGATTCAATTTATAACCAGAAAAACTTCTAAACTGAGCAAGTAGTATTATTACTGCAGGAATGGATTTCTTTGGGTTAGAAATATATAATAACAGGTCATTCTATAACCTTCTATAACTGTGTAGTGGAGAGCATTCTGTCTGCTTCCATCAGCACATGGTATGGGATTCCTGGTGCACAGGACTGTAAAAAGTTGCAGAGGGCTGTAGACTCAACCAGTTCCAACATGGGCTTAAGACTCCTCCCATCAAGGACACACTCAAGAAGGCATAATCTATAATTAAGGGCCTTCACTATCCGGGACACGTGCTTTTCACGCATCTACCATTGCGGGAGTAGTACAAGAGCTTTAAGACCCTCACTCGATGTTTTAAGAATATCTTCTGCCCCTCTGCCATCAGATTTCCGAACAGTCCATGAAAACTACGTCGGTATTTCTCTTTAGCAGTAATCTCTGAAATTTATAGTAATTTTACGTCTTTGCACTGACTGCTGCCACAGAACAATGAATTCTGGTTCACAGCTCAGTAAGAATAAACCTGGAGTTTGATTGTTAGAGGATGCTGGGCAGAGATTACATCTGTAGGTGAGTGATGACTTGGAGGGTATCCTTTCACACCGCCCACCCCCCCAATTAAGGACATCTTCAAAGTTCAGAATAAACACACTCAGTGGAAATGAATCTGAAGGTCACAGACATACACGACCTATAAGAACATATATGTTACAGGGGAGAGCAACGGGGACTTTCCCCCTCTGTTTCTCTCATTCTAGAGATACTACCCGACTCACCAAGTGTTTCCAGCACATTCTGGTATTTTTCTTCATAGTCCCACGTTTTACGGGTATTAAACCCGAAACCTGATTTTGACTGGAATTATAAAGCCACACGAACTAACCTGTCGGTTTCCACGCCTGCACAACAACCTCCCTAGCGCCCCAGACCATCCCGCTGTAAACCCTCACCAGAACCCAAACCCCGGTGTCAGTTACCATGCGACTTCCACATGGGTCTTGAGCGAAAAGACCTTCAGTGCCGTGAAATTCTGGCTTCCGGACCTCCAGTCGACCAATCAGAGACAAGGAATACAGCCAATCCCTGGTTTTATTCTTTTTTTAAGCAATCAGCGATTTTATACTTGCTGCCATTCCTCCTGCCGTGTTGCGGATAACGGAGCACTAAGTACAAACTTATGTCGGGAAAATAGAAACGCGCAATAAAATAGCATCCCAGACATTGAGCTGCGGAAGATCTGCGGTCGAACACAACTTGAAGCCTGTCTCCAGGACGGCTGTAAAAAAGCGACATCGCGGCTTGAGCAAAACCAAATGCTGGAGGAACTCGAGGAAATCTGCAGATGCTGGAAATTCAAACAACAACGCACACAAAATGCTGATGCCTTCCTGGGCGAGGGTCTCGGCCCGAAACGTCGACAGCGCTTCTCCCTGTAGATGCTGCCTGGCCTGCTGTGTTCCACCGGCATTTTGTGTGTGTGTTGTTGCTGGAGGAACTCAGCAGGTCAGGCAGCATCTATAAGCTTTGGATTTCCAGTGTCTGCAGTTTCTCTTGTGAGCTCAGTATATTGTTTTTCCTCCAGCCCTGCCGAGAGGTTTCCGCCCGAAACATCTTTTTCCATGATGCTGCTGAGTTCCTCCGGCCCTTTGTGTGCGTTGCTGAGATTTCCAGTATCGGCAGATTTATCTCTGCGCTCAGTTTTTTATCTCTCCAGCCCTGCCGAAGTGAGGTAGTGTTCATAGGTTCAACGTCCATTCGGAAATCGGATGGCAGAGGAGAAGAAGCTGATAGGTTATAAAATTATGGGAACTTTAAATCATACAGACGGTCAGAATCTCCCCCCACCGCCGTACAAGTGACAAATACTGGAAAATTTATGGTGGGGGAGGGGGATTTTAAGGGAGGTGTGCAGGGCAAGTGTTTTTTTATACAGAGAACGGTGGAAGCAGACACAATGCTTTTTAAAGTGCAGCAGCTGGAAGGAAATGAGATTTCATGGCAAAAGAGATTTCATTTTAGTTTTGACGCACATGATGGGCCAAAGGGCCTGTTCATATGCTATGTTACACAGAAAGTGCGCTGCAGGAACTCAGCAAGCCAGGCAACATCTTTGAAGGGGAAGAAACAGTCAACGCCTCACGTCGAAACCGTTCATCAGAACTGGAAGGGAAGAGGGTACAAGCCAGAGTAAGAAGGTGGGTGGGAGGAGAATGAGTACAAGCTGCCAGGTGAGAGGTGAGACTGGGAGGGGACAGGTGGAAGAGGTGACTGCCTGAAGCAGGTGGAATCCGAGAGAAGAGCAGAATGGATCATGGGAGAAAGGGAAGAAGGGACACAGGAGGTAGGTGATGGACATGTGAGGAGAAATGAAGGGGGAAGGGAAAGAAATTGCCAGGTTAGAAAAATCAATGTGTTCATACTGATCTATGTTCTATATTCAGTAACACTCGTGATGTCATCAGAAAAATGATGATGTTAATATTTCAGCTTATTTTATGGGAGCTGAGATATTAAATATACTGCTCTCCATTCTCCCTGACCTGCAAATTTTAACAAGTGTTAATTCTGCGTTTTCTGTTAACCATTTAGACATCACTCTAATCTCACAACATGTCTCTGCGAGAGCTTCACTTTCATCCACAACTTCACTAAATCAGCTCTTGCATACACCTACACAGTTCAATAATCTTTCTGCCTATGTAACTGAAATATGCCAGTGGCTACATTTCATGAACGTCATTAAGAGGTATGGTAAGTCGCTAAAATATCTTGCATATTTCTAGAAATGTACCATGGGAGCTTTGTGACTGCTGGAATCAGCGTCTGGTATGGAGATGCCAATCCACAAAATCAGAAAAGGCTACGAGCTTTCTAAGCTCGGCCAGCGCTATCATGGGCACGAGCCACCCCAGCATTGAGGACTCCTTCAATAGGTGGCATCCATTATTAGAGACCCCCATCATCCAAGACATGTCCGCTTCTTACTGATACCATCACGGAGGAGGCAGAGGAGCCTGAAGACACACACTCACCATTTTAGTCCTGATGAAGGGTCTCGGCCCGAAACATCGACAGTGCTTCTCCCTATAGACGCTGCCTGGCCTGCTGTGTTCCACCAGCATTTTGTGTGTGTTGTTGTTTGAATTTCCAGCATCTGCAGGTTTCCTCGCATTTGCACCGTTTTAGTCATAGTTTTTTCCCCTCTGTCATCAGTCTTCTGAATTGACAATGGACCCGTGAACGCCACCTCAGAATTTTTTTTCTTTTTGCACTGCTTAGTAAATTAAATTTTCTTTTTTTTTGCATATAATCATTGTATCTTACAGTTTTCATTACTATGTATTGGAATTCACTGCTGCTTCAGAAAAACAAATTTCACAACATGTACCAGAAGTGTTAAAACTAATTTTAATTCTGGTTAATTCTAACAAATTTCTACACAAGTACGCTGGAGATTCCAGCTGCTTACATCACCATCCCCATAGAGAGATCACTGCACAAGATCAGAAAAAGCTTCGCAGGTTTCTAAGCTCAGCCAGCTCCATCATGGGCACTGGCCTCCTCACCATCGAGGACATCCTCAAACGGCGATGCCTCAAGAAGGTAGCATCCATTGTGAAGGACCCTCACCATCCAGGACATGCCTGCTTTCTCATTACTTGCATCAGGGAGGAGATACAGGAGCCCTAAGACATTAAGAACAGCTTCTTCCCCTCCGCCTTCCAATTTCTGAATGGTCCATGAACACTAACTCACTACTTTGCTTACTTTGTGGCATGACTTATTTTTGTGTGGCTGGGGGGAGATACATCTCCACCAAAGAATGTGTAAGACACTCCTTCCCTCCGCCAGCCTGCAGGTCACCCTTGTAGCACCCGCTTAGCGACTCTCCCCCCCCAAAAAATTAGGGCCACCTGAAGCCATAGGAGCAGGTGGTGGATGGTTAAACGAGCAGCTGGTGCTCATCATAAGTCCTAGTTATATGACCACTGATCGCAGGGAGACAATCTGAAGAGTGTTGATAATGTTTGGGGTCACCCATCTTGTAAAGACACTGACCAGAAAAAGACAATGGCAAACCACTTCTGTAGAAAACATTGCCAAAAACCATCATGGTCATAAGACTATGATCACCTATATCATATGATATGACACAAAATTGATGATGATAATTTCTTTCTATATAACCTTATTGTAATTTATAGTAATTTTTTATTTATAATGCTGATTGCTGCTGCAAAGCAAAAGATTTACTGAGATATGCCAGTGATAATAAACCTGATTCTGCAGAATTTGAAACATTACTTCCAAAACAAGATTGGTGTCATTTACAATAAAACCAGTGACTCAGAGCACTCCACTGGAGCCACAGAAACAAGCCATTCAGCCCAACTCATCTATGCCTACTACAGCATCCTCTCTGCTAGTCCAATGACTCGTTTTGGCCCATAACTCTCCAAGCCTCTCTGTGTACCTATCCAAATGCCTCTTAAATGCTGCAATTGTACCCGCCTTGACCACTACCTCCGGCAGCTCTTTCCAGGCACTTACTACCCTTTGTGTGAAGAAACTGCTTCTCAGGTCTCTCCCAACTTATCTTGTATCTGTGCCTTCCCAACTCTAGGGAAAAAGACTATGACTATCCACCTAATCCATACCCCTCATGATGTCATAGATTTCTATGAGGTCAGCTCTTGGCCTGCTACATCAATTGCCCTTCCTCCAGTTAAAGTATGACACTGACCTGTATTCTCTGCTCCCTTTCCATTGTGCAATCAGCTACCCAAATTACCAGATCAACATAAGACTTAATTACTTACTGCCAGTCACGCCCCTGGTGCTTCTGGCAGCAATGAAGGTCCTTCATCTCTGGTGGTGTTCAGGGCTTCCTTCATCGTGACTATAGCTTCCATTTTCCATTTTTAAATCTTTTTTATTTATGATTATTGAAGATCAACAAAAAAAGATACATTAAGGCAATATGTCATTATGTACAATAAATAATTAAATTAGCAAATAACTGATTAACAAAGCTAAGCAATATATCAATAATAATATGAAAAAATAAAGTGTTAAGAATTTTTTTTTTGAAAGAAAAAGAAGGAAAAAAACCCTACTAACTGAAAAAAAAACTGAGAAAAAAACCCTTTGGGAGCTATACATCATACAAGCCTCCATTAAAAAAATCAATCCGCCAACTCAAATCCATTTAAAGAAAAATCGCATGGAAACCATATTAATTAACTCAAATCAGATGATAGTAGCGGGTGAATGAACCCCACCTTTTCTCAAAATCAAATCAAGAATCAAAAGTTCGACTTCTGATTTTCTCCAAACTAAGACATAACGTCACCTGAGAGAACCATTGTATCAAAGTAGGAGCAGAAGCATCTTTCCATTTCAACAAAATAGCCCTTCTGGCCAATAATGTAACAAAACTAATCCTATAAATTAAAACTAACCCCAATCCTCCCACCACCCCAAAAAAGCCTGAAATTCGGCAAAAAAAGCTGAAATGCATCCCCATAGAGTAAAAAAGAGAGAGACTCCGCGAGCTGCCCATTTTATAATAGTGGTTTTAAAAAGCTTTCCTTAATTCCTCTCCCCAGTTACAAAGAAAACAACATACGACCCTAAAATAGAAAAGCCCTGCAGAGGAAAACAATATTTTGCTAAATATAAAAAGCCAAACACTACAGAGCAACACACCACCGTGGAAAGTCATATTAACTGGTTCTTCTGCCCACTTACAGGCCTTGCTTCTAACTGATCTATATGCAATTTAAATATCAATTTGCTTTAATGCCTTCCATTGCCTTCCAGAGTATTATTGTGCTGGAACAATGGACACTGGTGAGGCTGAGTAATCATTAAAACATGGAACGGATTCCCAGCTGAAATGGTTAATACAAGAGGACTCAATTTTACGGTGATCAGAAAAAAGTATAGGGATCTCAGAGAGGTTTTTTTTCATAAATCAGTGGGTACGGAAAGATCTGCCATGTGTAGTCATAGAGGCAGACACAGTAAGGACATTAAAGAAACTCCTAGATAGGTTCATAATGAGAGACGAATAGAATTCTCTACAAAACGGAAGCATTAACCTAATCATAAAGTAGATTGAAAGGTAAGCAGAACATCATGGGCCAAAGGGCCTGTACTGTGCAGTATTGCTCTACAACATCTGGTTCCCCATATCCAGCATAAAAGTTCAGAGAAAAAATGTTTATACTTAATCCTTAAAAACAAGCTGGGGAACACAGAAACAATCTCCAAAGATGCCAAAACAATAAAATTAAACAAAGAGAAAAATGCCTATGTAATCTCCATTGAAGAAAAATCAGCACCATTTTCCATTTAACTAACACGCCCATCGAAAAACTTTAAAAAAAAACTAATTATCTATTGACTAAGCACTCCCAACTATATATAAGAAAAAAAACCTTATGAACTATGGAAACTATCACTTAATTAATGAAAAAAGGAGGATAAAAGCAAATAATCAAACAATCTGTCCGTTGTATTAATTCGCTCAGTAGAACAAACCGATTTTAAAAAAGTCATTCATTCACGTCAAAAAGTTCACATCTTCTTTAAATGGTCGATCGATCAAAGGACATCTGAAGCAAATCAGAAATATTCAAAGCTTATTTTCTTTCCGAAATGACAATTATTCAGCAGACCTAAAACCATTCAAACCTCGGCTACAACTGGAATAAAGTTAACATAGTCCAATCCTACTTTGGGGTTGAGAAAAAACACGTGGAGTCAAATCTTTGAGAAGTAATTTTAATCGGGCTGGATATTGAAGTGATGGGAATAATCCCTTATCATAGGCTATCTTCATGGTTGGAACAAATTTAGACTGCAGGTCCATAACTTCCCGTGGGTAATCTTCATAAAAACGAATCTTGGAGCCTTTAAATTTAAAAACTCTGTGTTTCCTGGCATATTTTATGATTTGGTCTTTAACTTTGAAACGAAGGAAGCAGACCAAAGCTGACCTTGGTTTATCCCGGTTCCGAGATTTCGAAGTGAAAATTCTGTGTGTTCTTTTGATGTCGGGAAGTTGAGGTAAAATATCTGGAAACAGAAATTGAAACAAGTTAGCAAAATAGCCTAATAAATCTCCAGTCTCAGATCCTTCCTTCAATCCAACAATTCGAATATTATTCCGACGAGATCTTGCTTCCAAATCGATAATCTTCTGTTAATCTTTGAGACTTTTGAGCTGAAATCTCCATGATTTGACACTTTGCCTCTTTAAGTTCAGAATTCAGGGAAATATTATTTTACTGCACAAATTGAAAGCTCTTGTAATGACTTCATCTCAGAATAGGTAGCATCAAGTTTACCGTGTTGTCTATCTTCTTGTCGAGACCCGTCAGCGAATATTCTAGAAGCTCAGCCCAAGCTGGTGCTCCCTCCAGCTTTTTCCCCTTTCCATTGCTGGGTTCAGGAAGCTGCTTTCCACTTCTTAAAGATTGTGACATAGTAACAACTATTACCCTCTAAGATCCAACAAATAAAAGTTAAAAATTCGAAGTTTAAACTGGGGAAAAGGAAGAATTAATTGCAGCCACACAAATCCTTGTGTCAGTCCATAGACAGTAGGCGGAGTCTCCCTGTGACTATAGTTTCCTCTCGGTTTTCACTACTGTCAGTCATGCAGGTCCCGGGTGAAGATTTGGGAATACCGTCACACTCAGATGTAGAAAGACTCTTCATTGGTGCTTCCATAATAATTTTTGTTTTATCAGTCAGGGTTATTAGCCCTGAGCTGAACCCCCAGAACTGGAGGATCAGTGAACCATTCTTAGTCTGGCCTCTACCCTTTGACCTGTTTGGCCTGGGTGACCCTACCAAGAGCCAAATCATAAAGCCATGACTCCAGCTAACAGAACTCTCTGGGTCATCGAGGCACGCAAGCTTCGAAACCCTTGTAGTCCTCTTGGAGGATGACCATAAAACACAGGACCAGAATCGTGGCATTCTGGTTACCGGATGTTGGAGAACACATTGTTCATTCCATCGTGTTGTAGATCACTCTGGCAGAGTGAAACAGGAGCCACTGCCCAGCTCAGTCTGCAAGGTTGAGTGCATGTCCCTGTCTGTACCAATGGTGCTGATGTGGAGATGATACAGAATTTCGAATTTTTTGGTGTAAATATCACCAAATAATTTGCACTAGTCCAGCCACATTGACTTTCTGGTGATGAATCCTCAACAGTGTGCCCACTTCCTCAGGAGAGCATAAGGACATAAGACATCAGAGAAGAATTAGGCCATTCAGCCCATCAAGTCTGTTCCAGCATTCGATCGTCTGATTTATTTTCCCTCTCAAACCCATTCTCCTATCTTCTGCCTGTAACCTTTGATGTCCTTACTCTTCAAGAATCTATCATCATCCACTCTAAGTAAAGATTTGGTCTCCACAGCCATCTGTGGTAAGGAATTCCAATGATTCACCACCCTCATGCTAAAGAAATTCCTCATTTCTGATCTAAAGGAACATCCCACTCTGTCCTTGTCTTAGACTCTCCTACTATCAGAAACTTTATCTCCCCATGCCCACCTTATCTAGGTTTGTCAATATTCAATGCAATTTCTCCAAACCCCCATTCTTATAAACTTCAGTGAGTACAGACTCAGTGGCATTAAATGCTCTTCATACACTAATGCTTTCATTCCCGGGATAATTCTTGTCAACCTCCTCTGGACCTTCTCCAATGCCAACACATCCTTTCTTAGATATGGGGATTAGGAGGGTAAAAAGTTCAGCAAGTCTTTGTTGGCTTGCACTAATTTTTAGCAATGCACCATAGAAAGCAACCTTTCTAAATGTATCACAGCTTGATATGGCTACTATGCTGCCTAAATTGCTGAGAGTTGGGGATCATAACCACAAGAGATTCTGCAGATGCTGGAGATCCAAAGCAACACACAAGATGCTGGAGGATCTCAGCAGGCAGCATCTTATGGAAAAGAGTAAACAGTTGACGTTTCAGGTCAAGACCCTTAATCAGGACCGGAAAGGAAGGGGAGTAGAAAGGCGGGGGGAGGGGAGGAAGAAGTACAAGGTGGCAGGTGAGAGGTGGAACTGGGGGGAGGGAGGGGTGAAGTAAAGAGCTGGGAAGTTGGTTGGTGAAAGAGGTACAGGAGAAGGGGGAATCTGATAGGAGAGGACAGAAGACCATGGATGAAAGGGAAGATGGAGGAGCTCCAGAGGAAGGTGATGGGCAGAAGGAGAAAGGGTGAGTGAGGGAAACAGGAATGAGGAATGGTGAAGGAGAGGAAGTGGGGCCAATTACCGGAAGTTTGAGAAATCGATGCAGATGCTGGAAATGTAGAGCAACACACACAACAATGCTGGAGGGGCTCAGCAGGTCGGGAGCAATCTACTGTCGATGTTTCAGGCCGAAACCATGGAGAAGGCTGCCTGACTCTCCGAGTTTCTCTACCATTTTGCATGTATTACTCCAGAGAGTTGTGGGCACAACTCAGCACATCGCAGGCTCTCCATCACCGGCTCTGTCTACACCTCCCACTGCCCCAGGAAAGCAGCCAACATAATCAAGGAACCCTCCTAGCCTTTGTTCTGGGAGAGAAGAAAAACACCTTGCTCTCTTAATGCTGGTGCTCAAAGCAGTTGTTTATTTTAAACTGGAACTGATTTACAGAGTCTTAGCCCAAAGGGCGTGATTGCTATTGCTGTCCGGTTTGGTGCAGCACCCTCTCACATACACAGAAACGACAGCCAACAGTCAGGTCAACAGCAAAGGTCATTGGCTGCAGTCTACCATCACTGCAGGACTCGCCAGTGTCCAGGACAAAGAAGCGGGCGGAAAAATTAAGGCAAACACTACCCACCCTGCAAACTGCCTTTTCCAAAAGCTCACTTCTCAAAAGCGCGAGAGAATTGTTAAAACAAAAACTTCACGCCACCTTATAAGTTTCTTGCTCCAGGCAGTTAATCTGATCGACCATCCTAGTTAACCCACTATTACCCCCATCCCTGCACTGCACTTTCAACCAGTTTTTTAAATGCCGTTTGCATTGTAAATGGATGCTGGTATTTTCATATTTGTGCCGGCTGGTGGTATATTGATTTCCATACTGGGCTTCAAGGCGAGTGATCCTAGGTTTGGATCTGTCCAGCTCCTTGCACACTTTCCATCCAGCTTCGAGCTAGCAACTTGGCCTCATAAAAAACAAACAACGTGCTAAAGAAACTGTAAGGTTGCCACCCAATGCATCACAAGGCTCGGGAAGGAACAGCAACTTAAGTACTTACACGCATTTTATTCCATATCTGTACTTACACCTCTAAATTTATATTTTATATAATTCTTTACTCTTTATGATAATGGAATGTTGTTTTTTTTTGTTGCATGTCGCACCAACACACTTCAGCAAATTTCCTGAATATGGCGAATAAAGTGATTATAGTGGAGAAGTTGCAGAGATTCACCAGGATATTACCTTGGGATGAAACTCCTTAGCTATGAGGAGAGACTGGATAACTTAAAAAAAATTAAAAACTAGGAGTAGAATTAGATCATCTTTCCCATCAAGCCTGCTCTGTCCTTTATTAAGATTATATCTGATCCGGCCGTGTATTCAGTTTCACCGACCTGACTTTTTCCCATAACACTTAATTGCCCGCAATGCAAAAATCTATCTAACTGTGTCTTAAATATATTTAATGAGGAAGCCTCTACTGCTTCCCTGGGCAGAGAATTCCACAGATTCACTACTCTCTGGGAAAACCAGTCTCTCCTCATCTGCATCCTAAATCTATTCTCCTGAATCTTGTGGCTATATCCTCTAGATACCAGTGGAAACAACTTTCCTGCCACTACCTTATCTATCATTTTCATAATGCTGTATGTTTCTGTAAGTTCCCTTCTCATATTTCTGACTTCCAGCAAGTACAGTCTCAGGGGACTCAATTTCTACTCATAGGTTAACTCCCTCATCTCCGGAATTAATGTGGTGAATCTCCTCTGCAGCGCCTCCACAGCCGGTATATCCTTCCTCAAGCAATGAGACCACAACTGCCCAGTAGTCCAGGTGTGACCTTACCAATACCCTGCACATTGCAGCATAACCTCCCTGCTGGAAATCCAGTCCCTATACAATAAGGGCCAACATTCCATCTGCCTTCTTGCCAACTTATTGCACCTGTAAGCCAACCTTTTGCAATCCATGCACAAGCACTCCCAAGTCCCTTGGCACAACAGCATACTGCAGCCTTTCACCGTTTAAATAATAATCTTGTCCTCCATACCCCACTCTGGCCTTTTACTTCTTCTCACCTCCCTTTTACTTTCCCCTGGGTCCCCTCTTCCTTCCCTTTCTCCTATTGTCCATACTCCTCTCCCATCAGATTTTTTCTTCTCCAGCCCTTGACCTTTCCTTGCTACCTCACTTATCACCTTTCAGCTAGCCACCTTACCCTTCCCCCACCTTTTAATTTGGACACCTCCCCTCTTCCCATTCAGCCCTGACAAAGCGTCTTGGCCTGAAACATCAATTGTTTATTCTTATCCATCGATGCTGCCTGACCTGCTGAGTTCCTCCAGCATTTTGTGTGTGTTCCTCTTGATTTTCTCCTGTTTGTAATCTGAGCTTCTGTTTTTCCTTTTAAAGTGGATGATCTCATATTTAGAAACATTGTACTCCATCTGCCAGACTCTTGTCCATTCACTTAACCTATCTATATCTCCCTGCTGACCTTCCTCATCCTCTGCACAATTTGATTTTCCACCTAATTTAGTGTCATCAGCAAACTTAGATACACTAAACTGAGTCCAAGTCATTAATGTACATCATGAACAGTTAAGCTGTGTCTGTTTTCCTTGGAGCAGAGGTGGCTGAGGGGGGACTTGATAGAGGTGTATAAAAGGAGCCTAGGTAGTAGGAAATAAAAATAGATGTTGTTAATTCTCACTGCAGGCAGCATCTATGGAAAAAGAAACAGTCAAGATTTCAGGTTTTAGAAGCTTTGCCCCTAAAATATCATGTTTCTCTCTCCACAGATGCCGTCTGACCTGCAGGGTTATTTCCAATCACAAACAAGAGACGATTTGCAGATGCTGGAAATGC
The DNA here is from genome assembly GCF_030144855.1 of Hypanus sabinus. Lineage (NCBI taxonomy): Eukaryota > Metazoa > Chordata > Chondrichthyes > Myliobatiformes > Dasyatidae > Hypanus > Hypanus sabinus. The sequence goes on along the minus strand of NC_082712.1, from coordinate 90,167,749 downwards.
AAGAAACACATACAAAATGCTGGAGGAACTCAGCAGGTCAGGCAGCCAAGTTCAAGGTTTAAAAGTTCAAAGTAAATTCATTATCAAATCACATATAACCCTGGCATTTGTTTTCTTGAGGCACAGTCAATAGATCCAATAACCATAACGGAATCATCGGAAGACTACGCCAACAGAGTGGACAACCAGTGTCCAAAAGACAACTAGATGTTAAACAAAGCAAAAAATAATTAAAATAATTAATAAGCAATAACTGAGAATATGAGATGAAGAGTCCCTGAAAGTGAGTCCATAGCTTGAGGGAACAGATCTGTGATGGGGCAAGTGAAGTTGAGTGAGGTTATGGCCTCTGGTTACAGACCCTGGAGGTTGAGGGGTAATAACTGTTCCTGAACTTGGTGGTGCTGTCCTGTGGCTCCTGTACCTTCTCCCTGATGGCAGCAGTGGGCAGCGAGAGCATAACCTGGGTGATGGTGGCCCCTGATGATGGATGGTGCGTTTTTGTAGGATTTTCCATTCAAGGTCTAATGTGCTGGGACCTCTGGTGCTACAGGTTATATGCTGATGTTAATTGGGTAGGGATTTCTTCAAACAAGCCTGACTGAAATCTCTGACGATGATTTGAAATGAATCGGGGGGAAACGTTTCTTCTTTATCACACCCCCACTGTTTGCCTTTTCTGAATCAGCAGTTCTGCCCATTGTACGAAGACAACTGTTTATTCCTCTCTGCAGATGATGCCTACCCGCTGAGTTCCTCCATTGTGTCGTGTGTGTGTTCCCCTTAATTTCGCACATTGCTCTAAACCTATGGCTTCTAATTTTCGTCTCACAACCTGGGGAAAAAAACCTGCATGTATTTACCCTGATTATTCCATCTACATATGAACGGTCTCTCTCTTCCCCTCTCACTCAGTGAAGCTGCCTACGTATGGATGGTCTCTCTCTCTCTCTCTTGATGCTGCTGGAGGATGGTGTCAGACTGCTTGGGTTTTGGGCAAAGTTCAATTGACATTGGCTATGGAATGGACTCTGTAGTTCATGTTATGCTGTGTTTCTGGTTTCTGGACACTCAGTTTCTTGTTGCTGTTCCGGTGCTATTTTGATCGAGGCAGGCTAGAGATGTGGCCTGCAGATAACGGCGCTGGATTGAACTGAACTGAATATGCCTGGACTCTTTAGATGTCTCTGTGATTTGGCATTTTGTACTCTGTGTTTTTCACTCATTCTTTTTCCTGCTGTGCATGTGATTTGTTCTTTCTTTTCTGCATTGGGAGTTTGATGTTTTTCTTTAAACTGGTTCCATGGTGTTTCTTTGTTTTGTGGCTGTCTGTGTGAAGACAAATCTCAGGGTTGAAAACTGCAAACATATTTTGATGATAAATGTACTTTGAATCTTTGAACACCTCTATAAGATTTCTCTCCTCCTGCACTCCAGGGAATAAAGTCCTAGCCTATTCAACCTTCCCTTATGACTCAGGTCCTCGAGTCCTGACAACATCCTTGTAAATTTAGAGAGGAGATTTCGAGGAGAAATTTTTCACCCAGGGGGTTCTGGAACTTGCTACTTATTGCCTGAGGGATTGGTGGAGGCAAAGACGCTCCCAAACTTTAGGAAGTATTTTCATTGCCAAGGGATAGGAAGCTACAGAACAGGTGAATCAAACCCAAGAATTATTATCTCTGACTTATTGTATGTGCAATGAAGTTTGTTGTTTTGCAGTCATAGTGCAAAGATAGACTCAGTGACCTCTTTATTACACTTGTACACCTGCTCACTAATGTCAATCACGTGGCAGCAACTCACTGCATAAAAGCACGCAGACATGGTCAAGAGGTTCAGTTGTTGTTCAGACCAAACATCAGAATGGGGAAGAAATGTGAACAATGTGTCTCTGACCATGGAATGATTGTTGGTTCCTGATAGGGAGGTTTGACCATCTCAGAAACTGCTGATCTCCTGGGATTTTTACACACAACAGTCTCTAAAGCTTGTAGAGAAGGGAGCAAAAAAACAGAAAACATTCTGCGACGGGCAGTTCTGGGGGTGAAAGCGCCATGTTAATGGGCGAGGTCAGAGGAGAATGGCCAGACTAGTTCAAGCTGACAGGAAGGTGACAGTAACTCAGGTAACCACGTTACAACAATGATGTGCAGAACAGCATCTCTGAACGCACAACACATTGAACCTTGAAGTGGATGGACTACAGCAGCAGAAGACCATGAACATACACACAGTGGTCACTTTATTAGGTGCAGGAGGTACCTTGTAAAGTGGCCACTGAGTGTAGAGAATTACTATAAATTACACAACTAAATTAATTGTGCAAACAAAAGGAATAACAAGCTAGTATTACACTCTAAAATGCTGGAGAAACTGATAAGGTCATGCTACATCTGTGGAGGGAAATGAACAGTCAACATTCCAGGCCCAAACCCTTCATCAGGACTAGAAAGGAAGGTGGGGGGGGGGGCAGGTGCAGAAGCCCGAATAAAATGCTATGGGGAGGGGGAGGAGTACAAGCTCACAGGCCAAGTGAGAGGGAGGTTTGAAGTGGGAATGAAGTGAGAAGCTGGGATTTGACACGTGGAAGAAGGAAGGAGCTGAAAAAGATGGGATCTGATAGGAGAGAATAAGGGGGAGGAGGCGAGGAAGTGGAGGGTGATGAGTAGGCTGGGAGGGTGGGGAATAGCAAAGAGGGTCAAGGGTTTTAAGGACTGTTCAGAAATCCGAGGGTGTGGGGGGGGGGGTGAGAAGAAGCCGTTTATGAATCATTGAGTGTGAGTCTTCAGGTTCTTCTACCTCTTCCCTGGTGGTAGTTACAAGAAGACCGGGGTCAGAGATCCGTAAGGGTCTGGGAGTTGATGCCTGAAGGCCAAAATTGAGGCTGAATGGGCTGAAGACCAAAGTTGGAGCCCAATGACTGTGTGATTTTGAGAAGAGGGACTCACCCTGGGTGTGCGAGTGAGCAGACGGGAGGGATGAGTGCATGTCTTGCCGTTGGCATCGTGCTTTGTTTTTCCGTTTGTGTTGTCCCTTGGAACACTGGGTGGGTATGCAATCATTGGTACCGGAATGGCTCAAGGCCGAAGGTGGCCTACCCTGGGTTTAGGGGACTGCAGATGTGGGTGGGTGGGTGGGAGGGTTGGAGGAATGGGGCTTGTTTGGCTGCTGCTGCTTCACCACTTGGTATGGTCCGCGTTGTTCTGCCAAACATGGCGGTGTAGTTCGTTGGTGCTGGAATGTGTGACCACACTTGTGGGCACATCCTTGGGGTTGCACCACAAACAACAGATTTCACTGTATGTTTCAAAGTACTTGTGATAAATAAATCTGATTCTGACTCTGGTACATCTCGGGTGGCGAGATGATGCCACCTTCTCGAGACACCATTATTGAGTAAGCGTGGTGAATGAAATAAGTACCGAACATGATGGGCCGAGAGGTCTGACTGACTCTCTTTAAAACTTACATGAAAACATGGACTAATGCACTCAAACGTGGAACAAGTAGAAAGACAGCGGTTCCCAAATTGAAAGATTCCCAGCCATCACTACTGCAAGGTGTAAAAAGATGACATTTACAGACTCAGGATTATTCATTGTCTTTCTGCAGTGCTCACATGAAAGAAGAACAAATTGATTGCTACCCTGATCTGATGGCAGAGGGGGCAGCTGTTTCCCCCTCCACCATCAGCTCTCTGAACAGATAATGAACCCACGAGCACTACCTTGTAATATCGTACTTATTTATAGCAATTTTTATGTCTTGCTGCCACAAAACAACAAATTTTAGGGAAGTGTCAGGGGTAATAAATCTGATTTCAATGCTCCTGATATTATATTTTGGTATATTTGACCATTCATTTCCAATCCATTTGTTTGAATTCGAAATTAATTTTCCAGCCCCACCCCCCCCCCCAATCAAGACGACAGCAAAAATGAAAATGCGCAAGTCACTCTGTATCATACGTCACCAAGGCTGGTTTATCAGTCTTGTTGAAACGCCGGCCTTGGAGTGGGAGAAGTAAGCAGGCAGACCATTTTCAGCGAGGCCTTTCAGACGGTGAGTGCCAGGGTAACACGGCAGCCCCTGCAGACACTCGCATTCATTACAGCAGTCTGCAGTGCAGGACGTTTGCAGCTTGAGGGAAACCAGGCAGAACAGGGAGGAGGGTGGGTACAGCGACAGAGAAGGGAGGGAGGTGGAAAAGAGCAGGCAGGGGAGGGTGATGCAGGACCATGGAGAACGGGATGAAAGGGATGGGAGATATGAAGAGAGAGGAAGTGGTTGGAGGAAGAGAGAGACAAAGACAGAGGAGATACAGAGGAGACAGATGGTGAGGAGATACAGAAAGGAGAGGATTAGAGAGAGAGTGGTGGTAATAGGGAGATACGGGAAAAGGAGGGGTGAAGGAGCTGGATATAATGAAGGGAGAGCAGAGATATACAAAGGAAGAGAGGGGCAGGGCGACAGAGAGGGATGGAGAGGCAGAGAGGAAGAAAGAATATACAGCAAAATGAGGGGGGAGGTGATGGAGGAAGATAAAGAGATTTATAGGGAGGAAAAGGGAGAGTGGGGAGTGAGAGGAAGCCAGGGACAGAAGCGGGATCGGGGGAGAAAGGGAACGCAGAATAGAGATGGGGGGAGGGGAAGGAGAGAGAGCCCAAGGAAAAAGGAATGGGGGATGGACGAGGGGGAATCACTGAGGGAGATCCAGATAGTATGGACAGATAAGGGAAGGGCATGCAGTCGAGAGTAGCGGGGGTGGGAGGGGTGGGGAGAGGGAGAGGGAGGCGGATGCTGTCGGAGACGGGCACTGTGGCAGAGGGGCTGACTGATGAACAGTGTGGATCCAGCTCCGGCTGGCTGGCTGCCCGCCCCTGGCGTGAGGAGCCGGGCCTGCGGACGGCGGGCCGAGCGCTTTCTCTGCAGGGGCTGCGGGAACCGCAGACTGCAGCGGCGAGAAGGCGAACGGGGGGATCGGGGGATCGGAAGACCGGGAGGTATGGAGGGGAGCTGGGTGGGGGGGGGGGGTGGAGAGAGGAGTGGTGAGGGTGAGGGATGGCAGGAAGGGGGTGACTGGACGGAGGGGAAAGGAGAGGGGTGGGGCGGGATGGCAGGAAGGGCGTGACGGGATGGAGAGGGGAGAGGGGTGGGTGGGGGAGAGTTGTAAGTGGGTGTTGAGATGCAGGAAGGTATTGAGAGTTGGGGAAATTTTGATTGGGGACCGGCTGAGTTAGATTGCCGGGGGGGGGGGGGGGGTGGAGTTAGAGTGGAGCAGTAGGATGGGTGTCGGCACTGATGGTGTGGACATTGTGGAAAAGAGTGTGGGGAAGGGGAAGAGGTAGGGAGAGGAGCCAGGGAAGGGATTTCAGTGGTGGGGTAGTAGTAAGGGATGGGAATTGAGGGAAGTGAAGATTGTGGGGAGACTGAGGGCAGGGGAGTGGGGTAAGGAGGTGAGGTTGAGAGGTGTGAAGGAAGTAGGGAGTGCAAGAGTGAAACTGAGGGCTGGGGAGGTGGTGATCAATGGTGAGGAGGGAGAATGAGGGGTTTGGAGAGGGAGGCTAATTGGAGCCTAAGGGAGAGGGAAGCAGGGACAGGAGGAGGTGTTGAGTGCAGGGAGGGGCAGCAGGGAGTGTGACAGGGCACCAGGAGGGGAGAGAGGGAGAACGGAGAACACGAGTAGTAACGTTGGCTGGTTGGAGCCCGGCCTTGAGGGTGAAGGACCGGAATATGCCAGGGTGTGTGGAGAGGGGATCATGAGGGCACACTACACGGCAGGTGCTTTACTGACCTTGCCTAGTACCCAGCAGGGGCGTGGGGAAGGGTGATGCAATGCGCCCGGAAGGTGTTCAGACATAGTAATCAGCTGCTTGTTCCTGGGTACCAGGCAAGGTGAGTAACACACCAACTGTGGGAGCTTAATGTGGATGAACAGCTCACCAGTCACCTTGTCCCAAGCATCATTTTGTCTCTGTGTGGTTTAATTTACGAATGGGGCAATTAATTGATTTTTCGCGGTCAATGGAGGTCGTTGTGACTTCAGGCAATTCCGCTATGGAAGTACCACACCGGGTGCGGCTACCTCACCCTCAACGTAATGAATTCCTTCCAGAGACACGGATGCTGGAAAAGCACACAAAATGCTGGAGGAGCTCAGCAGGTCAGGCAGCACCTATGGAAATGAATAAACAGTTGACATTTCAGGCCCAGACCTTTCATCAGTTCTGAAAAGGAATGGTGGGTGGGGGGGGGGGGGTAGATGAGGAAGGAGTACAAGCTGGCCAGTGATAGGGGAGATAGGGGAGACCAGCTGAAGGGGAAGGTGGGTGGGTGGAAAAGGAGGGGTGAAGTAAGAAGCTGAAAGGAGATAGGAGAAAAAGGTAAAGAACTGAAGAAGAAGGCATTTGATAGGGGAGGAGAGTGGGCCATGCAATAAAGGCCCACCCACCCACTTACCTTTCCCTTCACCGGGTCTCACCTATCACTTGCCAGCTTGTAGTTATTTCCCGCCCTCCACACACCTTCATATTCTTCCCTATCCTGCTGAAGGGTCTCAGTCTGAAATGTCAACTGGTTATTCCCCTTCATAGATGCTGACTCTGACTCTCCCCTCTCACCCATCACACTCTCTCCCTCCCCCCCCAGTTTATCATTCATGTTCCCGAAATCGCTTCTTAAATTAGAATATATAAGCAACGTGCTTAATTTTAAGACTTATTGAGGCATTGGTCAGACCAGTATCGTGAGTGGCTTTGGTTTCTTGATCCCCCTATATCAGAAAGGATGTGCTGGCATTGGCGAGGCTCCGGAGTAGGTTCATGAGAATGATCCTGGGGATGGAAGGGTTAACGTATGAGGAGCATTTGATGTCTCTGGGCCTGTACTCGCTGGTGTTTAGAAGAATGGTGGGGTGGGGGGGGGGGGATATCCTCATTGAAACCTATCGTATAACAAAAGGCCTAGATAGAGTGGAAGTGGAAAGGATGATTCCTTCAAAGGGCACAGCCTCAGTATACGAGGATGTTTCTTTAGAACAGAGATGAGGAATTTCTTCAGCTAGAGAGTGGTGAATCTGTGGAATTTATTGCCACAGATGGTTGTGAGGGCCAAGTCATGCAGTATATTTAGAGGTTGAAAGATTCTTGATTAATAAGGGCATCAAGGTTGTGGGAAGAAGACAGACAAATGGGGTTGAAAGGAATAATGAATCAGCTATGATGGAATGGTGGAACAGACTTGATGGGCTTCTCTGTCATGTGATCTTATACCTTGCTGCCGAGTTTGGTGTGATCATACCTCTTTGACTACTCTCACACATCTCCCGCTACATAAATGGGAAGCTGTTGTAGCACGAGTAGCTTGGAGGCCTGTCCAAGACCCAAGCAATTACCTGTATACTGGGGGCTCTTGCGGCATGAGTCTGCACTAAGTCTGGAAATCCGTCCCCAAAGGCATGGTGGCAGTGACAGAAGACCCCACCTCCTTGAGGGCAGTAGGGAATAAACAATAAATGCTGGTCTTAGCCAGCGCCAATGCCTGAAAAATAACGCCCGACTGGAAAGGACGTCAGCAACTCAGATACCAGCCGCTCAGTCACCTTGTTCCTGAGCCTCCCAGCTCTGCATATTCTGTGATTGATCAGTTTCCCCAGGGATCTGACTCAGCCTCTGTCCCCACCCTCCCACCTGGCTCACTGCGCTATCCTGTCACACATCCTGCTTCGGGATAGTGACGGGAATTCGGCAAGACCGGGAGACTGATGGATTTGGAACATCTCCAATCCAAATTCTGCATTTGGTTTGCGGGAATTCTGTAGCTGAGAGAGGAGAGGAGCGGGCTTTATTTTTGAACAAAGGGTGTTCCTTGCACGGGTCAAAGTTGGACAGCCTTTGTGGGGAGGTTGCAGGATCATAACATGGAAGTCTGCTCTATGGCCCAACCCGTGGTGTCCCTCTGAATTTGTCCCATTTTCCGTGTTTTGCACATATCAAGGAGCAACATTATGTGCCATATACATTAGGAATGTGGTACACACACACACATATATATAAACACATACATTAGGACTGTGGTATTTTGGTCAGAGCATGACAGGCGACAAAAACAACAATGGTCAACAATTATAAGGAATTATATGAAAGTAACGTTGGAGTTAAAAGTATGGATATGGATAAAATTGGCATAAATACTAAATCCCAGCACATATTTACAATGAAAACCGCATTATAAAATATAGTTAAAAGTGGTGTTTACAGCACAGTACAGATGGGGTTAATAGAGATGGGTGTGGGGGCTAACTAGAATGGTAGATCATATTAATTGCCTGGTGGTAGAAAGTTTTAAGATGGCAAAAAGTTTTTTTTTTAAATAGCCTTGTAGCGTTTTCCAGAAGTGAGCTTTTGGAAAAAGCAGCTTGCAGGGTGGGTGGTGTCCGTATTGATTTTTCCTGCCTGCTTTTTTTATCTTGGACACAGACAAGTCCTGCAGTGATGGCAGACTGCAGCCAATGACCTTTTCTGCTGACCTGACAGTTGGCTGTAGTTTTCATATACTGTGAGAAAATGCTGCATCAAACCAGGCAATAATAGCTGATGTGAGGATGCTGTCTATGACAGCAGTGTAGAATTGCACCAGTATGCTCAAAGTAAGTTTATTATCAAACTATAGATATGTCACTATATACTACCCTGAGATTCATTGTCTTGTGGGCAAGCGCAGTAAGTACAGAGTCATTGAAAAACTGCACTCAACAAAGGCGGACGAACAACCAATGTTTAAAAGACAACAGACTGTGCAAGTACAGAAAAAAAGAAAATAAATAAACAAGCAATAAATGTCAAGATTATGAGTTGTAGGGCCCTTAAAGGTCAGTCTATTGGTTGTGGAAGCAGTTCAGATTTGAGGTGAGTGATTTAAGGTTCAAGAGCCTGATGATTTAATTGTTCAGGGGAAAGTGGAATTTTACCAATTGCCACATATCCCTGTGTGCTATCTCCCTATTGTGACACAATCTGCCACAACTGCTACATTTATGAAGCACTTGGGAGGACACCCTGAAGGATTGGGTCTTAATGTGGGTAGATGAGCAAAAAGACTGGCCTAAACCTGATGGGCTGAATGGCATTTCTCTGTGATCTGTGACTCGAGGTGCATCGTCCTTTGTTTAGGGTGTCAGTGTGGCAGCCCGATCTGTATGCAGACCTCCTTCTGGGTGAAGAGGTTGTCCCTCAGGTCCCCTTTTAACCCATTCCCATCTCATCTCAAGCCTATGCCCACCATTTCTTGAATCCCTAACCCCCTAGGAAGAAGACAGTGTGTGTTCACTTGAAAAACAAAGACAAAGTAAACGAACAATATTATCAAAGTATGCATGTTGTCATTGGAGAGAGTCCAGAGGAGTTTCACAAGGATGATTCCAGGAATGAAGCGGTTAACGTATGAGGAGCATTTGGCGGCCTTGGACATGTACACACTGAATGTGGGGGGACCTCATTGAAACCTCCCAAACTTTGAAAGGTCTAGATTGGGTGGAAGTGGAGAGGATATTTCCTATGGTGGTGGTATCCAGAACTAGAAGGCACAGCTCAGAATTGAGGGGTGACCTTTTAGAATAGAGGTGAGGAGGATTTTTTTTTAGCCAAGGTGTAGTGAATCTGTGGAATGCTCTGCCACAGACTGCGGTGGAGGCCAAGTCTGTTGGTAGAGTTAAGATGGAAGTTGATAGTTTCCTGATCGGTCAGGTCATCAAACGATGTAGATAGAAGACAGGTGTATGGAATTGAGTGGGATCTGGGATCAGCCATGATGGAATGACAGAGCAGATTCGATGGGCTGAATGGCCTAATTCTGTTCCTATGACTTATGGTCTCATATGTCACCATATACTGTCATGAGACTCATTATCTTGCAGAAACTCACAGGAAAATAAAGAAATTCAGTAGAATTTATCAAAATTATACACAAAGTTGGAGAAACAGCCAATGTGCAAAAGAAGACAGATACTGCAAATAAAAAATAAATAAATAATACCGAGAACATGAGTTGTAGATTATTTAAAAATGAGTCTGTAGGTTGTGGAATCAGTTCAGTGATGTGATGAGTGAAGTTATTCACGCTAGTTGATGGTTGTAGGGGAATGAGTGGGTTAACTTAATGAGCGCCAGAAAGCTCTTGTCTTGTACTCGCTGGAGTTTAGAAGAATGACAGGGGATCTCAGTGAAGCCTATCAAATGTTGAAAGGTCTACATAGAGTGGACATGGAGAAGATGTTTTCTATAGTATCAGAGTCTAGTGCCAGAGGGCGCAACCTCTGAGTACAAGGACGTCCCTTTAGAACAGAGATGAGGAGGAATTTCTTAAGTCAGAGGGCGGTGAGTATGTGGGATTAATTGCCATGGACAGCTATGGAGGTCATCATTGGGTATATTTAAAGTGGAGGTTGATAGGTTCTCAATTAGTGCCAAAGGTTATGGGGAGAAGCCAGGAGAATGGAGTTGAGAGGTGTATAAATCAGCCATGATAGAATGATGGAACAGAGTTGATTGGCTGAAAGACCTAATTTTTCTCCTATGTCTTATGGTTTTAATAACTTTTCCTGAACCTGGTGGAGTGGGAACGAAGGCTTCTGTATCTCCTGCCCGTAGTAGTAGTGAGAAGAGCTTAGCCTGGATTTGTGGGCGGGTCCTTGATGATGGATGCTGCTTTCTAATGGCAGCACTCCTTGTAAATGCACTCAGTGGTGGTGGGGGATTTGCCTGTGACGGACTATAACAAGTAGAATTTTCCATTGCTGGGCATTGGTGTTTCTATAGCAGGCCGTGATGCAGTCTGGCAGGATACTCTGCACTATGCATTTATAGATGTCCGTCAAAGAGGCTGCAGTTTACCGGGGATGGGACGGCCAACACCAGTGAGCTCCCTTCTTGCCTCACTGGCTCTCTGGCTGAAGAAATTTGCTCATGACCTCGGTTTTCCACAAGGACAAGGCAGCTTGGCAATCCTTGGCCTCCAAAGCATTACGCACACAAAATGCTGGAGGAACTCAGCAGGTCAGGCAGCATCTACGGAAATGACTTAACAGTTGACATTTCGGGTCGAGACCGTTCCTCAGGAATGGGGAAGATGCCAGAATAAAAAGGTGGGGGGGGAGGGGAAGGGAAAAGAGGATAGCTAGAAAGTGATAGGTGAGGCCAGGTGAGGTGGGTGGGAAAGGTAAAGGGCAGGAGAGGAAGTAATCTGACAGGAGAGGAAAGTGGACCCCCTCTCCTCTCCATCTTTGCTGTTGACAATCTGTCGTCGTGGTGTAATTGCTTCTGTCTCCTTAGACTGGGGATTGCCAAACTTTTTAATAGCATGGACAAATACAATTAACCAAGGGGACCATGGATCACAGGTTGGGGGCCCCTGCCTTAGACCGATGGTCACTCCTTCCTCTTTGAGGGTGAGGCCCTCCTGCAGTTACTCTCCTGTTGGCCCCCCATCATTATTACTAGGGAAGAAAAGTGGAGGGGGTTAAGATATATATTTATCTCAACATGGTGACAGGCTTAGGTGAAAGCAGTGCCTGATCTTGTTGGACCTTTAGTCATTGTACTGATCTTGAAAGTGTACAGAAGAGCTACCTCCTTCCTGGATAACAGTCAGAATCAGGTTTAATGTCACTGGCATGGGTTATGAATTTGTTGTTTTGCAGCAGCATAGAGCAAAGCGTAATAATAATTATAAATTATATTAAGAAATATCATCATTATGTGCCTTTTCATATGACATAGGTGATCACGGTCTTTCCATGACCATGACTGTTCTTGGCAATTTTTCTACAGAAGTGGTTTGCCATTGTTTTCTTCTGGGCAGTGTCTTTAGAAGACGGGTGACCCCATCAACATTCCTCAGAGATTGTCGGCCTGGCATCAGTGGTCACATAACCAGGACTTGTAATATGCATCACCTGCTCCCTTGGCTTCACATGACCCTGACTAGGGGATAAACAGGTGCTACACTTTGCCCAGGGGTGACCTGCAGCCTAACGGAGGGAAGGAGTGCCTTACACCTCCCTTGGTAAAGACCCTGGCATTCTTAGAAATGCACAGTGCCTATAAAAAGTATTCAATGTCCTCCTCCCAGCCCCCGGAAGTTTTCATATTTAATTGTTTTACAGATTTGACTCACAGTAGATCTAATTTGACTCTTTTTGACACTGGTCAATAGAAAAGCTCTTTCATGTCAAATTGAAAGCAATCTCTACAAATTGATCTAAATTAATTACAAATACAAAACACAAAAGAATTGATTGCTTAAGTATTCACCCCTTTCAAGTTAGTAGTTAGTAGCGACACCTCCATTACAGCCTTGAGTCTGTGTGGATAGGTCTCTATCAGCTTTGCACATCTGGGCACTGCCATGTTTCCCCATTCTTCTTTACAAAGCTGCTCAAGCTTTTTAAGATTGTATGGGGATCATGAGCGAACAGCCCTTTTCAAGTCTAGCCACAAATTCGCAATTAGATTGAAGTCTGGACCCCGACTTGGCCCCTCCAGGACATGAACTTTGTTTTTAAGCCATTACTGGCCTAAAATCTTTGGCTTTATGCTTGGGGTCATTGTCTTGCTGGAAAACAAATCTCCCAAGTCACAGTTCTCTTATAGACTGCATTAGGTTTTCTTCCAGGATTTCCCTGTATTTTACTGCATTAATTTTACCCTCTACCTTCACAAGCTGACCAGAGCCTGCTGCAGTGAAGCATCACACTGTGGGGATGCTTCACGGTAGGGATGCTGTGTTTTTGACGATGTGCAGCATTTGGCTTCAGTCTCCCACATGCCTTCTAGCAAACTCCAGCTGAGATTTCATGCGAGATTTTTTTTTTAACAGTGGCTTTCTCTTTGCCACTCTCCCACAAAGCTGTGACTGGTGAAGCACCCGGGCAACAGTTGTTGAATGTGCAGTCTCTCCCATCTCAGCCACTGAAGCTTGTAACTCCTGGTCATGGGCCTCTTCCTCACCAGTCCCCTTCCTGCACAGTCACTTGGTTTTTGAGTATGGCCTGCTCTTGGCAGATTGACAGCTGTGCCATGTTCTTTCCATTTCCTGATGATTAACTTAACTGTACTCCAAGGAATATTCCATGACTTGGAAATGTTCATGTATTCATCTCCTGACTTGTGCTTTTCAATAACTTTTTTTGTAGAGTTGCTTGGAGTGTTCTTTTGTCTTCATGGTGTAGTTTCTGCCAGGATACTGACTCACCAGCAGTTCGACCTTCCAGATACAGGTGTATTTTTACTGCAATCTATTGAAACACCTTGACTGCACACAGGTCTCCAAAAACAGATCTCCATTTAACTAATTGTGTGACTTCTAAAATCAGTGATGATTTGGCGTGTCACATTAAAAAGGGATGAATATATACAAAATCAATTATTTTGTTTTATTTTTGTAATTAATTTAGATAACTTTGTAGAGATGTTTTCACTTTGACATGAAGGAGTCTTTTTCTGTTGATCAGCATAAAAAAAAAGCCAAATTATATCCACTGTGATTCAATGTTGCAAAACAATAAAACATGAAAACTTCCAAGGGGGGAAGGGTTAATACTTTTTATAGACATTGTATATACTAAATTAAAAAGGTAGTGTAAAAAGAGAGCAAAGTGATGTAGCTTACATGGATTCATTGCCTGTTCAGAAACCTAATGGATGAGAGGGAAGAAATGGTCCCTAAAATGCTGAGTACATGTTTTCAGACTCCTGTACCTCCTCTTTCATGGTAGCAGTGAGAAGGCCAAGGGATCTTGTCCCTGGCCCTGAGCAAAGGGCGAGGAGTACAAGGGAGATCCAGAGGAGGCTCACGGGAATGATCCCAAGGGTTGATGTGCGAGGAGTGTCTGACATCTCCGGAAATGTACAATCGTAGTTGATGGAGTTCGGAAGGATGAGGGGGAATCTACTGAAAGTTGTGGATAGAGTGGAAGCGGAGAGGATAATTCCATTGGTAGGAGAGTCTTGGATCTGAGGGCACAGCGTTAGAATGAAAGGGTGTCCCTTTAGAACTGAGATGAGGAGGAGCTTCTTCAGCCAGAGGGTGGTGGAGTTAATTGCCAGAGATGGCTGTGCAGGACAAGTCGCTGGGTGTACAAGGCAGAGATTGATAAGGCAGTTTAGGGATATAGGGAGAAAGCAGAAGAACGGGGTTGGATAAAAATCAGCCATAATTGAACGGTGGAACAGAATTGATTTGATGAATGGCCTACACTGCTCCTCACTCACGGTCTCAGTGTGGGTGAAAACATTGGAGGAACTCAACAGGTTGGGCTATAGAGGTACCAGCCCAAAATGCTGGCTGTCCATTTCCCTCCACGGTTGCTATCTGACTCACTGAATTTCTCCCACACTTTGTGTGTTGCTCCAGATCCCAGTGTCAGCAGACTCTGTCAATGTGGGTGGGTGGGAGCTTCCTGGTGGAGGATTTCGCACACACCCAGAGGGTCATGTTATTCGGTATTCTGCCTGCCCTTCCTGGTGAGCTTTTCCTACCCCAGTATCAGAATCAGGTTTAATATCATTGGCATATGTTGTGAAATTTGTTGTGAGACGCAAGCCAAACTCTTTTTGACTCCAAACAATTGATTTATTGATTATTACAGAATGTCACTCTGGTGCTTCCTGCTCCCTCCCCTTGCCCTTCCCCCTTTCCCAAACATGATTCCCTTCTCCCTGCCCCCTTCCCACTCTCAGCCCACAATAGAGACCCATCTCAGAATCAGGCTTATCATCACTCACACATGTCACAAAACTTGGTTTTGTTTTTGCAGCAGCAGTACAATGCAACACATAAAATTATGTAAGAAGTGATGAAAAGTGTTCATGGCTTCACTGTCCATTTAGAAATCTGATGGTAGAGGGGAGAATCTGCTCCTAAATGATGATTCATTACTGAATGTGTGTCTTCAGGCTCCTGTACCTCCTCCTCAATGGGAGCAATGCAAAGAGGGCATGTCACAAGATCACAAGACAAAGTAGCAGAAGTAGGCCATTTGGCCCATCGAGTCTGCTCCGCCACTCCACCATGAGCTAAACTATTCTCCCATCTAGTTCCAATTTCTGGCTTTTTCCCTGTATCCCTTGATACCCTGACTAATTAGATACCTATCAATCTCTTTCTTAAACACCCTCTTGAGGCACCACCTCTTGAAGCTGACCCTGATGCTGGGGAGGATTGTGCCTGTGATGGAGCTGACTGAGGTTCTAGCCCTCTGCAGCCTTCTGTGACCTTGCACAGTGGCCCCTCCATACTGAGCAGTGATGCCACCAGTCAGAATGCTCTCCGCCAAACACCTAAGCAAGTTAGTAAGCATCGTTGGTAATATACCAAATCTCCTCATACCCCTAATGAAGTAGAGGCTGTTGGTGTGCCTTCTTTGTGATGGCATCAATATGTGGGTTCCCGGATAGATTCTCGGGGGAGGGGAAGATTATACTGGGTGGGGTATTAAAGTGGGATTAGGCTGCAGGGTGTGATTTATTATATGTGGACGGTGGGTTGAGATGTGTTGAGTGTTTTGGATGTGGAGTTGAGGGGAGTGGGAAACATGCATACTTTTATTTCTCTCCCCTCATATCTTTCTCTCCATCTCACTCTATCCTTGCCATCATTTTTCTCTCTTTTTCCATGTTTTCCTCTCTGTCTCTGTCTCTCTGTCTGTCTGTCTCTCTTCTTATCTCTATCTGTCTCTCTCTATCTCTTCTTGCATCTTTGTACCCACCCTCTTGTTGCACTTTTCAATATCACACTCTCTCCCTTTGTCTCTCTGCATGTATCTGTCCCCTCTCTCCGCCTGTTTCTTTGACTGTTCCTCTCTCCATCCCTCCCTTTTCTCCTATCCTCCCGAGACTCTCCCCCATGCTCGCTCACTCTCTTTCTCTCTCAATGTTGCCCATCCTCTTTTGTATTTCCTCTGCAGGTTGGCTCCCGTGCTCCCAGCAATGGCGGCACCCAGGGTCCTCCTGCTGCTCCTCCTCATGACACTCACATTCAGCTCTGCGAAGGGTAAGTCTCCACCACCTCCACTTTCCTCTGACAAGAACGCCCCAACCTTACCACATCTGTGACACGCTCCGATACTCCCAAGCTCCCTGGAAATTGGAGGCTAATCTTTGGTAATCCTCCTTCTCAAACATAGAAGGATCAATTCATTGGAGAATAAGTCTCTGTTTAGTTTCAATGGAGACTCCGTTCATTCAAATACCTGGATATTAGAGGGGTAGCAAAGGTCGGATAGACTGGGAGCGAGGTTAGCCACCAACAATCTCCTGGAGAAACTCTGTGGGACCATAAGACCAGCAAAGGAGCTGAATTAGGCTACTTGCCCCATCAAGTCTGGTCCACCATTCCATCATGGTTCACTCCTCATTTCTCTCAACACCATTCTCCTGCCTTCACCCTTTAATCTTTGATACCCTTAAGAACCTATCAATATCCATCTCAAATATATCTAATAACTTTGACTCCACAGCTGTCTATGACAATGAATTCCAGATTCACCAACGTCTTGCTAAATAAATTCCTCCTCATCTCTGTTCTAAAGGAACATCCTTCTATTCTGAGGCTGTGGCCACTAGTACTAGACTCACTCACCATAGGAAACATTCTCTCTACATTCACTTGGTCTAGGTCAGGGGTCAGCAACCTTTACCACTGAAAGAGCCATTTGGACCCGTTTCCCACAGAAAAGAAAACACTGGGAGCCACAAAACCCGTTTGACATTTAAAATGAAATAACAATGCATACAACATTTTTTGCCTTTATGCTATGTATAAACAAACTATAATGTGTTGCATTTATGAAATTGATGAACTCCTGCAGAGAAAACGAAATTACATTTCTGCATGCAACAAAAACATTTTGAACTCCGAAAAAAAGACGCTGGGTTGAAGGTTACCTTTAAGTAAAATACTCAATGTCTATTTGAGTCCTTCTTGTATTTATGAAAAACGCCGAACTTAAATTGTCCACCAGCAGCAAACCAAAAATAACGTCAGCCAGCTGTCAACCTGAAAAATAAAAGGACTATTTCACTGAACAATGAAAAAATATGAATATACATAAAATAATAGGCAATTAAAATATTTATCATACTTGGTTAATGGGATTTCTGCTCCTGGACCTCAGCGCACAGCGTCTGCACATCAGGGCTGTATGACGTCACCTTCATCTTTACACAGGATCGCAAGCTGTCATCTATGAGGCGTGCACGATGTTTGTTTTTAATAAAGTTCATGTTGGAGAACACCTGCTCACATACATATGTGGATCCAAAGATCGACAGGACTCCAAGCGCATACTTTTTAATGTTTACATAAATGTCGGGGATAGCATTCCATGTTTCGAACACAAGTTTGTCCGGTTTAGGGAGGTTTTCAACATCACTCCATTTGTGATTCTGAGCAAGAATGGCCTTCTGACGGGAACATCTTCAAGGTCTGCTGTTAAGCGTCTAAACTTGGACACCCATATGTCTTTGTCGGCTATGTCGGCCAGTTCCATCTCAACATCAGGTTGACTCACACCTGCCAATGCAGTCATATTCAGTTGGGATGGATCGATGCTTAGGGGAGTGACCAGGAAGGATAATGTGTTTTTTTCCTCTCTGAACTCACAGAAGTGTTTCCCAAATGATGTTTGCATTGCGATGATTGCAGAATGTAAATACTCCAAATTTATCATGTCGTGACCTTGCTTGAACTCTCTCAAATTGGGGAAGTGAGACAATGTGCCTTTCTGTAAATCTCTGGCAAGCACTGTCAACTTGCGCTCAAATGCCAAAACATCCTCCAACATGTGTAGGGCTGTACGTCCTTTCCCCTGAAGAGCTGTGTTCAGCGTGTTCAGGTGCGCTGTCATGTCTACCATGAAGTGTTGATTTTCCAGCCACTCTGGCTGTTCCAGCTCAGGAAAGGTGAGCCCTTTGCTGCCCAGGAAAGTTTTCACTTCTTCCAGACACGCGACAAAGCGTTTCAGCACCTCCCCTCTTGACAGCCACTGGACTTTGTTGTGCAGCAGGAGATCAGAATATGCGCTTTCCAGCTCGTTCAGCAACAAACGGAATTGACGGTGATTTAAACTTTTTGCCATTATTTTATTGACAATCTGAATGACAACATCCATTACTTCTGTGCATTCCAGAGGAAATGTTTGAGTCCACAGTGCCTCTTGGTGCAAGATGCAGTGAAAAGTCAGCAGCTTTCTGTCCAGCGACTTCTGCACAGTAAAGCCACAAATCCCTTGTGCACTCCTGTCATACTTGGTGCCCCAACAGTAGCTACTGACACCAGGTGGGTGGTCTTTATTCCTTTGGCTCTTAAACAATTCAAGACAGCCTCACAGATGTCCTCCCCCCGTGTTTGGCCTTTTAGAGATATCAACTCAATCATTTCTTCCTGTGGCCTGGCAGAGTTTACATACTGGCAGAACAACGCTATTTGTTCAATATCACCTTTGTCTTTAGACTCGTCACAGGCAATCGAGTAGGCCACAGCTGAATTGATGTCTTTAATTTGCTGTCTTGTGATGTCTTCTGCCATTTTTATGGTTCTGTCTTTGACAGTCTTTGCAGAGAGGGGCATATCCCTGATTTTCTGTACAATTTCACTCTTGTTTTTAAAGTCCGTGAATAGATGTTCTGAAATCTTAATGAAAGATTCTTTTATATATTCACCATCTGTAAACTGCTTCCCGTGCCTGACTATTTCCTGAGCGGTAACAAAACTAGCGTATGTAGTTGATTTTCCAGACTTCATCCACTTCTTGAAATGATTTTTGCTCAGATCAACCTTCCGCATCAGTTCCGAAACGGCTTTTTTTCTCTCATCTCCATCCGGATATTTTTGAGCAAAGGCTGCGTGTTTATTCTGGAAATGTCTTGCGACATTTGACTTTTTGTTGTTTGCTAGTTTCTCATTGCATATTAAGCATACCGGTAAACCAGTCTCGTCAACAGTGAAAGCAAATGAATCTGCCCACGTATCTTTAAACGTTCTGTTTTCTTCAGTCACTTTTCTTTTTTTAGAATTCTCCATAGTTAGCCTACCTTGGATTGAAAAATTAAAGAATTAAAGAAATCGCGCACTGGTAGGCATTGGCAGAGGTGACGTATATTAATAGCGACAAAAAACACGTTGTAGCGGTGTGCTACCCACAGCGCTAAAATAATGACACGGAGTCGGTAAACTGCAGTCAAAGATAACTTTATTTGAACTAAACAGCCTTGCTTTTAAGCCTCCCTCAACCTGCCCCCTGTGAGCGCGGATGCTCCAAAAGACACGTACTCACAAACCCCCGTAGGCTATCTCCCTTAGCCGGAACGCTGGCTAATTGTGAGCTGGTTCAGATGTGCCAGGAAATGGGTCACCACTACGTTTTATTTAGATTGTACAAGATCACCATAATCTTCAAATTTAGAATTACATTTCAAAAACTAACAAACTAACATAAAATACATTTTAATTAAATACTCATCATTTATTTTCCAAAACCACAGGGAGCCGCAGCACAGAGATGAAAGAGCCGCATGCGGCTCCCGAGCCACGGGTTGCCGACCCCTGGTCTAGGCCTTACAATATTTGATAGGTTTCAATGAGATCCTCCCTCATTCTTCTAAACTCCAGCGGGCACAAGACCAAAGCATTAAAATACTCCTCATATGTTAACCCCAAGTTTTGAGCAGAATCATTCATCTGTCAATTTCTCCCAACTCCACCCACTCTCCTTCCCCCCTACCTGAGACATTGACAGATGAATGATGGATAGAGGCAGACAAAGAGGGGCAAAGAGGGCGAGAGAGAGGTTAGAAGGGAGAAAATAAACGGAACGGACTAGAAGGGCCAAGATGGCCTGTTTCTGTGCTGTAATTGTTATGTGATTATTTGTTATATGATTAATACAGACTGAGCGAGGAGGTGGGGGTGTGGCACCTCCTGCTGGAGGGAGATAGAATCCAGTGAGAGGTGTACAGCAATTGTTCGGGGGAGCAGTGGAGGGGAAAAGATCCTGTGTGGGACATGTCTGGATGGAGACAGAGATGAATGAAGGGCAGGGGCGGATGGGTGCCTGGCAAAGGAGACATAACTGGGAGGCTCAGAGGAGAATCAGAAGGTTGGGGGGAAGGGAGGAATAAAAGAAGGTAAGGGGCAAGCATTTTGAATGTTAATAGTTAAGTGATTCATCTTCTGATTGGCACTGTGCCATGTCCATCAAGGTGACTGATGTATCATAGAATCATACATCATTGAAATAGACCCTTCAGTCCAATTCGTTTATGCCGAACACAGTGCCTTCTGAGTTAGTCCCATCTGCCTGCATTTGGGCTAACCATGCAGCAGCCAGCAGGCTGGGCAGCGTCCATGGAGAGAGAAACAAAGTCAATGTTTCAGGTCTGACACTCTTCATTGGAGGTGAGAAAGAGAGAAATGAATTGGTTTAGGTAGAGTCACAAATGTAAAACTTATTATCAGAGTTACCATACACAACCTTGAGATTCATTTCTTGTAGCCATTTGCTACAAAATAAAGAGATACACTAGAATTTTTGACAACATAAACAATGCCATGCAATATTTATTGCTTATTTATTATCATTATTATTATTTATTCTTTTAGTACTTGCCCAGTTTTGTCTGTTGCACGCTAGTAGAACACCCAATTTGGTGCAGTCTTTCATTGATTCTATTGGAGTTATTATTCTATGGATTTATTGAGATTGCTGCAGGAAAATGAATCTCAGGGTTGTATATGGTGACATGTATGCATTTTGATAAACTTACTTTGAATTTGACCCAGTAACACAGTGGGAATGTGACACAGTGTGTGTGTAGCCCAGTGTGAGTGTGATACCTGTGTGAGCATGACACCTGTGTGTGAGTGACTCTGGGTGTGAGTGTGACACTGTTTGAGTGACTCTTGAATGTAAGTGTGACTCTGGGTGTGATTGTGATGTGTGTGTGTGTGTGTGTGTGACACAGTAAGGCTGTGATGCTGAGTGTGACACCTGTGTAATTGTGGCACAGCATGTGACACTGTTTGAGTGTGAATCTGGGTGTGAGTGTGACCTCCTGTGTGATTGTGACACAGTATTAGTGTGACACACCAGTGTGTCACATTAGTGTCACACACAGAGCAGGGCTCTATGTGTGAGAGTAACGTTGGGTGTGAAACTGGATGAGTGTGACTCTGTGTGAGTGTGACACAGGTGTGGTAGTGACACTGAGTGACCCTGGGTGTTTGTGTAGCCAGTGTATGTGGCCCAGTGTGAGCGTGACATCAGGTGTGAGTATGATACACTGTGTGCATGGACCAGTGTGAGTGGACTCCAGGTGTGAGTATGATGAGTGTGATTGTGACTCTGGGTTTTTGTGACGCTTGTATGTATGACGCTGGGTGCAAGTGACTCAGTGTGCGTTTGACACCATGAGTGTGGCTCTGGGTATGAGCGTGGACACTATGAGAATGCCCTGTGTGTGTGACCCAGTGTGAGCGTGACTTCGGGTGTGAGTATGGTGTAGTGTGAATGTTATACAGTACACCGTGTGCGTGCGACTGAGTGTGAATGTGCCACAATGTGAGTGTAACTTTGGTGTGAATGTGGCTGGCTGTGAGTGTGACACCGGGTACAAGTGTGACCCAGTACTGCTTTCTCTACTGACATACCTGTGCCCCATTCCAGCGGGGCTCCAATGCAACAACAAGCAGAAGGAAGACATCGACGTGCCGAGTGGCTCCTGGGTCCTACTGCCCTGCCAGTTCAACTGGACAGGGGTGGTGCCCGAGGTGAAGCGGGCAACCTGGCAGAAGGACCACGTGGTGGTGCACGACACAAACCCACAGGAGCAGAAGAAGCAGGACCGCATGTATGCGGACCGCACCTCCATGGCCGCCAACTGGTTCGACAAGAGGGAGCCCCTGCTGAATCTGACCGGGCTCACTCTGAATGACACTGGCACCTACCAATGCAGGGTGAACACCAATCGGCCACAATTCTCCAGCATCTGTAATACCATCAAACTGACTGTCACTGGTGGGTCCCTCGGTGGCTCTTTGACTGTGGGAAGCATCTCATTCTGCACCTGGAAATGACTAGAGGGGGGAGTTGATGGGGCAGAGGGGTGAGGAATGGGTGGGGGTTGTGAGGGAAGTGGTGGGAGTACAAGGGAGTGGTTAGTGGAAAGGTTGGTGGTGGAGAGTTTAGGAAAGAAGGGGATGGGGATGGAGAGGGTGGGGGAGAGTGTGGCTGGATAATGAGGTCTCAGTGTAACCGTTGTTCTACCAATGAGGGTGAAGGAGGGGAAGGGGTATCCCGAACCTCACCCTGTTTTCCTCATCTCCCCCACTCCAATCCCCATTTCACTCCTCTATTTCCCCTCTTCCCTCACCCCTCTCTCCTTCCCTCCCTCCACACTCCCTTCCTTCCTCCATCCCCTCCTCCCTTCATCCCACTCCCTCACACTATCCCTTCCTCTCCCCCACCCAACCATCCCAGATCCTGCTTCACAGACTTCCCAGACTTTAACCCCTTGCCCCTCCCTCTCCCGATTCCCCACCCTGTCCCTCAATCCTCTACGCTCCTCTCTGTCCTCGCCCCGGGTTTCACCTCATTTGCTCCCTCGCTGTTGGGGGTGGGTGGGTCTCCTGCAGTTTGGTTGGGAGCTGCCTCGTCATGGGGGCAGACATTGGGGGTGGAGGGTGTGTGGACAGGTCGAGTGAGGTGGTGAGACTGTCTCTCATTGTGCAGATGCTGCCAGTGTCGTGTTTGGGCCCAGTGTACTCCTCTTCATCGGCCTGGCACTTGGATCCTTCTTCAGCTGATGGGATCCGGAACAGAACGTGTCAGGTGTGTGGGGGTGGGCTGGCGTAGGGGGCATGGCCAGAAGGTCTATGAAATTGCTTCTACCTTCCACCTCCCTGTCTCTCTCTCCTCATTTCTCTCCTCCCCCTCCCTCCCCAACCCTTGCCCCACAGGAACAGGCTCTTCAGTCCTCAAAGTCTGTGCTGACCATGCTGCTAATCGAACATAATCCCATTCTGCATGTGGTCTAGATCCCCTCAACCTCCTCCTGTTTAAATGCCACTAAATATTGCCATAGTATGTTGCAGGGTTTACTGGTGTAACTCCATTCGTGTCTGACTTTACCTTACGCTCTGAATTCAGTTAATGAATGACATTGATTAATATGTCCAACAGGACTTTTATTTATATTTTCTAACAAATAGAATTTCCATTTTATAAGTAATTTGATCCCCAGTCTTGACAGAGGAGATGTTGAGATACTTCCACCAGTGGGAGAGTCTTGAACAAGGGGACAATGCTACAGGATTAGATGGTGATCATTTTGAAATTAGGTCTTCTATCAGAGGGTATTTGACCTCTGGAAGTGTCTGCCCCTGAGGGAGGACGAAGGCTGGATCAGTCGATATAATTACAATGAACAGAGATAAATATTTGGACAGGTTGAGGGATTGAGGTTTATGGGGAACAGGCTCAGAAGAGGAGTTTGTGATCGGCAAGGAAAGGCTGAGCAACCTTGAGAGGTCTAAATGGCCACATGGTGGCAACGGAGAGGTTCCAGAGGTCCCGAGGAGGTTCACAAGAATGATCGCAGGAATGAACGGGTTAGCGTATGGGGAGTGATTATAGACAGTAGGTGCAGGAGTAGGCCATTTGGCCCTTTGAGCCAGCACTGCCATTCAATGTGATCATGGTTGATCGTCCACAATCAGTACCCCGTTTCTGCCTTCTCCCCATATCCCCTGACTCCGCTATCTTTAAGAGCTCTATCTAACTCTTTCTTGAAAGCATCCAGAGAATTGGCCTCCACTGCCTTCTGAGGCAGAGCATTCCATAGACCCACAACTCTCTGGATGAAAAAGTTTTTCCTCAACTCTGTCCTAAATGGCCCACCCCTCATTCTTAAACTGTGTCCTCTGTTTCGGGACTCCCTCAACCTCGGGAACATGTTTCCTGCCTCTAGCTTGTCCAATCCCTAAATAAACTTATATGGTTCAATCAGATCCCTTCTCATCCTTCTAAATTCCAGTGTATACAAGCCCAGTCGCTCCAATCTTTTAACATATGACAGTCCCGCCATCCCGGGAATCAACCTCATGAACCTACGGTGCACTCCCTCAATAGCAGGAATGTCCTTCCTCAAATTTGGAGACCAAAACTGAACACAATACTCCAGGTGTGGTCTCACCAGGGCCCTGTACAACTGCAGAAGGACCTCTTTGCTCCTATACTCAACTCCCCTTGTTATGAAGGCCAACATGCCATTAGCTTTCTTCACTGCCTGCTGTACCTGCATGCTTACTTTCAGTGACTGATGGCTCTGTGCTCTTCGATCACAGCCCAGGTTCAGGGTTTTGACCCAAAACATTGAGAATTCCTTTCCTCCCACAAATGCTGCTCATCCCTTACGGGGAGTGAGTGATGGCACTGGACCTGAACTCACTGGAATGGGGGTGGGGGGAGAGGTGGAAATCTTATTAGAACCTATTGAATATCGGAAGGTCTCATGGATATAAAGAGGGTGTTCCCTATAATGCCGTAGAATGCAAGGATGTCATTTTAGAGTCGAGGGGAGGAAGAATAGCTTTAGCCAGAGGGCGGTGAATTTGTTGAATTATTGGTACACATGGCTGCGGAGGGCAGGTCCTTGGATATATTTAAAGCTGAAATTGATAGGGTCTCAAAGCTTACAGGGAGAAGCCAGGAAAATGGTGTTGAGAGGTAACAAATCAGTCATGGTGGGATGACTCGAGCAGACTTGATGGGCCGAATAGCCTAATTTTGCTCCTAAGTGAAATGGTCCTGCTCATGATTTTCTTTTTGCTTTCATCAGTATTCACTCTTTGGATCATAAATATTGCTCCCTAGCCATTATTGATTGCAGCTTGAGAAGGTGGAGGTGTGCTACCGTTGAATATTTATTTTCTGATCCTTAGGATTCTTCCAACGATTGTTTATTTTAAAGTACAAATAACGTACTTTAAGCAAATAAGCAAACTAAATAAAGAGCTGAGAAATGATGCTAAGAGGTAAATAAATGGCAAAGAAAATGAAGACAGAGATGGTACCTCTGAAAAAGCCATCACTTTTATCATCAAGATAAGGAAAATTCCTAGGTAGATCTAACTAGTTAACAGGCTACATAATTAAAGCAATTACATCACGTGTGTGATGTGCCCATCATTAGCTGATTAAAAGTTAGAAAGGCGATAGACCGCCAGTTTAACTGCTGAACAGCTTCCTGCTGATAAGAGGGAACAAACCACCACATACTGTGAAAAATGCACGAGCCTGTTAGGAAGCACAAGCGATTAAACTACGCCTTTAGTCTTACGTTAATTCATTTTTAGTATTTTAAAAAAACAGTGGTTTCCAACTGGTTGCACCCCCCCCCACCAATTCTGTAAGAGACTCTGAATCTTCAGAATCCCTCATAGAATCAGATCTAAAAATTCAGAGGCAGAAGACACTTAAACTATCAGAGTAAGCAAAATCGACTTCCCAAAAACACTTAGAGTACTGCATCATGACTGGATGCATTTGGAATTTATATGAGATTGAGCCATTCTAGTAATAACTGCTTTTAAACAAACACAAAAGATGTAGATTATGATATTAATATCCTATAAAAATATCCAATAATTATATTTATGCTTGAAGTCTTCCCACAATTCTTGTCTTAATCTGGAGTCACTTTAGCTTGCTAGCAGTGGCTGGTGCGTATCCACTTACTTTTATCTTCTACGGTAACTGCTGAATTAGTAATTAACAATGCTTGACCTTCCCACCGAGTTCCCGGGAGTTCTTATGTGGTTTCTTGTTCCGGACCCACTCTCCAGGGATCAAGGCGTGTCCTTATTCCAATGGACCACTCCAAGCAGCAGAAGCCTATTGAGAAGCAGACGTTAGTTTTACACAAATATCAATGAAACTATCCTACGCAGCATGTATATCAGTCTCTCTGAGATCGGGAGCTCCTGGTAGTGACATAGGTCGCCTTGTCACCACTTCAGCTGGACTCGGTTTTGTTTTCTTGTTTGGGACTGCCTCGATGCTGCATAAAACCAAAGGTCTACAAGAAGGGTCAGAGCCGTCTCTATTTCCTGAGGAGACTGAGGTCCTTTAACATCTGCCAGACGATGCTGAGGACGTTCTATGAGTCTGTGGTGGCCAGTGCTATCATGTTTGCTGTTGTGTGCTGGGGCAGCAGGCTGAGGGTAGCAGACACCAACAGAATCAACAAACTTATTCGTAAGGCTAGTGATGTTGTGGGGTTGGAACTGGACTTTCTGACGGTGGTGTCTGAAAAGAGGATGCTGTCTAAGTTGCATGCCATCTTGGACAATGACTCCCATCCACTCCATGATGTACTGGTTAGGCACAGGAGTACATTCAGCCAGAGACTCATTCCACCGAAATGCAACACTGAGTGTCATAGGAAGTCATTCCTGCCTGTGGCCATCAAACTTTACAACTCCTCCCTCAGAGTGTCAAACACCCTGAGCCAATAGGCTGGTCCTGGACTGGTTTCCACTTGGCATAATTAACTCATTATGATTTAATTACTTATGGTTTTATATTGCTATATTTCTTCACTATTCTTGGTTGGTGCAGCTGTAACGAAACCCAGTTTCCCTCGGGATCAATAAAGTATGTCTGTCTGTCTTTCAACTTGCCCTGATGACTATGAATGATGTGAGCAATGTTCAATGTTCATCAGTCAACATCATTCTTAACAAATATTTCCAATGAAATGTCTTCCTTCGTCAGAGTTGATATGGCATGTCAGTCCTCATCTAGGAGTTTAGTCCTTAAACAGACTTTTGGCTGTGTGTGTGGCAGTAGCTGTTCTCACTAGGATGGCATCCATCCATCTTGGAAAATTGCCCACTGATAGTAACATGTCTGAATATCTTTGGCACTTTGGTAAAGTAATG
Source organism: Hypanus sabinus (assembly GCF_030144855.1). Classification (NCBI taxonomy): domain Eukaryota; kingdom Metazoa; phylum Chordata; class Chondrichthyes; order Myliobatiformes; family Dasyatidae; genus Hypanus; species Hypanus sabinus. Next base: position 90,140,752 of record NC_082712.1, on the reverse strand, counting down.
TAGTCCACCTGTAGATGCAGAAATGGACCAAGTGAGGCAGGAGAACTTAACTGGGGTAGCTTCTCTGTTGAGCTGGTATTTGTTTTCTGGCACGTCATACATCTTTCAACTCTTTGTTGAGCTTGTATTGCACCACTTTTGGGTTCCACCACCATTGGGAGTATCTGTCGACCAATGTGAATCTGCTGTGCCAGGTAAGGAAGCAGCTCAGCTGGGGCTGCCAGTCTCTGACTGGTGCCCTATCTCATGCCCCATCATCGTTTAATAGCCCACCATTTTCCATCCAGTAACACTTTTCTTCATTTGAACACTGATTTTGCGTTTCTCGAATATCTTGTATGTTCGTCTGTGACGCAGTGTTAAACTTGGTTCCCGTTATTGGGTTTTCTTCCATTTCTTCAATTTTGTTTATTCCTTCTCTCGCTGCTCATTTTGCAGTTTTATCTTTCCATGGGCTTTCCATTGTGGCCGTTTTAGATACTGTATTTTAATTTTTAATACTGTAACTTCAGATGGTAGTTGCATGACTTCCCTGACTTCTTGTACTAGTTCATTCTTGTCCAGAGCTCCCATGGCTGTAAATCCTCTGTCTCCATAAATTTCCAAAGTCATGAACAACTCTGAAAGTGTACTGAGAATATGTAGATATTAGTTGATCTTCCTTCTGCCTGCCTACAGGTTTCAGTTAAAGCTTTCAGTCCAGCCTGTGGTGCAGAGGTACCAGGAGCCATGTTTCCTGAGGCTATCCCTTCACTTTCAGTGACAACAGCCTAACCAACCGTTTGAATTCCTCCCTCAATGGTTGAGGAGCCATCAGTGTACAGAATCAGAACTGGGCTCAGCAAAGACACTTGATGATAATTTGCATCTTCCTGGCACGTTATTGTTCTTGCACAGTCACGATTATCATTATCATCCATGTCCACTGACAGCAGTGTACATAAGCCATCAGACTTTTGCTCTACCACTGCAGATGAAGGTTGCAGGACTAGGCCTCGTCATTTTTACCACCTTCTTAATGTCTCCATTACTTCTGCAATTGTAGCCCGAAGTTGTGCCATCCAATCAACAGTTTTGTTTCCTTGAGGTCGAGGGCTGAGTTTGCTGTTGCCCTTGTGGTGAAGTTGATTTCTTAGGCCAAGAAGATCTCACCCAATGTCCTGTTCTACCACATAATTTGCATATTCAGTTCCACTTGTTCTGCTGGTTAGCAGGTGGAGACTGTTGATCCCTCTGTATCAATCTTATTTGGACGTTGATATCCCGCTCCACTTGCTTGTACCAGTTCACTGCAGGAAACAGTAGTATTGTAACAATTTGCTTTTATTACCTTCACCATTTTTGCAACATCTGGTTTCAAACCATCCATGAAAGTCAGCTTGAGAGGGCCACATATAGCCTCTTTGATAATCTTTGTTTATTCCTGGGACCCCTGAGTAACTGAGCCAAATTGTCCTATAGCGGCTTTCACGCTCAGAAACATCCTCTGAAGGCTTATGTTTGCAATTGGTCACTTTCTTCCAATCAATCTTGCTTGGGGCTTATACCTCTAACAATGCCCTAATTGCTTCACAACCAGCTGGTAAATTCTGTTTATCCTCTCCAATACAATCTTCAACTTGCCATGTCAATTGTTTTAATTGTTGAGTTATTAGCATGGGAACTAAAAATTTGAAAGCCATCACATAGATTAAATCTGTATATACTATTAATTTGTTGAAGTTCAGCCCAAGTCTTTAAGCTACTCTTTTTAGGATGTGGAAATTCCTTGGACTATTTGTCAATTATTTTCTAGATCTGGTGGCTGATGACAAACCTCCTTTTTCCTTTCATACTCTCCATCGTCATTCTTGCGTGTTTTCACTGTCTTAGTTTTTACTGGGCCAAGTCTTGCCACGGCTGCAAGACCAATTACCTCATTACTGTACTGTCATCATCACCTGAGCCACTAGAGGTCTCTACTGAGTCAGTATCACTTTGCAGTTCCTTGGAGTTCCCAAGATGTCGCTGTTTCTGAGGACTCGTCAGCGTCGGCTGCCTTTCAACATGATTGACGTCACAGTTAACACTGCCCACTGAGTTGGCTAAACTGCCCCCCCACCCCCGAAGGTCCTCCAGATCCTGTGCAGATTTGCCTCATTTCACTTTGCAAATTTTAAATAGAGCTTCTGACTAATGGCATTCTTGGCCTGCTGGTTTTGCACCCACTCCATTAATGCAGTGATTTGCTTTTTTGGTTGATCAATTATCCTCTTCATACTGTTGTTTTAGAATGTTATGCATCTTTCCTTTTCATCTAATTGGTTTTCTAAATCAGTGTGTTTGCAATTTAAAGTATCTATTTGTTCTTGCCTGTCAGGACACTTGCCTTTATGCAGCTTACTTAAGGCCTTTAGCACCCAAGCTGCTTCTTAAGTTCCCGACCTTTCTGATCTTCCGGCATATCGATTCAACATCACTTATAAGCCAATCTTCACTAGACTTAGCATCAATAGTATATTTCATAGTATGGTATCACATTTATCTGCATCCCTTAAGTAACCTCTGAGATTGTACTGAACTTTTCCCTCTCAGCTGGGAATTCAAGGGACCCACTAGTTTGTTTCAAAGCTTTGGTCATTGCATTAGTTTGATCTTTAAGGAGCACTCTTCATTTCTAGACGTCAAAAATCTCACAACTCCATGGTGACTGTAATATCAGGTTACAACCAAACAAACATCTGTCCAATATTTTAAAGCTTTTGTTGGCTTCATGTCCGACAACCACATTGTGACTATAATATCAAACTCAGGTTTTCAATCATTTATACTGGCCTCACTCAGGTTGTACAATCACGAAAAAGTTTGGTACAAATAAATAGAGTCCGATCACTCTTAAACTCCCTTTAAACAGTATACCAGAGATATTTGTTCTTGGACAATTAAGGAATGGAGGAATGTCTTATCTCCCAGCTGCACGCTTAAAGCTTCCTTTCTTCATTCACTTTTTTCTCTTCCAGGAGTCAGGAATGACGAGGAGTCTTCATTGTAAAGATAATTTATTTTTAAGTACAAGCAAACATACAAGTAGTAAACAAACAAAATAAAGAGCTGAGAAACAATGCTAAGGCATAAATGAACAGCAAAGAATGTGAAGATAAAAAGACAGCACCTCTGAAAAAGCCAGCAGTTTTATAGCCAAGCAAGGGAAAATTCCATAGATAGAAGTAAACTAGTCAAAAGGTTACACAATTACATCACATGGGTAATGTGCAAATACTTAGCCAATGAAAAATGAGAAAAGTGATACATCGCTAGTTTAGCTGCTATACTGCTTTCTGCCAGTGAGTGGGGATGAGCCACACATACTGTGAAAAATACAAGTTTGTTAGAAAGTACAAATGACTAAACTACAACTTCAGTCTCACATTAATTTCTCTTACAAAAAGCATTAAAAGCAGTGGTATCTAACACGGCCTACTTGGCTTCTGCAGTCCTTCTGGTGAAGGTTCTCCCACTGGGGGTTGTAGACTCTGTGTCATAAACAGACAATATAGTTTTTCAAACTGAGATATAGTATTAAACTGGCAATTCATCCATACAGATACAGCACAGAATATGTGCTTTTGGCCCTTTGAACCATGTCGTTCAGCCATCCCCTGATTTGATCCTAGCCGAATCACAGGAAAATGTATAATGACCAATTAACCTACCAATCAGTAAGCCTTTGGACTGTGGGAGGAAACCGGAGCACCCGGAGGGAACCCACGTGGCCATGCGGAGAACGTACAACCTCCTTACAGACAGTGGTGGGAGTTGAACCTGGGTTGCCTGTACTGTAAAGCAATACACTACCATGCCACCCTTGCAACGCACACAAAATGCTGGAGGAACTATGGAAGAAAACATTGACAATTTGGGCCGAGGCCCTTTATCAGGTCAGGGTCCGAAATGTCAAGTTTATTAATTTCCATAGATGGTGCCTGACCTGCTGGGTTCCTCCAGCATTTTGAGTATGCTCTGCAGGGTGTATTATTACAGTTGCACCGACAGTGCAGTGCAGGTTAAAATAAAGTTCAGTCCGTCTTTTGCTCAGGATTGTGGCATCTGCAGTCTTTGTTTTTCTTGGTTTATTATCATCACCATAGTACATGTCTGCATACCTTTATGCTTTGAGTTACTGCACATGACTGGCTGATTAAATGTTTGCAGAGATCAGGTGTACAGATGTACTCAGTAAAGTGGCCACTGAATGCATCTGGAGGATTAGTACAGATGGTCACATGGATATTGAGGGCTGAATGGCCTTTTCCTGTACTGTGCAGCTCCAAGACAGTTTTGAACATTCTTGTCCCTAATCCAACGGCAATAATCTTTATAACCCACATCCATCCCTTGTGAATAGTAAATCGGAGGATAATGTGGGGTTGGCATATTTATGAGCAAATATTATTGGTTAAAGCATGAATGATTCTTCTTCTTTTGGTTTCAGGTCTTGTACATATAATCTGAAGCAAGCACTTCAAAAGACAAGATGTTGTGTGCCTGTTCGTTTAGGAACTGATGCCAGAACTCCCCAACTCTAGTTAAAGTGAATCTTTGCATGTGACTTCTGCCTCACCATCCGTGTCCCACCCGTGTCTTCGCTGTGTCCTCATCCATTGCCCATTGTTTTTCCCACCTCTTCTCATTCAGGAAGGTGTCACTCAGGCTCTGTGTGTCTTCTGTGAACTTGGTCTCTGGGGTCCCCTATCAGACAACTGCAGGAGATAGGTAGGCGGACAGATGAACAGAGAGCAAGAGACAGATAACAGGAGAAAGAAAGGGAAGAGAGACAGATAGACTGACATAGAGAAAGAGAAATGGACAGACAACAGAGAAAGAGAGTGTGACAATGGAGAAAGCGAGAACACAGAGAGAAACACAGACAACTGACTGAGAGAGAGGGAGACTGAGAGAGAACAGAGAGAGGCAGATAGAGCTGACAGAAAGGGAGACAGAGACAGACAGATGATACACAGAGAAAGGGAGAGAGGCTGCAGAGAGAAAGAAAGACAGAGAGAGAAAAAACAGATAGACAAAGGGAAAGAGAGGGAAACTGCAAAAACAGATAAAAAGAGAGAAAAAAAACAGAAAAACAGATAGAAAGAGAAACAAAAAGTGAGACAGATGGAGAGAAAGTCTGAAGGAGGGAGGAAGTGAGTGAGAGAGAGAGAAAGAGAGTCATCTTTCTTGATCCAAGAGTGCAGTTGTGAGTGTGTGAGGGTTGGTGGTCAGTGGTTGGGTGGGGGGGGGGGTTGCTGTCAGGGGTCTGTCAAACTGATGTCACAGTGTGTGTGTGAAGACCCTCCCACAGTGCCTCTCTCCTCTCTCTCAGCAAGGAGATGCTGGTGGTTGAGTCAGACCCCCATATCCCTTGTCTGGACCAGCTCTGAATCTGCAGTTGTTAAGTAGAGCTCGTGGAGAATTTTGGCACGGGGGAGTCACCACATGAGAGAGATCAGTAACTCACAGTCCTAATCCTGCTTATTAATTTAAAATGTAACTACTATCCCCTAAACCACTCATTGATTCTGTTTCTAATCTCCAATTCCACTTATTAACCATTAACCTCTGCAAGAAGTTCCTAGCCTTAACTACTAACTTTGTTCTTGCTCCTAACACTGAACTGTAAATAATAACCACCATTATTGATCTCTAATGATGAATTTATGTACCCACCTCCAGCTGTCTGGATTTGACCACCATTCTGTAGCTATTAAGAAATTCTCTAATGATTCCTGGCCCAGATTCCCAGGACAGGATCACTAATCTTTATCCCAGTCACTAGTCAATTGTTACACTCACTAATAATACCAAAGCTAACCTCTAGTGCAAAGTCTTAATCACTAATTAATAACTAATTACTAGTATTAACCACTTACCACTAATTGAAACAATAACCATTGACTGTTATCTAACTCTAAAACTAACCCATTAAACCTCCAGCCTAAACACTAACTACCACCCTTAACACCCAGCCAAGTTTAACCAGTAATTCCACCTGTTAACTTCAATTTTTTTGTATATTATGGAAATTGAGGAGGGATTAAACAGAGCAGTGTACAGAAAAAGTCAGGATTAGCCATAGGATTAATTTACTTAGCTATGTTATGCTTGTTCTTCACATACTATAGAAGTTCTTAACCATGTCATTACTCATTAATCTCAATGTATCTATCAGTTAACCTTCTCCACCAACAACCATAATTCCAACCAATGACATTGATCCTAACTAACAATAGTCCACTGGCCCTCAAATTGGCACGAATAAGCATTCAGCTCTGTATTGCTATGGAAGCCAAATGTTGACCTGATCCAGAAGAAATACTGGTGTCATTCAGGCATAACAACAATTTTGCTAAATCCCAGAGCATTTGTGGGAATGTCAACTCGCAAGCACCGTGACCTTAAGTAGGGTGTAGGTGCATTTTCTCCAGCATTGCAACTATGAGAACATGTAAGCTTTGAACCAGCCACCCAAGATCTGCTGCGTTGCTGAACCACAATGACATGGTTCCTTCTCTTCCTCCCCCCCCCCCACCCGCCATTCATGATCAGTTGACTCCTGTGCTTGGAATTGCCACTGGACACCAGTGGCTTCCACAATGACCTTTGCCCTCAGACACTTGGGATGACCAACATCCACCCTTAGTCAGGGTGGCAGACCAACACTGAGATCTGGGCTCTCAGGAGATCACCAGGGAACAGGATACACAGACTGGCAGGAGGAACTCGTAGCTCCGAGTGTGATAAGCTACAAATGCCGAGAACACAACAGCCTTCTTGCAACCATTCATGCTTTTCTTTTTATTGTGTGTTTGGGAGGTGAGGTATACTGCGAGGTCACCCCTCGGTCAGTCAGACAGGGAACAGGCTACAGCGGGCCTTTGGCACGTAAGAGAAAGTTTAGGACCATTCAGTCAGAGAACAAGAGACATTGTCTCCTAAAGGTCACTGTTCAGATGCCAGACCTGCGTTCTTTTATTCATCTGGAATCTCATTCCTGGCCATTTCACTCTTCTGTTTATCGCAGAGTCACGGTGTTTAATTGTGAAAATTAGTAATGATTCTGAGCGTCCTTGAGGAGAGGCTCATGAGCCGTTGAAACCCTGATGATTGTTAACCTTGCTCTTGTTGCTGTTAATCCCTCGTTCATTACCCTGGTTTCTGTTGTCGTTCCTTTGGTGTTCACAGTCCCCAGTAGAGCCTTTGATGTCTGTTTCCCCCATTGGTGACATGTTGGTGATGTACAGTATGTTATTGAAACCCACCTCTCCATTGGTGTGTAGTTCGGTATATTTCTGGTGCCTCTGTCTTTCATGTGCACTCCCAATTTGGAACCACTTCCATATCTCTGTCAGTGTGTCCCTGCTGTCACTCTCTCTCCCTCCCTGCCCCTGCTGCCCCATTCCATGTTGCCCATCTAATGAACTCACTGCTCTAAACGCAAGCCTTGGCCGCTAGGCAAAGGCAACTCCTGCTCCACTAACCTTGCTCACTAAAGCCCGCCCTCCCTCACTAATTGCATATGAAGCCACTAACTCCTGGTACCTTCAAGAGCTGTGGAACTGGATGGCGAAGGGCAGGGTGTGGGAGTGGCCTTGGCTGTTTCAGTCCGAACCCATTTTGCTAATCGGTGATCTTATTCCTGACCTATATGTGTTCTTGCATGCACTTTGAGAAAGGGACTCTTTTGTGACGCTGTTTGATGTGTTACTACTAACCACTGTGTCATGGCTACTGACTGCTCTTTCGCCGGTAGAATAAAGCTGTGTCTTATGCACCTTTTCCAATCTGTCTTGAATATATTCTTTATTCTTTCACAAATCCTAATAAGCTTTGGCTTCCACTGCATTCTGATTTCTGGTGGCACTCGCAGGAGAACTTGAATCCTGCCACACCCAAGGAGCAAGTACAATTAACCGGACAATCCAATCTTTATTTACTGAGATACAATGCAGAATAAACCTTTCTAGCCTTTCCAGCCCGGCAATCTGCTGATTTAATCCTAACCCTAACCTAATCACAGGACACTCTAACAATTGCCAATTAACCCACCAACCGGCATCCACAAAATGCTGGAGGAACTCAACAGGCCAGGCAGCATCTATAGGAAAGAATAAACAGTCAATGTTTTAGGCCAAGACCATCTATTTTTTCCAGTCCTAACGAAGGGTCTCAGCCCAAAATGTTAACACGAGGAAATCTGCAGATGCTGGAAATTCAAGCAACACACACAAAATGCTGGTGGAATGCAGCAGGCCGAGCAGCATCTATAGGGAGAAGCACCAGAAACATCAACAGTGCTTCTCCCTATAGATGCTGCCTGGCCTGCTGCGTTCCACCAGCATTTTGTGTGTGTAGCCCAAAATGTTGACTGTTTACTCTTTTCCATAGATGATGCCTGCCCTGCTGAGTTTTTCCAGAATTTTGTGTGCTTTGCTTGGATTTCCAGAATCTGCAAATTTTCTTGTGTTTGTGAACTGATACATCTTTGGACTGTGGGAGGAAACTGGAACACCAGAGGAAACCCATGCGGTCAGAGAGAGAACGTACAAATTTCTTACAGGTCATGTCGGGAATTAAACGCTGCTACTTGGTACTTGGACTTGCTTATTGGCAACAAACACACAAAATGCCGGAGGAACTCAGCAGACTAGGCAGCATCCATGGACATAAATGAACACTGAGTGGCCATTTTATTGTACACATGTACACCTGCTTGCTAATGCAAGTATCTGATTGGCCTATCTCAGCAACAATGCATGAAGTCATGCTGACATGGTCAAGAGGTTCATTTGTTGTTCAGACCAAATATCAGAATGGGGAAGAAATGTGATCGGAAGGACTTGACCCTAGAATGAGTGTTGGTGCCAGATGGGGTGGTTTGAGTATCTCAAACTGCTAACCTCCTGAGATTTTCACACACAACTGTCTCTAGCGTTTACAGAGAGTGGTGCAAAAAATGAAAAAAAAAATCCAGCAAAGTGGCAGTTCTGTTGGTAAAGTGCCTTGTTAATGGGAAAGGTCAGGGGAGAATAGCCAGACTGATTCAAGCTGACAGGAATGCAACAATAACTGAAATAACCATGTATTACAACAGTGGTGTGCAGAAGAGCATCACTGGTACACATTGAACTTTGAACCTCCAGCAGCAAAAGACCACAAATATGCACTCAGTGGCCATTTTTTTAAAAGTACATGAGGTACATTAATAAAGTAGTCACTGTGTGTATAGTCAATATTTTGACCCAAGACCCATTATCAGGATGGGAAAGGAAGGGGGCAGAACCCAGTATAAAAGGATGGTGGAGGGGATGGAGTGCAAGCTACGTCATAGGCAAGACCAGGTTAATGGGAAGGTATTTGGGTGGGTGGGGGAGGAGGGATGATATGAGAAACAGGTCAGTGTGGGAAAAGGAGGTTGAATTGAAATAAGTGGCCACAGGGAGATCCTAGCCGTTGCAGTGAACAGAGTAATTGCATTGGCAGCTCTTCTCATCACATGCACTTGCACTGTACTGCTGCCACAGAACAACTAATGACTCATTATACATGGCTGTGATTCTGGCCGAACTTGATCTACAGTAAAAGGCTTTATCTATTGAGATACAGTGCGGAATAAGCCCTTCCAGTCCTTCGAGCTGTGCCGCCCAACGATCCCCCAATTTAACTCTAGCCTAATCACATAACAGTTTACGATGCCCTAACTAACCGGTACGACTTTTAACTGTGTGAGGAAACCAGAGCACTCGGTGGAAACCCTCATATTTCACAGGGAGGACGTACAGATGACGTCAGAATTGAATTCTGAACTCCGATATTTGACCAGCAGCCAATCCAGACATTGGACATGGGAAACTTGGAGAAGAGGGGATTTCAATCAGGTCCACTGCCCGACAATAAAAGGCAGCAACGGGTCAGAGTAGTGATCTCGAGGCTTTAGCTCTTCGAGGCTTCAGCCAGAGCAAGTAAAGGAAAGAAAAGCTCAAGTTTTTTTGTTCCGTTCTTTATATCTGCTCAGCTAGGACTGTAGAGATGTCAGACAGGATATTGAAATGCTCCTCTTGCGAGACCTCCGGTGACCATGACAATGACAACTGCGAGCAGCTTCTACCAAACCGCATTAGAGAGTTGGAGCTGGAACTGGATGTACTCCAGATCATTCAGGAGGCTGAGGGGATGATAGATAGGATCTATAAGGAGGTAGTTGCACCCAAGGTGCAGGACACAGGAAACCGGGTGACAATCAGGAAGGGGAAAGTGGTTAAGGAGCCAGTGTAGAGTACCCCTGTGGCCAGCCCCTCAACAACAGCTATATCATTTTGAATATTTTCAGGTGGGGGGTGTTGTTAGGGATGACCTAACAGAGGAAAGTCGCAGTGGTTGGCTCTCTGGCACTGAGTCTCCCTCTGTGACTCAGAAGGGAAGTGGGGGGAAGGGGGGAAGAAGAGGCACGCTGTGTTGATTGGGGATTCGTTCGTTAGGGGAATAGACAGGAGGTTCTATGGGCAAAAACGAGAATCCTGCATGGCATTTTGCCTCTCAAGTGCCGGAGTCCAGGATATCTCAGATCAAGTCCTCAGCATTCTTTAGCGGGAGGGTGAACAGCCAGAAGTCATGGTCCATGTAGGTACTAATGATACGGGTAGCACTAGTGATGAGATTCTCAACAGGGAGTTAATGGAGTCAAGTACGAAGTTAAATGGCAGGATCTCAGGATTGCTACCCATGCCACATGCTAGTGAGGTCAAACTAGGAAGATTATAGTGGTTAAAGAGTTGGTGTTGGGGGGGAGGGCATAAGATTTTTGGATCATGGGCATTCTTCCAGAGAACATGGGAGATGTATAGAAGGGAAAGCTAGCACTCAAACGGAAGGGGACTAATATCCTGGTGGGAAGGTTTGTTAATGCTGCACTGTGAGGTTTAAACTAGAGATGTAGGGGAATGAGAACCAGGGTGCCAGAACAGTTAGTGAAGAGGTTGTGGAGGCAGATATTGGTAAGACCTCAGATCAAGTTAAGAACTAAAAGGTAGGGTCTTGAGCTGCATATATTTCAATTCAAGAAGTATCATGGGAAAGGCAGACCATAGTGCTGAAGATGAGGTGGCCGGCTTACAAACAGAGTCAAAGTGTAGTGAGGAGAGACTGTTGATAGGGAAAAATTGCAGTCAACAAGATGAGCTGCAATGTGAAAAGCAGACAAAATTAAAAAGGGTGATTGCAGGACTGAAGGTGTTGTACGTGAATGCATGCATTTTACGGAATAAGGTCAATGAACTTGCAGCACAGCTACAGATTGGCAGGTATGATGTTGTCGGCATCACGGAATCATGGCTGGAAGTAGCTTATAGTTGAGAGCTTTATATTCAAGGGTACAGGTTGTACTGAGAGGACAGACAGGAAGGCCCGTAAAAATTAAATCAATCTATTAGAAATTTAAAGTGTTCCATAGAGCCCATATATCTAAAGATAAGCTGTCTCGTTTTTATTCGAATATATCTCCCTATTGTGATAGATCTAATAATGGAGAAGCTTCACTGATCCATATGTTTTGGACTTGTCTGAGCCTTGAAAAACATTGGAAGGAATTTTTTCAAACTTTTTCGATGTTTTTTTAAAGTACATTTCAAACCTAATCCTTTGTCTTCCTTATTTGGTATTGTTGGGGGAAATTATATTATTTTGGAGACACATGATTTGCATATTTTGGCCTTTATTTCTCTTATAGCCAGGAGGGCAATGTTGCTTAAGTGGAAGGATTAAGTGGAAGGACTCATTGGTCATATGATGTTATGCCTTGCTTAAATTTAGAGAAGATTGGCTTTTCAATTTCTGAACCTAGACAAGATTTTTTAACATTGTGGGGACCTTCTTTGAATTACTTCCAAAATCTTTGATTTGCTATTAAGCACAGATGTTGGCTAATATTATGTTTTACTATATATTACATCAAGCTGGCACAAGGTGGAGATTGGCATCATGACATCGTGCACTATCTCAGTGACACTGTTCTCCCGAGCTGTGAACATGCTCACTAAGTCTGCTGAAACGGAGTGCAGAGGGTCCAGAATGAATTCCGCTCAACCACAACCACCCATCAGGGCATTCATGGATGACCTCACAGTCACCACAGAATCAGTCCCAGGCTGCCGGCGGATTCTGCAGGGGCTCGAAAAGCTGGTGGAGTGGGCCCGGATGCGTCTCACACCAGCCAAACTAAGTTCAATGGTGCTGAGGAAAGGCAAGGTGGAAAACAAGTTCCGTTTCAGTATCGCAGGTTCAGCCATCCCAACCATCACAGAAAAGCCAGTCAAGAGCTTAGGTAGGGTTTTTGACAGCTCCCTAAGGGACACGGCATCCATTCAGGCGACCTGTGCCGAGTTGGATGGCTGGCTGAAATCTGTAGAAAAGTCTGGCCTACCTGGGAAGTTCAAAGCCTGGGTGTATCAGCATGGTGTTCTGCCCAGAATCCCGTGGCCCCTCCTTGTCTGTGCAGTTCCGATCTCGACGGTCGAAACCTCAGAGAGGAGGGTCAGTAAGCACCTCAGGAGATGGCTGGGGCTGCCAAAGAGCCTGAGCAGCATCGCCCTCTATGGACACCACAATAAACTGCAACTGCCTTTCAAATCCCTGGAGGAGGAATTCAAAGTTACAAGAGCCAGAGAAATGGTACAGTGCAGGGACTCAAGTGATCTGAAGGTGGCTAGAGCAGGGATTCAAGTGAGGACTGGCAGGAAGTGGAGGGCAGAGGAAGCTGATCAGGAAGCAGAGGAAAGGCTGCATCATAGGAGGCTGGTGGGAGTGGTCATATGAGGCAGAGCTGGGCGAGAATCCTTTCCAACTCCCCAAATGGACACCATCAGAGGGAAGGAAAGGCGCCACCTAGTTCAGGAGGAGGTGAGAGCAGCAGTGGAGGAGAGGAGAACCTGCAAGGTGGTGGGAATGAAGCAACAGGGAGCTCGGACAAGATGGGAGAATGTGGTGGAGAGAAAAGTGACCTGAGCTTTGGAAAGCTGAGCCACACCACATCCAATTTCTCATCCAGGCAATATATGATGTGCTTCCAAGCCCATTAAACCTTCATACTTGGGGCAAAGCAGAGTCATCAGTGTCCCCACTGTGTTCCAAGTGAGAAATCCTGGAGCACATCCTCGGCAGCTGCACAAGGGCACTTGGTGAGGGACGGTACCGATGGAGGCATGATCAGGTCCTGAGGACCATCACTGAAGCCATCAGCGCAGGAGTGGAGGGGGCGAAGTAGTCCCGACCCTCCAAGCAGACCGTTGCCTTTGTAAGAGCTGGGGAGCAGCCAATACCTGCCAAAAGAACATCGGCAGGTATCTTGACCTGTGCAAGGGACTAGCGGCTGTTGGTGGACCTTGAACGGCAGCTGAGGTTCCCCGACCATATCGCAGCCACTGCCGTCCGACCAGACATTGTCCTTGTGTCTGAGTCTACGAAGCAGGTGGTGATGCTGGAGCTGACAATCCCATGGGAAGATCACTTGGAAGAGGCCTTTGAAAGGAAGCTATCGAAGTACACAGGACTGGTCAACAAGTGCCAGCAGGCTGGATGGAGAGCGAGGTGTCTCCCAGTGGAAGTTGGTTGTAGGGGATTCGCAGCCCGTTCCTTAGCCAGAGCCTACAGCAATTTGGGCATTGACAGAGAGAGGAAGAGGAGGGCCATCCACAATACCACCAGTGCGGCAGAGAGGGCCCCAAGGTGGCTGTGGCTCAAGAGAGGGGAGCCATGGAATCATGTGTAGCTAGCCATCTGGACACAAGCTGGGGTCTGATCAGCCCTGGCTGGGTCACCAGAGAAGGGTGGATGATGTTGAAAGACCCGAAACACTTGATGATTCCAGGAACATCTCTGATGATGTGTCCAGAAGCATCAGTAGATGTATGTACACAACAGAACTTTTTCTTTTTTTTAACCAGACAGCTGTTTTTTTTTTGTTTCTGGTAATGGGTTTAGATTTTTTGTATAATAAAATTATTTCTTTTCAATTTTATGTTTAAATTTAATCTATATCGATATGGGGTAATTACACCTCATCTGTGGTTTCAATATATTGTAATTGATAAATGGTATATATCTTATATATTATATATTTTACTGTACCCTGTATTCTTTTATGTAAGAAATTAATAAAAATATTGAAAAAGAAAGAGAGGTGATACAGAGCCAGAAGGCGTTGAATCATTGTGGATGGAGCTACAGAACTGAAAGGGTAAAAGACCCTGATGGGGGTTTGTATACAGACACCCAAACAGTAGTTGGCCTACAAATTACAATGGGAGAAGATAGAAAGTGCATGTTAAAAGGGCAATGTTACAATCACTATGGGAACTTCAATATGCAGGTAGATTGGGAAAATCAGTTTGGTGCTGGATTGCATGATGGGGAATTTCTAGAGCGTCTATAAGATGGCTTTTTAGGGCAGCTGGTAGTTGAGGCCATGAGAGGGTTGGCTATTCTGGAAAGTGCAATGATCCAGAATTGATTAGAGAGCTTAAGGTAAAAGAACCCTTAGGGACAAATGATCAATATTTGATCGAATTCAACCTGAAATTTGAGAAGGAGAAGCTGAACTTATATTTATATTACAGTGGAGTAAAGGGAATTGCAGAGATATGAGAGAGGGGTTGTCTAGAATTGATTGGAAAAGAACACTGGCAGGGATGATAGCAGAGCAGCAATGTATAGAATTTCTGGAAGCAATTCAGAAGGCACAGGATATATACATCCCAAAGAGGAAGGAGTATTCTAAAGGCAAGATGACACAACCATGGCTAACAAGAAAAGTCAAAGCCAACATAAAAGCCAAAAAGAGGACATATAATAGATCAAAAATTGGTGGGAAATTAGTATTGGGTAGTTTTTAAAAACAGTGGAAGACAGCTTAAAAGTTACAATCTTTCAAGAGTCACTAGATTCTGGAATGGTTCTGGAAGACTGGAAAATTGCAAATGTCACTCCTCTCTTCAAGAAGGGAGAGAGGCGGAAGAACTATAGTCTAGTTATTCTGACCTCGGTGGTTGAGAAAATGTTGGAGTCAAATATTAAGGATGAAGTCTCAGGGTATTGATAAAACAGGTCATAATCAACATGGTTTCATGGGAAATCTTGTCTGACTAGTTTGTTGGAATTCTTTGAAGAATTAACAAGCAGAATAGACAAAGGAGAACTGGTTGCTGTTGTGTACTTGGATTTTCAGTTGGCATGTGACAAGGTGCCACACATGAGGCTGCATAACAAGCTACAAGATCATGGTATTACAGGAAAGATTCTAGGATGGATAAAACAGTGGCAGATTGGTAGGAAGCAAAGAGTGGGAATAAAGGGAGCCCTTTCTGGCTGTCTGCCAGTGACTAGTAGTGTTCCACAAGGGTCTGTGTTGGGACTGATTCTTTTTACAATATATTTCAATCATTTGGATGATGGAATTGATGGCTTTGTTGCAAGGTTTGCAGATGATAAGTTAATAGGTTGTTGGCACATAGTTTTGAGGAAGTAGAGAGGCTACAGAAGGGCTTGGTCAGATTAGGAGAACGGGCAAATAAATACAGTTTTAGGAAGAGCATGATTGTGCACTTCAGTAGAAGAAATGAAAGGGTCGGCTTTTTTAAATGAAGAGAAAATACAAAAAAATTGAGGCATGAAGAGACTTGGGAGTCCTCGTTCATGATTCCCTAAGGATTAGTTTGCATGTTGAGTCAATGGACAATGCAACGTTAGCATTCATTTAAAGGTGACTAGTGTATAAAAGGAAGGATGTACTGTTGAAACTTTATAAAGCACTGGTGACGTCTCACTTGGAGTATTGTGAGCAGGTTTGGGCCCCTTATCTTAGAAAGGATGTGCTGAATCTGGAGAGGGTTCAAAGGAGGTTCACAAAGATGATTCCAGAAATAAATGGCTTGTCATCTGAAGAGCATCTGATAGCTCTGGGCCTATATTCACTAGAATTCAGAAGAATGAGGGATGACTGTTGAATGGTGTTAAACCCTGTTGAATGGTGAAAA
This sequence comes from Hypanus sabinus, assembly GCF_030144855.1. Taxonomy (NCBI): domain Eukaryota; kingdom Metazoa; phylum Chordata; class Chondrichthyes; order Myliobatiformes; family Dasyatidae; genus Hypanus; species Hypanus sabinus. Next base: position 90,124,697 of record NC_082712.1, on the reverse strand, counting down.
CTGTTGGTAGAGTGGATGTGGAGAGATGTTTCCTCTGTTGGAAGTATCTAAGACCAGAGGATGCTGCCTTGGAATAGAAGGACAGCCTTTTAGAATGGAGATGAGGAGGAAATTCTTTAGCCAGAGAGTGGTGAATCTGTAGAATTCTTTGCTGCAGGTAGTTGTGGAAGCCAAGTCTTTATGTATATTTAAGGCAGAGGTTGCTAGATTTTTGAGTGGTCAGGGCATGAAGGGATATGGGGAGAAGGCAGGCTGAGAGGAAAATTGGATCAGCCATGATGAAATGGCAGAGCAAATTTGATGGGTCAAATAACATATTCTGCTTCAATATCTTATGGTCTGAAAGTAGTTTTGCCCTAACCACTATGCTACAGTGTGCCTTTGATTATTGCTTTCCTTTGTATGACTTCAATGCACTGTGTAACGAAATGATCTGCATGGGTGGTATGCAAAACATTACATTTCATAGATTCATAGAAAAGTACAGTAGAGAAACAGGCTTTTTGGCCCATCTAGTCCACACCAAGCCATTTAAACTGCCCTGTCTCATCGATTTGCATTAGGACCATTGCCCTCTATATGCCCACCATCCATGTACCTAACCAAACTTCTTTTAAATGTTCAAATCGAGCTCGTACGTAGCACTTGCACTGGCAGATCATTTGACACTCTCACAGCTCTCTGAGTGAAGATTTATCCTCACCTTTCACCCTAACCCATGAACTCCAGTTTTAGTCCCACCCAACCTCAGTGGAAAAAGCTTGCTTTTATTTACCCTATCCGTACCCTTCATAATTTTGTATTCCTCTATTAAATCCTCTCATCCTTCTATGCTCCAAGGAATGAACTCCTGATGTATTTGATCTTTCCATACAAGTCAGGTCCTCCAGACCTAGCACCATCTTTGTAAATTTCCTTCGTATTCTTTCAACCTAGTTTTCCCCTTTCCTGGAGGGAGGTGACCAAAACTGCACATAATACTCCAAATTCAGCCTCACCAATGTCTTATACAGCTCCAGTATAACATCTCATCTCCTGTACTCTGAGTTATGGAGGGCCAATGTATCAAAAGCATTCGTTCTGACCCTATCCAGTTGTGATGCTACTTTCAATGGATTTATGGGCTTTTCTTCCCAGATACCCCTGTTCTACTGCACTCCTCAGTGCCCTACTATCCACAATGTGAGATCTACCGTGGTTGGTCCTACCAAAATGCAACGCCTCATACTTATCTGCATTAAATTCCACCTGCTCTTTGCAGCCCATGTTTCCAGCCAGTCTAGATCCCACTGCAAGCCATAACAGTCTTCCTTGTTGCCCACTACATCCCCAATCTTGGTGATATCTGCAAATTTCCTGATCCAGTTAACCACATTATCATCCAGATTGTTCAGCAGGACAAGATTTCAGCATGGAACTGTACTTTTTTCCATAGGTACTGCCTACCCTGCTGTGTTCCTCCAGCATTTTGTGTGTGTTGCTCAGATTTTCCAGCACCTGCAAATTTTCCCTTGTTTGTCACAACACAAAGTTACAACCAGCACTTACAGCCACAAAGTAATATTGGCACAAGTCCCTGAGTGACATGGACTAAAGATAAACATGTTGACATAAAGTGGGAGGTGTACATGGCACCCTGTACCTTTTATATTCAAGAACGGCGTCTCCCTTCCTTCCCATCCTACCCATTTGTGTGGCAACTTCCAAAGATCTATGGACTTGTATTGCAAGATCCCTATGTACTTCAGTGCATCAGGGGTCCTGCCATTTGCTGTATACTTTCCTCCACACGCCCCTCTAAGCTGTGCAGGTGCATGGCCTTGTAGTAACTGAAGAGTTCCCACGCACGTAGTCTTTGTTGCTGTGCAGCTGTTTTTTAAATGTAACACAAAAATATTGCTGCAATGCTGAGACCTCACATTTGTTGGTTCTAGGAAACTTTAGACTGGTTGAATGAAGAAATTCACTGATATGTTGAACTATTTGCTTAGAAACGAGAATTCTTGTTTACATCACTGGAACATTTCAAGCTTCTAGTGCTGACTGTGAAGGTGGATTCAGTCTTATGAATTCAATCAAATGCATATCCAGCAACAGACTAGAAGTGGACCATTTGGATGATCTGATGAGGATTAAGATGTAATTATTGTAAAGACTGGTAAAGATTAAGAGGGTTTAGTACTTTTTTTTAAGGATTATATGGGTGAGCACAACATGGAGGGCTGAAGGGCCTGTACTGTGCTGTAGTGTTCTATAGTTCTATGGTAACTTTAATCTGGCTGCACAATTAATCTGGACATTGTTTATAAGCCACAGATCTGTAATACAGACACATACAGAAAAGCTTACAAAACTTGAAAGAACTTCTTTGTTGTATTTCATTATACCCTGGGTTAATAAATAAAATCAAAAGTATGTGATATTTTTCAATTTCTATTCTAAATATTCATAGTATGCATATACAAAAAAAAATTAAAGTGCCTTACAGACTTCAGGCTGTGTAAAAAATTTCTTGAAATTCCAAAAATTAGAGGGAACACTGTTTTGCTCTTGGCCCTTGAAAATGCAGCACCATCCATTTATCCTGATTAAACTCAGTACTCCATTTACCTACCTGCATTTCCAGCTGGTTCACATTCACTGAACCCTTTGACAACCTTCCTTACAATCCACAAATTCACCAATTCTTCTGTTGCCTCCAAGATTATGAATCAGCCCAGCTAAGTTTTGGACCAGGACATTTACACACAGTTATCCGGTACCTCCTTTACCCAACATAGTGCCACTGAGTGTATATTATGGAAAAGAGTAGCCAACATTTCAGGCTGAGAACCTTCATTGGGACTGGAAAAAAAAGAGGAGGAGTCAGAGTAAGAAAGTGGTGGGAGGGGAGGAGAAGCCACAAAGTTCTTAGGTGAAACTGGGAAAATTGAAGTAAAGAGCTGAGAAGTTGATTGGTGAAAGCTGTACAGGGCTGGAGAAGGGGGAGTCTGATAGGAGAACACAGAAGACCATGGAAGAAAGAAAAAGGGTGAGTAGCACCAGAGGGAAGTGATAGGCTGGTAAGCAGATAAGGTGAGAGGGAAACGGGAATGGAGAATAGTGAAATGGGGGTGGAGTGTGTGGGACATTACCAGAAGTTCAAGAAATTGATGTTCATGCCATTGGGCTGGAGGCTACCAAGGCAGAATATGAGATGTTGCTCCTCCAACCTGAGTGTAGCCTCACTGTGACAGGCCATAGACTGAATTGTCAGAATGGGAATCGGAAATGGAACTAACATAGGTGGCCACTGGAAGATCCCACTTTTTCTGGCCAATGTGCTCAGCAAAACAGTCTCCCAATCTACGCGGGTCTCAATGATATACAGGAGGCCACACTGGGAGCACCAGACACACTATTTGACAACAACAGACTCATGGGTGAAGTGTTACCTCACCTGGAAGGACTGTTTGGGGCTCTGAATGGTAGTGAGGGAGGAGGTATAGGGGCAGGTGTAGCACCTGTTCTGCTTGTGCCAGGAGGGAGATCAGTGGGGAGGGACGAATGGACAAGGGAATCGCGTAGGGAGCGATCCCTGCAGAAAGCAGGAAGTGGAGCGGAAGATGTGCTGGGTGGTGGGATCTCGTTGGAGATGGCAGAAGTTGCAGAGAATTACGTGCTGGTAGGATGGTAGGTCCGCCAGAAAAAGCAGGGTCTCCCAGTGGCAACTCATTTTAGTTCCACTTCCCATTTCCATTCCAATATGTCAGTCCATGGCCTCCTCTACTGTCGCGATGAGGCCACACTTCAGGTTCGATGAACAGCACCTTATATTCTGCCTGGGTAGCCTCCAGCCTGATGGTATGAGCATCGATTCCCCAAACTTTCGGTAATGCACCTCCCCCTACCTTCACCAACTCCATTTCCCTCTTACTTTATCTGCTTACCAGGTTATCACCCCCTCCCCCCCAATGCTCCTCTCCCTTTTCTTTCTTCCATGGCCTTCTGTCTTTTCCTGTCAGATTCCTCTTCTCCAATCCTGTATCCCTTACAGCATCAACTTCCAGGTCTTTACATCAGCCTTCCCCCTTCTGGTTTCACCTATCATCTGTGCTTCTTCCTTCCTCGACCCCACATCCTTGCTTTTTTCCAGTCCTGAGGAAGGGTCTTGGCCCGAAGCATTGACATTACAGTTCTCCATAGATGCTGCCCAGCCTGCTGAATTCCTCCAGTATTTTCTGTGTGTTGCTTCGATTTCCAGTATTTGCAGATTTTGTCTTGTTTGTTAAGAGTGTATATTCACTGTCTTCTGCTGCCGTAGCTCATCCGCTTCTGGATTTGCCATGTTGTGCATTCACAAATGCTCTTCTGTACACCACTGATGTAGCATGTGGTTATTTGAGTTCCAGTGCCCTTCCTGTCAGCTTGGACCAGTATGGCCATTCTCATCTGACCTATCTCATTAACAAAGTATTTTCTCCCACAGAACCGGCTGTCACCGGATGTTTTCCGTTTTTTCCACATCTCTCTGTGAACCTCAGAGACAGCTGTGATTGAAATTCCCGGGAGAGCAATAGAATCTGAGATACTCAAACCACTCGATCTGGCACCAACAATCATTCCATGATCAAATCCTCTGAGATCCAATTTATTCCCAATCTGCTGTTTGGTCTTAAGAATAACTGAATCTCTTGACCGTGCCTGCATGCTTTTATGCATTGAGTTGCTGGCAGATGATTGGCTGTTTGGAAATTTGCATTAACGAGGGGTGTACAGGTGTACCTAATAAAGTGTACCTGTCGAGATGCCTGTAACCCTGAGAGAATTAAAACCAGGACGTTGGGCCCAGGGGAAGCGTTGGGAAATGATTGGAGGTTGTTGAAACCTGGAATGGACATGGCGACAGAGAAATGTGGAAAGCAGAAGCAAAAACATAAAAACAGATGGGGAATGAGGCAGAGTCTGTGTGACCGAGGCAAGGGGTCAACACCCAGGGTGAGAAAGGTCCATGGATTCCACACTGTTCCTGGTGCTGCTGCATCTCGTGCTGGGTGAGTAAACCCAGCTCTCCTCATCACCCCTTCACTCAGGAGTTTGACAAGAGGGGAGGGGATGTTTTCAATAGTGGGTGAGTTGGGAACCAAAGGGAATATCCCCAGAATAGAGGTAAGTTTCTTTAGAACAGAGATGAGGAGGAATTTGTTCAGCCAGAGTGTGGTAAATCTGTGGAATTCATTGCCACAGATGACTGTGGAGGCCATGTCTCTGGGTGTATTTAAAGCAGAGTTCAATGGTCAATGACTAATAAGGGTATTAATGGTTAAGGGAAGAAGGCAGAAGAAGGGCTTTGAGGGGGAGAATAAATCAGCTCGGATTGAATGGTGGCGCAGACTCGATGGAACAAATGGCCTAAATGTGCTCCTAGATGGTCTAATGGTATTATGGTCACCTCTTCCCCCCCCCACCCCTCTTGTCTTAGGGTGGAGCTTAGTCCATCAGCCAGGGGGCAGGGGCTTGTCTAATGCTGAGTCTTACCGGCTCTTTCTCTGCCAGATGAGATGTGGTCAGAGGTTCCCAAATGACTGTTTGCTCCCTCCCTTTCACTCAGCACAGTCCAGTGGGAGTAAGTTTCGGGTGGAGCAGCCAAAAGATGTGGAGGGTGAGGAGGGTGGGTCCACCACTCTGCCCTGCTTCTTCATGTATCCAGACACCTGCAGACCCAGAGCATTCAACATCAGATGAAGAGTCTGTATCTACGATGACGCATATATATTCAGTTCCTTACTGAACCACACCAATGGGGAATACTGAGGCCAGATCGAGTTCCTGGGCTCCCCACTGCGAGACAAGACCGGTTCCATCCGCATACACCGGCTGAACCAAGTGGACTCCAATCCCTACTTCTGTAGCATGACCATGATTGGAGAAGAATATAAGATGTGGCAGAGCGCCTCTGGGACCGTCCTGAAGGTGAAAGGTGAGCTGGCACTTCCTGTTTCTGTTCTTGGTTGGATAATAATTGTGATGAACCTGAAAACAACCCTTGTACCAACGCCTCCCCAGAGGCTGTCTGACCAGCTGAATATTTCACCCGGTTCACTGTTTTCATTTCCGAATGTTTCAACGGGGCAGCACGGTTAGCGTAATGCTACTGCAATGCCAGTGACCCAGGTTCAATTCCTGCTGCTGCCTGTCAGGAGTTTGTACATTCTCCCTGTGATCACGTGGGTTTCCTCCGTGTGCTCTGGTTTCCTCCCACAGTCCAGAGGTCTACAGGTTTGTAGGTTTATTGATCACACTGGCATTGGGCTGGAAGGGCCTGTTACCATGCTGTATCTCTAATTAAAAATGGAAAATGTCTGCAATATTTTCTTTAAAGTTTCAGAGAGCTCTCGTCTCAAGGCATCATTGGGGAGTGTTGTGGCCCTGAATCAGAGTCTAAAAACTTTGCAATATTTTGCTCTAGATTTTTTGCCAGGTTTATTATCATTGACATGTTGTTTTGTGCCAGCAGCACAGTGTAAAGATATAATTACTAAAAATAACAGAGGACAAAAAAACAAGGTTCATGGAACTGCAGACCATTCAGAAATCTGATGGCGGAGGGAAAGAAGCTGATCCTAAGATGATGAAAGGCACCGATTGTGTGGATAGCCAGAGGCTTTTCCCCAGGGCTGAATGGCTATCACAAGGGGACATACATTGTAGGTGCTTGGACGTAGGTTCAGCAGAGTTGTTAGAGGTAAGTTTTTCACACAGAGAGTGGTGGGTGTGTGGAATGCACTGCCAGTGACAGTGGTAGAGGCGAATGCAATAGGGTCTTTTAAGAGACTCTTAGATAGGTACATGGAGCTTAGAAAAATAGAGGGCTATGCGGTAAGGAAATTCTAGGCAGTTTTTAGAGTAGTTGGCACAACAGTAGTTGCCTGGTTGGCACAACATTGTGGGCCGAAGAGCCTGTAATGTGATGTAGATTTCAATGTTCTAAATCATTGAGTATGCGTCTTCTGACTGCTGTCCCTGATGGTAGCAATGAGAAGAGAGAATGTCTTGGATCATGAGTGTACTTAATCATGGATGCCACCTTCTAGAGGTGTTTACAGTCATTATTCTGATTGGGGCAGTGACCTGCTCTGTGGGGCAGTGCTGCCTTTAAGAGGAGATGCCTTCAGAAAGGTGTTCAGTATCTCTGGGACCCTGTGTAATTACCGGACCTGTGGGCTAGTCCATCCCACCCCATGGTCTCTCTCCTCTCTCTCTCTCTCTCTCTCTCTCTCTCTCTCTCTCTCTCTCTCTCTCTCTCCCCCACTCCCCCTCCCCCTCCCCCCCTCTCTCTACATGAGGCAGCAACTCATGTAGCAGGCTCCCCCTCTCCACTCATTTGATGAATCCCAAGGAATGACTAAGACTGATACCGTTTGGCACCAGTGGCGTCGTAGGAGTTGTCTGTCAATTTTGAATAATGTAGGGGCACCTTAGGGACTCCAGCTCTGTATTTTCCTTGGAGTTTACTCCTGAAGCCTTCCCCATGAGTGGGTATAGGTGCAAGGCAGTGGAGGTTTGAGATCAGCTTTCCTTCTCCTAGATGAGCTGCCAACCATGGCTAACGAGCCTCATCTGCCCAAAGTGATGGGTTTTAAGGCCCCTTCTCCTGTCAGTAGAAACAGTTCCACCAGGTTTAGTAGCTAAACTGCCAGTGAAGGCCAGGAGTTGGACTTGATTCACAGAGTATATTTGAGGGACACGCCATTGGGAGCATTTAATAGGTAGTGGGAGGTCATCTCCATTACCACCTCCCCCTCGCTATGACAACCTTAACAGAGCAAGGTTAAGGAATGGCTGATTAGATATTTGCATTAACGAGCAGGTATACGATTGTACCCTACTGAGTGTACAAATACCAATCACCATATAGACTTCAGATGTTAAATCCATTCGATCAATGTGCTAAAGGTTAATAATACTTGAGAATTAATTAAAATAACTGTTCAATGGTCAGTAACTGTAAATAAGCCTTCGTTGGCATTATTGCCTTGGGATTTTTAGTGATCTTAATTTTCCAAATTTGAACAAAGAACTGTTTAAACGGAGCACTGGTTAAAGCTCAGGATTAACTTGGTAGCCAAGTGCAGCCACAGAAATATACAGTGTCCGTATATTTGCTCTGTACCAACTCGTGGACTGTGCTCAGAGTTACGTTTGCGCGGGTGGAGCAAGAACGACAACGGAGCAATATAATCAAATGTTTTCATGGAGTCACGTTAGTAATGGTGGATTCTGAGCAACAAACCGAGCCTGCCAAAACAGAGTAGACACACTTGAAAGCCTGCGCAAACAGAGACCACCCCTACGTAGGTGGCCCAATTGATTGATTGCATGATCAATCGGTCACATGCGCACTCGAAAGCCCGTGCCTCAGATAGAGTGTCCCCCACGCGTGGGGGCCCAAGTGAAACACTTTGCAATCGATTGGCTGCAAGCATATTCTCAAAATCTCGAGGCAGCAGAGCTCAGAGGAGAAACCAGTGTCTATCCCAGTCCGTCTCCCACCCTGAACATCAGCGACAGAAACATCGCACAAAAGAGTAAGGCTACATGATGGAACCTAATCCACGGATTTGGAATTGACCGACCCCAGAGAGTAAATTATTGAGTGGGAACTCATTCAGGGGTTTTATTTTTTCAGTAGCTGATTTGCAGGGGTGTGTTAGGACTGGGATCTAACCCAGCCACTTGTTGGCCGTGAGGATGGGGGTCACATGCTCAGTCACTAATGCGCTGGAGTGTATTACAATGTGGAATCCAATCCAGCAGTTCATGCAATTCACGTCCAGGGTGACGCAAAAAGGCGGCATTCATCATTATGGACGCCAAACACCCAGAACATGCCTTCTTCCCCTTGCTACCTCCAGGAAGGAGGTATAGGAGCCTGAAGGCACAAACTCCATGATTCAGGAACAGCTTCCTCCCCTCTGCCATCAGATTTCTGAATGGGCATTAAACCATACCTCACTACTTCTACAATGGTGGAACTGGGGGGGGGGGGGAGATTTTTTTTTGGTGAGGGACACTAAGGTTGGTCTTGGGGCTTTTGTTCAGCCAGAGTAGAAGAGAGAAGACACTGGGGAGAACCGGTTGTTGTCGTCATGGTCTGGTCCGTTGACTCCTCATTTCAGTTAATTTCCTTTTCCCCCATGTTCCACTGGGCTCCTTGATTAGGGCACCTGATCCTTATTCGAACCGGCAGCATAAAGTCTCAGGCTTACATCTACTCGCTGCTGGTTTGTCTCTTCAGCAGTGTGGCTATGCTCGTTCCGAGCTGCCGAGAATGGGTCGAGTTGAGAGCCTGTCATCCGCTGTTCCTGGGTCGAGTCAAGAGCCTGTCATCCGCTGTTCCTGGGTCGAGTTGAGAGCCTGTCATCCGCTGTTCCTGGGTCGAGTTGAGAGCCTGTCATCCGCTGTTCCTGGGTCGAGTTGAGAGCCTGTCATCCGCTGTTCCTGGGTCGAGTTGAGAGCCTGTCATCCGCTGTTCCTGGGTCGAGTTGAGAGCCTGTCATCCGCTGTTCCTGGGTCGAGTTGAGAGCCTGTCATCCGCTGTTCCTGGGTCGAGTTGAGAGCCTGTCATCCGCTGTTCCTGGGTCGAGTCAAGAGCCTGCCATCCAGCTGAGTTTTGCCGGCTGTTTGCCGTTTCATGTGCTATCCGGAGTCGAGATACGTAGTACTCGAATTTGCATCAATGACATCCCTAACTTCTAGTTTTGTAGAAGGCCCCTAATGTAACTGCCACTGCCCCAGCTTCTCACATGCTGTCGGTTTCTCTGCCCTCTTCTCCTGTCCCGAAGTCATTGCTCTGAATTCAATCTCACAGGAGGCTCGTTGACCCCCACAGTGACGGTAGGAACTCCGGGGATGCAGAAGCTGGGTCACGGCTCCATCCTGATGATCCGGTCGGTGCTGGTTTTAGGAATGCTGGCGATGGTGTGGATTGTGAGCATTTACCTGATGAAGAGGAACCCATTTGCAGGTAACCTATATTTTCTGATGACGCAGGTCACTGCCGGACTGAATGACTCACATTGGCCTCCCGTTAGACTCGGTGTACTGTTGAGGGCCGCAGTTTTCGGCACCATCTGGGTCTCTGAATGATGGCTCCATACTCCATTACATCCCTTCCTCCTTAATCCTCTGTTCACAACTCTGTGATTCTTGGCATACTGAGCCGATCCTTCCCTTCCCCCCACACCTCCATATGAAAATAGGAGTAGGACCAGGCTACTTTGGCTGATGTACCCCTGCACTCATCTCCCCTTCCCTGCCAGTTGCCAGGAGCCTCAGTATTGTAAGGTCCATCTCCTTCCCATCTGAAGTGATCTCGGCTCAAGGAACAAGAATTCCAGAAAAGCCCCAACTTCCACACCAGAGTTAAAGAACCACCCCCTCCGATGGATGGGAAGAGAATGGAGAGATATACTCCATGTCCTGACCTGAAATGTTAACTGCTCATTTCCACAGATGCTGCCCAAACTGCTGAGTTCCTGCAGCTTGTTGTACATGTTGTTTTGACCTCAGCATCTGCAGTGTACTTTGTGTTTGAGATATACTCGTGTAGCCAGGTTAGTTAAGCATGCCTTTAATAGTTTTATTAGTTCAGAACAGCAGAATATGCTAACTGGCCTGTTCCTGTGCTGTCCTGGTCTATCCTTATTGGCGACTTTATTAGGTGCAGGAGTGGAACCCAGTCTGGTCTTCTATATCAAGTTCAAGTGTATACAGTTAAAAGAAATAGTACTTGAAACAGTTTCTGCTGCTGTAGCACATCCACTTGAAGGTTCGGCATGCTGTGCGTTCAGAGATGCTATTCTGCACACCACTGTTGTAACACATGGTTATTTGCGTTACTGTAGCCTTCTTGTCATCTGGAATTTTCTGACCATTCTCCTCTGCTGTCTCACATTAATTAACAAGGCACTTTCATCCACAGAACTGCTGCTCACTTGATATTATGTTTCATTTGTTTCTTTTCTGCACCATTCTCTAAACTTAGGAGGCTGTTGTGTGTGAAAATCCCAGGAGATCAGCATTTTCTGAGATACTCAAACCACCCCATCTGGCACCAACAATTATTCCACGGTCAAAGGAACTTGGATCACATTTCTTCTCCATTCATGTGTTTGGCCTGAACAACAACGGAACCTCTTGATCACATCCACATGTTTTTATGCAGAGTTGTTGCCACATGATTGGCTGATTAAATACTTGTATCAAATAGCTGTTGTACAGGTATACCCAATAAAGTGTATGTCCTATGGAAGGCTGTTCACCACCATCCTCTCAGTGTGGGTATAGACTATTTCTTTCTTTCCTTCCTTCCATCCAGACACATTACCATTGTCACCTGCTTGGATAAGTGTATGTTCTGTCTGCCTGTTGTGCCATCTCTGCCCGTTAGTTTCCCGCTCAAAAATCCATGTGCCCATTTCCAGGTGCCCACGCTCAGACTGTGAAGAAGGAAGCAGTCGAGGAGACTGAATTCTGAGAATGAAATCTCCCAGTGGGTTGCGGGACAGACGTGTTACCATGGCCTGGGCGCCGGCTGAAACGGAAGATCACTTGTTAATGCACAACGAGGTCACATCACAGCAACAGAGATGGAAGTGGCAGGGATGGAAGCCAGTCTTCACATCCTTGTGCTCCGATCACTTCCCGAGATGTACAGATTATATCCAACGTTTCAGTGTTATCTGTGCAAAGCCACCCAGAGAACTGATTTCCAAATGAGCTGGATATTTAAATGGTTCAGCAATGTTGGCAATTTCTGAAATGTTTCCCCTTTAGTTTTGTTTGTGAATATGTTCATAGTTTAATGCCATAAACACAAGCTATGTTACACAGGCTGTAAATCCAGAGGGACACAAAAATGCTGGAGGAACTCAGCAGCTTGAATGAATAAACAGTTGACTTTTCTGGATGAGACCATTCTACAGGACTGGGACGGAAGGGGGAAATACACATTAAAAAAAGTTGGAGGTGGAGGGAGGGTGCTGGGGAAGAAGGATTAGCTAAAAGGTGATAGGTGAAGCCAGATGGATGGGAAAGGTAAATGTTTGATAAGAACTCTAACAAGCATGGAGTGTGGACCTTCAAGAAAATGAAGAATGGGGAGCATGGGGGAGGTGATAGGCAAGGAAAGAGAAAAGGCGAGGGGCCAGAGTGTGCAATACAAGAAGTGGGAAGGGAGAAGGAAAATATCGGAAGGAGAAATCAATCCTCATACCATTAGTTCAGAGGTTATAGTCTTGACATTACCTCTTCTTATCCTATAAAATGCATTTTCTCTTTTCTCAGTTCCATCGTCAGTGGCACACCTGTTCCCAGGATGAGGCTTTCATTTCTAGATCAGCTGAGATGTGCTCCTTTAAAGGACAGTGTTTTCCTTCCTCCACATTTGATGCTAAGCTCTTTGACAACTGAGACCCTATCTTCCAGCTGCCTTAACAGGGATAGCGATTAGCTTCTCCTCACCTACCACCCCATGAACCTTCGCATCTAACACACAGTTCTCCACAGATTCCACCATCTTCAACGGGATCCTATCAGCAAACAGATCTTTGACTCCCATCCCACTCTAATTCCTGCAGGAATCATTCCCTCCATGACTCCCTTGTTCATTTGTTTCCTTCCATTAATCTTTCTGCTTAGCCATAACCCTGCAAGCTAAACAAAATGTTATACCTGCTAATTCACCTCCATGCAGAGCTCCAAACAGATCTTCCCTTTGAGACAAACCTTCACCATGTGGATCTGTTTGGTTCATCTTATTGTATCAGCTGCTCCAAAGTGGCCTCACCGACATTGTGGCGACACCTGACGTAAATTGGGGGACCATTGTGTCGAGCTCCTCTGCTCCATCCACCAAAAGCAACATTTCCCGGTGGTTAACCATTTCAATACGCATCTGCCTTCTCATTGTCACTATCCATCCAGGTGACTCTTAACCTGATGGCATGGACATCAAATTCTCCTTCTGGTCATTTTCTCCCCTCCCTCTCTCATTCTATTCCCTACTCTGCCCACTTACCTCTTACTCACCTGCCTATCACCTCAAACTAGTACACCTTCTCGGAACCATTGAACATTACAGCACAGAAAAAAGACCTTTTGGCCCTTCTTGGCTGTGCTGAACCATTTTCCTGCCTAGTCCCACTGACCTGCAACTGGACCATATCCCTCCATTCACCTCTCATCCATGCACCTGTCCAAGTTTTTCTTAAATGTTAAAAGTGAGACCCCAGTTACCACTTCATCTGGCAGCTCATTCCACACTCCCACCACTCTGTGTGAAGATGCCCCCCCTAATGTTCCCTTTAAACTTTTACCCCTTCACCCTCAACCCATGTCCTCTGTTTTTTCCTCCCCTAGCTTCAGTAGAAAAAGCCTGTTTGCATTCACTCTATCTATACCCATCTTAATTTTATATACCTCTACCAAATCTCCCCTCATTCTTCTACACTCCAGGGAATAAAGTCCTAACCTATTCAACATTTCTCTGTAACTCAGTTTCTCAAGTCCCAGCAACATCCTTGTAAACGTTCTGTGCACTCTTTCAACCATATTAATATTGTTCCTGTAATTTAGTGACCAAACTGCACACAATACTCCAAATTCGGCCTCACCAATGCCTTATACAACCTCACCATAGCATTCCAACTCTTGTACTCAATACTTTGATTTTAAAAGGCTAATGTACCATGTGTTGCCCTTAAGGCATTTGTTTAGCTTTATTACAAATTAATTACTAAAGCAAAAATGTAATTATTTTCTAGTTAAAGTTAATGTTGTTGAAAGTAAATTCATTATCTGCGTTGTATCGCGGCATGCGATGACGTCACACCCGGTTTTGCCGCATCTTGTGGGAAAATACCGGCTTGGAGAAAGGGGAAGTCGGGGGCTTGTGTGTGCAGGATCAGCTTGAGAAAAGTTCCATTTCTACGCACTAAGGAACATCATAGAAGCAACACCCTTTCACCATATGTTAATATGGAAGAGTGAAAAGTAAACGGTTAATCTTACTGCGATCGTGCCTTTGACTACGGTTTACCTTGGTATTTAGTTCAGAATTTCTACACCTGTACGAGAACACTACAGTGAAAAGCCGGCATTATCAGTTGTTTTGACATGTGGTATGATGGCCACGCGATCAAGTGTCAAATCGTTGCCATCCAGCGCCAGGAGCAGTAGGGCATCAGAATCAGCAGGGCTGCCCAGGCAAGAGCTAAAGCAGAAATCACCAAGGTGCGAGTGTCGTACGCCGAACAAGAAGCAAAACTGAAAATGGAAAAGTCTGCCAGAGAGGCCGAAAACCAGTTGGAAAAGGCAAGGATAGAAGCAGAGTTAGAAGTGCTGGCGCTACACCGAGAAGCCGAAGCTGCTAGGGTGGAAGCAGAGATATTAGAAAGTGCTGAAGAAATGCATGTTCTAGATGAAGTAAAATCTACTTCAGAAAGTACCAGATTGGAACGCACTAGCGAATATGCCCGATCTCAAATGGACCCGAAGATTCGTTCTTCCTCTCCATACTGATTTGCTACGTCCCATTTCACGAGGAAGACAATTTACGCTTGCAACCTTGCGATGAACTCAAGAATGAAAAGGTTGATGACAAATACTTCTCGACACCAAACTTACCGGATTTGGCGAGAGAAGAGGCAAAGGCTGAATTCAGAACAGCAAATCCCATAACAAATGTACACCCTCAGTCATATACCCGCCGACATATTCCCCCAGCCAGCATGCCACTTGCAGTTGAACCCATGGCACAGTATTTAGCACGACGAGATCTCGTCACGTCAGGACTATACCAGTTCGACGATAAACCTGAAAATTACCGTGCATGGTACTTCTCATTCGCCAATGCAACCGGCGGAGTCCAGCTGGAAGTAACCCAAGAGTTGGATCTTATGATGAAGTGGCTGGGAAAAGAATCATGTGAACAGGTGAGACACATACGTTCAGTGTACATCAACAACCCCAAGCTAGCCTTACGCAAAGCATGGGAGAGACTTCGGGAGTGCTATGTGGCCCCTGAAATCATTGAAACGGCACTATTTCGATGGCTGGAAAACTTTCTTAGAGTGTCAGCCAAGGACCATACTAAATTAGGAGAACTTGGAGATTTACTCATGGAGGTTGAAGGCGCTAAAGGCTATTTAACTGGCCTGTCATATCTAGATACTTCATATGGAATTAGACCAATCATGGACAAACTTCCATTTGGGCTGCAGGAAAGGTGGGTGTCTGTTGGCTCAGAGTACAAGGAAGAGAACGGTGGTCGATTTCCTCCCTTTAAGTATTTCACTAGGTTTGTGTGCAAGGAGGCGAAGAAGCAAAATGACCCTAGCTTCATGAGTCAAGGTAGCAGTACAATTCACACCAAGCCAGTCAAATCCACTTCGAATAATTTTAACATTAATAAACCTGTCTCAGTGCATAAAACTGAAGTCTCTACAACTAACAATGACCCTAGCAAGAACTGTCCATTGCACAACAAACCCCACACCCTCAAAATACAGAACGTTTAGAAAAAAACCTTAGACAGAATGGCCCTTCTCAAGGAGAAAAGAATATGTTTTAAATGCTATTCCTCTACCTCTCACCTCGCTAGAGAGTGTACGATCCCCGTAAAGTGCTCAGAATGCAACAGCGCTAGTCATGAAGGGGCCATGCATCCCAGCCCATTACCGCAAACTGACAAAGCTCCTTCACCCTCACAAGAGGACGGCGGGGAGGGAGAGGATCACCCCAAGCCAACTGTAGTCAGCTCGAGCTGCACAAAAGTTTGCGGTCAAGGTCAGTCAAGCCGTTCTTGCTCAAAGATCTGCCTCACCAAGGTATACCCTAAAGGAGCCAAAGACAAGGCCATCAGAGCCTATGTAATTCTGGACAACCAGAGCAATCGCTCACTAGTCAGACCAGAGTTCTTTGACTTGTTCAATGTAGAGAGTATTCAGTTCCCATACTACCTTAGAACTTGCTCAGGCAGCGTGGAAACATATGGCAGGAAGGCAGACAGACTTCCAGCTTGAGTCACTGGATGGTAAAGTTGTCATCTGTCTCCCTCCGCTCTTAGAGTGCAATGAAATCTTGAATAACCACACCGAGATTCCGACGCCAAGCGCAGTGCGACACCAGCCTCATCTCCACCACATTGCCAAGCACATCCCAGAACTGGACCCAAAAGCAGAAATACTCCTGCTACTCGGAAGAGACGTTCTCCAGGTGCACAAGGTTAGGCAGCAGGTCAATGGACCAGACGACTCCCCCTTTGCCCCACGCCTGGACCTGGGCTGGGTGGTGATAGGAGAGGTGTGCCTTGGCAATGTACACAAACCGACAGTTAACACAGTCAAGACCAATGTGCTAGAGAGTGGCCGCCATTCAATTTTTCCACCCTGCACAAACTTTATGTGTATCAAGGAAGCATGACAAGGCTTTAACAAGTGTAGTAAAGTAACCGAGAAGACACTGGGACAGTCAGTCTTCGCTCAACCTGAGCATGATAATAAACTTGCTCCATCAGTGGATAAAACTTAAACGAGCAAGACATTTGAGCTGATCGAACCCGAAAGAGACTCGGAAATTTGGCCGCAAATAACTGGTGTCATCTACCTGGAAGAATCAATACGTACCATCGAACGCTTTCAGCAATTCTCCACTTTGAATTCCTTAGTGAGAGGATTTGCGTTCCTCATTCACATGAGGAGATCCTACAAACACTTATCCCGAAATAGTAAATGCAAGGGATAGCACAAATGTGATTTACCTCACACTGCAGACGAATTGGCCCAGGCAAAGGACGTCATCCTTAAAGCAACTCAAAGAGCAGCTTTCGCAAGGGAGTGTCAGAAGTTGTGTGTTGAATCAGGACGCAACTGCAGGACACAGACACTGGAGTCCCAGAAACAGGACGAGACAGAACCCAGGGACGGGACAGGATGCAGTCTAGGCAGGGAAAGCAGGACCAGGACGAGGGACTGGGAACAAGGAGCCTGGGGTGGACTCTGAACCCGAGACTGGACAAGGACCCAGAACCTGGGTCTTGCCTCGGGCCCAGACCCCCAAACCCAGGCGAGGACGTGACGAGGCTGGAGGCTGCAGGCTTGGGTCGAGGCTTGAGGCTGGAGCTAGGGGCAGACTAGGAACTGTACTTCAACATGGAGCCAGAATTATCCTCCAACGAGCCAGGACTCTTCTATAACTCCACACCAAGGTGGGGCAGGACCATCCATTGGTTAACGGCAGAACGGCTTGACCTACCCGACAGAGGCAAAGACAAGACAAGACAGATTCCCCCCACAGGGCAACGGCAGAACAGCCTGACATACCCCACGGAGGCGAGGACAAGGCAAGACAGATTCCCCCCACAGGGCAACGGCAGAGCAGCCTGACATACCCCATGGAGGCGAGGACAAGGCAAGACAGATCCCCCGCAGGGCAACAGCAGAAAAGCCTGACTTACCCCATGGGGGGATGAGGTCAAGACAGATCCCCGCACAGGGCAAAGGCAGAATGGCTGGACTTATCCCATAGGGCAAGGACAGGAAGAGACAAACACCAAGGAATGACAGACAGTTCCACCTCGGCACCAGGGTAGCTTCAAGTAGCCATTACGACCAGCAGCCTTGTCTGGCTACAGAAGCAACCGGATCCCTACCTAGCTCAGAGTGGCTGACGGCCACCCAGCTGGCCCGGGAAACAGCTGAATCCATACCACAATGACCACTCCAACTACGACCAGCAAGACTCCCAGAAGCCGTGGTTCTCCAACGCGGCCCCAAGGATGGCAGAGTCCATTCTAGCCTTCCATCAGCCATCTGTATCTCAACGAGACAACTCCCACCCACACTCAATACCAGGGCCACTTATATTCCCAGTTCCAATATGAGCCTCAGGTGTTTCTGGTTAAGTCCAACCGCAGCAAGGGACCGCCAGAAAACCCGGAGTCCGTGGACCAGATCACGGACTTCGGACTGTACCACCACAGGGCGTTTTCGGTCCTCCAAGCTAATAAACCAATACCAAAGGCCAGTCCTTTGAGGAAACTCAGCCTGATCCCGAAGAATGATCTTATTTGCATTGGAGGCTGGTTAATACACTCTCACCTTTCAGCTGCAGAAAAGAGTCCAGTAATCCTGCCCTAAGACAGCCATGTGTCTTTACTGCTCACATGCCATCACCTTGAACAGGTAAGGCATCAGGGCCGACAGCTGACAGAGGGAGCAATCAGGGCAGCGGAACTATGGATCTTGGGAGGCAAAATACTGATCAATTCAGTACTCCACAGATGTGTAACCTGCAGGAAACTGAGAGGGAAGCTGGAAGTTCAACGTATGGTGGACCTCCCACCAGAACGCCTCAATGCCTGCCCTCCTTTTACGTATGTGGGACTCGATGTATTTGGTCCCTGGACTATCACTACAAGACACACCAGAGGAGGACAAGCAGAGAGCAAGCGGTGGGCCATCATGTTCAGCTGCATGAGTTCGAGAGCGGTACACATTGAGGTAATCGAATCTTTGGATACATCCAGCTGTATTAACGCTCTCAGGTGCTTCTTTGCACTAAGAGGCCCTGCAAAACAGTTAAGGTCTGATTGCGGCACGAACTTCGTTGGAGCATCCAAGGAGCTTGGGGATGGACAAAATGGTGCAAAGGTACCGCAGTGAGCAGGGATGCAACTGGGAGTTCAACACACCACACGCCTCTCACGTGGGAGGCTCATGGGAGCGGATGATTGGTATTGCCAGAAGGATCCTTGATTCAATGTTTCTGCAGCAACGCACCCGACTGAACCACGAAGTACTGTGCACACTAATGGCAGGGGTCACAGCCATTATAAATGCACTACCACTACTACCTATCTCTTCTGACCCGGAAAGCCCCATCATACTCTCGCCATTAATGCTCCTTACACAGAAGGCAGGAGTTCTCCCTCCACCTGGGGACTTCTCAGACTTATACAATGGAGACAGGTTCAGGCTCTCGCAAATCAGTTCTAGTCCCATTGGAGACATGAATATCTATCTTTGTTGCAACACAGACAAAAGTGGACAGAGCCTCGCAGGAATCTTCAAGTTGGAGATTTAGTCCTCCTCAGGAACAAGCAGATTGCCCGCAACTGCTGGCCAATGGCCAGAATCACTGCCACATTCCCTGGTAGGAATGGACATGTCAGGAAGGTTGAGTTAAAAACTTCTGACCAAGGTGATGTGAAAACTTACCAAAGGCCAGTTGCAGAAGTCGTTCCACTTCTACCTAAAGACTGATTTAGAGATTGAAGTTTTATATCATGTTCATAGTGACCTTACGAAGGTCGGGCAGGGAGTGTTTTGCCCTTAAGGCATTTGTTTAGCTTTATTATATTTTTGCTTTAGTAATTCATTTGTAATTATTTTCTAGTTAAAGTTAAGGTTGTTGAAAGTAAATTCATTATCTGTGTTGTATCGCGGCATGCGATGACGTCACAACCGGCTTTGCCGTGTCTTGTGGGAAAATACTGGTTTGGAGAAAGGGAAAGTTGGGGGCTTGTGCAGGATCAGCGTGAGAAAAGTTCCATTTCTATGCACTTAGAAACATCATAGAAGCAACGCCTTTTCACCATATGTTAATGTGGAAGAGTGAACAGTAAACGGGTAATCTTATTGCAATCGTGCCTTCATTGACTACAGTTTACCTTGGTGTTTAGTTCAGAGTTTCTACACCTGTACGAGAACACTACATACCAAAAGCTCTATTTATGACCCTATCTACCTGTGACGCCACTTTTTGGGAATTTTGTACCTGTATTCCCAGATCCCTCTGTTCTACTGCACTCCTCAGTGCCCTACCATTTACCTTGTATGTTTTACCTAGGTTTGTCCTTCCAAAGTGCAATACCTCACACGTCTGTATTAAACTTCATCTGCCATTTGTCAGCCCATTTTTCCAGCTGGTCCAGATCCCTCTGCAAGCTTTGAAAACCTTCCTCACTGTCCACTACATATCCAATCTTTGTATCATCAGCAAATTTGTTGACCCAATTTATCACATTATCATTCAGATCATTGATATAGATGACAAATAACAATGGACCCAGCACTGATCCCTGTGGCACACGACTAGTCACAGGCCTCCACTCAGAGAAGCAATCCTCCACTACCACTTGCTGGCTTCTCCAAATAAGCCAATGTCTAATCCAATTTACTACCTCACCATGTATACCTAGTGACTGAATCTTCCTAACTAACCTCCCATGCAGGACCTTGTCAAAGGCCTTACTGAAGTCTATGTGGACAACATCCACTGCCTTCCCTTCATCCACTTTCCTGGTTACCTCTTCGAAAAACTCTAGTTAAAAAACTCGAAAAACATTTGTTAAACATGATCTACCATGCACAAAGCCGTGTTGACTCTCCCTAATAAGTCCCTGTCTATCTAAATACTTGTAGATCCTATCTCTTATCTATCCTATCCTATCTTATCCTATCCTATCTCTTAGTACTCCTTTCAATAATTTGCCTACTACCGACGTCAAGCTACCATCTATTTACTCCCGGATTACTTTTAGAGCCTTTTTTAAACAACGGAGCAACATGAGCTATCCTCCAATCCTCCAGCACTCTTGTTCCCTTTCTCCCATGGTCCACTCTATTCTCCCATCAGGCGCCTTCTTCTGCAGACACCTTTCCCGCCCAAATGGCTTCACATTTCAGCTATTAGCTAGCTTTCTATCTCCCCCTCCCCCCACACACATTTATATAGTGAAATGTATTAATGGAGATCACGGGCACATCACTCTCCGCCATTGGTAAAATCTACATGAGGCCCTGCCTCAAGAATACAACATCAAAAATACCCACCACCCGGGCCATCCCAGCTCCTCAGAGCTACTATCGGGCAGGAGGTTCAGAAGCCCGAAATCTCACATCACCAGGTTGATACAGACCTGCTTCCTTTTACCCATTCGGTACTTCAGCCAGGCGGCACAACCCTCACCACGAGAGCTCAGCAACATTTTAGCCACTGTGACGTTGCACAAAAATAGTCTTAATTTTCCACTGAATTGTGTTCTTTTTAGTTGTAACTGTATATAATCTCTGTTTAAAGAGTGTTTTTCTTGTGAATGCTGCTTATCGGATGCTAGTTTGTGTAAGACAGTTTTCATGGCACCCGTGCAAACATAAACTTACGCGTGTGGCAGTGAACTGGACTTGGACTCTGACATTCTCTGTGAGTCAGGCTGATGGAAGATTTTGCACAGTGTGATTCTCCGGTGCACCCTCCCGTTGTGAAACCCACAGCCAACGTTCACTGACATATTCCGAACTTCCTAAAAGCATATCCCGAAAGCTAGTGGAACACTCAGCTGCTGGTTTCAGGGTCAGACTCGCTTTGAGCGGGACGCCTGTGGGACTCCCGTCCCGAGGCAGTGCCGCAGCTTTCCACTGCTTCTGTGTGACGTCTCCGAACTGGGGCATCCTGAGACTCGCAACACAAAGGTGAGATGGTCAGCCTCTAAATGCAGAATGTACTATAATATTCTAGATTGCATTCGAGTAACACAGCAAAATATCCCTGAGAGGCTGAGACCAAATTGGATTCATTCAGCAGCTGGGTTGAGATCCTATTTCTTCTCAACTTGTGGAAGGTGTTGCTTATGGCGACCGCCTCACACTAAACACATATAAACCCATCCAAATGATTGCATTTATGCCCTATCCGCTCCCCATCCTTCCTCACACACCGAGTCTACCTTTACATAAAAAGATAAAAATAATTGATTAATGTTCCTTTTGTTTTGTGGAGGATCTGGCAGCAACCTTGCCGTTTTCGTCTGTTCTTTTTGTTTTTTTGCGAGGCTGAGTCGCTAGCTCGAAGCTCGACCCAGCCGAGATGGAAAGCGTGCAAGCTGCCGGCGGGATTCGAACCCGGTACCAGTCGCCTCGAAGTCCGGTCGGCACAAACCGTCCCATCAGTTGACACAAGTCTCTGGTTCCCAAACCCTCGCAAACCTGTTTGAACCCTCAACAACAGCTCCAGCAAAATTGCTTGCAAGGAACTTACTGTCTCTCGTTCTGACGTAATGTGTCCAATTTGTACATGCCAAATAATGCACAGAGGATATCGCAATCATCCACAAACGTGCAATTTTATTCCATGCACCAATTCCTCAGCCACTCATTCAACTGCTATACCATCCAATTTATACGCCCAGTCTCTCACTGACACCTGGCAGAGGCAGAAATCCAGAGATTACTACAATTGAGGACCCGCATTTCAACCTCTAATTCCTTATATCGGCTATCGGTTGCAGTGATGGCGGCGGAGGAATGGTTAATGGGGAAGAAATGTCTCAGATGCTCTCAGAACAAATTATGCTCATCCATCAGTTAGATGTGCTGTTGGGGTCATATTATGCACCTCCTCTGCCCGTGGATGTGTTGCAAACGGAGAGTCTGCAGACATCTCCAGGAGTTCTCCGCGAGAGGGAGGGATGGACTTTCGTGAAGCAGAGGGACAGACAGCGTTAGTTACCGGAAGTGCTGTTGTATCTGGGGATGACATATCGTACAGAATTTTCTTCAGAGGTCACGAATGAGGTGAGAAACTTATTGCTAGGTCTGTTAGATGCTCATCAGCTTACAGGCTAAGCAATGTCAGTTTGAAACAGCAACGCAACATCAAAAAGGCACATAGGGGAACTAACAAAGGACGAGCGACCCGCTCTTCCCCTTTACAGAGTAACCTAATTGAAACTGGTTTGACACGGGAGTCCTCCCTAACAGGAAACATCTTTGCAACAAGGACATATCAGGCTTGCATACAAGGAAATGTAACTATCTACAGACAAACAGGTGCTCGTACAAATATAAAAGCAAGTGTAGGGAAACTGCAGGAACAAAAAGATTCAAATACAATTTAAGGGCATAAGTGGTTGATACGAGCGAGCATAATTTTAATGTGATTGTAAGAAAGCATAAGAACATATCACAAAATAGTTGTTTGATATACACGACACTGCGCCGCCAGGGGTGTTGTAGAATCAGATTATTATGGACATTTAAAAGAGTCTGCGACAGGCACAGTAATGATGGTAAAATGGAAGACCATGTGGGAGGAAAAGTGTAGATTGATGTTCGACTCGGTTAAAAAGTCGGCACAACATTTTGCTGTACTGTTCTGTGTTCTATTTTCTGTGCTCGCTTGTCGACAGAATATTCTCTGCTCGCTTTAGACCAGTGGTTCCCAACCTTTTCTATGCCCCACACCCCTAGGAAATGTTTGATTAATATTCACACCCCTTACAAAAGTAATATCACATTTGAAGATGAAGAAGTCTAATTTCTAATTTTTGAACCACATACAATACTGCGGGTGAACAAATTGAACTTAAAAAAAATAAGCTTTTAACTCAGTGCATAAAATGCAAATATAAATTGAGCAATTAGGTTCTAATTTATTCAGAAAAATTGTAAACAGTAAATTGATGATACTCCTCAACCCCGAGGTGTAACTTCCCAGGTAACACTGATGAGAATCCTCAACGCTGACTCGGGCAGCGGGAGACCGGAGTGTGCTTGGGACAAACATTACTACCACTTCTCAAGGCACACTGGCAGCTGGCTGAGTGATGACTCGTGTCTCGTCATTCAAGCACGCAAGCCACTCTTTGTCGCACCTCCTGAAATTCCATCTCGCACCCCAGGTTGGGAACCCCTGCTTTAGACACTCCTCCGCAATGGGAGCTGAAAACTGACTTCGGGATGGTGCAACGAACCCCGACGTAAGTGGCTCCGCTCTCCTCCTATCCGATCCTTAATGGACGGCCCAGTGTGCCGGGTGTGGGTCTCTGTGCGGTATTCAGCCAGTGAGTGCGTCTCCGCGACTGGAGGTCGCTGCTGCATCGTTTCTCTGATCGCGGGGAGGTGGTAGCCAGGGGCAGGAGCAAGGGGAATGACCCGAGGGGTGACCCAATAGTAGGTGGTAGAGTCGGGGTACTGAGGAAAGCAGAAGGAGTGACTCAGTGAATGAGGAGGTGTGAGGCTGAATCAGTGTCACCGAAGAACAGGATGAGGTCCAGGGAGGGGGAACTGGTGGTGGCGACGACAGGCTCTGTCTGTTGTTAATACAGCTGTCCGTGGGTAAGTAGTCGCCTCTCCAACTCCCAAACCCACTCCTCGCTCCCTCCTCCGAATAGCCAACCGTTTCCACCAGCATGGTTCGGGAGGGTTTAAACTAATTTGCAAGTGGGGTGGGACCCGAAGCGATAGAGCGGTGAAAGAAGTGCATGGAGTAAAGCCAGATTTAACATATAGAGAGGCTTTGAGGAAAGAGAAGCAGAATAAAGGTCGTTTGGCAGAAGGGCTAAAATGTGTGTACTTCAATGCAAGAAGCATCAGGAACAAAGGTGGTGAACTGAGAGCTTGGATACATACATGGAATTATGATGTAGTGGTCATTACAGAGACTTGACTGGCACCAAGGAAGGAATGGATTCTCAATATTCTTGGATTTCAGTGCTTTAAAAGGGATAGAGAGGGGGGAAAGGGGAGGAGGGGAGGCATTACTGGTCAGGGATACAAACACAGCTACAGAAAGAGTGGGTAATGTAGCAGGATCATCTTTTGATTCAGTATGGGTGGAAGTCAGGAACAGGAAGGGAGCAGTTACTCTACTGGGGGTATTCTATAGGTCCCCTGGCACCAGTAGATATACTGAGGAGCAGATTGGGAGGCAGATTTTGGAAAGGTGCAAAAATAACAGGATTGTTATCATGGGTGACTTTAACTTCCCTAATATTGATTGGCATCTGATTAGTTCCAAGGGATTAGATGTGGCAGAGTTTGTTAAGTGTGTCCAGGACGGATTCCTGTCACAGTATGTTGACAGGCCAACTATGGGGAATGCAATACTAGATCTAGTATTAGGTAATGGACCGGGTCAGGTCTCAGATCTGTCAGTGGGTGAGCATCTGGGGGACAGTGATCACCGCTCCCTGTCCTTTAGCATTATCATGGAAAAGGACAGAATCAGAGAGGACAGGAAAAAATTTATTTGGGGAAATTATGAGGCCTTAAGGCTAGAACTTGCGGGTGTGAATTGGGATGGTGTTTTTGCAGGGAAATGTACTATGGACATGTGGTTGATGTTTAGGGATCTCTTGCAGGATGTTAGGGATAAATTTGTCCCGGTGAGGAAGATAAAGAATGGTAGGGTGAAGGAACCATGGGTGAGGTTCTAGTCAGGTGGAAGAAGGCAGTGTATGTGAGTTTTAGGAAGCAAGGATCAGATGGGTCTATTGAGAAATATATGGTAACAAGAAAGGAGCTTAAGAAGGGGCTGAGAAGAGGAAGAAGGGGGCATGAGAAGGCCTTGGCGAGTAGGGAAAAGGAAAACCCCAAGGCATTCTTCAATTATGTGAAGAACAAAAGGATGACAGGCACTGAGAAATGAAACCCCCCTCCCCCAAGTCCAGTCTCTCTCCTACCCTAAAAAACAGTCAGAGAACAAACAAAGCACAGAAAGAGCAAAGAAACGGGATGGAAACTAATCCTGGATCATGAGTTTTACGTGGAATAACAGACACCAGAAGTGAAATACTGAGTAGGAGCTAACCCAGGGATTGTGAAGGTTTATATATTGAACAGCAGCTACTCAGGAGTTATAAGTTCAAATCTAATCCATGGGCTCAGGGTACGCTGTTGATAGACTGAATAACAATTCCCCGGGGGTGAGTACTGACTGATGTTTAATCCGCGAGCTGACCACAAATGAGCGGCAGGCTGGAATCTAATCGAGCATTTGGGGAATATATACGAATTAACAGATTCCCAGATTCCAGGTTGCAATCTAATACAGGGTTTAGCCGAGCGATGTGGAGGCTGACGAGGGCAAGGCTCTCACCCACCCATGCTTCTTCACGTAACCGGACACCTCCCTACCCAGGCACATCGACATCCGTTGGATAGTTGCGAACTACAATGGGACTACAATCAAGAGAAAATCTGCAGATGCTGAAAATCCGAGACACTCACACAAAATGCCGGAGGAAATCAGCAGGCCGGTCAGGATTGATGGAAAAAAAGTACAGATGACGTTTCGGGCTGAAGCCCTTCGGCAGAATAATATCTCCAATATTCAGTTTCTTACTGAACCACACCATCCGCGAATACTGGGGCCGGATCAAGTTCAGGGCCTCCCCACTTCGAGACAAGACGGGTTCCATCGGCTTGTACCGGCTAAATCAAGTGGATTCTAACACCGAGTTCTGTGACCTGACCTTGTTCAGGGAAGAAAATAAGAGAAGGCCAGAAGGAAATAAGACATGGAAGCAGAATTAGGCCATTTGGCCCATCAAGTCTGCTCCACCATTCAATCACAGCTGATCCCTTTTCACCACCCTCAGCCCCACTCCCAGGCCTTTGATGCCGTGGGCAATAAAGACTCTATCAATCTCTGATTTAACACTCAATAATCTGGTCTGCACAGCTGCCTATGGTAACAAATTACACACATTCACCACTCTCTAGGTAAAGGAATTTCTCCGCATCTCTGTTTTAAATGAACTTCCTCTATACTGAGGTTGTACCCTCTTGTCCTAGACTCCCTTACCATGGGAACCAACCTTTTCACATCTGCTCTGTCTGGGCCTTTGAACATCCACCCCCCTCCCCATCATTCTAAATTCCAGGGAATACAGGACCAGAACCAACAAATGTTGCTCATATATAACCCTTTATTTCCAGGAATCATCCAAGTGAACCTCCTCCGAGCTCTCTCCAATACCAGCAGATTATTTTTTTCTTAGATGAGGAGCCCAAAACCATTCATTATTTTCAAAGTGAGACCTCACCAGTGTCTTATAAAGCCTCAGCATCACATCCCTGCTCTTATATTCCAGACCTTTTGAAATGAATGCGAACATGACATTTGCCTTCTTCACCACCAACTGAACCTGCAAGTTAACTGTTAGGGTCTTCTGCACAAGGACTCACAAATCCCTCTGCATCTCAGATATTTGGATTTTCTTCCCTTTTATTTATTTCTTCTTACATTAATTTCCACACATTTATTTGTACTACCAAAGTGCATGATCATATGTTTTCCACATGTTATTTTATTTGCCGTTTTCTTGCTCATTCTCCTAATCTATCTAAGTCCTTCTGCATCCTACCTGCCCCTCCAAAAATCTTCTATCACCTGCAAACTTGGCACAATGCCATCTATTCTATCATCTAAATCATTGATATACAGCATAAAAAGAAGTGGTCCAGACACCAACCTCTGTGGAACACAACTAGTCACTGGCAGCCAAACAAAAAAGAATCCTGTTATTCCCACTTGCTGTCTCCTGCCAATCAGTCAATGTTCTAACCATGCCAGTAACTTTCCTGAAGTACAATGGGCTCTTACCTTGATAAGCAGTCTCATGTACGGCACCTTGTCAAAAGCCTTCCTAGAAAACAAATCTAAAGCCGTCACTGCATCCCTTTATCTATCCTACTAATAATTTCCTGTAAGAATTCCAACAGGTTCGTTAGTCAAGATTTACCCATAATAAAACCATGCTGATTTTGTCCTACCTTGTCCTGGATCACCAAGTACTCCATAACATCACCAATAACAATTGACTCCAACATCTTCCCAACTATTGAGGTCAGGCTAACTGGTCAATAATTTCTTTTCTGCTGCCCCCTTCTTAAAGAGTGGAGTGACATTTGCAATTTTCCAGCACCCTGGAATCATTCCAGAGTCCAATGATTCTTGAAAGGTCATTACTAATGCATCCACAATCTCTACAGCTACCTTTCCAGAATTCTAGGGTGCAGTTCATCTGATCTGGTTACTTATGCACCATTAGGTTTTTCTGCTTGTTGAGTACCTGCTCCCATTTGTGGTAGGAATGGTTAAAACTAGTGTCTGATGGGATACTTGGCCATTCTGGAACAGCTGGTCTTAAAACTGCAGATGCGTGTCGAGAATAACCTTGGATTATAAGCACAGTACCAAGAACTCCAATTAATAAGACACTAGGCCCCTGGAACCAGGAGGGAGGATGCATCTGGGGATAAATTATGAGCCTTGATAACAGGGAACAAAGAGGACTGTTAGACTCATACGTAAGAGATAATTGACATGTCTTTTAAACGATTGATCATGTACTGACCATGGGATGCCAAACAAAGTTATGTGAAGTTGTTTGTCTTGTTGTATAAATATGAGCTTTGTATAACCTAAAAGTCAGAGTTCTGGTGGCGGTGGAGACTGCTGCAGACTCTCCATGATATCATGTTAATAAACTCTTAAAGCGAAACTTGAAGTCACTCTGGCGTTCTTAGTGTTTCCACGACACCCTGTAATAGTAACTGCACTCATTTTTCTTCCCTCACACTTTTCAACACCAGGCACACTGCTAGTATTTTCCACAGTAAACACTGATTCAAAATACTCATTTAGTTTATCTGCCATTTCCTTGTCCCCTGCTACTATTTCTCCAGCCTCATTTTCTAGCGGTTCTATATCCACTTTCATCTCTCTTTTATTTTTTATATACTTGAAAAATTATTTTCTTTCCATCTTGATATTGTTTACCAGCTTGCCTTCATATTTCATATTTTACCTCCTAATGAGTCTTTTAGTTGCTTTCTATAGGTTTTAAAAGTTTTTTGATCGTGCATTTTCCTGCTAAGTTTTGCTTTGTTGTATACCCTCTCTTTTGCTGTTAGATTAGCTTTGACTTCCTGTATCAACCACGGTTGTACATTTTGTGTTTTGAGCTTTTCTTTGTTTTTGGAATACATTTATCCTGCACCTTCCTCATTTCCTCCAGAAACTCAAGCCATTGCTGCTCTGCTGTCATCCCAGCCAGCATCTCCTTTCAGTTTATTTTGGCTAATTCCTCTCTCATAACACTGTATATCATATACTCCACTGAAATACTGCTACGACAGGTTTTACATTCTCCCAATCAAATTTCAAGTTGAACAATCACATTGTGATCACTGCCTCTTAAGGGTTCCTTTACCTTAAGCTCCCTAAGTGCCCCGGTTCGTTACATAGTGACCAATCCATGACAAACTGCTTTAAAAAGCCATTTCGTAGGCATTGAACAAATTCACTCTCAGTGCATTGAGATATAACACGTGGAGTACGGCATTTGCTACCCTTTATGATTCTGCATCCCTAGTTCACTGATACCCACCCTGCTGGTTGCAATTTTGTCCTATCATCTTCCTGACCTTCCTGACAATCTGACTGAACGCTATCTTTGTGTTTTTTTA
This sequence comes from Hypanus sabinus, assembly GCF_030144855.1. Lineage (NCBI taxonomy): Eukaryota > Metazoa > Chordata > Chondrichthyes > Myliobatiformes > Dasyatidae > Hypanus > Hypanus sabinus. Next base: position 90,095,400 of record NC_082712.1, on the reverse strand, counting down.
AAACAATCCACCCTATCCTGAATCCCTTCACTTTGCTTCCCATTCACCTGCCAAATTGTTTTAAGCCACTTCAACAGCTCTAACAGACCTGCCCGCGAGACTATTGGTTCCACTCGGGTTCATGTCCAACCCTTCTTTTTTTTTTACAGGTCATACATCTCCCAGAAGGGTTAACAATGATTCAAGAACCTGAAGTCCTGCACCAGCATCTCAGCCATTCATTTCTCTGCGAAATTATCCAGTTTCTAATTCACTGGCGCGTGGCACAGATAGCTATCCAGAAATTACTACCATGGAGACCCTGCTTCTCAACTTTCTGCCTAGCTCTACAAATCAGGACCCCTTTGCTTTTCCTTCCTATGCTGTTGTTACCAATATGTACCAAGACATCTGGCTGCTCACCCTCCCTCTCCAAAATGCTGTGAACGTGATCCGAGGCGTCACTTGGGAGGCAGCATACCATCCGGGTATCCTGGTCTCGTTCACAGAATCTCCTGTCTGTTCTTCTGACTATTGCGTCCCCTAACACTACCGTTCTCCTCTTCTCCCTCTTTCCCTTCTGCACCATGGACCCATGCTCAGTGCCAGTAACCTGGTCTTCGTGGCATTCCCTTGGAACACAACAGTATCCAAAACCGTATCCACAACAGTATTTATTATCGACCGGAATGGCCACAGATGTGCTCTAATTGCCTATTTCAATTTCCATTTCTTTTCCAGACAGTCACCCAGTTACCCGCCTCCTGCAACTTAGGGGTGACTACTTTGCTGTGACTCTGATCGATTATTTCCTCTGTCTCCCGTACAAGCCGAAGGTCATCCAGCTGCTGCTCCAGATTCCTAACAATCTTCAAGGAGCTGCAGCTGGATGCTCTTCGCGCAGATGTAGCTCCCCTGGGAAACTCCGAGTCTCCCAGAACTCCAACATCCAGCATGAAGAACCACAACGGCCATTTGAACTACACTAAGTACTCCTGACACAGTATGAAACGAAAAGGGAAACTTAACAGAAATTTACCCAGAGGTAACGCTCCTTTCGAGTCGAAGCCTCCTTTGAGCGAAAGCGCAACGCTCCTACTCCCAGCAATGGGCCACTCCCAGCAATGGGCTCTCCGCTTAGACCCTCTGCACTTCCATTTACTCCTCTCTGCGCTGCTCCCGCAGACCTAAGAGAAACCTCACTGTGCGCTGCTCCCGCCGCTGATTTCAGTCAATCTGAAGATGTCCTCCCCTCAGCGTGCGTGCACACACTCATATCCAGAGATGCTGACTGACCAGCTGAATATTTCCAGCAGTTCACGGATTTCAATTCCAAATATGTCAACACCTACAATACACTCACTGGCCGCCTCCTGTACCCAACAAAGTTTTTTTTTGTTTTGCTGCTGTAGCCCATTAACTTATAGGCGCAACGTGTTGTGTGTCACGTTCTTCTGTACGCCACTGTTATACTGCAAGGTCATTTGAGCTGGTGTCGCCTTACTGTCAGCTTGAACTAGTCTGACCAATCTCCTTAGATCTCTTTCATTAAGAAAGCATTTTCAACCGCAGGACTGCCGCTGACTAGATTTTTTTTTTTGTCTGCTTGTTTTACGCTCCATTATCTGTTAACTCTACAGACTATTGTGCGTCAGAAGTCACAGGAGATCAGTAGTTTCTGTGATACTGAATCGACCCATTCTTGGACCAAAAACAATTCCACAGTCAAAGCCACTTAGATCAAATTTCTTCCCCATTCTGATATTTGGTCTGAACAACAACTGAACCCCTTAACCACGACTCACGCTTTTTCACACGTCTTGCTGACACACGATTGGCGGAGGTTCATGGTTTCTGATTGTCAAGAATGTTAACGCCTAAAGGGAGAAGGCAGGGGAACAGAGTGGAGAGGAATAGCAAATGAACAGCCCAATTCTGCTCCTAGCTCTTCTGATCTCATGGTCATCTCTCCCCACTCCCCTCTTGTCTTAGGGTGGAAGTTAGTCCACCAGGCAGAGGGCAGGGTCTTGTCTTTTGCTGAGAATGTTATGGATTAATTGCCTGCCCGATGGGTTGTGGTTGAAGGTTCACAAAGGACTGTTTGCTCCTTCCCTTTCCCTCAGTATGGACCAGTGGAAATGTGTTCCGCGTAGAGCAGCCAAGGTACCCGGAGGCTGTAGAGAATGAATCCGGCACTCTCTCCTGCTCCTTCATGTACCCGGACACCTCCATACCTATGTAATGCCTTGGTTCATATTTTTACTGTTATGATGTTTGTATTTCCTTTAGCAGTTCGGTGAGAGCAGTCTGTTTAGGTTACTGTTTAGATAAGGGGTGAAGAGAAATACGTGGCATCCAATTAGGATGGCAGAGCTGAGGGGAGGTTTCTCTGGTGAGGGACACTAAGGATGGGCTTGGGGATATTGTTCGGCGGGAGATGAAGGGAGAAGAAGCTGGAGAGCAGAGATCGTACCCGGAGTGAACCGTGATTCGACGAAGCCAGCGGTGAGATCGATCGAGAATCGGTGAATATGACGAAATTTTGAGTTCCAACTTGTGGCACATTTGACTGTTTAATTAAAATGAGCCCATTTGTTTTTCTTTACTAACCCTTTAGTTAAGATTTATATATATTCAGCTCCTTACTGAACCACACCATCAGTGAATCGAGTTCCCGAGAGAGTACGGGTTCCATCCCCTTATACCGGCTGAAATGACCAAGTAGGGGGAAGAAAACAAAATGTGGAGCCGTTCTGTCAGTGAAAGGTGAGTCTTGAATCCTTACCCTGATCTCTGCTCTTCTCCAAAGTTCTTTGACTTATTTTCTATGCATGAGCACAGCTTCATGTTCTCCTGTTTTCATTCTGCAAGGGAACAGTCTACTCGGCCCATCATGTCGAAATGTACCGATTAACTCCCACCCGCTTTAATCTCGTTTTCCCGGCGCTTGACCCTGGATAGTTCAGCGACTGGCTTAGACAATTCCTAAACGAGCTCCTAGACTCTGCTTCTCCCTCTCTTTGGCAGCGTGTTCCAGGTACTCACCGCTCTTGCAGTGAGAAAGTTCCTTGTCAGATGCCCTCTAAATCTTTTATCCCTTAGCTTGACATTTATCAATCTGTGAAATATTTTCTTTAATCTACTCTGTATAGACCTTTATGGGGGTGTGTCCCTCAATCCTGTTCCTTCAGAACTGCCTCAGTTCCTATGCATGCAGACCCCGCCACTCCCCGTAACTGAAACATTCCACCCTGCGAGCCTCCTCCATACTCACTCCAGTAGAAACACTCCCGCCCATCTCTACCTCAGTGCCCCATATCCAGGACCCATTAATGATGCCAGTCTCTTTCAGCTCACATGCATCCGGATGAACCACCCTCGGTAATTTCTCAGCCCATTTCACCAACACATTGAGTTCGAGTCAACGACTGTCAACAGCTTCATCGATCTTTTTGAGTCAGAGAACACGGAACACTAGAGTATAGTCGAGGCTCCTCGGCGCATGATGTTGTGCCGACCATTTATCCTACTCCAAGGTCAACTACACCCATCCCTCCGACGTAGTCTTCAATCATCCATTTCCGCACTACGAGTTTATTTTTAATGCCGATAATGTATCTGTCACTATCATCACCACTGGGGGGGGGGGGGGGGGGTCCATGCATCCACCACTCTCAGTGTAAAGAAAACAATACCTTTGACGTCCTTTCCCTATACTTTTCTTCAATCACCTTACACTTATACCGCCTCGTATTCATCTTTTTAGACGTGGGAAAGTCTCTGGCTATCCTCTCAATATAGGCTTCTTATGCCCACCTCTTCTATCAAGTCACTTCTCATCTTCCCGCGCTCCAAAGAGAAAATCCCCAGCTTGCTCAATCCATCCTCAGTCGACATGCTCTAGTCCAGGCAGCATGCGGGTAAATTTCCTCTGCATCCTTTCTAAAGCTTCCACCCCCTTCCTATAACGAGGCAGCCAGGACCAAATACAATATTCTAAATTTGATCGAACCAGGAGTTTTTAGTGCGCAACATTACGTCCCGGGACTTGAACTCAATCCCCCAACTAATGAACCACATGCCTTCTTAACCACCTTATTAATGAAGACAACAACCTTAAGGGATCTAAATTCATCTGTGACTTTACGCAGGAGCGTAAGTGGCCGCAGCGATCAGCGGGTCCGCCCAAAACATCACGGGCATTGCCTACTCCCTCCACAATCTGCAGAGGGCGCTGCCTCTTGATGAAATATCCAACCCTACCCGTGTCACTTTCAGGCTGTTACGAATGGGTAGGCGTTGGGGTTACAAACTGCTAAAGTCCCACACCACCAGGTCCAAGAATAGCTACTCCTGGTAATAGACACCTGGTAACTGAGCCAGCCGGCACAGCCCTAACTACTACCTCAAAAGACCAACACTATGACGATTTTACAGGACAGTGGACATTAAATTTTGTTCTTCTAATCGCGTTTCTAGTAAAAATGAAGTCCCCTCTTTCCAAATCCTGGGATACTTCCATGGTTTGACACAACCTTTTTTTTTGCCACGGTCTTTCAGTCTCCATCTCCTCAAGGCTTGGGGTAACTCACAGGGGAAAAAGACATCTTCGTGCGCGGGCGACTGTCACCGCTGCTCCAGAATCCCACCTCAGAATTTTTCATAACATTTTCCCAGTGCTCCTCCAAGAGGGCCACGAACTTGTCGTTGGATTTGGAGGGTTTTATGACTCAATGAAACGGAGAGCTATGTCGGCTGGAGTCAGGGCTTTATGCTTTGACTCTTGGTATTGTCACCTATGACAAACAGGTCAAAGAGTAGAAAAGCCCCAGCTTGCTCAATCTATCTTCCGTAGACATGCTCTAGTACAGGCAGCATGCCGGTAAATCTCCTCTGCATCCTCTATAAAGCTTCCACATTCTTCCTAAAAAACGAGGTAACCAGAACGGAATACAACACTCCACATGCGATCTGACTAGGATTTTATACTGCGCAATATTACGTCCCGGCACTATCCCCCGACTGAAGAACTATATGCCTTCTGGAGGCCAGACTAAGAGTGGTCCACTGGTCCTCCAGGTTCGGAGGTTCAGCTCAGGGCTAACAACCTGACTGGTAAAACAAAATTGTTATGAAAACAGCAATGAAGAATCCTTCTACATCTGTATTCCGTAGCCTGCATTCGGGACGATTGACGGCAGTGAAAAACGAGAGGAAGCCACTGAAATGACGAAAGAACACAGCCAGAGGTAGAGAGCATTCATTGCTGCCAGTGACACAATGGGCAGTAAGTAAGTTTCCCAGTACCCCTGACTCTCCTCTACCCCGTAGCGGACTGGGTCGCGCTCCCCACACGTGACCCTGTGTCTTTCACACCCTGCCGCTCTCTCTGCCCTCGCCTCCTGTCTCGACGTCACTGTTCTGGATCCCAACTCACAGGAGGCTCTTTAACCCCCTCAGTGACCTCAGAAACTCCGGGGATGCAGAAGCTGAGCCTCGGCTCCATCCTGACGATCTGGTCAGCGCTGGTTCTCAGACTGCTGCCAGTGGCGTGGACCCTGGGCATTTACCTAATGAAGAGGAACACAGTTACAGGTAACCTGCATCCTCCAGTCACAGTACCCTGGCCTGGCTGAATGACTCATCAGCCTCCCTTTAGTCATGGCGACACACCATCCAGAGTCCAGCACCATCTGGGGTTCTGAATGATGGCTACAGACTTCATTATACCCTATCCTCCTTAACCTAATCTAATTTCAAAAACAGACATATTCCATCACACTCTGTCCCGTATCCAGCCTGCACCTCAGGTGCACTCACCTCACTAAAACCCTCACAGCATCTGGGTTGGTCTTTACTTTCTCAGGAGGTTACGTAGGTTCTGTAGGAATGGAGCTAAACACCATCACAATGAAATAATAATTAGCTGACACGTGCATATTCACGAGCACAATTGCCGAATCTGCTGCGCTGCCGAATTCGTGGTTGTGACAGCTTCGGCTTGTCATCCGAACGCTCATCGGAAATATACCACTGAATGTATCCTAACTGGTGACAAGCCGGATGCACAGGAGCGGCGGCTCGGCCCAACAGATCACGGGGACATACGGCTCTACACTCCCCTCGCCCATCGGTACTATCTACAAGAGTCTCTCCCTCAAATAGGCAACGCCAATGAAGAAGAATCCCAGCAAGTACTCCATATCATTTTCAGGCAGCTACCATTGGACGGGAGGTACAAAAGGCTGAAGGCCCACACAACCGGGTTCAAGAATAGCTACGTGCCTTCAGAAATCTGTCTCTTGAGCCAACCGGCAGAACTCTAATCACTATCTCAGAAGACCAAAATTATGACACTTCGCTTTGCAATATACTTTGATTTTCGTTGTTTTAATCACGTTCCTCCTTGTAAAATTGAAACATCCTCTCTCCAAGTCGCGGGAGACTTCTCAAGGCTTGACACACACTCTTTGCTTACGTCTTTAAGCTTCCGTCTACTAAAGTCTTGCTATGCTGTCGGGGGTGGTGGGGGGGGGGGATGCACTGTCATGCGTGGGACATTCTGTCTCTCCTGATCCACAATCCCGACGCTCCAGAATCTGGCAAAGCTCAGGATTTTTTTACTCCTCTTCCTCAGTGCCCCGATACTCCCTTCCCCCGTGGGGACGGCGTCACGAGCTCCACGCGTGTTCCCCCAGCCTCCTCCAGCCTGCCTCTCTCGCTGCCATCTTCTCCTGTCTTGAAGTCACTGCTCTGGATTCCAACTAACAGGAGGCTTTTTAACCCCCACGGTGAACTCAGAAACTCCGGACATGCAGAAGCTGAGCCACGGCTCCGTCTTGATGAGCCGGTCAGCGCTGGTTCTTGGACTGCTGGCTGTGGTGTGGACCGTGAGCATTTTACTTGATGTCGAGGAACCCAGTTTCTGGTAACTCTGTCGTGGCAAGTTCCCGCTGGACTGAAAGACTCACGTCACCACCCCTTAGACTTGGTGTGTTGTTGATGACTGCAGTCCGCCCATAGTCCAGCACCATCTGGACTCGATCGGAAAGCTGGCTGTAGACATCATTGTACCCTACCCTCCTTATCCCAAGGCTCCAACATCTAAGCTTTCCGAGCTCATCCTTACCCCTCACGGCCCCTTCTACAAATAGCAACAGAGTTAGGTCACTCGGCCTCTTAAATCTGCCACAATCCTTAATGTGAATTCGGAGGTACACCTCCCCTTCCCTGCCAGAAGCTCCAGTATTCCACTGTTGCAAGATCTACCTCCTTCCCAAATGAAACCGTCCAGGCGATCTCAGCTGCAGGGGCAAGAGTTGCAAGAAGCACAAACTACTGTACCAGTGTGACATAACTGCCCCCTCCCCCAGGCGTGAAGTGAATAGAGATATATTCTCGTGTACCCAGGTTAGTCAGTTATGTCAGTACTAGTTTTATTAGTTCAGCAAACATCACGGGCCAAAGAGCGTGTTCTTGTGCTGTACTGCTCTATATTCAGTAGCTTTTTTAAGAGGTACAGGAATGGACTATAGTGTGGTCTTCACGTTCACGTTTGCGTCTTGTCGTCATTCATCCATACACACGTATCGATTTAATCGAATTAGCATTCGAAACAGCTTCGGGCGCTGTAGCCCATTCACTTCAGAGTTCGAAGTGTTGTACATTCAGAGACGCTTTGTACCACGTGTTTGCTTGAGTTGCTGTCAGCTCGAACCAGTCTGACCATTGTTTTCTGGCCTCTCACACTAACAAGGCGCGTTGTCCCGCGGTACTGCTGTTCACTGGATGACCCCCCCCCCCCCCCCACCGCATCGTTCTCTGTGAACTGTCGGGTCTGTAGTACATGAAAATCCATGGAAATCCGCCGTTTCTGAGACACTCAAACCACTCCATCTGTCACCAAAGATGGTCAAAATTATTTAGATCACATTTCTTCCCCAGTTTGATTTTTGATCTGAACAGCAACTGAACTTCCTGACAATATCTGCGTGCTTTTATAAATTGAGTTGTTGCCACGTGACTGGCTGATTAAATATTTGCATCAACGAGCAAGTGTACGTAATAAATGACCACTAAGTGTACGTTCTATATTCTGTGGAATGCGCACACCGCCATCTTCTCAGCGCCATAAGTTGGATGTAGATCTTTGGTACACAAGTATGCCCAGTTCGTCATGACTGGATGTACTGCTTTTCCCTGCATTCATCAGCGGATGTCCTGACTGCCTGTCGCGCCGGCTCCATCAGAAACAGTGTTCTCGTGCCCAGGTGTCCACACTCTTGGGGGTGAAGAAGGAGACAGTCCAGAAGGCCCAGCTCTGAAAATGTAATCTCCGAGATATTTCCGGGACAGACGAAAGGTTGAAAGAAGGCTGAAAGGTTACGGGAAGAAGGCTGGGAACTGGAGTTGAGGAGGAGGGAAAAAAGGATCAACCATGATTGAATGGCGGAGCAGTCTCGATAGGCCAGATGGCGTAATTCTGCTCCTATGTCTTACAGTCTTATTGTCTAATGGGTTAACCTCGATCTTGGCACCGGTTGAAACGGAAAATCACTCATCAATGTAAAGTGAGGTCAGGCCACAGTGACAGAGAAGGAAGCGGCAGGGACGGAGGCCAATCTCAGCATCCTAGTGTTTCTACCTCTTCCTGAGATGTTTAGTTTATGTGCAACCTCTCAGTTTTATCTGCATTATACAACCCCCAGAACTAGTTTCCAAATATGCCTAATATTTGGGAGGCTTAGATCATCGCAGCTGTTCAGTGATGTTGTCAACTATCTTGAACTGTTTCTTCTTTAGTTTTGTTTATGAATATATTCATAGTGCAATGCTGTAGATCCAGAGCTGGAAATGAATAAACAGTCGACGTTGCGAGCCGAGATCTTCTTTCAGAGATGGCAAGAAAGGGGAAAAACTCTAGAATTAAAAGATGGTGAAGCGGAGCTTAGGCAGAACTAGATAGTAGGTGATAGATGAAGCTCGGTAGGTGGGAAGGGTAGAGGGTTGGCGAAGATGGAATCTGACAATGAGGAGAGTGGACCATGGGAGACAGTGAAGAAGTAGGGGTACAAAAGAGAGGCGATACGCAGATAATGAGGAGAGGTAAGAGGTGAGAGTGGGGAATAGAAGAGGAAAGGTGGAGGGGAAAACACCGGAAGACAAAATCGATGTTGGAGGTTACAGTCCCAAACTGTCTCCTGTAAAAATGGCATTTCCTTTTCTCAGATACTTCATTGGCACCGTGACTGACCAGCGTAAAGGCTTCCTTCTCAGTACTTCAGAGATGTCCTCCTCCTTCAAAGAATGGGGTTTGCCGTCCTTCCGCCATTGATATTGCCCTCAGGCGCATCTACTCCATTTTCCAGACATTCATGCTCACCCCATCTTCTCGCCGCCTTAACAGGGTTAGAAGTCCTCTAAATTGTGGGATCACTCAGTCGAGCACCTCTCCCCCTCCATTTGCTAAAAGCGCAAGTTCCTGGTGGCTAGCCATTTTAATTCTTATCCCTATTCCCCTTCCGTTTCTGCAACACTTAGGCCACATTCAAGGCTGAGAAGCAATACCTCGTATTCCGTCCAGGTAGTCTAGACTCCAACCTGATGGCATGAACATTGAATCCTCTTTTGATAAATGTTCTTCTCCCCACCTTCTTCCATTCCCAACTCTGAATTCTTACCTCCTACTCGCTTGTCTGTCACATACCCCTCGTGCCCCTCCTTCTTCCCTTTTACCCAATATGATCTCTCCCCTCCCATCAGATTCCCTTTTCTCCACCCTTTTTACGTTCCCAACTATCTGGCTTTCCTTTTCACCTTCTAGGGAGTCCTCCTTCCATTCCCACCCCCACCATTTTAGAGTGCAATGTCATACTGTATATCTCGGACACATCCCTCCCCACCACCGATAAAATGCACAGGAGGCGCAATCTCGAGAATGCAACATCATTCTCGAAGATCCCCTCCATGCCTCCTCCTCACAACTACCATCGGGCAGGAGAATCAGAAGCCCGGAATCCCAAAGCACCGGGATCCATAACAGCTCCTTCCCTTTAAATATTCGGTTCTTAAACCATCCGTCATCACTGGAGCTCAGCACCAATTTGACCACCGTGACTGTGCATTAAAACAGACTTCCTTTCCCACCAAATTGTGTTCCTTTACGTGTTAACTGAACATAATATATGTATAATAAATGTTTTTCTTGTGAATGCAGTTTACCTGCAGCTTGGTGAATAAGATGCTGCTGAAAGTACAGTTTTATTGTGTCTATACATACACGGAATTCTGTGAATGACAAACTTGACGTTGATTGTGACATTGACTTTATCTTTGCACAGAAAATGCTGGAGGAACTCAAAAGGTCAGGCCGAGACTGTTCCTCAGGACTGGGTGGGAAAGCGTGACGTGCCCGAATTAAAATGTGGGGGAGCTCGAAGGGTGGTAAGTGAGTGGGTGGGAAAGCTCAAGGGCTGGAGAAGAAAGAATCCAATCTGGAGCAAAGTGGACAATAGTCGAAAGGGAAAGAGGAATGGACCCCGTGGGAAAGTAATCGGCATGTGAAAGTAGGTGAAAGGTCAGCGTGTGGAATAGAGGAAGTTGCAGGGTGGGAAACGTTAGTGTGGTGAATTATGGCCTTATGGTTTAAATGTACCACCATATATGATATTGATACCATCATGTTGGACGGAGAATAAAGTGCTGTTCTTTATCGCTGAGGTGGCCTCATCTTGGCACCAGTGAAGGACATGGATCGACACGTCGGAACGGGAGTGGGAATGGGAATTAAAATGCTTGACCACCGGTAAGACCCGATTGTTGCGGATGATGCGGAGGTTCTCGACGAAATGACCCTCCAATCTGGGACGCGACTCGCAATGTAGAGGAGGATGCAACGGGAGAACTGGACACAGTAGATTCCCTAGCAGATTCGCAGGTTATGTGCTGACTTCCCTTGGGGACCAGAGTGGAGGTCAAGTCAAAGTGAAAATACATTTAAAGTATATATAACTTTATACAACTTTGAGGTTTGTCTTCTTACAGGTAGCTACACTACAAGGAAACCCAGCAAAACCCATTAAAACAAACGAAGACTATCAAACACCCAACGTGCAGAGAAAAAAAAGTGAAAGCAATAAAAGTAAGCAAACAGCATTCAGAACTGAAGTTCACAAAACGGAGTCCACATTGTGATAGTTGCAGGCCAGAGCCACACTTCGGTGCAGAGATGAATAATCCTCGCGGAGTAACCAGCTGAAGTTCAGCGCGGAGCTGAGCAAACCTCCGGAGCAGCGTCCAGAAACGGCCCGTGTCTTGCCTCGAGCCCCTTTTCAATCTGACCCTGCGCTTAGGTCGTCCAGACATTGCACTCGGACCTGGGCCCTGCCGTTTCGATAGGCTCTCGGTCCGGTGCTCTGCCACCGCAATTCGGCCCGTACCCAAATCTTCCAATTCTGCTCAGCGGTTAAATCGATCAAATCTCGGGTCTACCTTCGCTCTCAGGCCCGGGTCCGGGCCCTGCCTTGAGGGAGGAGGTGCGTGGGCCATTGCGGCATTTAGTCCGCTTGCAATGATACGTGCTTGGAGGGAGATCAGCGGCGAGGGACGAATGGACAACGGAATCTCGGAAGGAGCATCCCTGAGAAAGACGGAGGGAGGGTTGGAAACAGATGAAATGGAGTGAGCATACGAGTTAGTGGGGCAAGGACAGACAGAGATAATAGGCCTACCTGGACAATTCGGCTTGTGGATCTTGGGAAGGAGGCAGAAACGAACGAAATGAACGATAAAACTAATTTGGCAGGGGTATGGGAAACGGAGACATAGTGCTGAAGATGAGGTTTCTGGTTTACAAACAGAGGCAATATGTAGTGGGGAGAGACTGCTGACAGGGCAAAATTTCAGTCAACAAGATGAGTTGCAATGTAAAAGGCGGACAAAATCGAAAAGGGTCAATATAGGACTGAATGTGTTATATTTGGATGCGCGTTGTATGCGGAATAAGGTAGATAAACTTGCAGCGCAATTATTGATTGCAATGTGTGATGTTGTAGGCATCAGTGAATCATGACTGAAAGAATATTATACCTGGGAACTTAAGGTCCAAGGATACACGTTGTATCGAAAGGACACGCAGGAAGCCAGAGGGGGCAGCGTGGCTCTGTTGGTAAAAAATGAAATCAAATAATTAGAAAGAGGTGACATATGAACGGAAAGTGTTGAATCATTGTGGATAGAGCTAAGGAACTGCAAGAGTAAAGTGTCCCTGATGGGAGTTGCATACAGATCCCAAACAGTAATATGAATGCGGTTTTACAATTACAACGGGAAACAGAAATTGCATGTCAAAAGGGTAATGTTAAAGTAGACATAACGGATTTCGAAATGCAGATAGATTGTGAAAATCAGGTTGCTGCTGGACTCCCAGACGGGATTTTCACGAATAACTTCGAGAAGCCATTTTAGAGCAGCTCGTGGTTGAGCCCACTAGGGGCTCAGCTATTCTGTATTGGATGTTCTGAAATGTACCAGCATTGATTAGATAGCTTAAGGTAAAAAGACCCTTAGGGACCAGTCAAAAACTGCAGATACCGGAAATCCAAACAACACACACACAATGCTGGAGGAATTCAGCAGGCTACGTAGCATCTATGGAAAAGAGTACAGTCGAACTTTTGGGCGACATCCTGCTGATGGACCAGATGGTGTACACCCCAGAGTTATGAAGGAAGTGGCTCAAGAGATTGTAGAGGCATTAGTAATGATCTCTCAGGAATCACTGGATTTACTGGAAAATTGCAAACGTCACTCCACTCTTCAAGAAGAGAGAGAGGCAGAAGAAAGGAAACTATAGGCCAGTTGGACTGACCTCAGTCGATGGGAAGATGTTGGAGTCAAATATTAAGGATGAAGTCTCAGGGTGCTTGGAGGTATAAGATAAAGTAAACATAGTCAGCATGGTTTCCTCAAGGGAAAATCTTGCCTGGCAAATCTGATGGAATTCTTTGTAGAAATAACAAGCAGGATAGACAAAGGAGAATCGGTTGATCTTGTGTATTTGGATTTTCAGAAGTCCTTTTACAGATGCCACACACGAGGGTATTTAAAATGCTACAAGCCAATGATATTACAGGAAAAATTCTAGAATGGCTAAAGCAGTGGCTGATTGGCAGGAAGCAAAGAATGGGAATAAAGGGTGCCTTTTCTGATTGGCTGCCGGTTGACTAGTGGTGTTCTACAGCGGTCTGTGTTGGAACCGATTCTTTTTGCGCGAAGTCAATAATTGGGATGAGAGCATTGATGGATTTTTTGTAATGTTTGCAGATGATGTGAAAATAGGTGGCAAAGAAGGTGGGTTTGAGGAAGTAAAATACTGAAGAACTTAGAGAGATTCAGAGAATGGACAAAGATATGGCGGATGGAATACAATGTCGGGAGGTGTATAATCATATACTTTGGTAGAGAAAATAAAAGTGCCGACAAATTTCGAAATAGAAGGAAAATTCAAAAAAGAAATTGAGGCAAAGGGATTTGGGAGTTCTCGTACAAGAATCCCAAACGGTTTAATTTGCAGGTTGAGTCTGTGGGGTGAGGAAGGCAAATGCAATGTTAGCATTCATTTCAAGGGGACTAGAATATAAAAATACGGATGTTATGCTGAGAATTTATAAAGACTGGTGAGGCCTAACTTGGAGTATTGTGAGCAGTTTGGTACCCCTTATCTTAGAAAGAGTGTGCTGAATCTGGGGAGGGGTCAAAGGAGGTTCACGAAAATGATTCCAGGATTGAATGGATTGAAGAGCGTTTGGTGGCTCTAGGCCTGTATTCACTAGAATTCAGAAGAATGAGGATGTCCTATTTGAAGCCTATCGAATAGTGAAATGCCTTGATAGAGTGGATGTGGAGATGATATTTCCTATAGTGGGAGAGGCTAAGACCAGACGACACAGACTCAGAATACAAGGGCTCTTTTTAGAACGGAGATGAGCAGAATGTTTTTTTTTCAGCCAGAGAGTGATGAATTTGTGGAATTCTTTGCCTTCTGCACATGTGGAAGCCAGGTTTTGTGTTCATTTAAGTCAGAGGTTGATAGATTCTTGATTAGTCGGGGTATGAAGAGATACGGGGAGAAGGAGGAGAATGGGGCTAAGAGGAAAGTCGGGTAAGCCATGAATAGACTCCATGGGCCAAATAGCCTAACTCTGCTCCTATACCTTATGGTCTTATAAGTTTGGTAGCAGTGGTTGGGGCTTGTCCCGAGTGGATGAGATCAGTTATAGTGAGGGAGACATTTTTCTGATGGTGTAGCGTGGGGTAGGTATGAGGAGGTGACTGAGAGCTGTTGCCTAGCCTCAGCAGGGTAGAGGACTATGCCCCACACTACAGCAGCACCGCCTATGTTTGTGGGTTTCATGGTATGGTTTGGATTGGTGCGGAGAAGTGGAGCGTTTGGAAAGAGTCAAGTTGGAGGAGGAACGAGGGGCTCTGAAATCGAGATGGCTGATATCTCTTTGGCAATTAGAAATGGAAAGAACTCCAGAGCAGGACCTTGTGCCCGAGAAGAGGAGAGGAATGGAGACGGAAGAGGGGGTCATCAGCGCGGGGCGTGTCAAAGAAGTATGCTTGGAGACGGAGGCAACAGAAGAAGAGCTCGACATCGATATGGGCGCGGAACTCACCAAGGACCTTGATGATGATATTGACTTTTCCTTTGAGTTGGGTATCTGTCGATGTCCGACCCAAAGCAGTGCAGCAGTCTCTTGGCATTGCACTGTGTCGGTTCGGGAATGGCTCACCCTGAGACGCTACAACACAAATTTGAGATGGTCAAGCTCTAAACATTGAATGGGCCCAAGTTAACGTTCGAAAGTAACCCCCCAGAAAACAGTTGACATCTGATCTTCACACAGTAAATTCGGCTCAGCGATCGATGACTGGCAAAAAAAAAATCAATAATCTATTATTAGGACGATGATACAATGGGCTTGTAAGATTGGACGAGCAAAAACGCCCCAATGGGTTTCAAAGTGCGCCTTTGCTTCTGTTTTTCTCCTTGGACAATTAAAAGTGGGTTAGTGGGCGAGCAATGGCGGATTGGCGGAGATGTCAAGTGATTCAGGAATTCGACTAGGTAGATTGGAGCGTGGCCTGTCTGTGTGTTCCCTCTGATGATTCTATCCACCATTCAGAACCCTCAAAGCCTGGAACGTTGGTTCAGGTGTCCTCGAGGACAGAAGAGCCTCTGCTGATTGGTTATTACAATAATATTTGAATATTTGAATAAACAATAGCGGAAGCGCACCCTTGAGGTGTTCAAAGTCACCAGATTATAATTGTTGGGGAGTAATTTCCTTATCTGTCATTTCAGTTTCTTCCTGGAGCCATGTTACAAGGGGCTGGATCTACATAAGCTGCAGTACCATCAATGGGGATGGGAGACCGTTCCGCCCATCAGTGCTTTTCCATCTCTTTGGAAAAGACACACACATCATCCCACAGCGAGAAAAGAGATGCAGGGTCAAAGATTCAAATGTTAATCTTATTATCAAAGTATTTACACATAATAAGACTCTGAGATTCGTCTTCAGATAGCCATAAAATACAGAAAAAACTATAGAAGTCGTTAAGGCCCTCCACCCACTCGAAAAGAAAAGTAAACAAAACTTGCAAAGCCCAATCCCCAACCTCTCCCTCGCAGAAGAACTAATTGATCACCCACCCGGACACGGCAGATAAAACATCAAACTCCGAACCCCAAGCTTCCCCCCCCACGCAAAAACACTGATAATAACATCAAACATCCAAACACTCCCTCACCCCTAAAATTAACACATCACCCTCTTGCCATTCGCCAACAAGAAAGAAAAATAGGAAAATTGGAGGAGACCAATATCAGCGACAGTCCACTTCAGTAAGCACAGCTGTCACGAAAGTTTGAAAACATTCTTTGTCAGTACTGAGGAGAGCAAGAGCTTGAACTCAGTCCTTCCGTAGAGCCTGCATTTACCGAGTTGCGGCCTCCCATGGGAAGAGACCTCCAGCCCGACGCGGCCACTCATGGGGATCGACCTGCAGCCTGAGAGCGGCCAGCGTGTGAGTGGGCCGGTGAAGGAGTGGAGCTTTGAGGCTTTGGCTCCAGAGGTTTCGGCGAGAAGAGGTGGAGGACGAGTTTGCTCCCAGTGAGGTATGGCTGGGTAAGTTTCTTTAATTAATTTAATTAACGTAGGAGTTGGTAATGGAGGCAGTAGGTACGGCAGTCCAGTGCTCTGATTCTAGGATATGGGAAGTCAGGGTGAGCACAATAGCCTCTGATGACGACACCTGCAAAAGGTGCATCCAGCTGCAGCTCCTGTCAAACCGAGTTAGGGAGCTGGAGCTGGATCTGGATGAACTTTGGATCATTCTGGAGGCAGAGGCAGTAATAGATCGAAGTTTCAGGGAGACAGTCACCCCTAAAAGTCCGGAGACAGGTAACTGGGTGACTGTCAGGAGAGGGAAAAGGGAATAGACAGAAAGAGCACAGCACCCCTGTGGCCATTCCTACCAACAGTAAGTATACTGTTGGTAGGGATGACCTACCAGGGACAAGTTGTAGTGGTCGCATCTCGGGCACCAAGACTGTACCCTCAGCTCTGAAAGGAAAGAGGGAAAAGAGGAGCGCTGTAGTGATAGGGACTCGATTGTTAGGGAGACAGATAAGAGCCTCTGTGAGAGAGATCGAGAATCCAGAATGGTCTGTGGCCTCTTTGGTGCCAGGGTCCACGATATCTCAGATTGAGTTCTCGGTATTCTCCCTCAGGAGAGAGGGTGAGCAGCCAGATGCCGTGGTCCACGTGGGGACCAATGACATAGATAGGAGAAGGGACAAGGTCCTGACAAAGGAATATAGAGAGTAAGGAAAGAAGTTAAAAAACAGGACCTCAAGTCTGGTAATCTCGGGATTGCTGCCTGTTCCATGAGTCAGAGAGGGTAGGGACAGGAAGTGGCTGAAGTGTTGGTGCATGAGGCAGGGGTTCAGATTTCTAGATCATTAGGATCTCTTCTGGGATAATCTGGATAAGTGTGAGGTGATGCATTTTGGAAGGGCAAACCAGAAGGCTGAGAACAGGATTAATGGTCATTTACTTAAGAGTGTGGATGAACAGAGGAACCTTGGGGTTGAAATCCATACATCCCTCAAGGTCACTGCACAGGTTGATAGGATAGTTAAGAAAGCCTATCAGATGCTAGGCTTCATTAATAGGGGGATTGAGTTTAAGAGTAGAGGGGTCATGTTGCAACTCTATTGTGGTCTCCTGTATTGTGTTCAGTTCTGGTCACCTCATTATAGGAAGGATGTGGAAGCTATGGAGAGGGTGCAGAGGAGATTTACCAGGATGTTGCCTGGATTGGAAAACAAGTCTTATAAGGCAAGGTTAGCAGAGCTGGGACTTTTCTCTTTTGAACGTAGAAGGATGAGAGGGGCCTTGATAGAGGTCTAAAAGGTTATGAGAGGCATAGATAGGGTGGATAGCCAGTACTTGTTTCCCAGGGCACGAATAGCAAACACCAGAGGGCATATGTACAAAATTATGGGAGAGAAGTTTATGGGAAATATCAGGGGTAAGTTTTTTACACAGAGGGTTGTGGGTGCCTGGAATGACTTGCCAGGGATGGTGGTAGAGGCTAAAACATTAGGGGTATTTAAGAGCCTCTTGGACAGGCACTTGGATGAAAGAAAAATAGAGGGTTACGGGGTAGTGTGGGTTTAGGAGGAGAAGATGGCGGCGCGATGCAGTGCGCACGGCCTCTCCAGAGAATGGATATCTGTTCTGTGTTAATTAGGGGATCCGTGCACAATCCTGATTTGATGGAGGCAGACGTGAGAGCATGGAGGAACATCTGGAGAAACTTCTGAAATGCCCGCTTCACTGCCGCTGCTACTGTGCGGTCTGGAATCTCCGGAGGAGAAGGCCTCTGAGACCTCGGCTTTGCTTGTTTTGGCGGCCGGGATGAGGTCGAAGGCACTCGGCAGAAGATGGAGCTCGAGAGGCTGTATCGGAGGGGCTGGTCGGAGGTTTGAAGTTTTCGGACGGACTCAGAGACTGCTGTCAGGAACTTCTGAGGCATTTATTGTCAGTGCCTGGAAATTTGCTGCCTGATGATCGGACTGTTGGAGTCGATCAGGACTTAGAGACTTTTTTTAAAAACTGCATCCATTGACTGCGTCTATTGAATTACGGTATTGCTTTGCACTGCTGTAACTAATGTTATAATTATGTGGTTTTGTCAGTGTAGGTCTTGGTTTGTCCTTTTTTTAATTTTGCGATATCACTCTGGAGGAACATTGTATCATTTCTTAATGCATATGCATTTCTAAATGACAATAAACGAGGACTGAGTGTCCTCATAATCTAAAAAAAATAGTACTTTTTTAAGGAATATATGGGTCGGCACAACATCGAGGGCTGAAGGGCCTGTACTGTGCTGTAATATTCTAGGGTGACCCGATGCTGCTCCTTGAAATCCTGCCAGACTCATTAAGAGCGACCAACCACACGGCCACCTCCGCAATCGGTTCCACATTTCACTCTTTCTCGATTCTTCGACCGGTGAGTAATGAAGTGGATCATGACATCGACAACATCCGTCATCAAAGCTATGCCAGCACCTTACAGCTATCATAGGGTAGGAGGTACAGAAGCTTGAAATCTCACAGCATCAGGTTGCAGAAGAGACACTTTCCTTTAACCTTTCTGTTCTTGAACTAACCAGCACAACTGTCATCACCAGAGTTCAACAACATGTTGACCACTATGATTTTGCACTAAAGTAGACTTCCCTTTCCACTGAATTGTGTTGGATTTTTGTAATGACTGTATGTAATTTATGTTTAATAAATATTTTCTTTCTTGAGAATGCTGCTCATCTGATTCTTTGTGTGTGTAATGGTGCGGTAAGTTTTCATTGCAGCTGTACTTACAGGGCTTGTGCAGATGACAATAAACTCACCTTTGACAGTGAAATTGAATTTATCTTTGAGTCGGCCTGGAGGGAGATTGTGTACCCTCTTGTTGCCAAGCCCATAGCTAATGTGCAGCTCACTGTAATTCTGCAGTGTGGTGATCTTGGAGGATTCTGAGGTCGTCCTGTCAGTGCAAGGTGTGAGCCCCTTCTGTGCCTCTAGAGACCCTGGGGAGGTTAGTAGGGCTGGAGGCATTGGCTGCGTTTGGGCTGTTGCAGGGGAAGGAACCAGGAGAGGTGATTTGGTGAGGCTGTGGGTTTTACATCGGCTGTAGCGAGGGATGTTTGTATTCTCCGTGCTGAACATGGAATTAGACAGACAGACTGCACTTACGGAAGTCAGACACACACACACACACACACCCACAAACCCATCCACACACACACACACACACACACACACACACACACACACACACACACACACACACACACACACACACACACACACACACTAATTCTGACAGGATGTGGGTGAGATGGGGAATTGTGCCGAAGATTCTGACATTGTTCAGATGGAATAACAGAGCACAAAGGGACTTGGGAGTCCTTTGCAGGATTCTTTAAAGGTTAATTTGCAGGTTGAGTCTGTGGCATGGAAGTTTATGAATGTTAGCATTCATATAAACAGGACTGGAAAATAAAATAACTGATCAGTTAATAACTCATCAGGGGTGATAGATAAGTACATGGCCTAAGGTAGAAGGAGATGAGTTATTAAATTATTAAATAATCACCCAAAGAGTTGAACTGCATGTGCATGTAATGAGAGCTGTATAACTCACCTCCTCCTACCTTAGGCCACGAACCTATCAATCACCCATCTGTGGACACTTTCTGGAGGTCCAAGATCCATATGCTGCACAACCGCTAGACTGTGTGTAAATGTAGGAGGGGTCTATGTTGAAGAATAAATGTGCTAGGTTTTCTAAAATTGACTCCTTCTACCTTAGGCCACGAACTTATCAATCACCTGTCGCATGCTAGGAGCAATAGAATTGCAAGGATCAAATTTGTCCTCTGGATGCCCAGAATGGTAACCAGTGTTCGAAGCCAAAACAGACGGGGGAGATCTTAAACGCATTCATTGCATTTGTATTTACTCGAGACGGATACAGTGACTTGAGAAGTGAGGCAAATCGGCATCAATTTCATGGATCCTGTATAGATTAGGACGTTTTTGCTATCCTGGAGCAAATCAGGGTGGATAAATCCCCAGGTCCTGACAAGGTGTTCCCTCAGACCCTATTGGGGGCAGATGCAGAAACTGCCGTGGACCTAGCAGAGATACTTAACATGACCTTAGCGACAGGGGAGCTACCAGAGGATTGAAAGATAGCCAGTGTTGTAAATTACAGGCTGACATCAGTTGTAGGACAGCAATTGTAAGGCATCCTAAGGGATCGGATAGATAAGTATTTGGATAAACATGGACTGAAGGATTTTCAGCATGACTTAGTGCGTGGTCGGTCACGTCCAACCTATCTTAGAGTTTTCGAGGTAGTTACCAGGGGAGTTGATGAAGGCAAGGCAGTGGGTATTGTCTACATGGACTTTATTAAGCCATTTGACATGGTCCCGCATGCCCTCCATACCGATCATTTCAACACATCAGTGCATTGAGGTAGACAACTTCCCGAATGGGAGATTGGTCACGACGGTTCTGTCCTTGGAATTCAAATAAATTTGATTAGATATTGGCTTTGTGGGAGAAGCCAGAGAGTGGTAGAAGGTGGTTGTTTCTCGGACTGGAGGCCTGTGGCTAGTGGTGTGTTGCAGAGATCGGTTCTGGGTCCTTTATTGTTTGTGTTCTAATTATCTGGATGATAATGTGGTTAAATGGATCCGCTAATTTGTGGATGGCACCAAAATTGGGGTGTAGTGGACAGTGAAGAAGGCTGTGGTGGCTTGCAGAGGGCTCTGCATCAGTTGGAAAGACAGTTTGGAAAAGTGATAGATGAATTTAATGTAGACAATACGATGTTTGCACTTCTTTAGGACCAACCAGGGTGGGTCTTACACAGGGAATGGTAGAGTACTGAAGAATATGGTAGAAGGAAAGTATCAGGGAACTCAGGTACATAATTCGTTGGAAGTGGTACCATGGGTAGATAGGGTAGTAAAGAAAGCCTTTGTCACATTGGCCTTCATCAATCAACACGTTGAGTGCAGAAGATGGGGTGTTATATTGAAGGATTATACGACATTGATGAGGTCTAATTTGGAGTATTGTGTGCAGTTTTGATCACCTACCTGCAGGAAAGATGTGTATTTGCGAGGGAAATAGTAGAGGTATACAAAATTATGAAGGGTATAGACAGGATAAATTCAAGCAGTCTTTTTTCACTGAGGTTGGGTGAGACTACAACCAGAGGTCATGGGTTAAGGGTGAAAGATAAGAAGTTTAAGAGGAACATGAGGGGAATCTTCTTCCATTAGAGGATTGTGAGAGTGTAGAATGAACAGCCAGCATAGGTGGTGCATGCGAGCTCGATTTCAACGTTTCAGGGAAGTTTGGATAGGTACGTGTATAGTGGGGGTATGGAGGGCTATTGTCCTGGTGCATGTCGATCGGAGTAGGCAATTTAAATGGTTTAGTAATGGTCTAGTTGCATAAGGCCCTGTTTTTGTGTTGTACTTCTCTATGACTCGTCTATTTACGAGTTTTTATATGTCCCTGGAGTATCTACTTTTACCACCACCACTGACAGGGTGGTGACAGGGTTCCACGCAGCCGCAACTCTCAGTGTAAAATAAAAACCTACCCTGACATCCACCCCTATCCTCTCCTCCAAACACCTTAAAGTTTTACCGCTTGTCATTTGTCTTTTCCAACCTGGCAGTTATTCCAGCTATCCACCCAATATGTGCCTCTTAGCAAACCCGAGGAAATCTGCGGATGCTGGAAATTCAAACAACAGCGCACACAAAATGCTGGTGGAACACTGCAGGCCAGGTAGCATCTATAGGGAGAAGCGCTGTCGATGTTTCGGGCCGAGACCCTTCGTCAGTGCCTCTTAGCGTTGTGTACACCTCGATCAAGTCACATCTCATCCTGCTTGGCTCCAAAGAGAGAAAAAAGCAAGCCCCCTCAACCTATCATCATTAGACATGCTCTCTAGTACGGGTAGCATTCCGGTAAATCTCCTCTGCGCCTGCTCGAAAGCTTTCTAATGAAGCAACGAGAACAGCACACCATTCCAAAAGTGATCTAATCTGGATTTTATGGAGCTGTAACATTACCTCACGGCTCTTGAACTCAAATTTCCAGACTAATGAAGGGCTGCACACACAATACGACTTCTTAACCACCCTATCAGGCAGCCCAGCGATGTTAAAGTTTGTGAACTTGCTGATCATGTCTCCAACATTTATTTCCAAATTGTGCCCGGATATTGCAAAAATTGAGGGATCGAACTCCGATCCCGGCGAATCGGCACTTCTCACGGGCACGCAATCACAAAAACAGCCATCTTCCGTCACGCTCCGTCCCCTGTCACTGCCTTTCACCATCTCGCTGAAAGTCTGGTCTTTGATTCCCTCGGATGATCTTGCTTTACTTTCTCTGGATGTTACGAAGGTTCGGCTTATCATCGAACGTTCTTACAGACTTTTTGAGATACAATGCTGAATGTGTCCCGACTTGTTCCATCTTGCGCAGGGACCTAAGCTGCTGCAGGGAGCAGTGGCTCTGCCGAATATGTCACTGGCACATCCACCCCTCAGTAATATTTGCAGTAGGCAACGTCCATGATAAAATTCACACCAAGTGTTCCATATCAGTATCATTGATCCGGGCCTTTGGCGTACTGACGGCTGAAGTTTCAGACGACAAGCTTCAGGAACAGCTACTTGCAGTAAGACAGCTGGTTCTTGAGCCAACGGGCACAACCCTAATCAGTACCTCAACAGACAAACACTCTGACGATTCTGCACTACAAGGAACTTCATTTTTTCTTCTTCTTCTCATCCCGG
This sequence comes from Hypanus sabinus, assembly GCF_030144855.1. Taxonomy (NCBI): domain Eukaryota; kingdom Metazoa; phylum Chordata; class Chondrichthyes; order Myliobatiformes; family Dasyatidae; genus Hypanus; species Hypanus sabinus. Next base: position 90,072,444 of record NC_082712.1, on the reverse strand, counting down.
TGCTCCTTGTAAAATTGAAGACCCCGCACCCGAAGCCTGAGATACTTCCAGAATGACACGTTGTTTGCGGCCTAGTCCCTCTATCTTCCTCTCCTCCAGTTGAGAGGATCTGACGCCGTCGTTCGTAGAACATTCTATTTCTCCTGATCCCCAATCACAGCTCTCCATAGACGGGGTCACCTCAGGATTTTTTACATGTTCTGCACAGTGTCCTGACTCTCCCCTACCCGGTGGGGACTGGGTCACATCTCCACCCCGTGCGTCCCCCAGCCTCTCACAGTCCGTCTCTCGCCTCGCCCTCGGCTCCTGTCCCGAAGACACTGGTTTGGGCCCCAATCTCACAGGAGCATCGTTGCTTCCCACAGAGACAATAGTTACTCTGGGGATTCAGAGGCTGAGCCACGGCTCCATCCCGGTGGTGTGGTCAGTGCTGGTTCTCGGACGGCTGCCAGTGGTGAAGTGGAACCCGGTTTCAGGTAATCCGCATTCTCTGTCGGGCTGGATGACTCACGTCAGCCTTCCGTTGGACTTGGTGTACAGTTGGTGACTAGGGTCCGTCCATAGTCCAGCACCGTTCAGGGTTCTGAATGATGGCTGCAGACTTCATTATACCCGATCCTCCTTAACCCAAGGCTCCAACAGCTGTGATTCTCAGCATGCCTAGACCATCCATCCCCCTTATGCCCCTTCTGAATATGGGAACAGGATTAGACCACTCGGCCTTTTAAAGCTGCCGTAGCTCTTATTGTGAATTCAGCTGATGTACCCCATACATCAGATGATCTCCCCTTCCTGCCAGTTACCAGAAGCCATAGTGTTCCTGTGTTCAGAGATCGATCTCCTTCCCGTCTGCAACAACCTCTCCCCCACCAGGCAATCTCAGCGTCAGGGTCAAGAATTGCAGAGAGCATCAACTTCTGGAGCTGGGTGACCTCCGGATCATTCGGGAGAATGAGGAGTTTATAGGTAGTGCCTCCAGGGAGGCAGTTTCGCCAAAGGAGCAACACACAGGTAATTGGGTTACCGTCAGGCAAGGGAAGGGGAAAGGGCAGGCAGAGCAGGGACCGATTTGGATACTGTTGGTGGGGGGGGGGGGGGCGGGGTGACTTACCTGGGACAAGCTGTGGAAGCCGGATCTCTGGCACTGAGTCTGGTTCTGCAGTGCAGAAGGGGTGGGGGGGGACAAAGAGGAGAGCGGTAGTGGTTGGGGACTCGATAGATATAGGTACAGACAGGAGGTTCTGTGGTCACGACAAAGACTCCCGGATGGTTTGTTGCCACACAGGGGCCAGGGTCAGGGATATTTCTGATCGCATGCACAGCATTCTGAAATGGGAGGGTGAGCAGCCAGATGTCATGGTATACATCAGTACCAATGACACAGAAAGAAAGAGTGAGGAGGTCTTGAAGAGTGAATATAGAACTTGGTAGGAATTTAAAAAGCAGGATCTCGAGGGAGGTAATCTCAGGATTACTACCTGTGCCAAGTGTCAGTGAGGGTAAGAGTAGGATGCTCTGGAGGATGAACACGTGGCTGAGGAACTGTTGTAGGGGGCAAGGTTTCAGATTTCAGGATCATTGGGACCTCTTCTGGGGCAGGTGGGACCTATACAAGACAGATGGGTTACAACTGAACTACAGGGGGACCAATATCCTTGCAGGGAAGTTTGTTAGTGCTATAGGGGGTGGGGGGAGGTTAAACGAGATTTGCAGGGGTTGGGAACCAGAGTGTCAGAGCAGATAGTGGAGTGGGGGTAAAAATAAATGATGTTAAAGTTTCATGCAAAGTCACAAATAGAAGGGTTGTGTGTGGTGGTAATAGTCTTCTGAGGTGTGTCTATTTCAATGCAAGGAATATTGTAGGGAAGGTTAATGAGCTGAGGGCATGGATTGACACGTGGAATTATGACATTATAGCCATTAGTGAAACTTGGCTACAGGAGGGGCAGGACTGGCAGCTTAATGTTCCAGGGTTCCGATGTTTCAGATGTGATGGAGGGTGGGGGGTGGTTGCATTGCTAGTCAGGGAAAATGTTACAGCAGTGCTCAGGCAGGGCAGATTAGAGGGCTTGTCTTCTGAGACCATAAGGGTGGAGCTGAGAAACAGGAAAGGTATGACCACATTAATTTGGTTGTATTATAGACCACCCAATAGTCAGCGAGAATTGGAGGAGCAGATCTGAAGAGAGTTAGCAGACAACTGCAGGAAACATGAAATTGTGATGGTAGGGGATTTTAATTTTCCACTTATTGATTGGGACTCCCATACTGTTAAAGGTCTAGACAGGTTAGAGTTTGTAAAATGTGTTCAGGAAAGTTTTCTAAATCAATATATAGAGGTACTGACTGGACAGCTTTTAATGGCTGAAGTCACTTAGATCTTATCACATCCCCATTTTGATGTTTGGTCTGTAAGAAGAAAATTCCTGACCCATATCTGTATGCTTTTATGTATTGAGCTGATTGGCTAATTAAGTATTTGTATTAATGAGCAAGTGTACAAGTGCAGATAATAAAGAGGTCTCCAAGTGCATGTTCTATGTTCTGTTGAGGGCTGCACATCGTCATCTTCTTAGCGCCCCAGAGATGGTTGTAGACCGCTGTTCCTCAGGTACATCCAGTTCGTCATCAATAGATGGACAACTTTCACATGCGGATGTCCTGACCGCCTGTCACACCAACCTAATCCATTAAGTTCCCACTCAAAAATCCGTGTTCTCGTTAGCAGGTGGCCACACTAGGAGGGCGAAGAAGGAGACAGTCCAGGAGACCCAACTCTGAGACTGAAGTCTCCCAGATGTTTCCGGGACAGTCGAGCTAACCTTGGTCTTGGCACGGGTTGAAACGAAATATCACTCATCAATGTACAGTGAGATCACGTCACAGTGACAGAGATGGAAATGACAGGTACGGAGGCCAATCTTTGAGTCCTATGTAATACAAACCTCAGAGCTAGTTTCCAAATATGCAGGATATTTTGAAGACTTGTATCACTCCAACTATTCCGTGATGTAGGCAACTATTTTGAACTGTTTCTTTAGTTTTGTTTATAAATATGTTAATAGTGCAATGTCATAACCACAGGAGATTCTGTGGATGCTGGAAACCCTGAGCTGCAAATGACTAAACGTTCGATACTTCAGTCTGAGACCCTTTTTCAGGAATGGGATGAAAGTGGGAAGACCCTAGAATAAAAGGATGGGGGAGCGTAAGCAGGAATAGCTAGTAGGCAATAGGTGAAGCCTTGTGATGGGAAAGGTTGGAGAAGATGGAACCTGATTGGAGAGGAGAGTGGACCATGGGAGACAGGGAGGAAGCAGGTATGTGATAGGGAGATGAGGAGGAGAGTTAAGAGGCCAGAGTGGGGTATAGAAGAGGGAAGGGGAGGGGGAGGCTAATACCGGAAAGAGAAATCAATGTTTATGCTATCACACTGGAAGTTATAGTCCTACCCTTCTGCCTATAAAAATGACATTCCCTTATTTCAGATCCTTTTTCAGCACTGCATCTGTTCCCAGGATGAGGCTTCCCTTTCCCAGACATCAGAGGTGTCTTTCTTCTTCAAAGAACGGAGTTCCACCCCCCTACACAATTGAAGTTGCCTTCACCCACATCTACTCCATTTCCAGGACACCCATGCTCAAGCCATCTTCCCTTGTCACGACTCCGTTGTCCACTTGCCCTTCACCAAGTGATCTCCCTCCTGGTAATTATAATCGCTAGCGAAACAAGTCCCACACCTCCCCCTCACGTCCTTCTTCACTGCCATTCAGGGCCCCAAACAGTCATAGAACATAGAAACATAGAAAACCTACAGCACAATACAGGCCCTTCAGCCCACAAAGCTGTGCCAAACACATCCTTATCTTAGAAATTACCCAGGGTTTCCCATCACCCTCTATTTTTCTGAGCTCCATGTACCTGTCCAGGACTCTCTTAAAAGACCCTATTGTATCCGCCTGCACCACCGTCACCGGCAGCCCGTTCCATGTACCCACCAGTCTCTACGTAATAAACTTACCCATGACATTTCCTCTGTACCTGCTTCCAAGCATGTTAAAACTGTGCCTTCTCGTGTTAGCCATTTCTGCCCTGGGAAAAAGCGTCTGACTATCCACATGATCAATGCCTCTCATCATCTTATACACCTCTATCAGCTCAGCTCTCATCCTCCGTCGCTCCAAGGAAAAAAGGCTGAGTTCCCTCAACCTATTCTCATAAAGCATGTTTCCCAATCCAGGCCACATCCTTGTAAATCTCCTCTGCATCCATTCTATGGTTCCACATCCTTCCTATATAGTGAGGCAACCAGAACTGAGTACAGTACTCCAAGTGGAGTCTGACCAGGGTCCCATATAGCTGCAACATTACTTTTCGGCTCTTAAACTCAACCCCACGATTAATGGAGGTCAATGCACCTTATGCTTTCTTAACCACAGAGTCAACCTGCGCAGCAGCTTTGAGTGTCCTATGGATTTGGATCCCCGAGATCCCTGTGGTCCTCCATACTGTCAAGAGTCTTATCATTAATATTATATTCTGTCATCATATTTCACCAACCAAAATGAACCACCTCACACTTATCTGGGTTGAACTCCATCAGCCCGGTTTTGCATCCTATCAATGTCCCACTGTAACCTTTTGACAGCCCTCCACACTATCCACAACACCTCCAACCTTTGTTTCATCAGCAAATTTACTAACCCATTCCTCTATGTCTTCATCGAGGTCATTTATAAAGATCCCGAAGAGTTGGTATCCCAGAACAGATCCCAGAGGCACACCACTGGTGACTGACCTCCCTGCAGAATATGACCCATCCACAACCACTCATTGCCTTCTGTGGGCAATCAGTTCTGGATCCTCAAAGCAATGTCCCTTTGGATTCCATGCCTCCTTACTTGCTCAATAAGACTTGCATGGGGTATCTTGTCAAATGCCTTGCTAAAATCCATATACATTACACCTACTGCTCTACTTTCATCAATGTGTTTAATCACATCCTCAAAAAATTCATTCAGGCTCATAAGGCACAACCTGCCTTTCACAAAGCCATGCTGACTAGTCCTAATCATATTGTGACTCTCCACATGTTCATAAATCCTGCCTCTCAGGATCTTGTCCATCAACTTACCAACTACTGAAGTAAGTCCTTGCAGATGAGGTGACACTTCAGCTGCAAGCCTGTTGGGGTCATCTACAGTATCTAGTGCTTCCAATGTGGCTTCCTGTATATCGGTGAGACCCGACGTAGACTGGGAGACCGCTTTGCCACAAATTCTGGATTGGGTTGAGATCTGGACTTAGACTTGGCCACTCAACGACATTAACTTTGTTGTTTTTAAGCCACTCTTAGCTTTATGGTTGGGGTCACTGTCTTGCTGGAAAATAGATGTTCATTCAAATTGCAGTTCTCTTGTATGCTATTAGGGTTTCCTCCAGGACTTCGCTGTATTTTGCTGCAATATCCTCTACCCCCTTCCTTCTAACTACTGAAAAAGGGTTTTGCCTGAAATGTCAACTATCTTTTCATTTTCATTGATGCTGCCTGACCTGCTGAGTTCCTCCAGCATTTTGTATGTGTTGTTTTATAGCTATTATGTAGTCACTGGGTCATATGGCAGATCCAGGAAGGATAGCACCTCTGGTGTATGGGGCTTGTCATGTCCATTCTGGGACAGCTCACTCAGCTTTGGTCCCCACTGGACAACTAGGTCTCACCTGTGGCTCCAAGTAGTTTTGGAAGTGACATTGACCACATCCCAGGACACTGCTTTGACAGGTGGGATAAAGCAGGTGAGTTAGGGACATGCTTGGCCCAGAATGCACAGCCAGCTCTGGTGGTCTGGGAGCATGAGATTTACCGTGAGATCCAATGGCCAGGGAGGTGGTACTGCAACGCTCCATGGAGAACTAAGGGCGTGACAAGGCACAGAAGATGTCATCTTCATTCCCTGCAACCAAGGAAGACCCCGGTTTGTGACGCTTGTTGTGACACTGGAGATGGACGTCTGTGGTCGAGAGACTGGAACTGCCCCAGTGCAATGGCTTTTCCACTTAAAATACTTACCCCACAGATCTCCTGTCATTATCGGACACAATGGACAACCACCACGTAATTTAGTCACTAATTGGAATTTAGCCATCACAGACATACCAGAATTTATTGCCCATCCCTTAACTTCCCCTTGACAAGGTGGGGTTGGGGGAATGACATGCTTTCATGAGCCACTACAGTCCTTCTGGTGAAGGAGATGGAGTTGTACAGCATGGAAACAGGCCATTCAGCCCATTTGTGTCTCCCTGAACAAGATTCCATCCAAGCACAGCACTTAGTCTCTAAGTCTTCCCAACCTGTGTACCTGTCCAACTGCCTTTTAAAAGTTGTTATTGTATCTGCCTCAGTCACTTCCTCGAGCAGCTTGCTTGACAAACAAACCACCCAATAGTTGCCCTCCAAGTTTGTATTAAATCTTCCCCATGTCACCTTAAACCTATGCCCTCTATTTTTTGATTCACAACTCCTAGGAAAATAGCAGTGTGCATTCACCCCATCCATGCCCCTCATGATGTTATAGACCTCTGGCACCTCTTATTTTTCTATATTCCAGTTAAAACGAAGTCCTAGCTTGTCCATTGTCTCCCTTTAACTCAGTCCACAGACCTTGTAAGTCTTTTCTACATTGAGATATGGTGGTGTCCTCCAAGAGAACCATTCCTTGCCATGGTTTGGACTCTTACATGCTTCAATGACCCAGAGAGCTATGTTAGCTGGACTCAGGACTTTATGCTTTGGCTCTTGGTTGTGTCACCCATGCCAAACAGGTCAAAGGGTAGAGGCCAGAGAGGTCAATCACTCCGCCAGGTTCAGGGATTCAGCTCAGAACTACAAGCCCTGTTTGGTCAATCCGTTAAGGAAATGGCAACGAAGAATCCTTCTAGATCGGAGTGGTTAAGGGCAGTCAGAGATGAAGAACCTTTATTGCTACCCCAATAAAGGTTGGGGTACAGGGATTAAGGGCAATAAGTAGAGTGGTGTATTGCTGACTTGTACCTCATAGATAATGGAAAGGTCTTGAGGTTTCAGGAGAGGAGACACTCACTGCAGAACCCCAGACTCCCATGATACTGATATGGCTGCTCCAGTTGACTCTGATCAATGGTGACACCAAGATTTAGTTGATGGAGGGGCCAACACATAAGTACCATCACAAAGCAGGCATGAAAGTGTTTCAGTGTACTTAGAAATTGGTGTAGATTCAACCTTATCATTTGAAACTCTGAAGAACTTCTATATATGCACAGTGCTGAATATCCTGACTGGTTACATCATGGCCTGGTATGAATACACTAATATCTAGGAATGGAACCCTCCACATACTGAAAGTGGTGGATACAGTCCAGTCCATCACAGGCAAAACCTTCCCCACCATGGAGTACACCTGCAGGGAACACATTGCTGCAAGAAAGCAGCTTCCATCACCAAGGAGCCCCCACCACCCAGGCCATGCCCTCTTCTCAGGAAGCAGGTAAAAGAACCTTAGATCCCACACCACCAGGTTCAGAAAAAATTAATACTCCTCAACCATCAGGCTCCTGAGCCAGTGTGGATAACTTTACTCACCACAACGCTGAACTGATTCCACAGCAAAGAGAAAATCAGCAGATGTTGGAAATCTGAGCAGTACACACAGAATGTTGGAGGAAGCCAGGCAGCCTGCTGAGCACAGTTAACATTTCAGGCCGAAACCCTCCTGCAGGATCCAAACATTGGGTTTTGGCCTGAAATGTCACGTGCTCTCTTTTCCATAGATGCTGCCTAGCCTGCTGAGTTCCTCCAGCATTTTGTGTGTGTTCCACAACCTACAGACTCACTTTCAAGGACCTTACAACTCATGTTCCCAATGTTATTTATTTATTGGCTTGCTTATATATCTATCTGTCTATCTCTCTATTTATTTGCACAATTTCTCTGCACGTTGATTGTCTGTCAGTCTTTGATTGTGTAGATTCTCAAAAACTATTTTTTTTCCTGTAAATGCCTGCAAAAGAATGACTCCCAAGGCAGTAGATGGTGAGATGTACAGAATATAATAAATCTACTTTGACTTTGCCCACTCCTGGTGGAGAAAAAGCTTTGGGGATGGTCAATGGGATTCTTGTGTTAGGACTACACACAAGCCCTGTGGACTGGGCTGTGAACTTTAGGCTTCACTGTACCTGGGTACTGGTGTTTGTATACTCTCCATTGTGCATCAGTAGAAGTTTGTCAAAGCTTTAGATGACATGCCGCACCTTCGCAAATGTCTAAGTAGAGGCGCTGTCCTTCCTGCTCCGTGGTGGCACAACGAAGGCATGATGTGGATGTCCAGACATTCCCAAGGAGTTGGTCGGTATGTTGTGATTCTTCATGGAAGCTTTGGACTCATCCTTAAACATTTCCCTCCATCTCATGCTGACGAGAAGGGGAGAAGAGAGAATGTCCAGGGTGGGAGGGGTCCTTGATTATGTTGCCTCTACTTTTATTTGAATAAGTTCTCACAATCATTTGAAGACTGACTGACATGATGAAATTATGTTTCCTCACATCTGCTGAGTGACAACCCCACCCTGCCCAACGGTGGCAGCCTTGGGCCAGAGAGCTCGGTTCTTCAAGGCCAGACTCTGCTGGCTGGAGTCATCAGTCCTCACAAATTCCCTTCCCCTTTCGGTCACTTTGTACGATTTTACTAACTCTCTCAAAAGTTTTCTGAATTGAACCCACGAACACTACCGCACTGTTTTTTTCCCCCTTTTTTGCACTACCTATTTAATATAACTTCGTTAATATATGTATTTCTTACTGTAATTTGCAGTTATTTTAATTGTGTATTGCAATGTACTGCTGCTGCATAATAACAAATTTCACAACATAGGCTGGTGATATTAAACCTGATTCTGATTCTGAGGTGAGAAAGTGTGCGTAGTAAGGCTGTATTTTTGTGGACACAGTTTGCTACCTCCTCACCCTCACCAACAAAATACCTCATTTGATTGTGTGGTCTTCACAATGACCTGAATAAACCCTGTTCTTTGTCAGTGGAAAAGAACCCTTCCTTGTCAACACCAGCACAGGCAAACAAAGAGCTTTGGGTGTGTCAGCATTTTGTAGCTCTCTTCAATAATTAAGAATCTGGACAATATAATTTCCAAAGACTTCCGGGAATGATTTCAGATTTAACGTCATGGAGTCGCAGAAAGATACAGGGGAGAAACAGGCCCTTTCAGCACACTGAATCAGTGCTGACCACCTAATCCTCCCCTCACTGCTGCTTTGCTCCAATTGACTCTCCCAGGCTCCACCTCACATCCAGATGCCAGCTTATGACAAGAAACTAACCCATCGATCGCACATATCGTTGGGATGTGGGAGTACTCGGGGGAACCTATGTGATCACAGGGAGAACGTGCAAACTCTGCACACACACACGCAAGAAGAAACAAGAAATTCAGAGAGAGAGAGACACACACACACACACACACACACACACACACACACCAAAAAAAGTGTAAAACACATACACATGCATATAGATGCACAGACACAGACACTCATAGACATAAAGAGACACAGATACAGATACACACACACATACGCACAGATACAGACACAGGCACAATGCCAGAGGTGGGATTGAACCCTGGTATCTGGAGTTTTAGACAGTGTCTCTACCAGCCATGAAAAAAGGACACTTCTCAGGAATCATGCCAGTGAAACCACAAAGACATAAAGGGGGAAATAGACCTCCTCAACACCCCTTTGGTTCCGCAGTTAAAACTTTGTTTTGCAGAAGTTACTGAACAGCAGCTGGTTCCTGATGCAACACTCAGTTTTCCTTTGGTCTATTTCTGTGCGGTCAGAGCTGAAAAGTCAGTGCCACTGCCTCCCACGATCAGGGTTCAGTGTGTGTGTGTGTGTGTGTGTTTGTGTGTGTGTGTTTGTGTGTGTGTGTGAGTGTGTGTGTGTGTGTGTGTGTGTGTGTGTGTGTGTGTGTGTGTGTGTGTGTGTGTGTGTGTGTGTGTGTGTGTGCGTGTGTGTTGGGCACACACCCTGTGACTGCTTGTGTTTGTCAGGTGTCCCAGTACTTTTTCCCAGCATTCAAAGATCCAAAGTACCTTCATTATCAAAGTATGTAAGACCATAAGACATAGGAGCAGAGAAAGGCCATTTGGCCCATCAAGTTTCCTATGCCATTCAAACAGAGCTGATCCTCTTTTCCCTTCCTCAGCCCCACTCCCCGTCCTGCTGCCCATAAGTTTTAATGCCATGTCCAATCAAGAACCTATCAAACTCTGCCTTAAATTCACCCAAAGACCTGGCCTTCACTGCTGCTTGTGGCAACAGATTCCACAAATTCACCTCCTTATAGCTTCAGAAATTTCTCCATATCTCTGTCTTAAATGGACATCGCTCTATCCTGAGGCTGCACCCTCTTGTCCTAGTCTCTTCACCATGGGAAACATCCTTTCCACATTTACTGTGTTTCAGCCTTTCAACATTTGAAAGGTTTCAATGAGATCCCCCCCCCCCACCCCGCTCCACTCATACTTCTGAATTCCAGCGAGTACAGACCCAGAGGCATCAAACGTTCCTCGCATGTTATCCCTTTCATTCCTGGAATCTTTCTTGTGAACCTCCTTTGAACTCAATGCCAGCACATCTTTTCTTAGATGAGGAGCCCAAAACTGTTCACAATACTCAAGGCGAGGCCTCACCTGTGCCTTATAAAGCCTCAGCATCACATCACTGCTTTTGTATGCTAGACCTCTTGAAATGACTGCTGACATTGCATTTGCCTTCCTCGCCACTGACTCAACCTGCAAGCTAACCTTTTTTGGACATTTTCCCCCTTGTGAAAATAGTCTGCACAACTATTTGTACTACCAAGGTATTTGTCACTTTCTTGCCCATTCTCCTGACTGGTGTAAGCTCTTTTGCAGCCTACCTCTTTGCTGCAATCTCTGTATCATCTGCAAACTTGGCAACAAAGTCCCCTATTCCATCATCTAAATCATTGATATACAGCATAAGAAGAAGCAATCTCAACATCGACATCTGAAGAACACTCTAGTCACTAGCAGCCAACTAGAAATGGACTCTTTTATTCCCACTTGCTGCCTCCTGTCGATCAGCCAATGCTCTAACCATGCCAGTAACCTGTCTGTAATAGAATGGGCTGCATGCAGTATACACCTCTGAGATTCATCGCCCCAAAACAAAGAAAACCATGGAACCCATTCAAAGCAAAACATCAAACTATGGTACTATGAGGAGAATATTCCATTAGGGTGGCAGGGTGGAGTTACGTCTCTTCCAAAGGAGGTGTAAGGCGTTCCTTCCCTCTGCTAGCCTGCAGGTCACCCTTGGGCGAGGTGTAGCACCTGTTTAACCCCCTGATCAGGGTCATGTGAAGCCATGGGAGCAGGTGGTGGATGAGCAGCCGGTGTGTATCACAAGTCCTGGTTGTGCGACCACTGACACCAGGCAGACAATCTCTGGAGAGTATTGATAATGGGTGGGGTCACCCATCTTGTAAAGACACTGCCCAGTGGAAGGCAATGGCAAATGACTTCTGCAGAAAATATTTGCCAAGAACAATCATGGTCATGGAAAGGCTGTGATCGCCCACATCATACAACAAGGCTCGTAATGAATAACTGATCTCTGGGTTTCCAGCTTCCGCAGAAACACTTGTGCTTATGGGTGGAGTGTTTCAATTCTGAGGAATGATGGGAGAGGTTGGTTTTGCTTTCCCTGGAGTGAAGGAGGCTGAGAAGTATACAGAATTACCACGGGCAAAAACAGGGTAGGCATGAGAAATGAATAAATTGGTTTGTTATTGTCCCATGTACCAAGGTCTAGTGTGTGTGATGAATGGCTGATAAGGGTCCCCGATGGATGCCGGGGAGACCCCCATGATCCTCCAGCCATATTCACAGTCCTTTGTTGCAGGCCACCCATACAGATAATTTCACTTCATTCATACATTGAGGTGGTACAAGGGAAAACAACAACAGAATGCAGAATAAATTGTTACAGTTACAGAGAAACTGTAGTTCAGGTGGACAATAAGGCGCAAGGTAGATTGTGGTTCTATAGTTCAATTTAATATCAATGAATGTGTACAATATGCAACGTGAAATTCTGACTGTCTGCGGACATCCATGAAACAGAAGTTTACCCCAAAAGAATGAGTGACAGGGAACATCAGAACCCTGAAGCCTGCCAACGTCCTCCCACGCACAAGCAACAGCAAAAGCTTCAACCCTCCCCCTCCTCCTCCCCACCTGCTTCATCGAAAGCATCAAACACCCACCCTGGAGACCATGATCTAAAATCTATCAAAAACACTTTGACATCTCACAGGTTCTCTCTCTCTCTCTCTCTCTCTCTCTCAAAGGAGGGAGAGAGAGGTGTTGCTCCTGTGGGGGTTGGGGGAAGGTCAACAGGAGATATGGAGTCCATCTTCTTGTACCAGATCTTCATGTCTGATTTCAGCAATGTAGATTCTGTGTCATAACCACGGATTTGGCAGTGCAGTAGATACGGCAATTGCACTTGTGAATTTGCCCGTGTCAGGTAGTTATTATTTAATTGTGATTGTATTTAACTACATTCTTGTCGTCGTAGTGCTTGTCGAGACTTGGACAGAGCATAGCAACACTTCGCTGCTGTTTTGCATTCGGCCTTCCCTGAGCCATTGGACTTTCAAAATCACCTGACTCTGAAGACCAGTAGTATTCGTTTAATGTTTATATGTTCTTTTCAGCCGCAGTGTCGGCTTCATTTTCCCTTTTGAGTGTTTTAGTTAACGGCCCTGTTTGGCCTAGCGTTTATTGTTTAATTTTCCATTTTTCGAATTAAAGTTTGTGAACTATTGACCTGCTTCGGTGTCTCTCACTCCGCACTTGGGCCGTATCCGAACCTGGTGATAACCTGTCCTTGAGCCTGCTTGTACCGGCTTTCAAGCTTTTATACCTGCTGGGGAGGCGTGCTGTTTGGGAGAGGAATATCCACAGTGAGTGTGGTTTCTCATTGTGCTACTGCTTCACTGAGACAGCGGGAAGTGTAGACAGAGTCCATGGAGGGTAGGCATGATGTGCTGAGCTGTGCCCACACCTCTCTGTGGAACTGAGGGCATTGTCTTAGGGAGTCCTCATCATCATTATGCGGCATGTCGTGGGCGATCATGGTGACCTTGATCGTTCCTGGCAAGTTTTTCTACAGAGAGTGGTTTGCCCTTCTGCTTCTGGCCTGTGTCTTTACCAGATGGTGACCCCGGCCATTGTCAACACTCTTCAGAGATTGTCTGCCTGCTGTCAGGGTCACACAACCAGGACTTGTGATCTGCACCGGCTGCTCGTACGACCCTCCATCACCTGCCCCCATGGCTTCACGTGACCCTGATCAGGGTGTGGGTGGGGGGCTAAGCAGGTGTACACCTTGCCCAAGGGTGACCTGCAGGCTAGCGGAGGGAAGGAGCACCTTACACCTCCTTTGGAAGAGATGTATCTCCACCCCAACACCTGGGGTAAGTTGTAGAAAAAAATGCTACATAAAATATAAAGAGCAGAAGGCTGTTATTTCTCAGTGGTAAAAGTCAAAGAAATGAATAAGTCGCAGGAAGTGAGAGCCTTACTGCTCCAGAATGTGTGTGTCTGTGTGTCTGTCTGTGTGTGTGTGTGTAGTTCTCATGTTCTCCCTGTTTTCCTGGGTGCTGCGGTTTCCTTCCAAATTCCGTGTGGGATCGGTGGGTTAATCAGCTGCCGTCAGATTGCACACCCCCCAGTGTGTGAGCAGGGGTAGAATCTGGGGGCAGTTGATGAGAATTTGGGAGAATGAAATGAGGAACAGTGAAAATTAATGGCTGATAGTCAGCACAGAGTCAGTGGGCCGAAGGGCTTTTTCCAAGGGCTTTGTGAACAGTGGGAGAAAAAGTGGACACAAGTAGATGATCAAAGCTGGAGATTACCTGGCAGTCTCTAGCTGGGCTTTAGTTATGGCATGATCGTCCCCCCAACGTAATATCATTGCAGTGTGGGACGGTACTGGAGCGCTCAGGGGAAACCCAGACAGTCACAAGGAAAACATTCAAATTCCACACACACAAACCAGTCTATTACTGTCTTACTCAAACACAGACAGACTCACCCACACACCTCTCTCTCGAGTGCACTGCCTGCTGACTGGGTCACCCCATGGAGGGGAAAACGTTGAAGCTTCTGGCCCTGCTGCCTCTCTGAGCTGTGGTCATGGTCGGGACAGCAGCAGATGTTGAGCCAAGGACAAATGAACACTACGGAACTGGTTCAGTGGCCTGTGTCAGTGGAATGTTGTCGAACTGGATTAGACACTTCCTTCCCAGTGACTGGATCATCAATAGGACGGTGATGTGGAGAGGGGTGAGGAGGTCTCCAGTGATCTGCACCACCTATATACCAAACCGTGTCCCCCAGGCGTGGGCTACGTTTAGTATGAGGTCACCATCTCTCATTAACCCTGGAAGCCAAAAAGTTAACCCACAGGTAGAATAATGAAATAGGAAGAAAAATCATAAACACGAGAAAGTCTGTAAATGCTGAAGAACTGGTGTCAAACACACAAAATGCTGGAGGAACTCAGCGGGTCAGATGGCATCTGTGGAAATGGATAAACGATGCATTGAGCTGAGACCCTTTTTTGGGACAGGAAAGGAAGGGGGAAGACAACAGAATAAAAAGGTAGGGGGAAGGGAACGGGGTTAGTTAGCAGGTGACAGGTGTAGCCAGGTTGGTGAAAGGGCTGAAGAGGAAGGAACCTGATAAGAGAGGAGAGTGAACCGTAGGAGAAAGGGGAGGAGGAGGGGACCTGGGGAAGGTGTTAGGTAGGTGAGAAGAGGTAAGAGTCCAGAGTGGGGAATAGAAGAGGGGAGGGGTAGGAAAATTTATTTTTATGGGAAGGAGAAATCAATATTCATGCAATCAGGTTGGAGGCTACCCAGACAGTACATAAGGTGCTGCTCCTCATCTGAGCACGAGGAGGTCATGGACCAACACGTCAGAATGGGAATAGACATCGATAAGGTTTCTCTTGTCCTGACTTGCCGCCGAATAATCTTCTGGATCCCACACATCATTCTCCACACTTCTGACAGCTCCAAAGGGATCCTACCACTAGACACATCTTTACCTCCCCAACCCCGCTCTCCACAGTGATCACTCCCTCTGTGATTCCCTTGTCCACTTGTCCCTTCCCACTAATCTCCCTCCTGACATTTAACCCTGCAAGCTACACCTGCCCATTCACCTCCATTCAGGGCCCCAAACTGTCCTTCCAGGTGAGGCAACACTTCACCTGCAGATCTGCTGGGGTTGTCTATCATTTCTGGTGCTCCCGATGTGGTCTCCTCTATATTGGTGAGACCTGTCATAAACTGGGGGACCACTTCATCAAGCATCTCCACTCCATCCAACAAAAGTGTAACTTCCTGGTGGTCAAACATTTTAATACTAATTCCTATTCCAGTTCTGACATGTTGGTCCATGACCTCCTCTTGTGCCATGATGAGGCCACCCTCAGGGTGAAGGAACAATACAAATTCCATCTGGGTAGCCTCCAGCCTGATGGCGTGAATATCGATTTTTCCTTCCCATAAAAAAAAATCCCAGCTACCTCCACTCTTCTATTCTCCACACTGGCCTCTTACCTGTACTCAACTGCCTATTACCACCTCCTGAGTGCCATCCTCCTTCCCCTTCTCCTGTGGTCCCACTGTCCTCTCCTACTGTGTTCCTTCTTCTCCGGCCCTTTACCTTCCCTACCCAGCTGGCTTCAGCATCTAGCGTCTTTCCCCTTCCTTTCCACTCCCAAAGAAGGATCTCAGTCCAAAACATTCTTATTCATTTCCTCAGATACTGCCTGACCTGTTGAGTTTTAGAACATGGTCAGGATAAGGATTAGGCAGGGATAACAAGTTTAGGGAACCTTGGTTTTGATGGTTATTGAGGAACTGGTTAAAAAGAAGAAGACACATATCAGATATAGGAAGTTAAGGTCAAATGAGATGCTTGAGGAATTTAGGAAATGCAGAAGAACACAAGAGAGAAATCATGAGATTTGATGAGAGGGATGAGAAGAGGATACAAATTTTCTGTGGCTGACACTGTAGAAGAGAACCCCCAGGGTTTCTATAGGTACAGTGCCTATAAAAAGTATTCACACACCCCCACCCCAGAAGATATCAAGTTTTATTGTTTTTCAACATTGAATCGCAGTATATTTAATTTGGCTTTTTGTTTAACACTGATCAACAGAAAATGAGTCTTTTGTGTCAAAGTGATCTAAATTAATTAGAAATATAAAAACAAATTAATTGATTGCATAGGTAGTCACCCCCTTTATTATGACACACCAAATCATCACTGGTGCAGTCAATCGGTTTTAGAAGTCACATAATTAGTTAGAAGGAGATCACCATGTGCAGTCAAGGTGTTTCAATTGATTATAGTAAAAATACACCTGTATCTGGAAGGTCCAACTGCTGGTGAGTCAGTATCCTGGCAAAAACTACACCATGGAGACAAAAGAACACTCCAAGCAACCCTACAAAAAGGTAACTGAAAAGCTTAAGTCAGGAGACAGATAAAAGAAAAATTTCCAAGTCACTGACTATCCCTTGGAGTACAGTTAAGTCAATCATCAAGAAATGGAAAGAATATGGCACAACTGTATATTTACCTAGAGCAGGTCATCCTCAAAAACTGAGTGACCATGCAAGAAGGGGACTAGTGAGGGAGGCCATCAAGAGATCTATGACATCTCTGGAGGAGTTACAAGCTTCAGTGGCTGAGGTGGGAGAGACTGTACACACAACAACTGTTGCCCAAGTGCTGCACCAGGCACAACTTTATGGAAGAGTGGTAAAGAGAAATCCACTGTTGGAAAGACTTGCATGAAATCTCAGCTAGAGTTTGCCAGAAGGCATGTGGGAGACTCTGAAGTCAGCTGGAAGAGGTTTCAATAGTCGGATAAAACCAAAATGGAACTTTTTGGCCATCAGACTAAACACCATCTTTGGCATAAGCCAAGCACCGCACATCATCAAAAACACACCATCCCTACCATGAAGCATGGTGGTGGCTGCATCACGCTGAGGGGCTGCTTCACTGCAGCAGGCCCTGGAAGGCTCGTGAAGGAAGAGGGTAAAATGAATGCAGCAAAATACAGGGAAATCCTGGAGGAAAACCTAATGCAGTCTGCAAGAGAACCGCAACTTGAGAGATGATTTGTTTTCCAGCAAGACAATGACCCCAAGCGTAAAGCTAAAACTGCTTAAAAACAGCAATGTCCTGGAGTGGTGAAGTGAGAGTTTGTGACTGGACTTGAAAAGGGCTGTGCACTCACAATCCCCATGCAATCTGACAGAGCTTGAGCAGTTTTGTGAAGAGGAATGGGGAAAAATTGCAGTGTCCGGATGTACAAAGCTGAAGACACCTATCCTCACAGACTCCAGGCTGTAATTGCTGCCAAAGGTGCATCTACTAAATACTGACTTGAAGGGGTTGAATATTTAAGCAATCAACTAATTTGTGTTTTATATTTGTAATTAATTTAGATCACTTTGTACAGAACTGCTTTCACTTTGATATGAAAGAACCTTTTTCTGTTGATCAGTGTTAAATATGAAAAATTCCAAGGGGGGGGGGGTGGATATTTTCAATAGGCACTGGATATCAAGAGCAAAAGAACAGCAATGGACAAAATTGGTCCTCTTGAAAATCACTGTGGTCATCTATGCATGGAAGAACTAGATCTCAGTGTGTGTGTGTGTAATCTTCCTGTGACTGTGAGTTCCCTGCGGCTCCCTGGTCCCCTCTTACATCTGAATGGCTCGCAGGGTCACTGTCACTGGGTTAACTGGCCACTATGATCTATCTCCCCTATTATATGGGATGGGGTGAGGGATACAATCTGGGGGAAAATGACAGGAACGTGAGGAAAATGAAATGGAGAACAGTGTAACCGTGTAAATGGGTGGCAGGCACGTAGTCAGTGGGTCAAAGGGCCTGTTTCTGCACTGTATGACTCTGGAAACAGTGAGAGAGAAGGTGGACGCGAGTAGATATTTAGGAAGGCCGGAGATTACCCTTGCAGTCTGTACCTGGGCTGTCATCCCCCAAACCTACTACTGTCAGGATGTGGGAGGAAACTGGAGCACCTGGGGAATACCCACAGGGAGAATGCACAAACTCCACATCTGCAGACTTCCTCTCTCTCTCTCTCTCTCTCTCTCTCTCTCACACACACACACACACACACACACACACACACACACACACACACACACACACACACACTGTGATTACCAGTTTTTTTATTATTATTGTCTTGAAACGTATTGCTGCAGCATAACAAACGCACCTATGCAGATGATTGAAACTGATTCCGATTCTGATTTTGAACTTGACTTTCGAACTTTAATAATTTTATGAATTGTACTGTACTGCTGCCAGAAAAAAACACCAAATTCATTACATAAGTGAGTGATGATAAACCTGATTCTGATGTGGGTCTCTTTTGTGGTCTGGGAGTGGGAAGGGGGCAGAGAGAGGGGAATCATGGTTGGATAAAAGAGGAAAGGAGAGGGGATGGAGCGGGAAACACCAGAAAGCCATTCTGTAATATGCAACAAACCAAATATTCTGCATGGAGGTCCTCATCAGTGGCATGCCACTAGTGGTGACCTCCATGCAGAATATGACCTGCCTACACACATGCTTTGCCTTCTGTGGGCAAGTCAGTTCTGGATCCACAAAGCAATGTCCCCTTGGATCCCATGCCTCCTTACTTTCTCAATAATCCTTGCATGGGGTACGTTATCAAAGGCCTTGCTGAAATCCACATACACTACATCTACTGCTCTACCTTCATCAATGTGTGTAGTCACATCCTCAAAAAAATCAGTCAGGCTCGTAAGGCATGACCTGCCTTTGATAAAGCCATGCTGACTATTCCTAATCATATTATGCCTCTCCAAATGTTCATAAATTCTGCCTCTCAGGATCTTCTCCATCAACTTACCAACCACCGGAGTAAGACTCACTGGCCTATAATTGCCTGGGCTATCACTACTCCCTTTCTTGAACAAGGGAACAACATCCACAACCCTCCAATCCTCCGGAACCTCTCCTGTCCTCATTAATGATGCAAAGATCATCGCCAGCAATCTCCTCCCTTGCCTCCCACAGTAGTCTGGCAAGCAGGCTTTTTCCACTGAGGTTGGGTGCGACTACAACTAGAGGTCATGGGTTAAGGGTGAAAGGTGAAATGTTTAAGGGAACATGAGGGGAACTTCACTCAGAGTGTGGTAAGAATGTGGAGAGAATGTGCAGGAGAAAGAGAAAGAACAGAGAACATGCATGAGAATAGTGAGAATGTGTGTGTGAGAGAGAAAGAGACATTAGTGGAAGGGAAAAAGTCAGAGGGCACATGAATGTTTGAAGGAGATGGAGAGTATGAAAGAGGAAGAGAGAGAGGAATGTGAAAAGTAGAGAAAAAGCAAATATAAATAAAGAAGGAAAACAAAGCAGAGAAACTGATTTACTGAGCAGATGATGTGAGAAAGACTTGGTGAACGTCTTCTGTACTCTACTTCCTTCCTGTAATGGGACGACCAGACTGCTCTAAATACTCTGGATGTGATCTAATCAAAGATTCATACAACTGCAAAATGACTTCCTGTCTCTGGTAACTTCTATGTGTAATTTATGATGATTCATGTTTAAGTGTTAATCTTATCTTGTTACACTCTGTGTCAGAGGGCAAGGCTTGGTTTCATCTTGGCATGGTTACTGCTTTGTCTGTGTTCACAGGAAACTTCAGAGAGATGTGGACACATCACGGAACCCGCCTCCCCTCCATGGACTCGGTCTACACTTCTCTCTGCCTTGGTAAGACCATGACACCATAAGGCATAGGACCAAAAGCCTACAGGCTAAGGCTGATCATCTGACGGAGTGGTGTAAGCACAATGACCTGGTCCTTAACACTTCTAAAACAAAAGAGATGATCATTGACTTCAGAAGATCAAAGGACAGAGTACACACCCCCCTCCATATACATGGAGAGGTAGAGGAAAATATGGAAAACCTAAAGTTCCTTGGAGTTATGCTGTCAAAACAGCTGACATGGACCACCAACACCTCGCTGCTTGTAAAAAAGGCACAACAAAGACAGTTCTTCCTCAGAAAGCTGAAACAGGCCAAACTCCCACAAAAGCTGTTGCTCAACTTCTACAGAAGCACAATTGAAACCATCCTGACCAACAGTGCCACAGTGTGGTGTGCCAGCAGCACAACAGCTGAGCGACAAGACCTGCACCATGTGGCGAAGGCAGCCCAGTGAATTGTCAGGATAGAGCTCCCAGGATTGGACACCATTTATTCCAGCAGACGCAGGAGGAAAGCTATCAGCATAACCAGAGAAACTACACACACCGGCCACTCTCTGTTTGACCCACTGCCATCCAGCAAAAGGTTCAGGACACTAAAACCAGAACAAATAGACTGAGGAACAACTTCTACCTCAGAGCTGTGGCCTCCATCACACCACTCCCACAGAACAATGACTGAAACTGTGAGCACACACAAGGACTCAAATACTTGCACTAACAGCACTTAGTGCATTACTATGATATTCTGGTGCTGCAACTTATTTTCTGCTGCTTATCTATTTAATACTGTTTTTTTAAATTACTGTCTTGTTTTTATCTACCGCTTTATTTAATTGCCTGAGAGGAACTAAACAGAGTTTCATTGTACCTATGTATAATGACAATAAAGATCATTCAATTCAAAATTAGGCCATACAACCCATTGAGTCTGCTCTGCCATTTCATCATGGCTGATCCATTTCCCTCTCAACCACATTCTCCTGCCTTCTCCCCGTAACCTTTTCATGCCCTGACTAATCAAGAACCTATCAACCTCTGCCTTAAATGCAGCTAGTGACTAGTGACCTGATCCTCCACTGCTGCCCGTGGGAATGAATTCCACAGATTCACCACCCTTTGGCTAAAGAAATCCCTCCTTGTCTCCATTCTGAATGGACATCCCTTTACACCAGGGTTTCCCAATCTGGTGTCAGTACAACAGTCAGAATGATCAAAGACCACCCTCCCCCCCGATATTCTCTCATCTCCCTCTCCCACTGGGGAGAAGATACAAAAGCCTGAAAGTACGTTCCACCATGTCCAAGGAAAGCTTCCACCCTGCTGTATTAAGAATACCGAATGGTGACCCAGAATGGTAAGATGAACTCTCTGTTGACCTCACAATCTGCTTTGCTCTTTATTATCCGCCTGCATTGCACTTTCTCTGTAAGTGTAACACTTTATTCTGCATTCTCTGCTGCTGTTCCTGTAAAAAAGCTCATTTTTCACTCATGATTGTGTGGCCAGGCACAGCTCAAATGTCATCTGTAAATTTGCTGACAACACAACTACTTTGGCAAAATTACAGATGGTGATGAGAGGGGGTACAGGAGCAAGATAGATCAGCTAGCTGAGTGGTTTTACAGCAAAATCCTTGCACTCAACGTCAGTAAGGTCAAAGAACTACAAACTCCATTTCCAGAAAAGTTGGGATATTTTCCAAAATGCAATAAAAACAAAAATATGTGTTATGTTAATTCATGTGAACCTTTATTTAACTGACAAAAGTACAAAGAAAAGATTTTCAATAGTTTTACTGACCAACTTAATTGTATTTTGTAAATATACACAAATTTAGAATTTGATGGCTGCAACACACTGAACAAAAGTTTGGACAGAGGCATGTTTACCATTGTGTTACACCAACTTTCCTTTTAATAACACTTTTTAATCGTTTTGGAACTGAGGATATTAACTGTAGTAGATTTGCAATTGGAAATTTTGTCCATTCTTGCTTGATATAGGACTTCAGCTGCTCAACAGTCCGTGGTCTCCATTGTCTGATTCTCCTCTTCATGATGCGCCATACATTTTCAATAGGAGATAGATCTGGACTGGTAGCAGGCCAGTCAAGCACACGCACTCTGTGTCTACAAAGCCACACTGTTGTAGCCAGTGCAGAATGTGGTCTGGCATTGTCCTGCTGAAATAAGCATGGACGTCCTGGGAAGAGATGTCGCCTTGATGGCAACATATGTCTCTATAAACTCCTAACATACGCCTCAGAGTCAATGGTACCTTCACATACATGCAACTCACCCATGCTGTGGGGACTGATGCACCCCCATACCATCACAGATGCTGGCTTTTGCACCTTTTGCTGATAACAATCAGGATGGTCGTTTTCATCTTTGACACGAAGAACTCGATGCCTGTTTTTTCTGAAAACTAGCCGAAATGTGGACTCATCTGACCACAGCACATGGTTCCACAGTCTTTCGGTCCATCTGAGATGAGCTCGGGCCCAGAGAACTCGCCGGCGTTTCTGCATAGAGTTGATGTATGGCTTCCTCCTTGCGTATTACAGTTTCAAGTTGCATTTCACGGACTGTGTTAAGTGACAGTGGTAGTTTTCCTGAACCCAGGTGGCTATAATTGTCACAGTAGCATGACGGTTTCTTAGGCAGTTCCGCCTGAGGGCTCGAAGATCACGCGCATTCTACAGTGGTTTCCGACCTTGCCCTTTACGCACTGAGATGTCTCTGAATTCTCTGAATCTTTTCACAATATTATGTACTGTCGATGTTGAAAGACCTAAATTCTCTGCAATTTTGTGTTGAAAAATGTTCCTTTTGAATTGACTAACAATTCTGTCACGAATCTTGGCACAAAGGGGTGAGCCACGACCCATCCTTGCTTGCAAAGATTGAGCCTTTGATGGATGCTACTTTTATACCCAGTCATGATACCTCACCTGCTACCAATTAGCCTGCTTAATGTGGAGTCTTCCAAACCGGTGTTACTTGAATATTCTGTGCACTTTTCAATCTTATTTTAACGTCTGTCCCAACTTTTGTTGAGTGTGTTGCAGCCATCAAATTCTAAATTTGTGTATGTTTACAAAACACAATTAAGTTGGTCAGTAAAACTATTGAAAATCTTTTCTTTGTACTTTTGTCAGTTAAATAAGGGTTCACGTGAATCAACATAGCACATATTTTTGTTTTTATTGCATTTTGGAAAATATCCCAACTTTGCTGGAAATGGGGTTTGTGGTTGTGGACTTCAGAAAGGGTAAGATGAGGGAACACATCAGTCCTCAGAGGGATCAGAAGTGGGAAGAGTGAGCAATTTCGAGTTCCTGGGTGTCAACCTCTCTGAGGATCTGTCCTGGGCCTGACATATCGATGCAGGTACAAAGAAGGCATGGCAGCAGCTATATTTCTTTAGGAGTTTGAGGAGATTTGGGTTGCCACCTAAGACACTGGCAAATTTCTGCAAATGTACTTTGGAGAGCATTTGGTATGGTGTCAGGAAGTGGGGGGGGGGGGTGGGTGGGTTATACTGTACAGGATCGAAATAAGCTGCAGAAAGTTGTAAATGTACTCAGCTCCATCATGAGAACTAGCCTCCATAGTATACAAGACGTCATCAAGAAGTGATGCCTCAAAGGTGGCATCCATCATTAAGAACCCCCATCACCCAGGACATGCCCTCTTCTCATTGCTGCCATCAGGTAGGAGGTACAGAAGCCTCAGTGATTCAAGGCACACACTCAGCGATTCAGGGACAGCTTCTTCCCCTCTGCCATCAGATTTCTGAATGGGCATTGAACCCATGAACACTACCTCACTACTTCTTTTCTGTTTGCTCTAGTTATTTACTGTAGTTTAAGTTTTTAAAATATATATTCATTTTTTACAGTAATTGACAGTTTTTATTACTATATATTGCCAAGTACTGCTGCTGCTGTACAAATGCGTGTGATATTAAGCCCGATTCTCATTCTGGTGCCAATATTTTAGGGATACCGTGTCAAACCGGCCCTTCTGGCTCACAGAGCGATAATGCCCAGCAACCCCTGATTTAGTTACTTATTGCGATACAGCACAGAATAGGCCCTTCTGGCCCTTAGAGCCCTGCTGCCCAGCAATCCCCCAATCTAGCCCCAACCTAATCACGGGACAATTTACAATGACCAATTAACCTACTGGTACATCTTTGGACTGTGGGAGGAAACCAGAGCAGCCGGAGGAAACACACACAGTCACGGGCAGAACGTACAAACTCCTTACAGGCAGCAGCGGGAATTAAACCCAGTTCGCCTGTACTGTAAAGCATTGTTGCTAACTACTGGGCTACTGTGCCAGCCCAATTAACCCTAGCCCAACCACAGGACAATTTACAATAACCAGTTAGCCTACTGGTACATCTTTGGACGGTGGGAGGAAATCAGAGCACCTGGAGGAAACCCATGCAGTCACGGGGAGGACGTACGAACTCCTTACGGGCAGTGGTGGGAACTGAACACCGAACTCCGAAGCCTGAGCAGTTTTAGTGTCTCATTAACCACTGCCTACCAAGCCACAAACTCTGGGTGTGGTGATCTTCGGAACTTGAGTAGGAGGTTTACTAGGAAGTCACCAGGTTATTGGGAGGAAGGACTGGATGGGGTAGGATTGTCTATATTTGAAACAGAGGAGGCGTGAGCTGGTGTAAGTTCAAGCTTTAAATGTCAATATGATAATAATCAGCCTGTTTGTTTCAAAATAAAATTAAACTCCCCAGGTTTTTGTGATGAGCAACCACCGTATACTTTAGAACATGGAATATAGAGCACGATAGTCCTTCAACCCACAATGTTGTGTCAATCTCTGAATCTAATCTCAGATCAATCTGGCCCATAGCCCTCCATTTTTATATTCCCACGTGTCCACCTAAGAGTTTCTGTAATGTTTATAACGTATCTGCCTTTACCATTACCAGGGTGTTCCACCCACTTACCACTCTCAACATACCTTTATTTATTTATTGAGATACCACATGGAATAGGCTCTTCTGGCCTTAGAGCTGTGCTACCCATGTGGTCACGAGCTTAATCACAATGACCAGTTAACCTACCAACCTTTGGACTGTGGGAGTAAACGAGAGCACCTGGAGGGAACCCATGTGATCACGGGAAGAATGTACAGACTCCTTACAGACAGCGGTGGGAATTGAACCCGGGTCAACTGTACTGTCTAGCACTGTGCTAACCACTGCACTACTGTGCAACCCCTCCTATTGTTTCCCACCAATCACCTTAAGATTATGCCCTGGCCACACAATTCCGTCTTATGAAAAGTTAGCTTTATTTGTCACATGTACATCCAAACGTTGAACTGCGAGATTCAGTGAAATACAGTGAAATGCATTGCATTGCGTTAACAGCCAACCCAGCCCGGGGCCGTGCTGGGGTAAATCTCGCAATTGTTGCCGTGCTTCTGGCACTAACACTGCATGCCCACTGTGCTGTCTTTACGACAGTTATTTAGTTTATAATATTTTTGCTTAGTAATTCATTTGATAGTATTTTCTAGTCAGAATTAGAAGTGTTTAAAGTATATTCATTGCATGTAAAATATATCGGCATGCGATGGCGTCACATCCGGTTTCGCTGCGTCTTGTGGGAAAGTACCGGTTTGAGATTAACGCGAGGGTGGGGGCTCACCACGAGGCACACCTGAGCAGAAGTTGTTTTGCAAGCATTAGAAATCACAGTGAGAGCAACGCTGTAAGTTAATAGATAATCGATATATTGAACTAAGATGTTAACGCCGATCCTGTTAAAAGTAACGACGGTCGATAGTGTTTATGTTTTCGTTTGTTAAAGAGTTGCGGATAGTTTGCATTGAAGTGTATTTAAAGTAGTCAATGGCGCAGGTAAACTCTGCCTGTATACTGCACCTTAGTGTAATGTAGTTATAGTCACTTTTACAAGTATTTACAATTGAAATGTGATATTAAGGAAGGAACAAATACTGTATCAATCTTGTATTGTTTTATCAACAGTTTTCACCATATGTTAACGTGAAGAGTGAACAGTAAATGGTTAATCTTACTGCAAACTGGTTTCATTGACTGTGGTTTATCTCGACGTTTAATTCGGCGTTCGTTACACCCGAAGGAGAACGTTACACCCACAACTCACTAACTCTAACTCGTACGCCTTTGGAATGTGGGAGGAAACTGGAGCATCCGGAGGAAACTCACACAGTCACAGGGAGAGCATACAATCTCCTTAAGGACAGCAATGGGAACCGAACACTGATCTTACTGCTGGCTATCTACTCGGTCTTTTTTGCAACCGGCTGTGAGAAGAGGTGTCAATGTCTCATCTGAGATACAAAGAGACACTTCCTCGGGAAAGCACGACTTTTTTAAAAAGTTAACTGAAACATTTTCATAAGAGATTAAAGAATGTCAGTGTTATGAGCCCTGCAGGTCTCTGTGACTTACTGTAGGGCATTGGGCTCCTGGGTTTCTTGTGCACCTGTTTTTACTAATTGTTTTTACTAACTAGTGTTGTTAAACCCTGGTGCATTCTGTTTAATCTTATCAAGTGAAATGAGACTGGCACGGGTTTCCTGCATTCTCTTACTACATTGGACATTTTTTGAAAGCGTTGCTTCCTCATAGATTTTCTGTTGTTTATGATAGACTGCTTGAAGCTGAACACAAGCGTCTGCCGTTCCTCCGCTCCTGGGTCGAGTCGTTGCCAGCGTTGACTGTAACAGAGTTGTGCCAGCAATGACTGTGACAACCAGTAGGACATTGGTGAGACCCCTCTCAGAGTGCTGTGTGCAGTCCTGGTCACCCAGCTCTCCCAACGATGTCATTAGGGTGGAAAGAGAGCAGAAAAGATTCATGAGGATGTTACCAGGTTTGGGGGGCTTGAGTTACAGGGATAAACAGGATGGGCTGGGGCTGTTTGTTTCCCTGGAATGTAGGAAGCTGATGGGATCACCTTACAGTTTATAAAATTATGAGGGTATAGCAATGGTGAATAGCATTAAGGACCCTCACCTTAGGCCACTAACTTATCAATCACCCTTTATGTGGACTCTTTCTGGAGGTCCAAGATCCGTGTGCTCCAGCGGTCGCTGGACTAAGTGTGTAAATGTAGGAGGGGACTATGTTGAAAAATAAATGTGCTAGGTTTTCTAAAATTGAATCCTTCTTCCCTAGGCCACAAACTTATCAATCACCCCTCATATATTAGGGAAAATCCTGCAATGAACCTGCTGGAATTCTTTAAGGAGATTACAAGTAGGATAGATAAAGGGGGTGCAGTGGACGTTGTATATTTGTTCTTTCAGAAGGCCTTTGACAAGGTGCCATATATGAAGCTGCTTACCAAGTCAGTATTACAGGAAAGTTACTGGCATGGTTAGGGCATTGGCTGATTGGTTCGAGGCAGCGAGTGGGAATAAAGTGATCCTTGTTTAGTTGGCTGCCAGTGATTAGTGGTGTTCTGCAGGGATCAGTGTTGGGACTGCTTCTTTTAGTGCTGTATATAAATGATTTAGATAATGGAATAGATGGCCTTGTTGCCAAGTTTACAGATGATATGAAAATTGGTGGTGGGGGAGGGGGTGGTCAGGTAGTGTTGAGGAAACAGGAAAACTGCAGAAGAACTTAGATAGTTTAGGAGAATGGGCAAGACAGTGGCAAATGAAATACATTGTTGGAAAATGCATGGTCATGCACTTTGGTAGTAGAAATAAATGTGCAGACTATTTTCCAAGTAGGGAGGAAATCCAGAAATCTGAGATGCTAAGAGACTTGGGAGTCCTTGTGCAGAACACCCTAAAGGTTAACTTGCCGGTTGAGTTGGTGGTGAGGAAGGCAAATGCACTGACCAATGAACCTTCCAGCCAGTAGGTCTTTGGACTCTGGGAGAAACTGGAGCATCTGGAGGAAACCCACATGGTCACAGAGAGAACGTACAAACTGCTTACAGGCAGCAGCGGGAACTGAACCTGGGTCACTGGTGCTGTACAGCATTGAGCTAACCACTATGTTACCGGGCCACCCTAACTATCACTTTCAATTTAGACCCGCTGTGTTCCTTAAGGAATAAGGTGTGGAAGCTTTAGAGACGGTTTACCAGGATGCTGCCTGGATTAAAGCGAATGTCTTATGAGGATAGGTTGAGCAAGCCAGTGTTTTTCTCTTTGGAGATAGGGAAGATGAGAGATGACTTAATAGACCTGTACAAGATGATAAGAGGCATAGACTGAGTGGACAGCCAGACAGCTGTTTCATTAGGCAGATACAAGAGGCACAACTTTGAGTTGTTTGGAGGGGAGGTGTGAGAGGTAGGATTTTTTGTAAAACACTGAAATTGGCGGGTGTGTGGAACACGCTGCCAGAGTTGGTGATAGAGGGACATACATTAAGGTCAAAGTCACAGAGTCATAGAGAACTACAGCACTGAAGTACTCCCTTTGGCACATCTAGTCCATGCTGAACTACAGTATTATTCTGCCTGGTCCCATCGACCTGCACCTGGACCATAGTCCTGTATGCCACTCCCATCCACGTACATATCCAAATTTCTCTTAAATGCTGCAATTGATCCTGCATTCATCACTTCCACTAGCAATTCTTTCCACATTCAATAGCTTTCAATAGGTACATTTAATGTAGAGAAATGTATACAATATTCATCCTGAAATTTGCACCATCCTCTGTGTGAGGGCACATCAATGAAAGAAAAATAGAGGGCGATGTGGGAGGAGAAAGTTAGACTAATCTTGGAGTCAGCACAACATAAATATCTATTTTCTATGTTCAGTCCAGAGTGAGATCTGAAGCTTCAAGATTTCAGAGCTTCACCCACCGGCATCTGCATGATCAGACAGCAGGTACTGAGCTGACGTTGAGAAAACCAGAGAAGCCTTAGGCTGCCCAGCGAAATGGCGAGGCACAGCATGTCTTATCTTGAAACCTACTTTAGCAGGGCGCATGAAAGACCTACTCAACCAGAACTCATTCGAAAGATAGGGCTGGGATAACAAAAACTGTCAGCCCAATGTTGCAAGCTCTTTCCTGTGCTAAATACATTTTCAAGCAATTCTTGTGGTCATGATCAATGCGAGTCTGACCTGCAAACTTGTTATTGTACAAATATTTGAGGCTCACACCATTAATGCAGAGCACACGTTGTGGTTAAGCCAGCTTCTGGTAAATGACATTTCCCCAGGTTACTCACTAGCTGGCAAGTGGCGAGCATGGGACCAATTCATATGCACAAGGTGTTGGCAAGCAGCTCGCCTGATGCTTGAGGGAGAACTGTGATTGCTTGGCCACACTGACAGGACCTCGACTTACTGTGTGTTACACCGCTGGTTTTTAGGGCAGCAATGAATCTCTGGTGGTGTTCAGGGCTTCCTTCATCATGTCAGTAGCTTCCTCTGTTTTCACTATGGTCAGTTATGCAAGTTCTGGGTGGAGACTCGGGAATACTGTCACCTCAGATATAGAAGGATCCTTCATTGCTGATTCCGTAACAATTTTATTTTACCAGTCAGGGTTGTCATTTGGAGAAGGAAGCTGGAGGATCAGAATGGGACTGCAGCGGGAGCCATTTTGACTTTTTCTTCTCATTGGAGTTAAGGGAGGCAGGACTGAGCAGGCGTGTGATGTCAGGCAGTGAAGTGGGGAAGATTTAAAATGCACACAGCCTTATACAGCAGGCAGTGGAGTGAGCCGGGAGCAGAGTGAAGGCTTAAGGGCTTGGGCTCAAAGGGCTTAGGCAGAAAAGGGTGAGGCCAGGTAGGGTTAGGTTTCAATTTTTCCTGTCATTTGAGGAAAGGGGAAGTATGAGTGTGAGGGCAGCTTGTTGTTCTCGGTGTCGGATGTGGGAGGTGCTGGAGTCTCCTAGCCTCCTGGATGTCCACATCTGCACTAGATGCGCTGAGCTGCAGCTCCTAAGGGACCGTGTTAGGGAACTGGAGCTGCAGCTCGATGACCTTCATCTGGTCAGGGAGAGTGTGGAGTTGATAGAGAGGAGTTACAGGCAGGTGGTCACACTGGAGCCACGGGAGGCAGACAGGTGGGTCATGGTTAGGAGGGGGAAGGTGAAGAGTCAGGTACTAGAGAGTACCCCAATGGCTGTACCCCTTGACAATAGGTATTTCTGTTTGAGTACTGTTGGGTGGGGGGACAGCCTACCTGGGGGAAGCGACACAGAGATCGGCCCTGTAGCTCAGAAGGGTCGGGAAGGGAAGAGGAAGGCAGTAGTAATAGGGGTCTCGATAGTTAGGGGGTCAGATAGGCGATTCTCTGGATGCAGTCAGGAGACCCGGATGGTAGTTTGCCTCCCTGGTGCCAGGGTCTGGGATTTTTCTCATCACGTCCAAGATATCCTGAAGTGGGAGGGTGAGGAGCCAGAGGTTGTGGTACATATATGTAACACTCATGCGATTGGCTGATGTATGTCTAGGGGAAAATTTGTCCACCCACCAAACCCTGTCTCCCGTATATGTGGATGCTGTGAAATGCACACAGGACAAACTTGCACACACAATATCAAACCACACACCATGTACGTTTACATAATACACTTTATAAATCTTACTAGAACTAATAGCGATACAATACATATGAAAGAAAAGAAAGGAAAGGCGACAGAATTTATCAGGGTTCAGTCAATTAGTGCACAATCGTTGGAGCTCAACCATCAAAGTCTTCGGTCCACTCTTGGATCTTCTCTGACCTCCACAACCCGCCGCCTGGGACCAACTTCGGTAGTCAACCAGAACACCTCCAGCACCGTCCACCTTCCTCGCAGTCTCCTCTCCAGCTCCCCAAAAACCTGCGAAACCACAGCTCACAGACCCACAATTAAGAATAACAACTATCCCAATTGGTTAACAAATGAATACAATTCTCATTATCAGTAATCATAACCCAAACAAGCTGCAAGAGAAAACACTCTCTTCCCAGTTACCATAACAAAGAAGCATTCCTACTTTTACTTAACAAAGAAGCCATTTTGATTAACATATGCAGTAACATAAGAAACTCCTTACATATAGGCACCAATGACATAGGTAGGAAAAGGGAAGAGGTCCTGAAAGGAGAATATAGGGAGTTAGGAAGGAAGTTGAGAAGAAGGACCACAAAGGTAGTAATCTCGGGATTACTTCCTGTGCCACACGACAGTGAGAGTAGGAATGGAATGAGGTGGAGGATAAATGCGTGGCTGAGGGATTGGAACAAGGGGCAGGGATTCAAATTTCTAGATCATTGGGACCTCTTTTGGGGCAGGTGTGACCTGTACAAAAAGGACGGGTTACACTTGAATCCTAGCGGGACCAATATCTTGGCGGGGAGATTCGCTAAGGCTACTGGGGAGACTTTAAACTAGAATTGTTGGGGGGGGGATCAATTTTAAGAGACTAGGGGAAAGGAGGTTAGTTCACAAATAGAGAAAACTAGTAGACAGTGTGTGAGGGAGGATAGGCAGGTGATAGAGAAGGGGAGTGCTCAGACCGAAGATGTAGGGGAGAAGGAAGAAAAAGATAATAAAGTTGTTTGCACCATTAGGGATAAACAGTGAGGAAGAGGTGGAGAGTTTCTTAAATGCATCTATTTTAATGCCAGGAGCATTTTAAGAAAAGGTGGATGAGCTTAGAGCATGGATTGATACCTGGAAATATGATGTTGTAGCTATTAGTGAAACATGGTTGCAGGAGGGGTGTGATTGGCAACTAAGTATTCCTGGATCTCATTGCTTCAGGTGTGATAGAATTGGAGGGGTAAGAGGGGGAGGTGTTGCATTGCTTGTCAGAGAAAATATTACAGCGGTGCTTTGGCAGGATAGATTAGAGGGCTCGTCTAGGGAGACTATTTGGGTGGAATTGAGGAATGGGAAGGGTGTAGTAACACTTATAGGGGTGTATTATAGACCACCTAAAGGGGAGCAAGAATTGGAGGAGCAAATTTGTAAGGAGATAGCAGATATTTGTAGTAAGCACAAGGTTGTGATTGTGGGAGATTTAAATTTTCCACACATAGACTGGGAAGCCCATTCTGTAAAAGGGCTGGATGGTTTGGCATTTGTAAAATGTGTGCAGGATAGTTTTTTGCAGCAATACAAAGAGGTACCAATGAGAGAAGGGGCAGTGTTGGATCTCCTGTTAGGAAATGAGATAGGACAGGTGACGGAGGGATGTGTTGGGGAGCACTTCGCGTCCAGTGATCACAATACCATTAGTTTCAATATAATTATGGAGGATAGGACTGGACCCAGGGTTGAGATTTCTGATTGAAGGAAGGCTAACTTTGAGGAGATGCGAAAGGATTTAGAATGAGTGGATTGGGACAATTTGTTTTATGGGAAGGATATATTAGAGAAATGGAGATCATTCAAAGGTGAAATTTTGAGGGTACAGAATCTTTATGTTCCTGTTAGGTTGGAAGGAAAGGTTAAAAGTTTGAAGAGAGCCATGATTTTCAAGGGATATTGGAAACTTAGTTTGGAAAAAGAGAGAGATCTACAATAAATATAGGCAGCATGGAGTAAATGAGGTGCTCGAGGAATATAAAGAATGTAAAAAGAATCTTAAGGAATAAATTAGAAAAGCTAAAAGAAGATATGAAATTGCTTTGGCAATTAAGGTGAAAATAAATCCAAAGGGTTTCTACTGTTATATTAATAGCAAAAGGATAGTGAGGGATAAAATTGGTCCCTTAGAGAACCAGAGTGGACAGCTATGTGTGGAGCCAAAAGAGATGGGGGAGATTTTGAACAATTTCTTTTCATCGGTATTCACTAAGGAGAAGGATATTGAATTGTGTAAGGTAAGGGAAACAAGTAGGGTAGTTATGGAAACTATGATGATTAAAGAAGAGGAAGTCCTGGTCCTTTTAAGGAATATAAAAGTGGATAAGTCTCTGAGTCCTGACAGGATATTCCCTAGGACCTTGAGGGAAGTGTAGAAATAGCAGGGGCTCTGACAGAAATATTTCAGATGTCATTAGAAACAGGGATGGTGCTGGAGGATTGGCATATTGCTCATGTGAGTCCATTGTTTAAAAAGTGTTCTAAGAGTAAACCTAGCAATTCTCCGCATGTAAGTTTGATGGTCAGTGGTGGGTAAGTTAAAGGAAAGTATTCTTAGAGATGGTATATATAATTATCTGGATAGACAGGGTCTGATTAGAAGCAGTCAACATGGATTTGTGCATGGAAGGTCATGTTTGACAAATCTTACTGAATTTTTTGAAGATGTTACTAGGAAAGTTGACGAGGGTAAAGCAGTGGATGTTGTCTATATGGACTTCAGTAAGGCCTTTGACAAGGTTCCACACAGAAGGTTAGTTAGGAAGGTTCAAACATTAGATATTAATATTGAAGTAGTAAAATGGATTCAACAGTGGCTGGATGGGAGATACCAGAGAGTAGTGGTGGATGACTGTTTGTCAGGTTGGAGGCCAGTGACTAGTGGTGTGCCTCAGGGATCTGTACTGGGTCCAGTGTCATTTGTCATATACATTAATGATCTGGATGATGGGGTGGTAAATTGGATTAGTAAGTATGCAGATGATACTAAGATAGGTGGTGTGGATAATGAAGTAGGTTTTCAAAGCTTGCAGAGAGACTTGGGCCAGTTAGAAGAGTGGGCTGAAAGATGGTAGATGGAGTTTAATGCTGATAAGTGTGAGGTGCTACATTTTGGTAGGAATAATCAAAATAGCACATACATGGTAAATGGTAGGGCATTGAAGAATGCAGTAGAACAGAGTGATCTAGGAATAATGGTGCCTAGTTCCCTGAAGGTGGAATCTCATGTAGATAGGGTGGTGGAGAAAGGTTTTGGTATGCTGGCATTTATAAATCAGAGCATTGAGTATAGGAGTTAGGATGTAATGTTAAAATTGTACAAGGCATTGATGAGACCAAATTTAGAGTATTGTGTATAGTTCTGGTCACCAAATTATAGGAAAGATGTCAACAAATTAGTGAGAGTACAGAGGAGATTTAATAGAATGTTGTCTGGATTTCGGCACCTAAGTTACAGAGAAAGGTTGAACAAGTTAGTTCTTTATTCTTTGGAGCGTAGAAGGTTGAGGGGGGTCTTGATAGAGGTATTTAAAATTATGAAGGCGATAGACAGAGTTGACGTGGATAGGCTTTTCCCTTTGAGAATAGGGGAGATTCAAACAAGAGGACATGAGTTGAGAGTTAAGGTGAAAAAGTTTAGGGTTAACATGAGGAGGAACTTCTTTACTCAGAGAGTGGTAGCTGTGTGGAATGAGTTTTGCAGTAGAAGTGGTAGAGGCAGGTTCGATTTTGTTAGTTAAAAAAATTGGATGGGTATATGAACAGGAAATGAATGGAGGGTTGTGAGCTGAGTGCAGGTAGGTGGGCCTAGGTGAGAGTAAGTTTTCGGCACGGACTAGAAGGGCAGAGATGGCCTGTTTCCATGCTGTAATTGCTATATAGTTATATGGTCAGCCCTGAGCTGAACCCTTGAACCTGGAGGACTAATGAACCACTCTTAGTCTGACCTTTAACCTTTGAACTGTTTGGCTTGGGTCATCCTACCAAGAGCCAAAGCAGAAAGTCCTGACTCCAGTCAACATAGGTCTCTGGGTCATTGAGGCATGCAAGGCTCCAAACCCTGCAACAAGGTTGTGGTCCACTTTGCAGAGGCAGGAGCTCTGCTCTCCCTCAAAGGACAGGAATCTGTCGCATCTCAGTATTACACCTGCTTTGCCCATAGCCCTGGGAAACTGCAGATAGTTGTGGAAACTAGCCTCCATTCCGTAGACTCTGTTTACATTTCTGAATGGCAGCATAATCAACAACCCCACCAACCCCAGATATTCTCTTCTCCCCTTTCCCATCAGGCAGGAGGTGCAAACGTCTGAAAGCACTTTGCACCAGGCTCAAGGACAGCTTCTACCCAACCCTTATAAGAATGTCCTTTGGTCACCTAGCATGAGAAGATGGACTCTTGACCTCACAATCTACCTCTTGCACCTTATTTTCTGCCTGCACTGCACTCTTTCTGTAACTGCAACACTTTAATATGCATTCTTTAATATGCATTAATATGTTTTTGGGTGGTGGGATGTCTACCCAAGGCTCTCTTCCACCCTTCTCAATGATTCAGGAACAGCTTGTTCCTCTCTGCAATCTGATTTCTAAATATATATAGATACTGTACTTTCAGCAGGAGCCAGTTGAGCCCAGGACTCGTGTAAGGCAGGGTCATCACGCCCTGCACTATTGATATAAGGAGCCACTACCCACTCCCTCAGCCTTATTAAATACCTTACTGAAATCTGTATACACTACATCCACTGCTCGACCTTCATCAATATGTTTTGTAATATCCTCAAAAAATTCAATCAGGCTGATAAGGCACGACCTGCCCTTGCCAAAGCCGTGCTGACAATCCCTAATCAGATTATGTCTCTCCAAATGCTCATAAATCCTGCTCCTCAGGATCTTCTCCAACACCTTGCCCATCACTGAAGTCAGACTCACTAGTCTATAATTTCCTGGGTTATCTCTACTCCCTTTCTTGAACAAGGGAACAACATTTGCAACCCTACAATCCTCCGGTACTCTCTCGTCCCTATTGATGACTCAAAGATCATTGTTAGAAGCTGAATCTCCTCCCTCGTTTCACACAGTAGATGGGTTTATATCTCATCCGGTTCTGGTGATTTATTTAACTTATCCTTTCTCTCTCCCCCTTTTCCCAACAATAATACCGCTCTCCTTGCCCCATTCTTACTCTCGATCCATGTTAGAAACCCATAACAGAATCAAGCTTATCACCCATCACTTATGTCATAATTTTTTTTTTGCAGCAGTACAGTATAAAGCATAACATTACTACATACTGTGTAAAAGTATGAGGCTCAATACTGTGTACTGATTGGTGATTAACAGAGTTACGTGGGGAACAACATCCTATACCCAAAACAGTGGCACTGAGAATATAGTGGTGAGCAGCCTTCCATACAACATTGAACAGACAATCAGTGGCCACCTTATTAGGATCTCCGGTATATCTGCTGGTTAATGCAAATATTTAATCAGCCAATTATGTAGCAGCAACTCAACCTGTAAAAGTATGCAATAAAGTTTATGTTTACCTTTCACACTCTGAGCCTTTGATCTCCAATGGGGAATCAGACAATGCAGGTATAAACTCCTGAAACCCAGGGATTAGATTCCAGCCTGTACCCCACCCTTGGGATCTGTTATTAACTGTATAAATACTGCAAACCCTTGAAAAACGATGTGTGAGTGTGTGTTTGTACATGTGTAGATTCCAGCCTGTTACTATCCCTTCAGAATCTGTTATTCACTTATAAACACATTAAAACCTTGTATTGTATTCCAACCTGTAACAATCCCCGGGAATTTGTTCTTGACTAAAACCCAGATCTCACTCTGCCGCCCTTCAAGTTCTCTCTGCCCGATCGGTCCTTGCCCTCCCTCCAATCAGCCATACAAGCCACAACGAATGGTCTTGCTGGAAAAACCCATACCCTT
Source organism: Hypanus sabinus (assembly GCF_030144855.1). NCBI lineage: Eukaryota > Metazoa > Chordata > Chondrichthyes > Myliobatiformes > Dasyatidae > Hypanus > Hypanus sabinus. The sequence goes on along the minus strand of NC_082712.1, from coordinate 90,035,928 downwards.
CAGCAGCCCCCCAGTGTGAACCCCGACTTTAGCAACAGGCCTTTCCCGGATCTCCTGTTCCCCATTTCTACTCTTCGTACCCATTAGCAGGTGGGAAGCACTTCGAGCTGTTCCTCATCTCCGGTGAGGGTGCTATTCAAATGCAAGCATTTGTCCCTCCAACCCGGGAAGGCATCGCACGGGTTCCTCTCTGAAATGGAGAGGCGGGACTGGAGTGAGGTCTCCATAAACGGGCCCCCACAGCTCCCCCTCCCATGCACAAGCAGAAGCAAGGCAACAATCCCCCCACTGCTGAGTATTCTAGGAGGAGCTGGCTGATATGAGGAGGGGTGAGGAATTGGGATAGAGGTGGTACCTGATGAAGCTGGGTCTACTCCCCCACTGTCAACTGTAGGAACACCAGACAGAGCGAAACGTCCATGGCGTCTCCCCCAACACTTCCTCTCTGGACCTGATCGCGTCCGTCGGTTACACTATCTATGACTCATGCCTGCCCTGACACTGCGTCAATGCTTCTCTGCTTTCTTCAGTCCATCGACTCCTCCTCCAGATCTCTGTTCCCATCACCTCTTGGGACATTTCCCTTGCTCCTGCTCCACATGCCAGTCCCTACATGGGGGTCGGCTTGTGTGTCCAAAGTGTGGAGTGAGGGGAATACTGCAGTGGAGTTGATTACGGGAGCGTCATATGGTGGGGAGTGTCAGTGGAGGGGGAAAGCGTTGGAGCAAGAGGCGGAAGTTGTGGTATTGCATAGTTCAAATGTTCTTAAATCCAAAAGATACACTTTTTCCAAATTATTGGGAGAAAATTGATTCGTTAATTACTTGATTGGCAGCAGCCAGTATGCAGTGGCTTGGAAGCTGCAAACAGCCATTGATTCTTGGCAAACAGTCGCTTAACATTAGAATATAAATGTAAAGACAAAGTGCACTGCAGATGCTGTGGTCAAATCAACACGTACAAACAAGCTGGATGACCTCAGCAGGTCGGGCAGCATCAGTTGAAAGGAGCAGTCAATGTTTTGGGTCGAGACCCTTCATCAGGACTAACAAAGGGTCTCGGCCTGAAACGTTGACTGCTCCTTTCAACAGATGCTGCCTGACCTACTGAGAATATAATTGTAATGGTGCCTTTGCGTGAAAGGGAGATGAAATCCAGAATTAAAAAGTCTATTTGATCACTGTGGCAACTTGGTTGGGATAAAGAAAATGAAGGACGGCATTTATATAAAACTCAGAGGGTGTTGGGAATTCAAGTAAAGACGATGGTATACAAATACCTAAGAAATAATACTGACATGTTTATATTGGACCTACTCTTAAGATGTCTATTTATTGAGTTACAGAGTGGAATGGGCCGTTCCAGTCCTTTGAGACATGTCGCTCACCAGCCTCCGATTGAACCCTGGCCTAATCATTGGAAAACTTACAATGACGAATTAACCCACCAACCAGTACGCCTTCAGACTGTGGGAGACAACCAGAACACCTGGAGGGAACCCAGTGGGTCACAGGGTGAATGTCCAAACTCTTTACAGACAATGACCTCAGTATCAAGCATATTAATTCTGTTAGAAACTATTATGGGAAGTATATACAGTATAGCTCTCTAAGTAGTCGCCAAGATCTGGTGTAGAGGTTGCAAAGGGAGCTGGAAAGGGCATGTAATAAGGGTAATGCTAGAATTGTAAAGGAGAACTTTAATACGCAAGGGGATTTGGAAAATCAGTTTGGTGTCAGATCACAAGAGAGGGAATTTGTTGACTGCCTACAAGATGGTTTTTTCAGAGAGTTTGTGCTACAGCCTACTCGGCGAAAGGCTATCTTAGATTGGGTGCTGTGTAATAAACCTCAGTCAGCTTATCATAATCAATCCCTTAAGAGGCAGCTATCACAATATGATTGAATTCATTCCGCAAATTGAGAGGCAGATGCTCTAAGTCATGTGTATCAGTATTGCTATGGAATAAAGGGAATTACAGAGGGATTAGAGAGCTGCTTTCCCAGATTGGAGGAGGATACTGGCAGAGTTGACAGCAGAACAGGGGTGGTTGAAGTTCTGGGAATAGTTCACAAAGCCCAGGATAGATATGACTCACAGAAAAAGTTCCCAAGTGGCAGGGCGAGGCAATAGTGGATGGCAAGGGAAGTTAAAGACTGCATAAAAGCCCAGGAGAAATTATGTAAGGTAGCAGAAGTGAGAGGGAAACTGGATGATTGGGAAGCTTTTAAAATGCAACAAAAACAACTAAAAAGCTTTCAGAAGTTGAAAAGATTAAATATGAGGGCAAATTTGCCAATAATATAAAGCAGGATACTAAAACATTTTTTTCAGTTATATAAAGAGTAAAAGGGATGTGTGAGTTGATATTGGACTGGAAAATGAAACTGGTGAGGGAGTACTGGGGCCAAAGAAATGGCAGGTGAACTGAATAGGTACTTTGCTTTTGTCTTCCCTATGGAAGATACTAGCAGTGTTCCAGAGGTCCATGAGTGTTAGAGAGCAGGAGTGAGTGTCATTACTATTTCAAAGGAAAAAGTGCTCGGCAACCTCAAAGGTCTTAAGGTGGATAAGTCACCTGGGCCAGATGGACTACATCGCAGAGTACTGAGAGAGGTTGCTGAAGAGATGGTGGATGCATTGGTCATGATCTTTCAAGAATCACTTGACTCTGGAGGAATGGAAAATTGCAAATGTCCCTCCATTCTTTATTAATGGAGGATGACAAAGGAGAGGAAATGATAGTCCACTTAGCCTAACTTCAGTGGTTGGGAAAGTGTTGGAGTCCATTATTAAGGACGAGGTTTCAGGGTACTTGGAAATGAATGATAAAATAAGTCAACGTCAGCATGGTTTCTGCAAAGGAAAATCTTGCCAGAAAAAATTTGTCAGGATTATTTGTGGAAGTAAAATAATTCTAACAGAGTGTACAAAGGAGTGGCGGTGGATTTCATTTACCTAGAGATGTTCAGAAGGTATTTGATTAAGTGCCTCACATGAGGTTGCTTAACAAGAGAAACTATGGTGCTACAGGAAGGATATTGACTTATGGTGCTACAGGAAGGATATTGACATGGATAGAGGAATAGCTGACAAGCAGGATGCAGTGAGTGGTGATAAGGGGGGCCTTTTCTGGTTTGCTGCCAGTGACTAGTAGTGTTCCTTGGGTCAGTATTGGGACCGCTAATTTTCACATTGTTTGTCAATGATTTAGATAGTAAATTCATGAATCTGTGGAAAAGTTTGTGGATGATATGAAGATAGCTGGAAGGATAGGTAGTGCCGAGGAAGCAAAGTAGGGCTTAGACAAATTGGAAGAATGGGCAAAAAAATGGCAGATGGAACACAGTGTTTGGAAATGTATGATAATGCAATTTCGCAAAAGGAGCAATATTGCAGACTATTATCTAAATGGGGAGGAAACATCAGAGGTGCAAAGGGACTTGGGAGTCTTCATGCAAGACTCCCAGAAGGTTAATTCTGTGGTCAAAAATGCAAATGCAATGTTGCCATTTATTTAAAGGGAAATAGAATATAAAACAAGCAGATAATGCTGAGGCTTTATAAGAGACTAGTTGGGCCTCACTTGGAGTATTGTTAACAGTTTTAGGCCCCTTATCACAGAAAGGATGTATTGTCATTGCAGAGAGTACAGAGGAGATTCACAAGGATGATTCCAGGAATGAAGGGGGTTAACATATGAGGAGTGCTTGGCAGTTTGGGCCTGTGTTCACTGGAATTGGATCTCATTGAAACCTACTGAATGTTGAAAGGTCTAGATAATGTGAATGTGCAGAGGATGTTCGCTCTGGTAAAGGTATCCAGAACTAGAGGGCACAGCCTTACAATTGACTGGCAACCTTTTACAACAGAAGTAAGGAGAATTTTCATTTAGCCAAAGAGTGGAGAATCTGTGGAATGCTTTGCCAAATACTGTGGTAGAGTCCAAGTCGATGGGTATATTTAAAGCGGAAGTTGATACATTCCTGATTGGTTGGGGCATCAAGGGATATGATGAGAGGGCATCCATGATGAAATGGCAGAGAGGACATAATGGGCTGAATGGCCTAACCCTGCTCCTATATCTTATGATCATATGATGCTAGCATCTGTACGAAGTGCATTGATCAAGAATTTGTGCCATACTTGTTGTTTGACTGCAGTTCCTAAGAGGAGCAAAGGAAACATCAAATTGCTAAATTGAATTCTTTGGGACAGATGGAGCTTAACATGGAAATTTTATTAGGATATGACTCCTATTGTAATATGCATATGAATGTGTATTTGACTTTCTGAAAAGCATTAGACTTTTTGATAATTTTTGAGATATTCTGGGGGGAGCTTACAGCTCCTAGTCTTTGCTTCACACACTCATTCAGCAGGTGCCAGTAATGCACATTATGTCGGTCTGTCACAGCCATCTAACATTGCAAGATAAAGAAGACTAAGACTGAACATTGTGGGAGTGTGGAAGACACTACATGTAGACTGGAATTTTAAGTGTTGGGGGCAGAGGTTGGTGAAGTTACCATTACTAGGGAGAAGTTTCTTTGGAAACTGAAAGTACTGTAGTGAGATAAGTCACCTGGACCAGATGATCTTCACCCCAGTGTTCTAAAGGAGGTGGCTGAATGGATTCTAAAGATATAATAATGATATTTCAAGAATCAATGGACAGAATCTGGCAAGATTCCGGTGGCTGGAAAATTGCAAATATCAGGAAGGGAGAAAGACAAAAGTGAGGAAATTATAGGTGAATTAGTCTGATTTCAGCAATTGGAAAGATTTTGGAATCAATTATTGAAGATATGGTTTCAGGGAATTTGACAGCACATGATGTAATAGGCCAAAGTTAGCATGGTTTCACTTCTGGGTAAATCTTGCCTGTTTGAATTTTTTGAGAAAACGAGAAGCATGATAAACAAAGGAGAATCAATGGATACTGTGTACTTAGATTTTCAGAAAGCCTTTTTCCAAGGTGCCTTACATGAGCTCACTTAACTATTTAAGAGTCAATGGTATTACAGGAAAGATACTAGCATGGATAAAACATTGGCTGATGTGCTGAAGGCAAACATTGGGAATAAAGTGACCCTTTAAGTTGGCTACGTGGAGACAAATGGTTTTCCATGGGCGTCTGTGTTATGACCACTTCTTTTTACATAAAACATCAATGATTAGGATGACTGAATTGATGACTTTGTGCCTAAGATTGCTACGAAGATAGGTGGAGGAGCAGGCAGCTTTGAGGAAATAGTGATGCTAAGTAATTTTAGACAAATTAGGAAAATTGGCAAAGTAGTGGCAGGTACAATATGGTGTTGGGAAGTGTACGATCATGAACTTTGGTAATTGAAATAAAAGCAGATCCTATTTTTAACTGATGAGAAAATTGAAAGATCGGAGCAGCAAAGAGACTGGGAATCCTGGTGCAGGGTTCCCTAAAGCATGGTTTGCACTTCCATCTGTGGTGAGAAAGGCAAATGCGATGAAGCATTCTTTTGAGAATAGAAAAGGAAGGATGTAATGTAGAGGGTTAATATTGAGGATGAATGTTGAACAACTTCATGATACAATGAAAAACTGGCTCACAGCCACTTCACACACACATAGCATCAGATAAGCAGAATGTATATGCAAAACATTTATTATACACAAATTATATACAATTCATTAGAAAATTAGATCTATTTCAGTGCAAAGTCACAGTTGTCAAGATGTCGCTGAGCTCTAGTGATGAGGGGTGTTCCGGTTGGTTCAGGAACCTACTGGTTGAATGGAAGTAGGTCTTCTTTAATTTGACTTCTGTACCTCCTGTCTGTGAACAGCTGGCATGCCCTGGATGCTGCGGATACTCAATGATGGATGTTGCCTTCTGGAAGCGGCGCCTCCTGTAGACTTTACCGACGGTGCAGAGGGATGTGCCTCTGATGTAGAGTATGATATTGCACGGTAGACAGGTGGGGGTCGGGGAAGGAGGACGAGCTAGAAGGTGGATGCTGAAGCTAGGTCGGTGGAAAAGGTAAAGGGCTGGAGAGGAAGTAACCTAAGAGGAGACGAGAATGTAACCTTATAGGAGAAGGGGGAGGAAGAGGGGCACGGGGGGGATTGATAGGCAGGTGAGTAGAAGGAGTAGGAGGCCACAGTGGGGAATAGAAGAGGGAAAGGGGAGAGAAAGAACTTACGAGATGGAAAAATGCTTCTCCATGACATCCTGTTAGAAACTTCCTAGATGGAATAGGAGGTGTTGCTCCCCCATCCTGAGTGTGGCCTTATCACAGTGAATGTGAAGACAATTGGAAGGGGAACTGAGATAGGAATTAAAATGGTTAATCAGAGGTGGAATGGAGTTGCTGGTGAAAATGGTCAGCAAATTTACCCCCAGTCTCACCATGATGTAGGTGAAGTTACATCGAATAGAAGAGCCCAGCAGGTGAAGTGTGGCCTCGACTCTAAGGACTATTGGATGTGTAGTCGATGCTATAAATTCCAAACTAATGGCATGAACATCGATTTCTCCATCCAGTATTTTCCCTCCTCCTTCCTTCTATACCCCGGTCTGTCCTCTTACCTCTTCTCCTCACGAGCACAATCACCTCACTTAGATGCACCCCTTCTTCCCTATCCCTCATGGCGCACTCTCCTCTCCTATATCAGGTTCCTTGTTTTCCAGCCCTATAAGTTTTGCACTTTACTGGCTTCACTTATTACCTTCTAGCTGGTTCTCTTTGCCCTGTCCCACTTTTTATTCTAACACCATCCCTCTTCACCCCAGTCCAGACAAAGGGCTTCAGCCAGAAACAGTAACGGATTCATTTTGATCGATGCTGCTTGACTTGCAGAGCCTCTCCAGAATTCTGTACGTGTCCCTCCAGAGTTCCTGCAACTTTAAAACCCACTGTGTTAATGGCATTGCATTATTAATATATTCATCAGCAAAGCGAAAGAGGAAACAGTTCAAAATAAATGCCAACATCATTGAACAGTATTAGTCATCCAAGCTATGGAAATATCCCACATATTTGGAAATTAGTTCTGGGGTTTTTATTACACAGATAACCATGAGATGTTGCACACAAACCATACATCCTCGGAAGAGATGGGATCACCAAGATGTTAAGATTAGCCTCCATCCCTGCTGCTACCATTTTTCACTGTGACGTTGACGTTGCATCGATGAGTGATCTTCTGCTTCACCTGTTTCCTGGACCAAGATTAACCCGTCTGTCCTGAAACTGTTTGGGAGAATTCATTCTCAGAGCTGAATTCATTCTCTGCAAGTGCCAGTATCTGAAACAGGCAGATGGATTTTTGATTGTTAACTCAACCGGCAGAGAAGGTGCCACTGGTAGTCAGGACATCTGCTTATCCGAGCAAGTGAAAGCCGATGCGTAGTGTGCAAACATCTCAGGCTCATATAGGTACTGTAGCATGGGCACCTAAGTCTTTTGCATAGTGGAGCATCACAGCGGGGGGGGGGGGAGACACAGGATAGGCAGCACAGAAGGAGGGCTGGGGTAGCATTGCTGTAGACATACCCAACCCTGAGACACCAGGCAAGGTCAGCAGCCCTCCATAGAAACAGGAGTGGAGTCTTTGATTGGAATCTGTGCAGACATGACAGGAGTGTTCCTGCACAGGTCCAACAAAGATTTTTGACAGGAAACCCAGTCTCTATAAAGAAGAGGTATCACCTAGACAAGCAGTTATCATGGGAGCAGTCTGAGTCAGAGTTGAAGGCTTTGGCTCAAATGGGTCTTCAGTGAGGACAGGTAATGTCTAAGTAAGTTCATTCCTATTCAATTCCAGAGAGGGGCTGTATCTATAGAGTGGTGTTCCATTCTCAGTGTCAGATGTGGGATTTGCAGGATACTCCCAACCCTAACGCATCAGGTGCATCGAGATGCAGCTCCTGAGAGATAGCATTCGGGAACTGGAGCTGCACCTTGATGACCTTCTCCTTGTTAGGGAAAGTGAAGCAGTGATAGACAGGAGCTAAAAGGATGTAGTCATCCCAAGGCTACAGGAGACAGATAAATGGGTGACTGTCAGGAGATCGAATGGGGAACATCAGAGAGTGGAGAGAACCCCTGTGGTCATCTTCCTCCAAAATAATTACACCATTTTGAATATGTTTATGGGTGGGATATGACCTACCTGGGGAAACAACCACGGCCGTGCCTCTGGCCCAGAGTCGGGCACTGTGTATCAGAAGGGTAAGGAACTGAAGAGGATGGCAGCAGTAAAAGTGGACTCTGTAGTCGGGGGACAGATACGTGATTCTGTGCATGCAAAAAGAAAACACGGATGGTAGTTTGCCAGGGTCTGAGATGCTTCTGGACACGTCCACAGTATACTGAAAAGGGAGAGTGAGCAGCCAGAAGAAGTTGTACATATTGGTACCATTGACATTGGAAGAAAAAGGGAAAAGGTCCTGAAAAAAGAATATAAGGAGTTAAGAAGGAAGCTGGGTAGCAGGTCCTCAGAGGTAGTAATCTCAGGACTGCTGCCTGTACCAAGCAACAGTGGGGATAGGAATAGAATGAGATGGGAGATAAATGCATAACTGAAGAATTGGAGCAGAGGCTGGGGTTCAGATTTCTGAATAATTAGGACCGCTTCTGGGGCAGATGAGACCTGTACAAACGGGGCATTTGCACTTCAATCCAAGAGGGACCAATATTCTTGCGGACAGTTTTACTAGTGCTGTTGGGAATGGTTTAAACAAATATAGAGCTGAGGATGAGCCAGCAGGTTTACCAGCAGATGATGGGTTTAAAATTAATATGAGAAAGGACAAGCCAATCACTGGGTACAAATGCAGACAGCAACGATTTAAATTGTACCAAAGAGGCAAAATTCAAAAGGGTAAAGAATGCAGGACTGAATGTGCTGTACTTAAGTGTGCTTAGCATTCAGAATAAGATGCACAAACATGGCACAATTAGAGACTGGTTAGTATGACACAGTGAGCATAACCAAGTCGTGGCTGTAAGAAGGACATAGTTGGGAGCTTAACATGAAAGGTTATGCTTTGTATCAAAAGCACTGGCAGGAAGGCAAAGGCGGTGATGGGTCTGTTGGTAGGAGATGGAATTACATTTTCAGAAAGAGGTGACATAGTGCTAGAGAATGTTGAATCTTTGTAGGTGGAGTTAAGAAACTGCAAGCGTAAAAATACCATTATAGGAATCATACATAGACCTCCAAATAGTAGACAAGATGTGGGGTTGGGATTGCAAAAGGAGCTGCAAAATGCATGTAATAAGGGTAATGACACAATTGTAATTGGGGACTACAATATGCAAGGAGTTTGGGAAAAATGGATTGGTGTCAGATTGCACGAGAGGGAAGTCATTGAATGCCTATGAAAAGGCTTTTTAGATCAGTTTGTGCTTCAGCTTACTTGGAGAAAGGCAATCTTAGACTGGGAGTTGTGTAATAACTCAGATCTTATTAGGGAGCTTATCGTAAATAAACCCTCTGGAGGCAATGATCACAATGTGATTCAAATCATACTGCAATTTTAGTGGGAGAAGCATAACTCACATGTTTCAGCATCACAATAGAGTAAAGGGAATTACAGAGGCATGAGAGAGGTGTTTTCTCAGGAGGACTGGAGGAGGATACTGGCGGGGATGATGGCAGAGCAGAGATGGCTGAAGTTTCTGGGAGTATTTCATAAGGCACAGGAGAACAATGTCCCACAGAAGTTCTGGGATGGCAGAGGTAGGCAACCTTGGCTGACAAGGGAAGTTAAGAACTGCAGGAAAGCCAAGGGAAGGGTGTATAAGGTAACAAAAATTGGATGATTGGGAAGCTTTTAAAATCCAAAGGAAGTGAAAAATACAAGAAGGAAAAAGATGAAATATGAGTGCAGACTGGCCAGTAATATAAAGAAGGATACCAAGTGGGGTATTCTTCAGTTACATAAAGAGTAAAAGGGTGTGCATGTTGATATTGGACTGGAAAATGAAGCTGGTGTGGGAGCACTGGGGCCAAAGATATGGCAGGTGAATTAAATAGGTACTTTTAATCTGTCTTGACTATGGAAGACACTAGCAGAGTTCCAGAGGTCTGTGAGTGTTAGACAGCATGAGTGAGTGTCATTGCTATTAGAAAGGAAAATGTGCTTGGTAAACTCAAAGGTCTTAAGGTGGATAAGTCACCTGGTCCAGATGGACTACATCCCAGAGTACTGCGAAAGGTTGCTGAAGAGATGGTAGATGCATTGGTCATGATATTTCAAGAATCTCTTGATTCTGGCATGGTCCCAGTGGATTGCAAAATTGGAAATGTCATTCCACTGTTTAAGAAGCAACGAAGGCAAAAGAACAGAAATTATATCCCAGTTAGCCTAACCTCAGTGGCTGGAAAAGTGTTGGAGTCTATAATTAAGGATGAGGTTTCAAGGTACCTGGAGATTAATGTTAAAATAAGTCAGCATGGTTTATGCAAAGGGGGAGCTTCCCTGAAAAATCTATTAGAGTTCCTCGAGGAAGTACTGGAATGGATAGCAGAATGGCTGACGGGCAGGAGGCAGCAACTGGGAATAAATGTGGCTTTTTCTGGCTGGCTGCCAGTGAATAGTGGTCTTCCTCAGGGGTCAGTATCAGGATCGTTGCTTTTCACCTTGCTTATAAATGATTTAGATAATGGATTTGATGGCTTTGTGGCAAAGTTGATGGATGATATGAAGATAGGTGGAGGGGTAGGTTGTGCTGAGGAAGAATGGGCAAAAAAGTGGCAGATGAAATACAGTGTTCAGAAATGTATGCTAATACATTTTGGTAAAAGGAACAGTAGTGCAGATTATTATCTAAATGGGGAGAAAATTCAAACAATAGAGGTGCAGAGGAAGCTAAGGTCTTCATGCAAGACTCCCAGAAGGCCCATTTATAGTTGAGTCTGTGGTAAAGAAGGCAAATGCAATGTTGGCATTTATTTCAAGCAGGAATAGAATATAAAAACAAGGAGATAATGCTGGGGCTTAATAAGACACTAGTCAGGCTGCAGTTAGAGTACTGCCAACAGTTTTGGGCACCATATCTGAGAAGGGATGTGTGATCAATGGAAAGATTCCAGAAGAGGCTCACAAAAATAATTCCGGAAACGAAGGGGTTAATATATGGGGAGCATTTGGCAGCTTTGGGTCTACACTCACTGGAATTTAGAATACGCCTGGAGATCTCAATGAAACAAACCGAATGTTGAAAGGTTGGTGTGGAGAGAATGTTTCCTGTGGTGCAGGTGCCTAAACCAGAGGTCACAGCCTCAAAATTGAGCGACAACACTTTAGAGCAGAGGTAAGGAGGAACTTCTTTAACCAGAGTTGTAAATCTGTGGAATGCTCTGCCACAGATTCAGGGAGATGCCAAATATGTGGGTATTTTTCAGGCAGAATTTGAACATTTCCTAATCAGTCTGGATCTGGCAAGAAGCCAGGTGGGTTGGTGGGATCTGCGATCAGCCATGATGGAATACTGGAGCAGAATCTATGGGCTGAATGTCCAGGTCTACTCCTATGTCTCCCAGTCTTATGGTCATTTAGTGGCCACCATATTAGGTGTACCTGTACACCTGCTGGTTAATGCAAATATTTAATCGGCCAATTATGTGATGTGACCTCAGTGCAAGTAATGCAAGCAAATATGGTCAAACTTCAGTTGTTGTTCAAACCAAATCTCTGAACGGGGAAGGAATTTCATTGAGTTAGCTTGGAAATTAGACTGAGTATCTTCAAAATTGCTGATCTCCTGTGGATTTCATGCACAACAGTCTCCAGACTTTATGGAGAATAGTGTGAATAACACAAAAGAAAACAGTGAGCAGATGTTCTGTGGAGGAAAACACCTTGTTAATATGAGATATGAGAGAAGAACGACCAGTCTGGTTCAAGGCGACAGTGACTCAAATGCCGACACGTTCCAACAGTGGAGTGCAGAAGAGCATTTCTGAATGCACAACACAGCTAACCTGACGTGGATAGGCAGGAAAATTGTCTAAAATGCTAATTAGATTAATTGTATAACGTATATGGATGTGTCATCTTTAATGTTGAAATTAAACTTGTCAACACTGGGTTCCACTCTTCCACCAAATAGAGTGGCCACAGAGTAAAGATCAGGACATCACAGGAAAAGGCACTTCGGCCCATGATGCTGCACTGATCTAATAAAACTAGTAATGGCACAGTTAACTAATGCAAGACCCTGCAGCGGATAGTGAGGTCAGCTGAGAAGATCATCGGGGTCTCTCTTCCTGCCATCACGGACATTTACACTACTCGCTGCATCCACAAAGGAAACAGCATTATGAAGGACCCCATGCGCCCCTCATACAATCTCTTCTCCCTCCTGCCATCTGGGAAAAGGCTCCAAAGCATTCGGGCTCTCACGACCAGACTGTGTAACAGTTTCTTGCCCCAAGCTATCAGACTCCTCAATACCCAGAGTCTGGACTGACACCTTGCCCTACTGTCCTGTTTATTATTTATTGTAATGCCTGCACTGTTTTTGTGCACTTTTTGCAGTCCAGTGTAGGTCTGTAGTCTAGTGTAGCTAATAAAACTAGTAATGTAGCTTTCTCTGTGTTGTGTTTTTTTATTACGTAGTTCGGTCCAGTTTTTTGTACTGTGTCATGTAACACCATGGTTCTGAAAAACGTCTCATTTTTACTATTACTGTACCAGCAGTTATGGTCAAAATGACAATAAAAGTAGACTTGACTTGACTTATCTTGATCTTGGCTACATGAGAATATCTCTCTATTCTCTTCATGTCCGTGGGAGGAGGTGGTCATTTCAAACTGCTGCAAAAGTTGGAGCATCTCTGGAATTCTTAGCAAAATCATCTGGAGCGTTTCAAATAGGAAGGGAACAGACTTTCCAATACTTCAATATTGAGGTTCCCTGCAACTGGCAGGGAAAGTGAGATGACACCTGGGGTACCTCTGCTGAAGTTTCATTAAAGACTGGGGCATGTTTGAGGGATCGAGTAGACTAATCCTGCTCCTGTTTTCCGAAAGGAACGTGATGGGGAAGGATAGGCTTGGCATGCTGAGAATCACCATGGGGGAGTTTACAGTGAAGGAGAATGGGGTGTTACAAAGTCTGGAACCGTCATTCAGAGCCTCAGATTGTGTTCAACTGTGGACGGTACATAAACAGTACACCGGATCTAGCGGGAGACTGACACGATTCATTTAGCCTGACAGGGATTTGCAAGGACAGAGAATGCAGGTTACCTGTAACTGGGTTCCTCTTGATCAGGTAAATGCCCACGGTCCACACCACTGCCAGCAGTCCCAGAACCAGTGCTGTCCGGATCATCAGGATGGAGCCGTGGCTCAGGTTCCGCATCTCCTGAGTTACAGTGGTCGCCGTGGGGGTCAATAATCCTCCTGTGAATTGTGATCCAGAGCAGTGACTGAGACACAGGAGGAGAGGGCAGAGAGTGCAACCGGTTATGGGATAACACATGGGGTCAAGGTTGGAGATTGTGACCCAATGCTACAAGAGAGTGGAGAGTCAGGGGCACTGGAGGGGGGGATCTAAATAATCCTGAGGTGTCTCTGACTCTGGTGAGTCATGATTGTGATTCAGCAGAGACACAATGTCCTAAGCAGGAGGGAGTTCCACACATTGAGGAGAGAGGGACTGAAAGAGCATGATGAAAACAATGTGTCAAACATTAGGAAGCATGACAGGGCTTGGAGAGAGGGGACTTGAATTTTACAAGGACAAACATGATCAGAAGAATAAAAATCATTAAAGTAGTCTATTAAAGTAGTGGTTAGTTTTGTGTCAGTTGCCTGAAGAACCAGATGTCTGAAGGGATGCAGCTATTCTTGAACCTGGTGGTGAGGGACCTCAGTCCTCTATTCCTCCCCCAGTGGTAGCTGCCTGAAAATGATTTTGAGCAATTAGTTGTATCATTCATCATGGGCGTTACTTGCTGATCAGTAAGTTCACAGATAAGCGTAGATTCCTTAAAGGTGCAGGTCGATAGGGTGGTTAATAAGTCATATGGTCGGTGGGCCATCACTAGAGGGGTGGGATGGAGTTCAAGGGTGATGAGGTGACGTTGCCGTACTATAAAACCTTGATTAGATCACATTTGGAATATCACATTCAGTTCTGGTTACCACAGTACTGGAATGCTGTGGAGGCATCAGAAAGGCCACAGAGGAGATTCACAGAGGATGCTACCTGTGCTGGAGAGACTTTCCAATGAAGGTAGGTTGAGCGAGCTCATGCTTTTCTCTTTGGAGCAATGCAGGATGAGAGGTGACTTGATAGAGGGACACAAGATGATAAGAGACATGTATTCAGTGGGTAGCCAGTGACGTTCCCAGGGGTACAATGCTGTCTAACAGGTGGTATGCTTCTAAAGTGATTGGAGGGAAGTATCAGGGGGATTTTAGAGGTAAGTTTGGAGTTACATAGACAGTTGTGGGTGCATGAACACCCTGCCAGTGTTTGCAGTAGAGGAACATACGTTAGCAGCATTTTAAAAAATTTACAGACAGGGACAAGGATGATAAAAATGCGCAGGAATCTTTTGAAAGAACATTCAGACAAGAGCAGAGGTAAGGATTCAGGACTCACCTCTCACTGACACAAACGTCCCTGAGATGCTTTGCCACTCAGGCGGCTTAAGATGATCATCCAAAAATTTCACACGGCAGACATAGAAATTGGAGTCATTTCCTTTCAGCCGATGTAAGCGGATGGAGCCCGTCTTGTCTCGCAGTGGGGAGCCCAGGAACTCGATCCGGCCTTGGTATTCCCCGAATGCGTTGTTTAGTGAAGAATCGAATATCTTTGTACCAAAAAAGCCACCAACTTTCCAAGTGATATGAATGTCTCGGGGCGTATAAGTGTCCGGGTAAGTGAAGGAACAGGGGAGAATGACGGACCCATTCTCTGCAGCCTCCAGGTACCCCATCTGCTTCACCTGGAACCCACGGCCACCGGTCCGTGCTGAGGGAAAAGGGAGCAAACGATCATTCGGGAACCTCCTATCACGTTTCATTCGGCGGAAAACCATCCCATAATACTCTCAGCAGTCCCTACGCTCTGATTAATAAACTACACCAATCCAGACTAAATCGTCCACTCTCCAAGCCTGTGACCACCAATGGGGAATTAGGCAAAGCAGGCATCAAACCCTGAGCCCCTAGATTACATGACAGCATCCAACTCACTTCTGTGTGCCTGCCAGTCTCAACAAATACCGTTTAAACCCTTGGATTAGATCACAACATTTAACTCATAGATGTGAATTTATAATTCTATATATAATTCCGAAGATCCAACAGTAGATCCCAGCCTATAACTCTCTCTGGACATATATTTCTAAATATAAACCCTTTGAACCTATTGCAGTCCAGTCTGCAACTCACTCCCGGGTGTCTGTGTGTTGCCAGGTAAACAATCTGAACACCAGATTAGATTCTGCTCCATACCCAACTCATGGTTAGTTCTTATTCTCTATATTAAACTCCCAAATTGCTTACAAAGCTCACAGCGTCTAACTCACGTCCGGGAATCTGTATTTAACAGCATAAACTCAATAAACCCCTGGATAAGATTCCACTCATTACTAACTCTCTGAGCTCTCTTGCACAGAAACACCCGAACCCCTGGATTAGATCCCTATCTGTATCTCACAGCTAAGTATCACTTAATCGATAAATAAACCCACGGAGCGCCAGAGTTACATCCACTTCAGTAGTTGAATCCCTGGGGTCTGTTATCCAACATAATTACAGTATGCCCGCCCCGACTCTCCTCTCACCACGGACTGTCAGGAATCGCTAGGTGTGTGTGTTCGCGCTTGTGTGTGTCTGTGAGACTCCCGTAGTTTCATCTGCTTCGTCTGCCTGTCTAATTCCTTATTCGGCACGGAGACATATAAACTCCGTAAACCACTCGTTGTTCCCTCACTTGCAACACCCCAACACCAGACAACACCTCCAGACGCATCAAACTCCATACTCTCTGTAGGCAGAGGGTGTTCTCACCTTGAACAGACAGGACAGTCCCAGGACCTTTGTACTCTACTCCCAAGATCGCCACAATGCAGAAGTAGATGCCGGTGTCATTTCCTTCGACCCGGTGTAAGCGGATGGAGCCCGTCTTGTCTCCAAGTGGCGAACCCAGGAACTTGATCCGGCTTTTGAAATCTTTGAGTGTGTAGTTATCCAGGTATTTGAATATATCTGTCGTGTGGTAATTGCGAACTTTCCACCTGATGTCAATGTCTCGGAGTGAGGAGTTTTCCGGGTGCGTAAAGGTGCAGGTGAGAGTGACAGACTCGTCCACTACAGCCTCGATGTATTTCGGCTGCTCCACTCGGAAGCCACTTCCGCTGCTCCATGCTGAGGGAGACGGAGAGCAAATGGTCATTTGGGAACCTCCGACCACATCTCACCCTGCGGATAATCAGCCCGCAATTCTCTCAGCGCCAGGCAAGTCCCTGACCTCTGATTGACAGACCGAACTCCAGAACAATTATTTCTCCTCTCATACCCGTTAAATCCAAATTGCAACAGACCCGCACTACCAACCACCAGCACCCTGACCCGGCGTGGATAACTTCACTCACTGCATCTGTGAACTCACTCTCCCACCTGCACACTCACTCTCAAGAGCTCTTTACAAATCTAGTTGTCAGTATAATTTCTATTTACAGAATTTCACTTGCTTTGCGCATTGTTTGACTGTCTTTGCTTATGTGCAGATTATTATAAATTCTATTGTATTTCATTGTTTTCCTGAGATGTCTGAAAGAAAAATGATTCTGAATAATCGTGTCTTTTACCTCCATCGATAATAAATTTTACGTTTACCTTTCACACTCCGAGCCTGAGGCCTCCAACGGGAGATCAGGCAACACAGGTATAAACTCCTGGAACCCATGGATTAGATTCCAGCCTGTAACTATCCCTTCAGAATCTGTTACTCACTTATAAACACCTTAAAACCTTTTATTGGATTCCAAACGGAAACTAATGCCTGACTATGTTATTGACGGAGTGAACGCCGAAAACCCAGATCTCACTCTGCCGCAATTCGAGTTCTCTCTGCCCGATCTGTGCTTGCCCTCCCTCCAATCAGCTGTACAAGCCGCATCGAATGGTCTCGCTCGAAAAACCCATTCAGTTCAGCAGCCCTCCAGCTTCAACCCCGACTTTAGCAGCAAGCCTTTCCCGGACCTCCTGTTCCCCATTTCTACTCTTCGTACCCGTTAGCGGGTGGGAAGCACTTCAAATCGTTCCTCATCTCCGGTGAGAGTGCTATTCAAATGGAGGCATTTGTTCCTCCAACCCGGGGAGGCATTGCATGGGCTTCCTCGCCAAAATGGAGAGGTGGGGCTGGAAGGAGCCCTTCATAAACAGTGCCGAGTACTCTTGGAGGGGTTGGCTGATATGGGTGGGGGGGAGTTGAGGAACGGTTATAGAGGTGGTACGTGATGAAGCTGGGTCTACTCACCCACTGTCAACTGTAGCAACACCAGACGGAGCGAAATGTCCATGGCGTCTCCCCACCAACACTTCCTCTCTTGTCCTGATCGCGTCCGTCGGTAACATTGACTGTGACTCACGACTGCCCTGTCCCTGAGTCACTGCTTCTGCTTTCTTCAGTCCCCCGACTCCGCCTTCAGCTCTTGGGTCCCATCACCCCTCGGGCCATTTCCCTTGCTCCTGCCCCACCCACCGGTCCCTACACGTGGGTTGGTTTTTGCGTCCAATGTGGGGAGTGAGGGGAATTGTCCCTGCGATGAGAAGTTGGTGAAGGGAGAGTCAGTGAAACGGGAAATCATCACCGCAAACGTGTGAGGGGCAGGTTGGAGCAGGAGGCGAGAATTGTGATAAGTGTTGTGTCTCGACGCGCATTGCAGAGTCCGAACGTTCTGAATCCCGAAAGAGACACTTTTTGCAAATTATTGAGAGAAAATTGATGGTTAATTAGTTGATTGGTCGCAGCCAGTATACGAAAGTTAGGAGCCTGCCAGCAGCCATTGATCTTTACCAAACAATCATTAACATGAGGATATAAATGTAGAGGTACCTTTGCGTGAGAGGGAGATGAAATCCCGAATTAAAAAGTCTATTTGATCACTGTGTCAACTAGGTTGGGATAAAGAAAACGAAAGACGGCATTTATATGAAATTCAAAGGGTGGTGGGAATTCAAGTAGGAGGTTGATATATAAGGACTGAGAAGTTATACTGACTTGTTTTATTTTTTATATTCGACGTACTCTTAAATAGTTTATTTCTTGAGTTACAGCGCGGAATGGGCCTTTCCGGTCCTTCGAGACGCACCACTCAACAGTCTCTAACTGAACCCTAGCCAAATCACCAGACAATTTACAATGACCAATTAACCCACCAACCAGTACGTCTTCGGACTGTGGGAGGAAACTGGAACACCTAGAGGAACCCATTGGGTCACAGGGTGAACGTGCAAACTCATTACCGACATCGATCTCAGTATCATGCGTATTAATTTTGTTAGAAACCATTATGGGAAATGTATTTATCCCTCTAAAAAGTAGCCCAGATATGGCGTTGGGATTGCAAAGGAAGCTGGAAAGGGCATGTAATAAGGGTAATTTCAGAATTGTAATGGAGAACTTCAAAACGCAAGGGGATTTTGAAAATCAGTTTGATGTCGGATCGCAAGAGAGGGAATTTGCTGAATGCCTACGAGATGGTTTTTGGAGCAGTTTGTGCTCCAGAATATTCAGGAAATGGCTATCTTAGATTGGGTGTTGTGTAATAACCCGGATCTTATCAGTCAGCTTAACATAAAGGATCCCTTAAGGGGTAACGATCATAAATGATGGAATTCATACCGCAGTTTTCGAAGGAGCTGCCTAAGTCACATGTATCAGTATTGCAATGGAATAAAGGGAATTACAGAGGCATGAGAGAGCTGTTTTCCCAGGTGGATTGGAGGGGGATACTAGCAGAGTTGACAACAGAACAGGGGTGGTTGAAGTCTGTGGGAATAGTTCATCAAAGCCCAGGATAGATATGTCCCACGGAAGAAGAAGCATTTCCTAAACGGCAGCGAGAGCCAACAGTGGCTGGCAAGGGAAGTTAAGGACTGCATAAAAGCCAAGGAAAAGGTATATAAGGTGGCAGAAGCGAGTGAGATGTTGGATGATTGGGAAGCTTTTAAAATCCAACAAAATGCAAATAAAAAGCTTCTGGAAGTTCGAAAGACTAAATACGAGGTTAAACCTGCCAAAATATAAAGCAGGATACTAAATTTTTAAAAATATTTTTTCATTTATGTAAAGAGTAAAAGAGCTGTGCGAGTTGATATTGGACTGGAAAATAAAGCTGGCGAGGGAGCTCTGGGGCCAAAGAAATGGCAGATGAACTAAATAGGTACTTTGCATCTGTCTTCAATATGGAAGACTCTAGCAGTGTTCCAGGGGTCTGTGAGTGCTAGGGATCAGGAGTGAGTGTCATTGCTATTACAAAGGAAAACGTGTTTGGTAAATTCAAAGGTCTTAAGGTGGATAAGTCAGCTGGGCCAGATGACTACATCCCAGAGTACTGCAGAAGGTTGCTGAAGAGATGATAGACGCATTGGTCATGATCCTTCAAGAATCACTTGATTCTGGCATGGTCCTGGAGGACAGAAAATTAAGAAGCGAGGATGACAAAAGAGAGGAAATGATAAAACAGTTAGCCTAACCTCAATGGTTGGGAATATTTTGTGGTCTATTATTAAGGTCGAGGTTTCAGGGTACTTGGAGACCAATGATCATTTAAGTCAAAGTCAGCATGTTTTTCTGCAAAAGGGAAATCTTGCCAGACAAATCTGTCCGAATTATTTGAGGAAGTAACAAGCAAAGTGGAGAAAGGAGAGGCAGTGCATGTCATTTACTTATGTGTTCAGAAGGCATTTAATTAAGTGCCTCACTTGAAGCTGCTTAACAAGATAAACTATGGTGCTTACTGGAAAGATACTGTCACCGACAGACAAATGGCTGACAGGCAGGATGCAGTGAGTGGGGTTAAAGAAAGCCTTTCCTGCTGTTCTGCCAGTGACTAGTAGTGCCCTTCAGATGTCAGTATTAGGACAGCTACTTTTCAAATTGTTCATCAATGACTTAGATAGTAAGTTGATGGCTTTCTGGAAAAGTTTATGGATAATCCGAAGATAGCTGGACGGGTAGATAGTGCTGAGGAAACAAAGCAATTGCAGCAGGGCTTAGACAAATTGGAAGAATGGGCAAAAGAGTGGCAGATGGAATATATTGTTGGGAAATGTACGATCATGCGTTTTGGGAAAAGGAACAATATTTCAGACTATTATCTAAATGCAGAGGAAGCATCAGAGGTTCAAAAGGACTTGTGAGACTCTCAGAAATGTGGTCAAAAAGTCAAATACAATGTTGGCCTTAAATAAAGAGAAATAGAATATAAAACAAGGAAACAATCCTGAAGCTTTATAAGAGACTACTCAAGCTGCACTTGGAGTATTGTCACCAGTTTTGGGCCCCATATCTCAGAAAGGATGTGTTGTCTTTGGAGAGAGTACAGAGGAGATTCACGAGGATGATTCTAGGAATGAAGGGGTTGACATATGAGGGGCGTTTGGCAGCTTTGGACCTCTACTCACTGAAATTTAGAAGAATGCATGAGAATCTCATTGAAACCTCTCGAATGCTGGAAGTGCTAGATACGGTGAGTGTGGAGAGGATGTTCCCTCTGGTGGAGGTACCCAGAACAACAGAGCACAACTTTTTCATTGAGTGGCAACCTTTTACAACAGAAGTAAGGAGTTTTTTTTTAGCCGGAGTGGAGAATCTATGGGCTGCTCTGCCAAAGTCTGTGGTAGAGGCTATATCCATGGATATATTTAAAGCGGAAGTTGATAGATTTCTGATTGGTCGGAGCATGAAGGGATATAGTGAAAGGGTAGGGGTATGGGGTTGAATGAGATCCTGGAAAAGATGCAGAGAGGACTCAATGGGCTGAATGGCCTAACTCTGTTCCTATATCTTACGATCGTACGATACTAGTGTAACTCTCGCTTCGGCTAGCTGCATAATATAAGGGGTAATAACCCCCGGTGCGGCCAAACTTTAAAAAATCTCGTTTGTGTGGATGCTGCGCGATGTGTCCCCGGTTATAAATCAGTACCACGAAATAACAAGCAGTATACAATATGTGATTGATGATTAAGCTTTATAATTATTACTTTGACTATATGGTTAGTAAAGAAAGGAAAAAAGGAAAACAAAGGGACGAATCTTATTAAACAGTCTGTTGCGCAAAGTTGGGGCTCACTGGTCGTCCGCCATCGACCTCCTCCGATTGTCTCTGCACTTCGTACACTCGCTCCAATTTCACTCCATCCGGCGGTCTACAGAATCTCTCCATTCGCGTCTTTTCTCCTCATTTCTCCCGACAAAAGCCTTCGAAAAATCTCCTTCCAGATTCACAAGACAGAGCAACAAGATCCTAATTGTCTTACCGAGAAGCCATTTCATTAGCCTTAGTAGTGAGACATTGCAGAGAAGCCATTACAGCGTGTTACACTCCCCCCCCCCACAAAATTTAGTCATGTCCTCATGACGTTGAGATAATCCGGCAACCCTTCCTGCAAAACGCAAAGCCCAATCCAGGTGCAAGAGGCAGTGACATAGATCCCCAAAACGGTCGAGATCACGCACTGTTCCCCTGACGCTACATGGGCCAACCTATCCGGTGGTCTCCTAATTCTCTGAGACCTCCGTACCTCCTCACCTAACTCTTCAGGCTCAGGCTCTACTGGGGATACTTCTGGTCTACCTGGCAAATCCTCCCCCGACCTATATCTCATGCCCCCCGCAACTCGAAGCCCTCTGTCCCATGTCCAGGCCCCGCTTCCTCTCCTTCAGGGTCCCGTTGTAACCCAGGATGCGCACAGATAGCACCCCCCCCCCCTTCTCTTCACCTGACTCATCGGGAGAAGGGTCGGGAGTCTCTTCCTCAATCACTGGGGAGTTAGCGAAAGGCAGCATATACCACACCTCCAGGTGCTCATCCTCCGAATCAGTATGCCTTTCAGGGGTGGGGGCCGGCCTAACCTCGCCTGTTAGAGACCCGGTAGTACTCATGCGTTTCCGAAGTATCCTCTCACTAGGTGTAGGCTTCAGGTGGGGCTCTGGGTCGACCTGCACCTCTTGACCCAGCTGCAACAGTTGGTTCTGTCGGAGAATCTTGTCAGGCCCATTCCCATCCTCTGGTTTCACCCGGAAAACTGGTAGGTTTGGCATCTGACTCACCACCACATAGGGCGTAGCCCTCCAGCGGTCAGCCAACATATGCTTTCCTGGTAGCGCTAAATTCCTTATGAGGACAGTCTCCTAGCATGAGTTGAGAGAACCTTATCTTTAGATCATACCTTCTCTTATTCCCTTGATTCTGCTGGGCAGCCTCATCACAGCTAATTCATAAGCCCTTTTCAACCCTCTTATCATGTCAGACACATACTTCCCATAAGTCTTTGGTGGTAAGTCACCTTCATCAGTCCCAAAACAAAAGTCAATGGGCAGCCTCGCCTCGCGCCCAAACATCAGATAATATGGCGAGTACTAGTAGTTTCCTTTCACGTACAATTATAACTGTGAACCAGATGTCCAATACGTTGACTCCATCTGCTCCTCTTGCTGATCTCCAGGGTCCCGTATGTCTAGAAAATTACGGTTAAACCTCTCTGGCTGGGAATCACCCTGTGGGTGATAGGGCGTGGTGCTCGACTTCTCGACTCCAAGCATGCCCAGTAACACACAGATAAGTCTGCTATCGAAATCCCGTCCCTGATCACTATGTATCTGCCTGGGGAGGCCGTAATACATAAAACACTTCTCACAATACACATTTACCATTGTAGATGCCCTCTGGTCCTTAGTAGGAAAAGCCTAAGCATTCCTGGTGTAGTGGTCCGTGATGACTAAGACATTCGCCGTGTTGCTGGCATCGGGTTCTATTGACAGGAAATCCATACACACCCGGTCCAGAGGCACACCTTGTCCCTCTGAAGATGGGACGAGGGAGCTGCCCGCGTAGGCAGTGTCTTCCGCCGTATGCATCGAATGCACGACTTCCAGTATTCTTCGACCTCCGACTTCACTCGGCGCTAGAAGAACCGGTCTCTGAGCAAGCCATACGTCTTTTCCACCCCCAAATGTCCAGAATCATCATAACGTGATTTCAACGCCATCCTCCGATACTTCTCGGGCAGAACCAGCTAGCAACGCCGGGGTCGGTCTGGAGGTGACCTGACCCAGTGTAAGATCTGGTTCTTCAACCATTCTCGTAGTAATGGAGGCACTGGTGCCTGTTTCTCCTCTCCACCCGAGCCATGTCTTCCTTTTCGACCGCTGCCCAACTGGTACCATTGCCCGCGTCATCTCGCTGAGCAGCTGCTCTTCTCCAGAACCCAATTCCAGCAGCTGATTTGTCTTCTGAGTAGTCAGGTTACAATAAACTTGGGGGATGGCGACATCAGAATCCCCAAGTTGATGCACCGCTCGCACCTGCCCTCCTTTTCCTCTGCCTTCTCGGTGATGGCAAACTGACACACTCCCGGGGCAGAAACGCTCTCCCACTCCTCCTCTCTGACTAGTCCCTCATGAGCCCGTCGGGACAAACCATCAGCTTCCCAGCCGGTACTTCAGGCTGAAATCATCGGCAGACAACGCTGCCAACCACCGATGGCCTGTGGCATCCAGTTTCGCTGAGGCCAGGATATAAGTTAGGGGGTTGTTGTCCATCCTCACCTAAAACTTGGCCCCGTAGAGGTATTCACTCAGCTTATCTACCACCGCCCATTTCAACACCAGAAATTCCAACTTGTGCGTCCCATAGTTTTTCTCGGAGGGCGACAGACTCTGGCAGACAAACGCAACGGATCTCAATCCAGAGCCCTGATCCTGATACAGGACGCCCCCTAAACCCCCTCGGCTGGCATCCGTGAGCAGTGCATACGGTAATCGGGGGTCCGCAAAAGCCAGCACCGGTGCCTGGGTCAGCAGCTCTTTCAGCGACTGAAAGACCTCCTCATATTTTACATCTCACCTCGGTCTAAAGGGCTCCGACGGGTTAAGATACTCTCCACCCTCCTGTCCTTTCTCTGTCTCCCTTTCTTCCCCAAGGGAGGGTAACCATTCACTTTTGCTTAGCCTTTCATTAATCTCCGATAGGAACCACTGAACCCGAGGAACGAGCGCAGAACGCTCGCAGTCTGGGGTTTTGGCCAAGTGGTCACCGCCTCTATCTTAGATGGATCTGTAATTACTCCATTCTTGAGACTATGTGCCCAACATTGCTAACAGACGTTTGTCAGAACTGGCACTTGTCCAGGGAAAGTTTTAATCCTTCAGCATTCAAATGGCCCAGCACCTTCAGCAGCCTCGCTTCACGTTCTTCCAAGGTGGATCCAAACACTATGAGGTCATCCAGATACACCAATACCTCAGGCAAGTTTATATCCCCCACCGTCTTCTCCAAGACCCGCTGGAAGGTTGCAGGAGCTCCCAAGATGCCCTGGGGCATCCTTTCGAACTGGAAAAATCCCAAGGGACATATAAATGCCGTTTTCTCTTTGTCAGCCCCATTCACACACTGAACCACTTCACATCACTCAGGGAGGCCAGCGCGTCTTCATCCTCAGGACAGTATACTGGTCAGCGATGGTGCACCCCTCCAGAGTTCTATAGTCCACTCACATCCATACCTTCCCATTCTTCTTTCGGGCCACCGCGATTGGGGATGCAAAGGGGTTTCGGGTTTCAGTGATGATCCCCACTTCCTTCAACTTACACAAATGCAGGGGCCAGTCGCCGCGACCTTTGTTAGAAAGGGGCATCCTCAGTCACCCGGATAGTGTGGCGACTACTCTTGGAACAACCCACATCAAATTCGTCGGTGGAAAAGACACCTTCCAGCTTCAACATCTTCTCTAACATCCATGATGTAGATGAGGTCACATCAAATAGAAGAGCCCAGCAGGTGAAGTGTGGCTTCAACTGTAAGGAATATTGAAGGTGTAGTCGATGCTATAAACTCCAAACTAATGACTACTCCTTCCAGTATTTCACTCCCCTTTCTTCTATACCCCAATGTGCCTCTTCCCTCTTCTCCTCGTCAGTACACCTCACTTTGGTGCACCCCTTCTCCCTAGCCCTCAGGATCCACTCTCCTCTCCTATATCAGGTTCCTTGTTCTTCAACCCTATAAGTTTTGCACCTTAATGGCTTCACTTATCACATTCTAGCTGGTTCTCTTTGCCCTTCCCAACTTTTTACTCTATCTCCATCCCCTTCCTCAGATTCATTTTTATCGATGCTGGTTGACTTGCAGAGCCTCTCCAGCATTTTGTACATGTCCCTCTGGAGTTCCAGCAACTTAAAAAACCCCTGTGTTTATGGCATTGCAGTATTAATATACTCATTGACAAAACTAAAGAGAAACAGTTCAAAATAAATGCCAACATCATTAAACAGTATTGGCGATCCAGGCTTTGAAAACATCCCGCATATTTGGAAATTAGTTCTGGGGTTTTTCTTACACAGATAACCATGAGATGTGGCACATAAGCCAAGCATCCTTGGAAGAAATAGAATCACCAGGCTGCTAAAATTACTACAGTATTGTGCGAATGTCTCAGGCACAATACTGTATACCGATTGCTGATGAGTGGACGGACGTGGGGAGCAATGGTCGAAATCCATCACTGTGGCGCTGAGAATCTAGTGCTCAGCAGCCCTCCATAGAAAAAGGACCGGAATCATTGATTGGAGTATGTGCAGATGTGACAGGAATGTTCCTGAGTAGGTCCGACAAAGATTTTCGTCAGAAAACCCAGTCTCTAAAAATGAGAGGTGGCATCTAGACAAGCAGTCATCGTGGGAGCAGTCTGAGTCAGAGTTGAAGGCTTTGGCTGAAACAGGGCTTCAGTGAGTAGAGGTAGAGTCTAGGTAAGTTTATTCCTTATTTCTTATTCAGTTCTAGACAGGGACTATATCTACAGAGCCAATGTTCTGTTCTGCGTGTCAGATATGAGATTTCCAGGAGACTCCCAACCCTAACACATCAGGTGCATCGAGATGCAGCTCCTGAGAGATAGCGTTCGGGAACTGGAGCTGCACCTTGATGACCTTCTCCTTGTTAGGGAAAGTGAAGCAGTGATAGACAGGAGCTACAAGGGTGCAGTCACTCCAAGGCTACAGGAGACAGATAAATGGGTGACTGTCAGGAGATGGAACGGAGAACAACAGAGAGTGGAGAGCACCCCTGTGGTCATCTTCCTCCAAAGTAATTACACCATTTTGGATACTGTTATGGGTGGGATATGACCTACCTGGGGAAACAACCATGGCCGTACGTCTGGCCCAGAGTCGGGCACTGTGTATCAGAAGCGTAAGGAACTGAAGAGGATGGCAGCAGTAAAAGTGGACTCTGTAGTTTGGGAACAGATAAGTGATTCTAAGGACGCAAAAAGGAAACACGGATGGTAGTTTAGCTTTTAAATGTCAGAGTCTGAGATGCTTCTGGGCGCGTCCACAATATCCTGTAAAGGGAGAGTGAGCAGCCAGAAGTCGTTGTACATATTGGTATCATTGACATAGGAAGGAAAAGAGAGAAGGTCCTGCAAAAAGAATATAGGAAGTTAGGAAGGTAGCTGTGTAGCAGGACCTCAAGGGTAGTAATCTCAAGATTGCTGCCTGTGCCAAGCGACAGTTGGGATATGAATAGAATGAAATGGCAGACAAATAAATGACTGAAGAGTTGGAGCAGGGGCTGGGATTCAGATTTCTGGATAATTGGGACCACTTCTGGGGTAGCTGAGACCTGTACAAAAGGGACAAGTTGTACTTGAACCCAAGGAGGACCAATATTCTTGCGGACTGTTTTACTAGAGCTGTTGGGAATGGTTTAAGCACATATGGCAGGGGAATGGGAACGAGTATGTTAGATCTGAGGATGAGCCAGCAAGTTTACCAGTAGATCATAGGGTTAACATTAATTTGAGGAAGAACAAGCCAATGATTGGGTACAAATGCAGACACAGCGAGGAGTTAAATTGTACCACAGAGGCAAAATTCGAAAGTGTTAAGAATCCAGGACGGAATGTTCTGTATTGAAACGTGCGTAGCATTTAGAATAAGGTGCACAAACGTGGCACAGTTACAAATTGGTTAGAATGACACGGTGGGCATCACCAAGTCGTGACTGTAAGAAGGACATAGTTGGGAGCTTAACATGAAAGGATATGCTTTGTATCGAAAACACTGGCAGGAAGGCAAAGGCGGTGATGGGTCTGTTGGTAAGAGATGGAATTATATCTTCAGAAAGACGTGACAGTGCTAGAGAATGGTGAATCTTTGTAGGTAGAGTTAAAAAACTGCTAGGGTAAAATACCATTATAGGAATCATACATAGACCTCCAAATAGTAGACAAGATGTGGGGATGAAGTTGCAAAAGGAGCTGCAAAATGCATGTAATGAGGGTCATGACAGAATTGCAATTGGGGACTGCAATATGGAAGGAGTTTGGGAAAAACAGGATGGTGTCAGATTGCAAGAGAGGGAATTTGTTGAATGCCTATGAAGAGGCTTTTTAGATCAGTTTGTGCTTCAGCTTACTTGGGGAAAGGCGATCTTAGACTGGGTGTTGTGTAATAACCCAGATCTTATTAGGGAGCTTATCGTAAATAAACCCATTCGGAGGCAATGATCACAATGTGATCAACTTCATACAATTTTAATCGAAGAATAATAACTCACAAGTATCAGTATCGCAATACAATAAAGGGAATTACAGAGGCATGACAAAGGAACTTGCCCAGGAGGACTGGAGGGGGATACTGGCGGGGATGACGTCAGAGCAGAGATGGCTGAAGTTTCTGGGAACGCTCTTCTGGACCGTACCCTTCCCAGTCTGGCAGGTTTTGGAGACCACTGCCCCTGCGGTGAACATCCACTAGTCTTAGGAGGGTGTGTGCCGGATGGTTGTTGATGATACAGGCAGGTGGAGGAGTCTCAACCGGGCGACACGAGGGGCTGACGGAAACTGGCTTTAACTGTGAAACATGAAAAGTCGGGTGGGTGCGCATACGTCTTGACAGTTTTAGGCGGACATCTACGGGATTGATAACACTTTCGACCTTGAATGGTCCTAGGAAGCGAAGGGCGAGTTTTCTATGCTCGTTCTTGAGCGGGATGTCCTTGGATGAAAGCCACACCATCTGCCCCGGTTGGTACTCGGGCGCCGGAGTCCGGTGTCGGTCTACCGTCTTGTTATTGCGATTTGCCGATCTGAGTAGGGCTGTTTGTGTCTCCTCCCAAACCTTAAGGCACCGATCAATATAGTCCTGAACCGACGGTACCGCAATCTCCTCTTCTTGCGCGGGGAACAGTGGGGGTTGGTACCCTAGGAAGCACTCGAATGGAGACCTCCCAATGGCAGAGCTCACCAGAGAGATGTGCGCGTACTCAGCCCACGGGAGGTGGGCGCTCCAAGTCGACGGGTTGTTTGCCGTTACACAACGTAGCGTCCCCTCCAGGTCTTGGTTGACCAGTTCCGTCTGCCCGTTCCACTCGGGGTGGAAGCCGGATGACAGGCTGACCGAGGCACCTAAGGCTTGACAGAAGGCCTTCCATACCTGTGAGACGAACCTGTGTCTTGTCCTGCGTCATTTCTTCCCTACTTCCTTTGCTTTCTTGATACATCTAGTCCTCTCATTAGTACTTCAGTGTCTGTGTCTTGCAATTGGGTCCGTTCCCAACGCCCACTTTATGACAGCGAGAGGTTGCTGAAGAGATGGTGGTTGCATTGGTCATGATCTATCAAGAATCACTTGATTCTGGCATGGTCCCAGTAGACTGCAAGATTGGAAATGTCATTCCACTGTTTAAGAAACGAGGAAGGCAAAAGAATGGAAATTGTATTCCATTTATGCTAACCTCAGTTGTTGGAAAAGTGTTGGAGTCTATTATTAAGAATGAGGGTTCAAGGTACCAGGAGAGAAGTCAGCATGGTTTATGCAAAGGGGAAGCTTCCCTGACAAATCTATTAGAGTTCCTCGAGGAAGTACTGGAATGGATAGCAGAATGGCTGACAGGCAGGAGGCAGCAACTGGGAATAAATCTGGCTTTTTCTGGCTGTCTGCCAGTGAATAATGCTTGTAAATGATTTAGATAATAGATTTGATGGTTTGTGGCAAAGTTGGTGGATGATATGACGATAGGTGGAGGGATAGGTAGTGCTGAGGAAGAATGGGCAAAACAGTGGCAGAGGAAATAGTGTTTGGAAATGTATGCTGATATATTTTGGAAAAAGGAACAATAGTGCAGACTATAATCTAAATGGAGAGAAAATTCAAACAAAAGAGGTGTGAAGGAATCTAGGGGTCCTCATGCAAGACTCCCAGAAGTTTCATTTATAGTTGAGTCTGTGGTAAAGGCGGCAAATACAATGTTGGCATTTATTTCAAGCAGGAATAGAATATGAAAGGGAGATAAGCTGAGGCTTAATAGGAGACTAGTCAGGCTGCACTTGAGTACTGTCAACAGTTTTGGGCCCCATATCTATGAAGGGATGTGTTAATAATGGAAACATTCCAGAGGAGGGTCACAAAAATAATTCCAGAAATGAAGGGGTTAACATACGTGGAGCATTTGGCAGCTTTGGGGACTACACTCACTGGAATTTAATAGATGCCTGGGGATCTCAATAAATAAAACCGAATGTTGAAAGGTGATTGTGGAGAGAATGTTTCCTATGGTGCAGGCACCAGAACTAGAGGACACAGCCTCAAAATTGAGTTGTAAATCTGTGGAATGCTCTGCCACAGAATCAGGGTGAAGCCAAGTCTGTGGGTATATTTCAGGCAGAATTTGATCGTTTCGTAACCAGTCAGAGCATCAAAGGATCAGGCAAGAAGGCAGGTGGGTTGGTGGGAACTTGGATCAGCCATGATGGAATACCAGAGCGGAATCTATGGGCTGAATGGCCTAAGTCTACTATGTCTTACGGTCTTATGGACGTTTATTGGCCGCCATATTAGGTGTAACCCTACACCTGCTGGTTTATGCAAATATTTAATCAGCCAATTATGTGACCCAACCTCAATGCAAATAACGCAAGCAAATATGGTCGAGGTTCAGTTGTTGTTCAAACCAAATCACTGAAAAGGGAAGAAATGCCATCGAGCTAACTTGGACATTAGACTGAGTATTTATGAAATTGCTAATCCCCTGCGAATCGCATGCACAACAGTCTCCAGGTTTTACAGAGAATGGTGTGAATAACACCAAAAAAAACAGTGAGCAGATGTTCTGTGGAGGGAAGCACCTTGTTAATGTGAGAGGTGAGAGGAGAACGACCAGTCTGGTTCAAGGTGACAGTGACTCAAATGCCGACACGTTCCAACAGTGGAGGGCAGAAGAGCATCTCTGAATTCACAACACATCTAACCTTGAAGTGGACGAGCTGTTTCAAATGCCCATTTGTTTAACAGTATACACCTGTGTGGATGTGTGATGATTAATGTTGAAATTGAACTTGAAGACAACACCAAGTTCCACTCTTGCACCAGAGTGGCTACTGTGTAAAGAGCCGGACATCACAGGAAAAGGCTCTTCAGCCCATGATGCTGTACTGATCTAATAAAACTAGTAATGGCACAGTTAACTAACCTGACTACATGTGAATATCTCTCCATTTTCTTCATGTCCATGGGAGGAGGTGTTGATTTAAAAGGGCTGCAAAAATTGGTGCATCTCTGGAATTCTTGGCAAAATCGTCTGGAGCGTTGTATATCGAAAAGGGGTGGACTTTCCAACACTTCAATATTGAGGCACCTCGCATATGGCAGGGAAAGTGAGATGAGGCCTGGGGTACATTTGCTGAAGTTTGATTAAAAACTGGGGCGTATTTGAGGGGCAGAGTAGCCTAATCCTGCTCCTATTTTCCGAAAGGGACGTGAGGGGGGAAGGATGGGCTCGGCATGCTGAGAATCACCATGGTAGAGTTTTCAGTGAAGGAGGATAAGGTCTTACGAAGTCTGGAACCATCATTCAGAGCCCCAGATTGTGCTCGAATGCAGACGGTACATAAATGGTACACCAAATCGAACAGGAGGCTGACACGATTCATTTAGTCGGACAGGGTTTTACAAGAATAGAAAATACAGATGACCTGTATCTGGGATCCTCTTCATCAGGTAAATGCCCACGGTCCTCTACCACGAAGCATCGGGTATGTAGGTGCAACATTCTGTCCCTAAAGACGTACTGACCCCTCCTTCTCAGGCTAATACTTCTCCACTTTCCTGTTTCTTTGTATTTACCCTCCGACGCTGTTAGGTGATCAATGAATTCCACCCCTAATATGATTATTACCACTGCTTCCTTCATGTTAGTCCTCTACTGAGTATATATTTTGTTAGTAATCAGTCACTATGTATATAAAATGAGGTGCAGGTTAAAATTGATTTATGTTCCAGTCTCTCAATAACACCTGGTTCTTGGTTCTCAGCGCCGTTCCTCTCTCTCAAGGAAGATGTCACCAGTTCAGTGTTTTATTTCATCCTCGTCGTGGTGCAACTTGCACCTGCTGGCGTGTAGTCAATCAGGTTTCTCCTTCACGTTACCGGCTGTATGGGTCCTCAGCAGCCTGGGAGAGAAAGAATCTTTATTCATTGATCTCACATATATTCTATCAGCCGGATTAACGGATGCATGTTACCTTCAGTTAAACGTGCCTGGGCTTGTCGGACCCTCTCATAAAATTTCCCTGCCTCCTGACACAATGCTTGTGCGTGTTTCAGTGTCTTCTCTTCACATCATATTAGCGCTACATTTTCTGCGGTCATGGGAGGCTCAGTTCCTGTTGTCATAGGCCGCCCCATCAAAATTTCATGAGGGGTAGGTCCTGTATTTCTATTCTGATTTTGCAGAGTGTACATGACTAAGGGCACGGCCTCTGGCCGTCCGAGGCCGTTTTGCTGACAAACTTTTGTCAAAGACACTTTTATTTCCCCGTTTGCTCTTTCCACCATACCCGAGGACTGAGGCTGGCAGGGGATTTGCAATTTCCACTGGAACCCCAAGGCTTCCTTCAGTCCCTGCACTAATTCATTTGTAAAATGGGTTCCCCTGTCGCTATTTATCCCTAGGGGAATTCCAAACCTGGGTATAATTTCTTTCATCAATATGTTCACCGCATTTCTTACATCATTCCGCCTGGTTGGATAGCCCTTCCCCCATCTGAAAATCAAGTCTGCTATTACCAATATATCCTTAAAACTCCTATCAACAGGCGTATGTACAAAGTCAATTTGCAGGGGCAGACCATTGTTGAGTGATGGCATGCTGCATCCCTCCTTTGCCCATGTGAGCCTGGCCATGTGCCAGCCGAGTCAGGGTCAAAAATAAACTACGCGGGCACACTACTCGTCCGTCTGGGTGACGCCATAGCCCGGTATTCTGGTAACATGCAGATTTGCTCCAGGCACATTTCTGTTGTCTGTGAGGCAAGATTTTGTGCTTCCTGAAACTGCTGGCCGTCAATACACACAGGGAGCTCCTACCCTCCCGTTTCATCCCGCGGGGTATGTGGCACAGCTTGTCACTGAAGGACCACCTATTTTGCTACCATGCCTGCAAATCGATTCCCCTTGGAGACCTTATACTCGGCTGAGGTGTGTTCCTCGCACTTAATTATTACTAAAGTCCGTGACAACTGTATAGCTTCTAAAACTCTCAGTATGAAGGAGGCATGGCCAAAGTCATGTTCTATCCCAGACTCACAATATGAATCGGAATAAACATTGGCAGCTTTCCCTTAGGCCAATATGCAAGTAAGCTCGGGTAACGGCACAGAGTTCTGCCGCCTGCGCTGATGTTCCTACTGTCAAGGCGCAAGCCTCGACTACCTCGTGGGGAGTTACGATAGCATACCCTGCCAGCAACAGATCATCGCTTGGGCGGTGCAAAGAGCCATCTGTAAAAATGATTAAATCAGGGTTCGCTTCTCAGATCTGGTCGGGGAGTAGTAGTAGCTTCCACTGTGAGCAGAGAATCGTGGTCATCCCCATCCTGCTGTGCAGATGGTAACGGAACAAAAGTAGCTGGATTAATAGACGGAGATCTTTTGTCCGTACAGTTCGATCGAGGGAGAAGAATCACCCCTTAACCTGTCCTTCTAGCCGTTGTAAAATGCTAAGTAGCAGCTGAATTCAACAGTAGTATTACTGCATGGGGTACTATCACAGAACACGGGCGATCCAATACAACAGGAATAGGTTTTCTACCATTACATTTGGGTCATGGAAGTTTTTTCTCCCTTTTGGGTGTCTATCCACGACGACGGGCTCCGTTTTCAATGTAGAACGTATTACTGCATCCATCTCTCGTATTCGGGAATCCACTGTCGACAGTGCCCTACCATGCCCAGGAAAGAAAGAATATCATTTTTTTTTTGTTTTGGAGACTGGGACCTTCTTTATTGCTCTTATTCGACCCCTTCCCAAACTTCGCCAACCTTTACTGAGCTGGAATCCAGGGTACTGGACAGGATCTTGGCAAAACTACATTGTCTTCACAGACACCCCGTGTCCTCTTTTCGCCAAAAGTTCAAGGAGTGTTAAAAGAATCTATCAGACATTGTGGCCCTGCAGCAGAAGCTATCGGGATGTTGTCTGCATACTGAATCAGCGTGGAATACTCGGACAGCCGGTATTCGGTCAAATCATTTTTAACTGTTGCAACATAAACTGCGGGGCTTTAGGTATATCCCTGGGGCAGACGTGGCCACGTATATTGCTCATTCTTATAAGTCAAGGCAATTAAATACTGGCCATCATCGTGTATGGAGAAAAATGCTCAGCACTGATCGACTACAGTAAAGG
The DNA here is from genome assembly GCF_030144855.1 of Hypanus sabinus. Lineage (NCBI taxonomy): Eukaryota > Metazoa > Chordata > Chondrichthyes > Myliobatiformes > Dasyatidae > Hypanus > Hypanus sabinus. Next base: position 90,001,994 of record NC_082712.1, on the reverse strand, counting down.
TACTCGTTCCCACAGGTATAGAAGTAAGCATAATGTTCTTTTCTGGCACCATTGGAGTAATGGCTCTTAGCTCCTGCACAAACGCCATTCATTTCCCCGGCCCGTTTTTGGGATGGGTAATACAGGGGTGTTACACAGGCTTTGTCATCACTAGCACCCCCTGCTGCAATGAGTCAATCACCGGAGCGACAGCTTCTTCAACTTCAGTAGCCATATGGTACTGTTCAATACAGGGCAGTGACACATTCGTGTTTTTTTTATATTAGAGTAACTGTCATAGGGTGGGCGTTGGGAACAGACCCAAATGCAAAACAGACACTGAAGTACTAGGGACTGGACTAGGTGTGTCAAGAAAGCAAGGGAAGTGGGGAAGAAACAACGCTGGACAAGACAGGCCCTGGATGAGACTAGGAGACAGCGACTAGACTGGGTAAGCGGGACCTGGACAAGGAACTTGGAACTAGGAACTAGGAACCTGGACAAGGACTCCGAGCCAGAGACTGGACAGGGACCCGGAACCTGGGTCTTGACTCGTGCTCAGACTCCGGATCCAGGCGAGGACTGCACTTGGCAAGGCAACAGGACTGCACGTGGGGGCAGGACGTGGGACGCCAGGGCAGGACGATGACATGAAGCTCAGACTTGGTCTTGATCGAGGGAGAGCAGGAACACAGAGCCTAGGTCGAGGGAGCACAAAAAAGCAGTGGGGAGAGGCATAGCTGGAGATGGACACTAACCCTGGGCGAGACCTGGACTTAGGGCAGAGGCCACAACTTGGACACGGACTGGAACCTCCCAGGAGCCTAGGGCTTGAGCTCAGTAACACAGCCTTGGACTGGAGCACAGGGACACAGAGCAGAGCCGGTACCCCTCTTTGGGAACAGGACGAAGGGTCGGGGCTTTACACAGTGTCAGGACCCCTCCTTTGGGGACAGGACATAGGGCCAGGACTCATACACGGACACTAAACACAGGGACACAAAGAGACAGTTCCAATCTTAACGATGGATAGTTCCTTCTGTTGGCGTGGGAAGGTTCCGGTCTCACTCTGACGGATGAACTTGATGGTGATACAGGCGAGGTAGCCAGCAGGGCTGTAGAGAGAAGGAAGGAAACAGTCCAGCCTCAGGGTAATGGCAAAGACAGCCTGACTTCCCCAATGGAGGCAAGGACAGGAAGGGACAAATCCCACAGCAGGGGAACGGCCTGACTTACCCCACAGACGCAAGGATGGGATGACAACACCAGTCACCCCACTCGAACCCTGGGCAATTTATATTCCAGCCCTAACATGAGAATCAGGTGCCTGTGATTAAGACGAACTGAAACAACGGACAGCCAGAAGACCCGGAGTCCAGATCCATGGACCGGACCATGACAATAACTTTCTCAGGAGCTGTTTGGGCCTTTCTCACATGATTTTTATCTAGGACCCATAGGTTCCCTATACCCACTCTAAGGCTCTAGGGGAAAATAGAGGGCCATCTGCTAGTGGTTGTTGCTTTTCAAAGGATGATTCCCAGCTCTCGGACTTAAACAGATTTTTCCCCTCCTTTTCGTTAAAGAAATCTATTCGGGCTTCTTGTCCCAGCAGAGTTATGGTATAAACAGCCTTGTTTTCTTTCGCCAATCGTTTTATCATCGTCCCGATATCTTTAGGCGTTGCTGGTGGTTTTATGGCCACTGTCAAATGAGACATTGAGGAGCCCCCGAGTCGGAATCTATTTTCCTGATCTTCCACTGTCTACCAGGAGCCCTAATCCCTCGGGACCAAATACACATACGGGGTTGCCTTCAGCTTTACCATTTAGTTAAGGGTGTACAGCCTGATCATGGTGCGGGTCAGTTTTTAAAGTGTAATAGACCGTGCAATGGAGCTATTTCTTTTCTCGGCTGCTATTCATCAAGTATTGCAGATTTTGTATGTAGCGGGAGGCTCGTCCTATCAATGTGTCATGCAGTCTCCGAACTTGCCAAGCATAGAGATTACTATCCAGCTGCCAAAAGCATAGTATTGGTTCTGAACTATCCTTTTCTCGCCCATTCATTGATTTTAGCATTTGAAGGACCCTAATTTGAGGAAGCTGCATGTATATACCTACAGCTGTACGGTGCAGTGTTGCCTCTAATTTATAAGGGGTCTGCAAACCCAGCAGGGGAAGCGGGGCTGTTTTAGATATAATGAAGGTGTCTGTTAAAAGCTTTTCCTCCATTCTCTTTTTCTCTTTTCATGATACCCTTCTCTTGTTCCCCTGGGGGTGTCAGATTACTGAACCTCTGGCATGGGGGTTGTAAGGAGTGATGAGGGTCGTCATTATTAAATTGTCTTTTTCACTATTGGGTGCCAATGGGGCTCTGGCCGGTACAGGGAATTGTGGATAAAGTCCTGTGGCGTGTTTCATGTCATCCCCAGCCTTCTCTGTTTCAGGCTGCTTAATCTCCTTTCGTTTTTGAAGGTTGGTGTCTTTTAGCACCTCCTTCCATCATTAAAAACGTCTTAACATGTAATCAGCATCCCAATTTTGATCTTCGTCACCATTTCGGGTGGTGCCCTCCCAGTGCTGGATTAGTCTCAAATTAAAACTTCCCCCATCCGGCCAATCCCCATATGTCCACTCATACAAATCACTACTGAATGTATCTGTCTGCATAACGATCATCTCCGGTCTCTCTGATTACCATATCCGCTGGAGATCGGGGGGGGGGGGGACTAAGGGGTCTCCTATTTGCTGGTGGTGCTGTTCTATCTTCTTAATCTTTTCGGTGTTTTTTCTTTTTTTCCCTACTTGGAGTTGAGTGTTCAAAACCTTCGTCTTACCTCCGGAACTCTTCGGTTTATTAGCAGGATCAGCACTAGCCGAGCGACTACTTGCACTTCCCATTTATCCTGTTTAGGATTTTAATTTCAGTTAAAAAAGCACAAAGATTCTATATCCACACTATGTACACAATGTGTTATGGTCCAGTCTGGAGCCCGCATTCCGGGTCTTGATCCAGTCCGCCGTTTCCTGACTCCGGGTCTTGTAGCCGTCCCTCCTTTCACCCTCAAGCCCAAATAGGATCAACTTGGCTTAAGGAGGCGCACCTGATGCCTATCAGCTGGTAGGTGTATATAAGGGGCTCTGGGACTGAGTCTAGTTGAGGGTTGTTCTGTTCATCTTGTACTTGCTGGTCTGTCTGGGTTGCCTTGTTTGTACTGTTCACCTGGCTTTCCTGTTTTGACTCTTGCTTAGAGTATCCACTGTTAATAATCTAGTTCTGTAAGTCTGTTCTTGTAGTCTGTTCCCTTCCAATCCCTTGCCTCTGTTGGGTAAGCAGGCTGGACTGCTGTTGCCTGGTGGGGGACTCTGACCCTTACCTACCCCTTGCTTCTGATGTGTTGTGCCCTGCAACCTCCCCAGGTGCTCTGTTTCTTGCCCAGGCCCCTGTGTTCCTGCCTGAGAGGTGGCCTGCCCTGAGCACTGACCCTTTCCTACCCCTTGCTTCTGATGGGTTGTGCCCTGCATCTTTCCCAGATGCCCTGTGACCTGCCCAGGCCCCTGTGTTCCTGTCTGGGAGGCTGGGCCCTGTCTAGAAGTAATGTGGCCTGCCCAGGGGGCTATCCTCCCAGCATTCCTTGTCCCATAGACCCATCCTTTAGCCCAGCCAGAGTCCTGCATTTGCCATGAACTCTCTGAACCCCAGGATCACCTTTGCATGCCACAGTCTCCCCATCTTGTTCTATACTTTAGTTGTTCCTGTCCTGCCCCTAGTACTTCAGTGCCTGTATCCTGCATTTGGGTCCAGTCTAAGTCCCCCTTGTGACACAATGAGCGCTCACTAGTATGTTTTCAGATTTCCTCAGCAGACCTCTTGATCCTTTTTTCATGAATCGGTGGCCACCTTGATTTCCACAGCTGTCCCACTTTCAGTGAGTACACTGACATGAATTTCAAAGGCCACCCCCCTCTCAGCTGGGGTGCTGGATGCCTATCTCCCACTTTCAGCTAGAAGACTGATTTTCTTTTTCCATCTAGGAATCTTTTTTCATGAATCCTGCTAAAATAATATCTGTCCAATAATCCTACCTGACTTGAAAGGTGTTAGGAGTCAGAGGATCCCATCCTCGTCAGCAATTGTTGTGGAAAAGTACTATAGATCATTTGGTCTCGGAGCATCTGTTTCAAAACTTTATTGTCACAGACATCACGGAGAGCACAGGCTCCTAAAAGTGGAGCTTCATGGTTCTGCACAACAGATCACACTCTCATTTATATTCCAATCATTATGTGACAAAAAACACTTAAACCTAAAGGAGGAGCTCCAGAAATTCTACTGCATAGTGCAGGAGTAAAAGTATGTCCTTGAGGACCTGCACATTTTACTTAAATGTTAAGGTTTTCAAAAATATATCAGGTTAGCTGGCTCGACTGCAGAAATACAAAAATTCTCAGAACAAAGAAGTACAGATACAGTTACTTTTATATCTTGGTTGTGGGGCATGTTTCAGTCACACAGAGTACATTAGTTACAGATAAATGATTGTGGATTTTGAATTCACAATTTAAAACCAATCATTAGCCCCTCAATGCCCATTACAATGTAAGGCCTTGATATTTTCTTCCACACACAGAGTTGTAGTGCATTAAAACACCCTGCCAGTGTTGGAGGTAGAAGCACATACATTAGAGGCATTAAAAAAAAAGCTCATAGACAGAGACAAGGATGATATAGAATGGAGAACTATGTAGGAGGGCTGCTTAAATTAATCTTAGAGTGGGACAAAATGTCGACACAACATATGAATTGAAGGGCCTGTCCTGTGCTGTACTGTTCTATGTTCTACAATGCAAAAATCAATGACGTTGCGGACAGTGTGGAGGGTAAACTTGTCAATACTAAAACTCATTGTCTTGGTGAAATGGTGAGATATCACAGAGGGTATTTATTCCAGAGAAGGTTGAGCTAAAAGACATTGGGGACATATATGAGACCAGGACATGGAATACTGAGGAACAGAGGGAAGGGTGATCACATGACAGAGACCTTGAAGAATATTATCTGGGACAGCCTACTTCAGTAATGAGGAGGGATAGGTCAATAATTCTCTGGAATGGACATGGTTGTGCAGGAACATGGTTGAGATGCACATATGCATGAGGGTACTGACAGGGTAGACTAAAGGTAATGTTTGATAAACCATGAAGGATAAGGGATTTGGAGAGGTTCTGAAAAGGAAGTTTCACACTCAGACAGTGATGAGTATTTGGAACACACTGCCAGAGAGAGAGAGGGGCAGAGCAGTCACTGACATCCTTTCGGAAGTATCTACACCAAAACCCAAACTATCCAGGGACAGGTGAGGAACAAACCCCTGGATGTGAGCTTAATGCGGTCAATCGGTCAGTATGGCTGCGATCGACTGAGTGGACCGACCTCCTGCAGGATGAGAATGTGAAAACATGAAGCTGGGTTGATGCACAGGAATTAATTGAAAGAACCTTCAGACAAGAGCAGAGGTCAGTGTAAGGATTCAGGACTCACCTCTCACTGACAGAAACGTCCCTGAGATGCTTTGCCATCCAATCGGCTTAAGATGATCATCCAAAATTGTCACATGGCTGACATAAAAATTTAAGTCAATTCCTTTCAGCTGATGTAAGCAGATGGAGCTCATCTTGTCTCGCAGTGGGGAGCCCAGGAACTCGATCCGGCCTCGGTCTTCCCCGAATGTGTTGTTTTGTGAAGAAACAAATATATCTCTCCCGTGATAGTAACCAACTCTCCAAGTGATATGAATATTTCGGGGTGTATAAGTGTCCAGGTAAGTGTAGGAACAGGGGAGAATGACGGACCCATTCTCTGCAGCCTCCAGGTACCCCATCTGCTTCACCCGGAACCCACGGCCACCGGTCCGTGCTGAGGGAAAAGGGAGCAAACGATCATTCGGGAACCTCCTATCACATTTCATTCGGTGGAAAAACATCCCATAATACTCTCACCAACAGATAAGTCCTTGAGTTCTGATTAATAAACTAAACTCTGGACTTAATCGAGACTAAATCATCCGCTTTCCAAGCCTGTGGGGAATTAGGCAAACCAGGCGTCAAACCCTGAGCCCCTGGATAAGATGTCAGTAGAAAACTCACTTTCATGGACCTGCCATTCTCAACAAATAATGTTTAAACTCTTGGATGAGATCACAAACTGTAACCCATAGATGTGAATTTATAATTCTGTATATAATCCCGAAGCTCCCACAATAGATCCCAGCCTATAACTTTCTCTGGGCATATATTTCTAAATGTAAACCCTCTGATCCCTTGAGTGCAGTCCAGTCTGCAACTCACTCCCAGGCATCTGTGTATTGCTAGGTAAACAATCTGAACAGCAGATTAGGTTCTGGTCCATAACCAACTCTTGGTTAGTTGTTCTTCTCTATATTAAACTCCCAAATTGTTCACAAAGCTCACAGCGTCTAGCTCACATCTGGGGATTTGTATTTCACAACATAAACTCAATGAACTCCTAGATAAGATTACACTCACTATTAACTCTCTGGGGTCTCTTGCATAGAAACACCCAAACCCCTGGATTATATTATATACATAGATACATACATACACTTACTGTTATTCAGTTTTAATTTCTCTATTATTATGTTTTGTATTGTACCACTGCTGCAAAGTTAACAAATTTCACAACCTATGCCAGTGATATGAAACCTGATTCTGATTCTGATAGCCTGCAGGTCACCGTTGGGCAAAGTGTAGCACCTGCTTAGCATATCACATCCTCTTTATGCGACCACTGACACTAGGCAGACAATCTCTGAAGATTATTGATAATAAGCTGATAAGACCATAAGATATAGGAGAAGAATTAGGCCATTTGGCCCATTGGGTCTGCTCCGCCCTTTCATCATTGCTGATCCAATCTTCCTGCCTTCCCCCTGTATCCCTCCATGCCCTGACCAATCAAGAATCGATCAACCTCTGCCTTAAATATACTTACAGACTTGGCCTCCACAGTTGCCTGTGGCAAAGAATTCCAGAGATTCATCACTCTCTGGCCAAAGAAATTCTTCCTCACCTCTATTCCAAAAGGACGCCCCTGTATTCTGAGGCAGCTTCCCCTGGTCTTAGACTCTCCCATCATAGGAAATATCCTCTCCACATCCTCTTCAAGGGCTATCACTATTTGAAAGGTTTCAATGAGGTCACCCCTCATTCTTCTGAATTCCAATGACTATAGGTCCAAAGACATCAAATGCTCCTCACATGTTAACCCTTTCATTGCCAGAACATTTGCATCAACCTGCTCTGGATCGTCTCCAATGCCAGTTCTTCCTTTCTTAGCTAAAGGGCCCAAACCTGCTCACAATACTCTGATTGAGGGCTCACCAGTGCCTTATAAAGTTTCAACATTACATCCTTGTTTTTATATTCTGGTCCTCTTGAAATGAATGTTAACGTCACATTTGCCTTCCTCATCAACAACTCAACCTGCAAATTAATTTTTAGGGAATCCTGCACAAGGACACTTTGCACCTCAGTTTTTGTATTTTGTTCCCATTTAGAAAATAGGCAACCCTTTCATTTCTTCTACATGTCTTCCTGACACTGTATTCCATCTGCCACTTCTTTGCCCATTCTCCTAACCTGTCTAAGTCCTTCTGTAGTCTCCTCACCTCTTCAGAACTACCTGCCCCTCCACCTATCTTCATATTGTCTGCAAACCTTTCAACAAAGCCATCAACTCCATCATCCAAATTATTGATATATAACATAAAAAGAATCTGTCGCAACACAGAACCCTGTGGAACACCACTAGTCACTGGCAGCCAAGCAAAAAATGTTCCCTTTATTCCCACTCTCTGCCTTCTGCCAATCATCCCTAGCTTCATCCATGTTAGAACCTTTCCTATAACATCATGGGCTTCTGTTTGTTAAGCAGCCTCATGTGTGGCACCTTGTCAAAGGCCTTCTGAAAGTCCAAGGGAACAACATCAACCGATTCTCCTTTGTCTATTCTGCTTGTTATTTCTTCAAAGAATTCCAACAGATTTCTTAGGCAAAATTTCTCCTAGAGGTGACCTGGCCTATTTTATCATAATGACAGGGGTCAGCCATCTTGTGAAGACATTGCCCAGAAGAAGACAATGGCAAACCACTTTGGTAGAAAAATTTGCCAAGAGCAACCATGGTCAAAGACCATGATTCCCCATTTCATATAACTTGGCACATGGCCCCCTTGAAATACCTTGTAATACCTTGATGCACTGTTGTAATGAAAGTTTCTATGTGGGTAGTGTTTTGCTGTACATTTGTACATTGCGATAATGAACTAATTTTCCCATTTTCATCCATCCAGGTGGACTGACTGCTCAGCGTCCACTCAAAGCCTCGGAGAGACAGTGCTTCACACCTATCGTCTTTCAGTTCCAAACCTGTGGGAATTGGCGACATCAGATCAAAACATATCGAACTTAACCCTTCAGATGACAACATTTCTTCCAGAGCTGAAAAGTTTATTATTGCTTCAGAGCTTCTCAGAGTTGTCGAGGCACAAAGAGACTTTGCGTCATCTCCTAGGTAAGGCCACAATGCTAACTCTGGTTGATATTGATCAGCTAAAGTCCTAGATTTATATGAAAGGTAGAAAAAATGAGTCTTTATTCCTTGGAATGTAGAGACTGAGGAGTGCCTTTATAAAAATGCATGGAATCAGGTACAGTACTGTGCAAAGGTCTTAGGCACATATCATAAGTTGCCTGGTTTTGGAAACTATTGTAGTAATTTTATGTACTGAACTGTACTGCTGCTGCTGCAAAGTAAGTGAGTGATGATAAACCTGATTCTGATCTGGGTTTCTATTGTAGACCGAGAGTGGGAAGGGGGCAGGGAGAGGGGAATCATGTTTGCTAAAAGGGGAAGGGAGAGGGAAGCTCCAAAGAGACATTCTGTAACAATCAACAACCCAGTTGTTTGGAATAAAATGACCTTGCCCCCCATTGCAGAATGGTGATGGTGGAGTGCCACTGGAGAGGCTGTGAGACAGCTGGCAGAGGAGGAGTGCCAGGGCTGGAGGGGGGGGGGTGGTAGCGTGGGTCAGACACACATAATCCTGAGACACCAGGCATCTGAATGTAAACAATTGGCTTATCTATCATTACAGAATGTCTCTGTGTCTTCTCCTTTTCCCAAACATGATTCCCCTCTCCCTGCTCCCTTCCCACACTCAGTCTATAATAAAGCCCATATCACAATCAGGTTTATCATCGTTCACATATATCATGAAACTTTGTTTGTTTTTGTTGCAGCAGTACAGTGTAATACTTAAAATTACTACTGTACTGTGGAATTGTCTTAGGCAGCATAGCTTTATATATGTGTGCCTAAGACTTTTGCAAAGTACTGTGGGCTGTCTGTTCTCCTTCTCTTCTATCCATGTACTGATATGGCCACTTTATTAGGTACCTGCTTGTTAATACAAATATCTGACCAGCCAATTACGTGGCTGCAACTCAATGCATAAAAACATGCAGACATGGTCAAGAAGTTCTGACAAAGCATCAGAATGGGGAAAAGACGTGATCTAAGTGACTTTGATCTTGGAATGATTGTTGTGCCAGACGGGGCAGTTTGAGTATCTCAGAAACTGCTGATCTGAGATCTGCACAGACAGCATTCTCTCGAGTTTCTGGTGAACGGTGATGAAAACAAACAAAACGATCCAGTGAGCAACAGTTCTGTAGGCAAAATTGCCTTGTTAATGAGAGAGGTCAGAGCAGAATGGCAAACTGTTTCCAGCTGACAGCAAGTTAAGATACCTCACTGACGACTTATTCAACTGCAGCATAAGAGATTTATTTACTTCATGTTTTTACTTTGGATTGCTGGCATCTGCAATAATTTGCCCCTGATGAAGTGCTTCCTCCAAGAGAACCACAACCTCTTCATAGGGTTTGGAGGTTTGCTTGCCTCAATGACCTGGGGAGCTATGTAGCTGGAGGTGGAGCTTTATGGTTTGGCTTTCGGTAGGGTGACCCGTTCCAAACAGGTCAAAGGGCAGAGCCCTGACTAAGGCCGATCCACTGGTCCTCCAGGTTCAGCGATCCAGCTCAGGGTGAACAACCCTGACTGGTAAAACAAACTGTTTTACTGACAGAGCAATGAAGAATCCTTCTACATCTGTTGTTGTCCCTTTCCACACCTTGTGGCACATCGGTCAGCATTTTCTGCCATTTCCTTAGCACCTTGGCTGTTTTTTAATGAGGCTGAGCTTCTAGTTCAACACTCAACCCAGCACGATGGAAAGCGAGCAAGGAGCTGGCTGGATTCAAACCCTGTGCCATTCGTACAGATGCCTCTACATCACTGCTGGCCACATCTGGGTGTGAAAGTATTCCTGGGTCTGCCCCCACCCCCCGGGACTTGCATGACTGACAAGGGTGAAAATCGAGAGGAAGCCACTGACACAATGAAGGCAGCACTGAACACCACAATAGACAGAAGACCCTCATAGCCGCCCCAGACACCAGCGTTGCAATGGGCAGTAAGTAAGCAAGTGATGAACTGTTTCAGAAAGCAGTCCTAAATGAACGATAAGATCAGATCTGTTGTGGCTTTTGATGAGTCACAGCCAATGGAAGGCAAAAGCTGACGTGCAAAGCCTTTCATCATACTTTGTGGGAGGTTGCAGACCTTCAGAAACCCTGGTATAAATTCTTTTACTCAGATGGTAAGGACCTGATGCTAGGAAGCTCCTCGGAGAGCCTGTGCCCTCTCTGATCGTCACTGTACTGGGCAATGGGCTGCCTTGGAAGTTCACAGGCAGTGCTGGGCTCCATTCTCTGGTTACATCTAATGCAAATCAGAGGTAAGCTGACGGACCTTCATTGTCTCTCCCCGCTTCCTTCACTGCTTAGTGAGTCACCGTCATCAGTTCGAGAAGAGGTTTGATCTAGGCTGGCGGTACTGAGGGAACAGGGAACCGTCAGAGGAGAGGCACCGGATTTCACAGGAGGCGCTGGCTGCTTTACCGAGGCAGTGGGAAGTGTAGCCAGAGTCTAGAGAGGGAGGCAGGTTTCTGTGATGTGTTGAACTGTGACAACAAGAAACCAAGTTCAATTCCAATTGCAGTATGGAAGACAAGCTTTTCAGTGTATGTGTGACAATAACAAACCGATTGGAACAACTGGAGAGGTTTGGATATACACACCAGTCCTCACAGAGGGATCAGAAGTGGAGAGAGTGAGCAATTTCTAGTTCCTGGGTGTTAATATCTCTGAGGATCTAACCTGGTTCAAACATATTGGTGCAGCAGTAAAGAAGGCAAGGGAGGGGGAAGTGCGGCTTTGGGGTTCTAACGTTTTTCTGTCACCCATTCTATGGGATATTTGTTCTGTTGGATGGATGTCTGTGAAGAGTAAGATTTTCACATTGTATATTGTATGTTTTCTGATACTAAATGGAACAACTGAACCATTGAACAAAGTTTGACAGCTACAGGGAAATTGCAGTAGAGGCAGACAAAAAAAAGGTACAAGACCACAATGTGGTAGGTTATGAGGACAAGAACCTGTCTGATCATTCAAGAAAACTTTTCAATAGTCTTATTTAAAGTAACTCCATCCCCTCATTCAGGTCTCTCTCATTGGTGTAAATATCTCTACCCCTCACGATGTCTCGATAGAGTCACCCCTCATTTTGCAAAATTCCAAAGAATATCAAGCTGACTTTTGTAGCTGTCTGGGATGGGACACTACCTCATCCTAGGAGTCTGTTCTGGATTAACCTGAAAATCCTTTCTCAAATGGGCCTCAGTTGTAGCGTGGACTGGGCCTCGAGCTGCAGTCCAGGAGTGGACACGCAGGAGGTGGTGTAGCGTGGTGTCCGAGCTCTGTTGGGGGCTGGCCTCTCCTATATCCCTATATCTCCTATGTCCTCTCTATCTTCCCTTTCCTCATTCCTTGCTTAGTTGTTCTCTGTTGCTTTTTAAAATTTTCCCAAACCTCCAGAATGGATCTCTGAAGCACACCACTAGTGATCAACCTCCATGCAGAATATGACCCACCTACACACACACTTTGCCTTCTGTAGGCAAGCCAGTTCTCAATCCACAAAGCAATTTCCCCTTGGATCCCATTCCTCCTTACTTTCTCAATATGCCTTGCATGGGGTATCTTATCAACTGCCTTGCTGAAATCCATATACACTACATCTACTGCCCTACTTTCATCAATGTGTTTAGTCACATCCTCAAAAAAATAAGTCAGGTTTGTAAGGCATGACCTGCCTTTGATAAAGCCATGCTGACTATTCCTAATCATATTATGCCTCTCCAAATGTTCATAAATCCTGCCTCTCAGGATCTTCTCCATCAACTTACCAACCACCGGAGTAAGACTCACTGCTCTATAATTTCCAGGTCTATCTCTACTCCATTTCTTGAACAAGAGAACAACATCTGCAACCCTTCAATCCTCCAGAACCTCTCCCATCCCCATTGATGATGCAAAGATCATGGCCAGAGGCTCAGCAATCTCCTCCCTTGCCTCCTGAAGCAGTCTGGCAAGCAAGTTTCTTCCACTGAGGTTGGGTGCGACTACAACTAGAGGTCATGGGTTAAGGGTGAAAGGTGAAATGTTTAAGGGAACATGAGGGGAGCTTCACTCAGAGTGTGGTAAGAATGTGGAGAGAACGTGCAGGGGAAAGAGAAAGAACAGAGAACATGCATGAGAATAGTGAGAATGTGTGTGTGAGAGAGAAAGAGACATTAGTGGAAGGGAAAAAGTCAGAGGGCACATGAATGTTTGAAGGAGGTGGAGAGTATGAAAGAGGAAGAGGGAGAGGAATGTGAAAAGTAGAGAAAAAGCAAATATAAATAAAGAAGGAAAACAAAGCAGAGAAACTGATTTACTGAGCAGATGATGTGAGAAAGACTTGGTGAACGTCTTATGTACTCTACTTCCTTCCTGTAATGGGATGTCCAGCCTGCTCTAAATACTCTGGATGTGATCTAATCAAAGATTCATACAACTGCAAAATGACTTCCTGTCTCTGGTAACTTATATGTGTAATTTATGATGATTCAAGTTTAAGTCTTAATCTTATCTTGTTACACTCTGTATCAGAGGGCAAGGCTCGGTTTCATCTTGGCATGGTTACTGCTTTGTTTGCGTTCGCAGGAAACTTCAGAGAGATGTGGACACGTCTCGGAACCCACGTCCCCTCCATGGACTCGGTCTACACTTCTCTCTGCCTTGGTAAGACCATGACTCCATAAGGCATAGGACCAAAATTAGGCCATTCAACCCATTGAGTCTGGTCTGCCATTTCGTCATGGCTGATCCATTTCCCTCTCAACCGCATTCTCCTGCCTTCTCCCCGTAACCTTTTCATGCCCTGACTAATCAAGAACCTATCAACCTCTGCCTTAAATGCAGCTAGTGACCTGATCCTCCACTGCTGCCTGTGGCAATGAATTCCACAGATTCACCACCCTTTGGCTAAAGAAATCCCTCCTCGTTTCCATTCTGAATGGACGTCCCTCTACACCAGGGTTTCCCAATCTGGTGTCAGTACAACAGTCAGAATGATCAAAGACCACCCCCCCCCCCCGATATTCTCTCACCTCCCCTCTCCCACTGGGGAGAAGATACAAAAGCCTGAAAGTACGTTCCACCATGTCCAAGGAAAGCTTCCACCCTGCTGTATTAAGAATACCGAATGGTGACCCAGTATGGTAAGATGGACTCTTTGTTGACCTCACAATCTGCTTTGCTCTTTATTATCCGCCTGCATTGCACTTTCTCTGTAAGTGTAACACTTTATTCTGCATTCTCTGCTGCTGCTCCTGTAAAAAAGCTCATTTTTACACTCTTGATTGTCCGGCCAGGCACAGCACAAATGTCATCCGTAAATTTGCTGACAACACAACTACTTTGGCAAAATTACAGATGGTGATGAGACAGGGTACAGGAGCGAGATAGATCAGCTAGCTGAGTGGTTTTACAGCAAAATCCTTGCACTCAACGTCAGTAAGGTCAAGGAACTAATTGTGGACTTCAGAAAGGGTAATATGAGGGAACACATCAGTCCTTAGGGGGATCAAAAGTGGGAAGAGTGAGCAATTTCGAGTTCTTGGGTGTCAACCTCTCTGAGGATCTGACCTGGGCCTGACATATCGATGCAGGTACAAAGAAGGCACGGCAGCAGCTATATTTCTTTAGGAGTTTGAGGAGATTTGGGTTGCCACCTAAGACACTGGCAAATTTCTGCAAATGAACTTTGGAGAGCATTTGGTATGGTGTCAGGAAGGGGGGGGGGTGGGTTACACTGCACAGGATCGAAATAAGCTGCAGAAAGTTGTAAACGATGTCAGCTCCCTCATGAGAACTAGCCTCCATAGTATACAAGACATCTTCAAGAAGTGATGCCTCAAAGGTGGCATCCATCATTAAGAACCCCCATCACCCAGGTCATACCCTGTTCTCATTGCTGCCATCAGGAAGGAGGTACAGGAGCCTGAAGCCACACACTTTCAGGAACAACTTCTTCCTCTCGGCCATCAGATTTCTGATTGGGCACTGAACCCATGAACACTACCACACTACTTCTTTTCCTTTTGCTCTAGTTATTTACTGTAGTTTTTATTTTTTTATATATATTCACTTTGTACAGTAATTGAGTTTTTATTACTATATATTGCCAAGTACTGCTGCCGCCGTACAAATGTGTGTGATATTAAGCCTGGTGCCAATATTTTAGGGATACCGTGTCAAACCGGCCCTTCTGGCTCACAGAGCGATAATGCCCAGCAACCCCTGATTTAGTTATTTATTGCGATACAGCACAGAATAGGCCCTTCTGGCCCTTAGAGCCCTGCTGCCAATCCCCCAATCTAGCCCCAGCATAATCACGGGACAATTTAAAATGACCAATTAACCTACTGGTACATCTTTGGACTGTGGAAGGAAACCAGAGCAGCCGGAGGAAACACACACAGTCATGGGGAGAACGTACAAACTCCTTACAGGCAGCAGCGGGAATTGAAACCAGTTCGCCTGTACTGCAAAGCATTGTGCTACTGTGCCAGCCCAATTAACCCTAGCCTAACCACAGGAAAATTTACAATAACCAGTTAGCCTACTGGTACAGCTTTGGACTGTGGGAGGAAATCAGAGCACCTGGAGGAAACCCACACAGTCACGGGGAGGACGTACGAACTCCTTACGGGCAGTGGTGGGAACTGAACACTGAACTCCGAAACCTGAGCAATTTTAGAATCTCATTAACCACTGCCTACCAAGCCACAAACTCTGGGTGTGGTGACCTTCGGAACTTGAGTAGGAGGTTTACTAGGAAGTCACCAGGTTATTGGGAGGAAGGACTGGATGGGGTAAGATTGTCTATATTTGGAACAGAGGAGGTGTGAGCTGGTGAAATTTCAAGTTTTAAATGCCAATATGATAATAATTAGCTTGTTTGTTACAAAATAAAATTAAACCCAGGTTTTTGTGATTAGCAACCATTGTACACTTTAGAACATGGAACATAGAGCACAATAGTCCTTCAACCCACAATGTTGTGTCAATCTCTGAACCTAATCTCAGATCAATCTGGCCCATAGCCCTCCATTTTTATGTCACCCACGTGCCCACCTAAGAGTTTCTGAAATGTTTATAATGTAAATAACACACACAAAATGCTGGTGGAACACAGCAGGCCAGGCAGCATCTATAAGGAGAAGCACTGTCAATGTTTCAGGCCGAGACCCTTTGCCAGTCCTGACGAAGGTCTCGGCCCAAAACGTCGACAGTGCTTCTCCTTATAGATGCTGCCTGGCCTGCTGTGTTCCACCGGCATTTTGTGTGTGTTGTTTGAATTTCCAGCATCTGCAGATTTGCTTGTGTTTGATGTTCAGAATGTATCTGCCTTTACCATTACCAGGGTGTTCCACCCACTTACCACTCTCAAGATACCCTTTATCTATTTATTTATTTATTTATTTATTTATTGAGATACCACATGGAATAAGCTCTTCTGGCCTTTGAGCTGTGCTACCCATGCGGTCACGAGCTTAATCACAATGACCAGTTAACCTACCAACCTTTGGACTGTGGGAATAAACGAGAGCACCTGGAGGGAACCCATGCGATCACGGGAAGAATGTACAGACTCCTTACAGACAGCGGTGGGAATTGAACCTGGGTCAACTGTACTGTCTAGCACTGTGCTAACCACTGCACTACTGTGCAACCCCTCCTATTGTTTCCCACCAATCACCTTAAGATTATGCCCTGGCCACACAATTCCGTCTTATGAAAAGTTAGCTTTATTTGTCACATGTACATCCAAACGTTGAACTGCGAGATTCAGTGAAATACAGTGAAATGCATTGCATTGCGTTAACAGCCAACCCAGCCCGGGGGCGTGCTGGGGTAAATCTCGCAATTGTTGCCGTGCTTCTGGCACTAACACTGCATGCCCACAACTCACTAACTCTAACTCGTACGCCTTTGGAATGTGGGAGGAAACTGGAGCATCCGGAGGAAACTCACACAGTCACAGGGAGAGCATACAATCTCCTTAAGGACAGCAATGGGAACCGAACACTGAACTTACTGCTGGCTATCTACTCGGTCTTTTTTGCAACCGGCTGTGAGAAGAGGTGTCAATGTCTCATCTGAGATACAAAGAGACACTTCCTCGGGAAAGCACGACATTTTTTTAAAGTTAACTGAAACATTTTCATAAGAGATTAAAGAATGTCAGTGTTATGAGCCCTGCAGGTCTCTGTGACTTACTGTAGGGCATTGGGCTCCTGGGTTTCTTGTGCACCTGTTTTTGCTAAATTGTTGTCTCAATTAGTGTCGTTAAACCCTGGTGCTTTCTGTTTAATCTTATCAAGTGAAATGAGACTGGCACGGGTTTCCTGCATTCTATTACTACATTGGACATTTTTTGAAAGCGTTGCTTCCTCATAGATTTTCTGTTGTTTATGATAGACTGCTTGAAGCTGAACACGAGCGTCTGCCGTTCCTCCGCTCCTGGGTCGAGTCGTTGCCAGCGTTGACTGTAACAGAGTTGTGCCAGCAATGACTGTGACAACCAGTAGGACATTGGTGAGACCCCTCTCAGAGTGCTGTGTGCAGTCCTGGTCACCCAGCTCTCCCAACGATGTCATTAGGGTGGAAAGAGAGCAGAAAAGATTCATGAGGATGTTCCCAGGATTGGGGGCTTGAGTTACAGGGATAAACAGGATGGGCTGGGGCTGTTTGATTTCCTGGAGTGTAGGAAGCTGATGGGATCACCTTACAGATTTATAAAATTACGAGGGCATAGCAATGGTGAATAGCATTAAGGGCCCTCACCATGGAATATTCCGGAAGAGGTACAAGAGCCTAAAAATACACAATCAATGTGGCCTAAGGTAGGAGATGAGTTATACAGCTCTCGTTACACGCACATCCTGTTCAACTCTTTGAGTGATTATGCAGAAAGTTTGAAGTTAATAACTCATCTCCTTCTACCTTAGGCCACGAACTTATCAATCACCCCTGCTGTGGACACTTTCTGGAGGTCCAAGATCCATATGCTCCACGACCGCCGGACTAAGTGTGTAAATGTAGGAGGGGACTATGTTGAAAAATAAATGTGCTAGGTTTTCTAAAATTGACTTCTTCACCCTAGGCCATAAACTTATCAATCTCCCCTCATATGTTAGGGAAAATCCTGCCAATGAACCTGCTGGAATTCTTTAAGGAGATTACAAGTAGGATAGATAAAGGGGGTGCAGTGGATGTTGTATATTTGTACTTTCAGAAGGCCTTTGACAAGGTGCCATATATGAAGCTGCTTACCAAGTCAGTATTACAGGAAAGTTACTGGCATGGTTAGGGCATTGGCTGATTGGTTCGAGGCAGCGAGTGGGAATAAAGTGATCCTTGTTTAGTTGGCTGCCAGTGATTAGTGGTGTTCCACAGGGATCAGTGTTGGGACTGCTTCTTTTAGTGCTGTATATAAATGATTTAGATAATGGAATAGATGGCATTGTCACCAAGTTTATAGATGATATGAAAATTGGTGGTGGGGGAGGGGGTGGTCAGGTAGTGTTGAGGAAACAGGAAAACTGCAGAAGGACTTAGATAGTTTAGGAGAATGGGCAAGACAGTGGCAAATGAAATACATTGTTGGAAAATACATGGTCATGCACTTTAATAGTAGAAATAAATGTGCAGACTATTTTCCAAGTAGGGAGAAAATCCAGAAATCTGAGATGCTAAGAGAGATGGGAGTCCTTGTGTAGAACACCCTAAAGGTTAACTTGCCGGTTGAGTCGGTGGTGAGGAAGTCAAATGCACTGACCAATGAACCTACCAGCCAGTCGTTCTTTGGACTCTGGGAGAAACTGGAGCATCTGGAGGAAACCCACATGGTCACAGAGAGAACGTACAAACTGCTTACAGGCAGCAGCAGGAACTGAACCTGGGTCACTGGTGTTGTACAGCATTGAGCTAACCACTATGTTACCAGGCCACCCTAACTATCACTTTCAATTTAGACCCACTGTGTTCCTCAAGGAATAAGGTGTGGAAGCTTTAGAGACGGTTTACCAGGATGCTGCCTGGATTAGAGTGAATGTCTTATGAGGATAGGTTGAGCAAGCCAGTGTTTTTCTCTTTGGAGGTAAGGAAGATGAGAGATGACTTAATAGGCCCATACAAGATGATAAAAGGCTTAGAATGAATGGACAGCCAGAGACTTTGTTTCCTTGGGCAGATACAAGAGGCATAACTTTGAGTTGTTTGGAGGGGAGATGTGAGAGGTAGCGTCTTTTTCTACACAGAAATTGGTGGGTGTGTGCAACACGCTGCCAGAATTGGCGATAGAGAGACATACATTAAGGTCAAAGTCACAGAGTCATAGAGAACTACAGCACTGAAATAGGCCCTTTGGTCCATCTAGTCCATGCTGAACTACACTATTCTTCTGCCTAGTCCCATCGACCTGCACCTGGACCATAGCCCTGTATACCACTCCCATCCACGTACATATCCAAATTTCTCTTAAATGTTGCAATTCATCCTGCATTCACCACTCCGCTAACAACTCTTTCCACATTCAATAGCTTTCAATAGGTACATTTAATGTTAGAGAAATGTATACAATATACATCCTGAAGTTTGCACCATCCTCTGAGTGACGGCCACTTAGATAGCACATCAATGAAAGAAAAGTAGAGGGTTGTGCAGGAGGAAAAAGTTAGACTGATCTTGGAGTCGGCTAATGAGTCAACACAACGTTGTGGGCTAAAGGGCCCCTAAAGTTCTATGTTCAGTCCAGAGTGAGATTTGATGCTGTGAGATTTCGGAGCTTCACTCACTGGCATCTGCATGATCAGACAACAGGTACTGAGCTGACATTGAGAAAACCAGAGAAGCCTTCGGCTGCCCAGCGAAATGGCGAGGCACAGCACGTCTTATCTTGAAACCTACTTTAACAGGGCGTATGAAAGATCTACTCAACTAGAACACACTCGAAAGATTCAAACAAAGATAGGGCTGGGTTAACAAAAACTGTTAGCCCAATGTTGCAAGCTCTTTCCTGTGCTAAATACATTTTCAAGCAATTCTTGTGGTCATGATCAATGCGAGTCTGACCTGCAAAGCTGTTATTGTACAAATATTCGAGGCTCATACCACGTAATGCGGAGCACACGTTATGGTTAAGCCATCTTCTGGTAAATGACATTTCCCCAGGTTACTCACTAGCTGGCAAGTGGCGAGCATGGGACCAATTCATATGCACAAGGTATTGGCAAGCAGCTCTCCTGATGCTTGAGGGAGAACTGTGATTGCTGGGCCACATTGACAGGACCTCAACTTACTGTGTGTTACACCGCTGGTTTTTAGGGCAGCAATGAATCTCTGGTGGTGTTCAGGGCTTCCTTCATCATGTCAGCAGCTTCCTCTCAGTTTTCACTATGGTCAGTTATGCAAGTTCTGGGTGGAGACTCGGGAATACTGTCACCTCAGATATAGAAGCATCCTTCATTGATGATTCCGTAACAATTTTGTTTTACCAGTCAGGGTTGTTAGCCCTGAGCTGAACCCCCGAACCTGGAGGACTAGTGAACCACTCTTAGTCTGGCCTCTCCCCTTTGACTTGTTTGGCTTGGGTGACCCTACCAAGAGCCAAAGCATAAAGCCCTGACTCCAGTCAACATAGGTCTCTGGGTCATTGAGGCACGCAAGGCTCCAAACCCTGCAACAAGGTTGTGGTCCACTTTGCGGAGGCAGGAGCTCTGCTCTCTCTCAAAGGACAGGAATCTGTCACATCTCAGTATGGAAACTGCTCTTGGAAATTGTAGATAGTTGTGGAAACTAGCCTCCATTCCATAGACTCTGTCTCCATTTCTCAATGGCAGCATAATCAATGACCCCACCCACCCCAGATATTCTCTTCTCCCCTTTCCCATCAGGCAGGAGGTGCAAACGTCTGAAAGCTCAAGGACAGCTTCTAGGACTTCTGACCTCACAATCTACCTCTTGCACCTTATTTTCTATGACAGGTGCCTGTGGCAAAGAATTCCACAGATTCATCACTCACTGGCCAAAGAAATTCCTCCTCATCTCCATTCCAAAAGGACACCCCCCTATTCTGAGGCAGCTTCCCCTGGTCTTAGACTCTCCCATCACAGGAAACATCCTCTCCAAGGCTTTTACTATTCAAAAGGTTTCAATGAGGTCACCCCTCATTCTTCTGAATTCCAGTGACTATAGGCTCAAAGCCATCAAATGCTCCTCACATGTTAACCCATTCATTGCCAGAATCACTTGCGTCAACATGCTCTGGATCGTCTCCAATGCCAGCCTTTCTTAGCTAAAGGGCCCAAACCTGCTCACAATACTCTAAGTGAGGGCTCACTACTGCTTCATAAAGTTTCAACATTACATCCTTGCTTTTATATTCTGGTCTTCTTGAAATGAATGCTAACGTCACATTTACCTTCGTCACCAACAACTCAACCTGCAAATTAACCTTTCGGGAATCCTACACAAGGACACTTTGCATCTCAGTTTTTGTATTTTGTTTCCATTTAGAAAATAGTCAATCCTTTCATTTCTTCTACATGTCTTCCTGACACTGTATTCCATCTGCCACTTCTTTGCCACTCTCCTAACCCATCTAAGTCCTTCTGTAGCCTCTTCACTTCTTCAGAACTACCTGCCCCTCCAACTAGCTTCATATTGTCTGCAAACATTTCAGCAAAGCCATCAGCTCCATCATCCAAATCATTGACATACAACATAAAAAGAAACTGTCGCAACACAGAACCCTGTGGAACACCACTAGTCACTGGCAGCCAAGCAAAAAATGTTTGCTTCATTCCCACTCTCTGCCTTCTGCCAATCAGCCCTAGCTGATCCAACGGCCATGGATTGGCCCTGGCCGTCGATCTCGGCTGCCCCAGCAACCCAGGGCATATTCAAAACCCAGACTCCAGCACCATCAACGCAGGTTCCAGTGACCATGGATTCGCCCTGGACGTCGATCTCGGCTGCCCCAGCAACCCAGGGTATATTGAAAACCCAGACTCCAGCACCATCAACGTGGGTTCCAGTGACCCTGGATTCACCCCGGCCATCGATCTCGGCTGCCCCAGCAACCCAGGGCATATTCAAAACCCAGACTCCAGCACCATCAACGTGGGTTCCAGTGACCATGGATTGGCCCCGGCTGTCGATCTCGGCTGCCCCAGCAACCCAGGGCATATTCAAAACCCAGACTCCAGCACCATCAACGCGGGTTCCAGTGACCTTGGATTGGCCCCGGCTGGCGATCTCGGCTGCCCCAGCAACCCAGGGCATATTCACAACCCGGACTCCAGCACTGTCAACGCGGGTTCCAGTGACCATGGATTGGCCCCGGCTGTCGATCTCGGCTGCCCCAGCAACCCAGGGCATATTGAAAATCCAGACTCCAGCACCGTCAGTGCAGGTTCCAGTGACCATGGACAGCTTCAAAGAGATTGTGCAACCACCGACTGCGTCTCCAGCCTTGAACCCCAGGCCGGGTCTTCACATGCCGCGATTGTGACTCCCGTCTCCCCTTCCCCCACCACCATGATGCAATCCCCTCTCCCTCAGCTCCTGGGCCTCAGAGGCTCCATCTTCCTCTGACCACACTTCCCTCTCCACTGACACTACCAGCCTCCCTCCCCCCTCTGATCCCATCTCTCATCCGTGCCGGGTCTTTACCATTCCCTCCGACCTTCAACTCTCTGAGGCAGAGCGCTCTGTCCTCAGTAAGGGCCTCACCTTTGTCCCCCTTCGCCCACACCTCGGCGAGATCCGTGTATGCCATGACTCTGAACTCTTCATCTGCCGTCTCCATCTCCGAGTTTATTTCTTTGGCAAGGACTCTCCTACCCCCACCAATGAGCCCTTCTCCAGTCTTCAACCGTCTTAGGCACATATCATAAGTTGCATGGTTTTGGAAACTATTGTAGTAATTTTATGTACTGAACTGTACTGCTGCTGCTGCAAAGTAAGTGAGTGATGATAAACCCGATTCTGATATGGGTTTCTATTGTAGACCGAGAGTGGGAAGGGGGCAGGGAGAGGGGAATCATGTTTGCTAAAAGGGGAAGGGAGAGGGAAGCTCCAAAGAGACATTCTGTAATGATCAATAACCCAGTTGTTTGGAATAAAATGACCTTGCCCCCCATTGCAGAATGGTGATGGTGGAGTGCTGCTGGAGGTGCTGTGACACAGCTGGCAGAGGAGGAGCGCCAGGGCTGGAGGGGGTGGTGGCGTGGGTCGGACACACACAGCCCTGAGACACCAGGCATCTGAATTTAAACAATTAGCTTATTGATCATTACAGAATGTCTCTCTGCTGCTTCCTGCTCCTTTTCCTCTCCCTTCTCCTTTTCCAAACATGGTTCCCCTCTCCCTGCTCCCTTCCCACACTCAGTCTATAATAAAGCCCATATCACAATCAGGGTTATCATCACTCACATATATCATGAAACTTTGTTTGTTTTTGTTGCAGCAGTACAGTGTAATACATAAAATTACTACTGTACTGTGGAATTGTCTTAGGCAGCATAGCTTTATATATGTGTGCCTAAGACTTTTGCAAAGTACTGTGGGCTGTCTGTTCTCCTTCTCTTCTATCCATGTACTGATATGGCCACTTTATTAGGTACCTGCTTGTTAATACAAATATCTGACCAGCCAATTACGTGGCTGCAACTCAATGCATAAAAACATGCAGACATGGTCAAGAAGTTCTGACAAAGCATCAGAATGGGGAAAAGATGTGATCTAAGTGACTTTGACCTTGGAATGATTGTTGTGCCAGACGGGGCAGTTTGAGTATCTCAGAAACTGCTGATCTGAGATCTGCACAGACAGCATTCTCTCGAGTTTCTGGTGAACGGTGATGAAAACAAACAAAACGATCCAGTGAGCAACAGTTCTGTAGGCAAAATTGCCTTGTTAATGAGAGAGGTCAGAGCAGAATGGCAAACTGTTTCCAGCTGACAGCAAGTTAAGATACCATGTGTTACAATAGAGGTAGGCAGAAGAGCATCTCTGAATGTACAACACGCTGAACATTGGAGTGGACGGGTGGGCTACAGCAGCAGAAGACCACAAACAAACTCTCAGTGGCCTGGAGGGATCTAATAAAGTGGCCACTAGAGGGGTTTTAAAAGTTGCTAATATGCAGCATCATCCTCTATTTCTGTCACCCCTTTGCTCACTGATGACTTACGCAACTGCAGCATAAGAGATTTAGCTATTTCATGTTTTTACTTTGGATTGCTGGCATCTGCAATAATTTGCCCCCTGATGAAGTGCTTCCTCCAGGAGAACCACAACCTCTTTGTAAGGTTTGGAGGTTTGCATGCCATAATGACCTGGAGAGCTATGTTGGTTAGAGGTGGAGTTTTATGCTTTGGCTCCAGCAGGGTCACCCATTCCAAACAAGTCAAAGGGCAGAGGCCAGACTAAGGCTGGTCCACTGTTCCTCCAGGTTCAGCTGAACACCTCAGTGCAAATAACCCTGACTTGTAAAGCAATTTTTTTACTGACAGAGCAATGAAGAATCCTTCTACATCTGTTGTTGCCCCTTTCCACAACTTGTGGCACATCGGTCGGCATTTTCTGCCATTTCCTTAGCACCTTGGCTGATTTTTTATGAGGCTGAGCTGCTAGCTCGACACTCAACCCAGCACGATGGAAAGCGTGCAAGGAGCTGGCCGGATTCAAATCCAGCGCCGTTCACCTCAAAGTCCAGTACAGATGCCTCTACATCACCG
Organism: Hypanus sabinus; assembly: GCF_030144855.1. Taxonomy (NCBI): domain Eukaryota; kingdom Metazoa; phylum Chordata; class Chondrichthyes; order Myliobatiformes; family Dasyatidae; genus Hypanus; species Hypanus sabinus. The sequence goes on along the minus strand of NC_082712.1, from coordinate 89,977,676 downwards.
GCTGGCCACACCTGAGTGTGATAGTATTCCTGGGTCTGCCCCCACCCCCCGGGACTTGCATGACTCGTAAGGGGGAAAATCAAGAGGAAGCCACTGACACAATGAAGGCAGCACTGAACACCGTAAAGGACAGAAGACCTTCATAGCCGCCCCAGACACCAACGCTATAATGGGCAGTAAGTAAGTAAGTGATGAACCGTTTCAGAAAGCAGTCCTAAGATAATGATAAGATCAGATCTCTTGTGGCTTTTGATGAGTCACAGCCAATGAAAGGCAAAAGCTGACGTGCAAAGCCTTTCATCATACTTTGTGGGAGGTTGCAGACCTTCAGAAACCCTGGTATAAATTCTTTTACTCAGATGGTAAGGACCTGATGCTAGGAAGCTCCTCGGAGAGCCTGTGCCCTCTCTGATCGTCACTGTACTGGGCAATGGGCTGCCTTGGAAGTTCACAGGCAGTGCTGGGCTCCATTCTCTGGTTACATCTAATGCAAATCAGAGGTAAGCTGACGGACCTTCATTGTCTCTCCCCGCTTCCTTCACTGCTTAGTGAGTCACCATCATCAGTTCGAGAAGAGGTTTGATCTAGGCTGGCGGTACTGAGGGAACAGGGAACCGTCAGAGGAGAGGCACCGGATTTCACAGGAGGCGCTGGCTGCTTTACCGAGGCAGTGGGAAGTGTAGCCAGAGTCTAGAGAGGGAGGCAGGTTTCCGTGATGTGTTGAACTGTGACAACAAGAAACCAAGTTCAATTCCAATTGCAGTATGGAAGACAAGCTTTTCAGTGTACGTGTGACAATAACAAACCGATTGGAACAACCGGAGAGGTTTGGATATACACACCAGTCCTCACAGAGGGATCAGAAGTGGAGAGAGTGAGCAATTTCTAGTTCCTGGGTGTTAATATCTCTGAGGACCTAACCTGGTTCAAACATATTGATGCAGCGATAAAGAAGTCATAGGAGGGGGAAATGGGGCTTTGGGGTTCTAACTTTTTTTTCTGTCATCCATTCTTTGGGATATTTCTTCCATTTTGTGGATGTCTCACATTGTATATTGTATACATTTCTTGATGTTAAATGGAACAACTGAACCATTGAATGAAGTATAACAGCTACAGACAAAAATAAAGGCACAAGACTGCAATGAGGTAGGTTACAAGGGCAAGAACCTGTCTTGTCATTCAAGGGAACGTTTCAATAGTCCTATTTAAAGTAACTCCATTCTCTCATTCAGGTTTCTCCCACTGGTGGAAATCTGTCTTCCCAAGATGTCTCGATAAAGATCCCCTCATTTTGCAAAATTCCAAAGAATATCAAGCTGACTTTTATAGCTGTCTGGGAGACTATCTCTTTTTCAACTTTTTAATTAAATTTTCAAAGACAAATACATAGCAGTCATAATAGTACAAAGGGAGTGGGAGTACATTGTTGACAATTAACACATGTGAGTAGAAACTATAGGTAACTATAGGTAACACCAATATAATTGACCTCCCAAACTCTTAATATAGACAAGATACAAAGAAATTAAAAGATGGAAAAAGAACACCAAATGAAAAATCAGAAACAAAGTAAACTAAACTAAACAAAAATAAAACTAAACCAAACTAAACTGGGCTATTCTATTATATCGGATAAAGACATTAATGTCATCAACTCCACTCCTCTACTCAAATTAGTAAATAATATAAAGGAATCGGAAAAGGTCAAATTATATTCAATGAAAGTATTGAACAAATGGCCTCCAAGTTTCTTCAAATTTAACGAAAGGATCAAAGGTACCACTTCCAATTTTTTCTAAGTTTAAACAGGATTTGGTTTGGGGAAACCATTGAGATGTAGTTGGGGGATTCATCTCTTTCCAATTCAATTAAATAGATCTTCTAGCCTTTAAAGTAACAAATGCAATCATCTGCCGAGCTGAAGAGGGCAGAGCAATCATTGGTAAATTGAAAATTGCAGTGGTAAGGTGAGGTTGTAAATCAATGTGCAAAACTATAGAGAATGTATCAAAAACATTTTTCCAAAATTTTTCCAAAGGAGGACAAAACCAAAACATATGAGTAAGAGAGGCTACCTCAGAATGACATCTATCGCAGATCGGATTTATATGAGAGTAAAAATGAGCTAATTGATCTTTAGACATATGAGCCCTATACACCACTTTAAATTGAGTCAATGTATGTTTAGCACAAGTAGAAGATAAGTTAACAAATTGAAAATTTTTCTCCCATTTCTCGATAGGTAAAGAAAATTTAAGTTCCTTCTCCCATTTATTTTTGATTTTATCAGATATATCTGACTGTATTTTCATAATCATGTCAGAAATGATTGCTATTTGATAAGGGTTTAAGCCCAATTTTTTTTCTGTGATATTGGTTGGATAAGAAATCAGAAAAGTAGGTAGCATCGTATTTAAAAATCTCTGCTCTGTAAGCATCTAAAAATATGAGATCTGGGCAAATTATATTTATTAGACAACTGTTCAAAAGACATGAAACAGTTATCCAGAAATAAATCACGAGAACATATTATACTCTTCATTTTCCATACCAAAAAGGCTTGATCCATAACAGAGGGTTGAAAGAAAAAATAGATATAATAGGACTTGATAAAATAAATTTATTCAAGCCAAAAAATTTACAAAATTGAAACCATATTCGTAATGTATGTTTAATTATTGGATTAACCATTTGTTTACTGAATTTAGAAAGAACAAAGGGAAGCGAAGTCCGTAAGATTGAAACCAATGAAAATCCTTATGCAGAATTACATTCGTTTAAACCATTCAGACTGATATTAATATCCACATTTTGTGTCCAAAATATTAAATATCGAATATTACTTGCCCAATAATAAAATCTTAAATTTGGCAGTGCCAAGCCGCTGTTCTTTTTGGATTTTTGCAAGTATTTTTTACTTAACCTAGAATTTTTATTTTGCCATATATCAGACAAAATTTTAGAGTCAATAGTATCAAAAAAGGGATTTAGGATGAAAGATTGGTACCATTTGGAAAAGATGTAAAAATTTAGGTAAAATAATCACCTTAATAGCATTAACTCGATCAATTAGTGATATAGACAGTGAAGAACATTTAGTAAGCGATTGTTTGACCTGATCTATTAAAGGTAAAAAACTGACATTAAATAAATTCTTATGTTTTTTAGTGATTTTAACACCTAGATAATTAAAATAATCCATAACTAATCTAAATGGTAAAGGTCTATAAAAGGGAAAAGTTCACTCTCATAAAGATTCAGTTTGTAACCAGAAAAGCTACTAAACTGAGCAAGCAAGGATATAATAGCAGGAATGGATTTCTCAGGATTCGAAATATATAGTTACAAATCACCTGCATATAATGATAACATATGTATCACATTCCCACGAGAAATACCTAGTAGGTGAATCACGAATAGCAATAGCTGGAGGTTCCAGGGCAATATCAAATAACAATGGGCTAAAGCCTTGCCTAGTGCCACAAAACAAGTGAAAAACGGAGATCTTATATTATTAGTAAGTACCGAAGCAATAGGGGTATAATATGTCAATTTAATCCAAGATATAGATTGCGGGCTAAAATTAAATTTCTTAAGCGTACTAAATAAGTATGGCCATTCAACTCTATCGAATGCTTTCTTGGCGTCCAATGAGATGACACATTCGGGAGTTCTCATTTCATTGTTAATCTTTTTTTTATTGATTTAAAAATATATAAAGACAAATACAAATCAGAGGAGATGTTATATCAAATACATATTCCAATGGAAGTACAAACAACAAAAAAGAGTGTACACTGTTAAAATCATATATAGTAAAATTTGGAGCGCCTCAATATCCGCAACTCCTCTTAACAATTAAAAAAAAAGATCAAAAATTGCCATTGAAGAGAGAAAAAAAAACTACTAAACTAACCTAAAGCAAAAAAAAAAGAAGAAGACTGGGCATTCCTCTTGAGGATATAATTACAAAAAAAGGGGAAAAACATCCTTCCAGTCAAATCTGAAAAGTCACAGAGAAGAAGAAAAAGGATTACCTAAAAATGTGGAAAAAGAGTTAAAAAAAAGAAAATTTAAATCATATGAAAATATTGAATGAAAGGTCACCAGCTTTGCTCAAATTCAAAAGATGTGTCAAATGTCCGACTCCTAATTTTCTCCAAGCTTATACACGACATAATGGAGGAGAGCCAAAAAAAAGTAGGTGGATTAGAATCTTTCCAATACAACAAAATAGCTCTCCTAGCCAATAAAGTTGAAAAAGCTATAATATATTGAGTAGAAGCAGAAAAATTTCCTGCTTCCTTCTGAGTGTTCCCAAAAGTTGCCATAAGTGAATTAGGTTGCAGGTCCAAACCTATGACTTTGGATAATGTTCTAAAACATCACTCCAAAAATTATTTAATTTTATACAAGACCAAATCATATGAGTTAAGGTACATTACATCTATCACAGGTGGGATTTATATTAGAAAAAAAATGCGCTAGTTTATCTTTAGACATATGCGCCCTGTGCACTACATTGAACTGAATCAAGGAGTGATGGGCGCAAATGGATGAATTCTTGACTAAAGGATAAACTTTATTCCATTAATCATCTGAAAGTGACTCCCGAAGTTCATTCGTAAATTCGTAAGCCATTTATGAATGGTTATCAATCCTTTTTGAGATGGTATAAGCTGAAAAATAACATCTATCATATTTGGTAAATGAGCAATATATCTCGTAAATAAATAAATCTCGTAAAAAATTCCTAACTTGTAAATATCTAAAAAATTGTGCATTAGATATATCATATTTATTCACTAGCAGCGAAAAAGACATTAAACAGTTCTGTAAAATCAAATCTTTTGTAATTTATTTTTTATTGAAGTTCATCATCAAACAAATATTTCCATAAGATGTATTTCAGACATTGTACACATATATCATATAATCATATATATCACAAATCTCCACAAAGTATTTACCTGAGTTATACACTTATAGAAAAGAGTGGAAAGAAAAAAAAAACAAGCAAAAGGAAAGAACTATGTACAAGTAAGGAGTGATTTTTTTTTACAATAGATTCATTGATTTGTGAGAATAAAATCAGGCCTATGAGGCATTATGTAGTTAAACCATTTTCCCAGTATGAAACAAATTGTTCCATCTTATGATTAACAGATGCTGTTATCCTTTCCATTTTGTAAATATCCATTGTAATTTCCATCCAAGTATTTCAAGTTGGGCTCTCCTGTGATAACCATTTCCTAGTAAGAGTCTTTTTACCAGCCACCAACAGTATACTCATTAAATATTTATCTCTTTTCAACCATTCTTGAGGTATATATCCAAAATATATGGTCTTACTCTTTAAGGGTACTTCACATTTAAAGATGCCTTGTAGGGCATTGTGTATCCCTCTCCAATAGTTTTCGATAACAGGGCAGTCCCAAAACATATGATAATGATTTTCATTTTGATTTCCACATTTACACCAGCAAACAGGGAGTTTACTATCATAAAATATCTTATCAAGTTTTTCTATCAAAACTCCCTCCATTTCTGTGAACTGGTACACTTTCATTGATACCTCCATATTGTTGTCCATTGTTCCTCAGATATAATTATTCCTCCTTCCTTCTCCTATTTTGTTTTAATGTATGAAGTCGAATGTGTTTTAAGATTTGACAACCCCTTATACATGGTTGAAATGATTCTACTACCATTATCTGAATTATATGCTTTTCTAAAGAGCTCTATCAAGCATGTATTTACCTTGGTTACATTTTTGTGTCTTATTAACATAATGTCGTATCTGTAAATACCAATAAAAATCTTGTTTTTCTAATAAGTGTTTCTCTCTGAGCATTCCAAAACTGAACAGTGTTGCAAAGAACTGTCATTCCTTTAGCTGTCTGGTCCTTAAATCTAGCATCCAATTTATTTGGTGTAAAATCCGAGTCATATGCACACCATTCAAGAAATGAAATATCTCCCTCTAGATTATATTCCTTTATAGTAGTTTTCCAAATTTTAAGAGTCAATTTCACCTATGGGTTATCAATAGTATTTATGTACCTTTGCAAGTTGTTATCAGCCAAAATTGCTTGTATGGGGATGGGAAGTAGCCGCTCCTCAATGTTTTTCCATTGAGCGTCATATGATGGGTTGCACCAATATATCACAGCTCTCAACTGTGCTGCAAAATAATAATCTTTAAGAGAGGATAGGCCCCATCTCCCCTTTACCTTTGCTAATTGCAAAGTTTTGAGATGAACACTAGGCCTTTTAGCCTGCCAAATATGGCTTGATAGCATCTTGTTCCATGCATTGAATTGATTTTGATTAATCTCTATTGGTAGGGTCTGAAAGAGATATAACAGTCTGGGCAGTATATTCATTTTAATAGACTCAATCCTTGAACTGAGACCGAAAACAAGGAATCAAGTTCCATTTTGCCAAATCTTCCTTAATTTTTTATATAAATGTTGATAATTACATTCTGATAATTTTGCCAAATCTTTTGGCATAATGATGCTCAAATATTTGAAAGGCTCTGTGTGCCATGCCCAGGGGTATCGACTTTCAATTTCTCTTGGTGGGCTACAGTAATATGAAAGTAATTGGGTTTTATCTATGTTGATCTTGTATCCTGATAATTGACCATATTGTTCAAAGGATTGCATCAATTTAAGTAAAGAGTATGTTGGTTGTCTTAGATAGATCAAAATGTCATCTGCATAACAAGCCCATTTATGCTCTGTCCCTTTAATAGTAATTCCCCTGATATCTTCATTTTGCTTGATGTATTGAGCAAATGGTTCCAGATATAACGCGAATAGTAGTGGTGACCATTCACAACCCTGTCTTGTGCCCATTTCTAGGGTAAGACTATTTGATAAACATCCATTGATTTTAATCCTAGCAGTAGGATTGTCATATAGTGTCTGTATAGTTTTAATAATTGTGTCTTGGAAATCAAATCTATGTAAAACTCTGTAAAGCAAATTCCAATTAACCAAATCAAATGCTTTTCCAGCGACCACACTTATCACTATTGTTTCGATTTTATTTTTTTGTATATGATCCATAATGTGAAGTGTCCTTCGTATATTGTCTTTTGTCTGGCATTGTCGTATAAAACCTGTCTGATAGTTACGTATCAGTATGGGTAGAAACTCCTCTAATCGTTTGGCCATGATGGAGATAAATAATCTATGTTTGTACATTAAGAACGGATATTGGTCTAAATGACCCGCATTCCATTTTATCCTTGCCTTCTTTCAGTCTAGGTGAAATTATCATTTCCTTCCAACTGGATGGCATTTGTGCCTTTTTTAGAGCCTAGTTCAGTGTGGGGAATAAAACAGGAATTAACACATTGCTAAATTCTTTGTACCACTCTGCCGTATACCCATCTGATCCTGGTGACTTGCTTAATTTAAGCCTACTAATTGCAGCTTTTAATTCAACTTCAGTTATATCAGCATTCATCGTTCTATTTTGTTCTTCGCTTAAAGTGGGTAGCTCTAGAGAATTCAAGAAGGTGTCAATTTGGGTTATGCTTCCCCCTGGAACATTGGAATATAGAGTTTTGTAAAACACTTCAAAAGCTTCTTGAATTTCACTTAGCTTATTTTTTTTTATCAGTTTTGTTTTTGGGTCCCTAATTCTGTAAGTTGCATTTTCTGCCTTTTTTTCAGTTTCCATGCCCGTATTTTCATAGATTTCGATCCACTTTCATAATGTCTCTGTTTCAGAAACATTAAGTTTTTCCTGATTTCATGCATAGCCAAATTATTTATTTCATTCCTAATATTTTTAAATTTCTCCTAATGTATCCTGTGCCAAATTCAATTTGTGTTTTTCTCTAGTTCCTTCAGCTTATTTTGTAATTCCTCTAATGCTTTATTCCTTATTTTTCTTATATGAAGATATCGCTATAATTTTCCCTCTTAAGACCGCCTTCAGAGGATCCCATAAAATGGGTGGTGAAGCCTCTCCATTATCATTAAATTCTAAGTAGAGACCAGTTTCTTTTTAAATTTGTTCTTTAAAGTACGGATCATTAAGTAGACTTGAATTTAGTTTCCAAATAGTATTCTTTGGTTGTAGGTCAAAATCAACAGATAAATATGTAGGTGCATGATCACTTACATCTATTGTCCCAATTCCACTGGTTATTCAAGATGTTATGAAATAGCCTATTCTTGTAATACAGAATGGGGAGCAGAATAATGAGTGTAATCCCTACTGTCAGGGAAAGGGTCCCTCCATATATCAATTAAACCAACATCCTCAAAAAGTGTATTAACTTTCTTATGTAAAGATTTTGTTTCATAGGTATTTCTATTGGAAGAGTCAAAGTTTGGTTGTAATTGTAAATTTACATCTCCCCACATATCAGGAGACCTTCTGTTTCCGTTACCATAATATCAGTAATTTTATGAAAGAAACCAATATCACTTCCCGGGGGTGCATATATATTCAATAGAGTTACTGAATTTCCGTCTAGATTCCCCCTTCGTAGAATATATCTGCCCTCTTTATCTTCCATTTCGAATACTTTTTCAAAATTTAGCTTACTTGAGATAAGAATAGCAACTCCTCTCCTATGTCCTTATTTATATGAGAAAAACGGATTAGTGAAGCCCATTCTCATTAGTTTTTTATGCTCATTATCACTTAAATGAGTTTCCTGTAAATATCCTACATGGGATTGTTCTTTTTAAATTTTGGATAATATTCTCTCACGCCTGATTGGATTTAATAGCCCATTGACATTAAAAGAAATGAATTTTACCTTGTCGTTAGCCATCTGTATTTATCTGTCAACGAATCATTGAAATTAGAATAAAACTTAATCGATCTAGTCCCTGAACAAATAAGAACCAAGAAACGCAAATAATAACAAAAATGGCAACGAACGTGTGATTCCAAGGCTGAGGTCTCTAGTAGATGACCCTGTGTTGAGCTAGAGGATATGTCTAGCTGTGGGGGATAACGCCTCCTACCTGCGAGTTGAGGGCCCCCATTGCAGCATTCATAAAAGTCAGTGAACAAATACATTACACAGAAAAGATTTCCCTGTGTACTCCTCCTAAATATACATATATATATACATTCGCACACAAACAAATATATATACACACACACACACACACACACACACACACACAAATAGCCAGCGTGCGGGGAGAGACTTTGGTAAGGCACCTCTGACGTCATTTCCGCCCGGAGAGGGCGAGCGCTAGGGATTAAATACCAGCGCCGCGAAGTTTGAATAAACTAGTCTTGAAAGGACTTACCGACTGCGTGTCGTCTCTAGCTCTGTAAGTAGCAAATCGCTACATTGGTGACCCCGACGGTACAAACGGGATTTGATGACCGACTCTTCATCTGTTCCCGCAGTTTCGCTAAAACTGCCGACCTTCTGGACGCAGCGACCATGCGTGTGGTTCAGCCAAGCAGAAGCCCAGCTCCAGATTCGGCAGATATCTTCTGATTCCACGCGTTACTATCACCAGGAGACGGCCGCCCAGGTTGCGGATTACATACATTCGCCCCCGGAAGAAGGCAAATATGAAGCATTCAAAGCGCTGCTCATTGGAACCTTTGGCCTCTCACGGCGTGAGCCTGCTTCACCTGGACGGTTTGGGAGACAGGCTGCCATCAGCATTGATGAACGAGATGCTGGCCCTGGCTGACGGACACAAGCCCTGCCTCATGTTCAGGGGCGTACACAACACAGAGGCAGAAGTGAGGAGGACAGTGAACAGTGGTGTTTCTACCACCAGCAGTGGGGCACAGAACCCTGCAAGGGCCAGGGCCAGCTGCCGCTAATGACTATGGTGGCTGGCCATCAGGACAGCCTCTTGTACGTCTGGGACAAACAGTTGGGACGCCGCTTCTTAGTCGACACCGGAGCGGAAATCAGCTTCTTGCCCCCGACGGGGTACGACACCCGCAACAGGAAGCCAAGACCCACACTGAGGGCCGCAAATGGCAGCACGATACAGACCTACAGCACCCGCACAGTGTAGCTGCAGTTTGGCGCCAGCCGGTTCACGTGCGACTTCTCACTGGCCGCGGTGGCCCAACCACTCCTGGTGGTGGACTTCTTGCGAGCTCACAGCCTACTGGTTGACTTGCAAGGGAAAAGACTGGGACATGCCGAGACTTTCCAGACGTTCTCCCTGGGTGAAGCCAAATTGCCGGCCCCACACCTGTCGGACGACGAATTCACCGGAATCCTGGCGGTCTTTCCATCGATTCTGGCACCGCAGTTCACGGCAGCCATGCCCAGACATGGGATACAGCACCACATCCCGACCCAGTGACCACCCCTCCACGCCCGCGCACGAAGGCTACCCCCACCCCCGGAAAAGCTCCGCCTGGCGAAGGAGGAGTTCAAGAGGATGGAGGAATTGGGGATCGTACAGAGGTCCCATGGGCCTCCCCCCTGCACATAGTGCCCAAAGCAGCCGGGGGTTGGAGAGCATGCGGCGACTACCGCAGACTGAACGAGGCTACAACTCCAGACCGCTACCCCGTGCCGCACGTACATGACTTTGCAGCAAACTTGCACGGGGCAAGAATCTTTTCCAAAGTAGACCACGTCCGGGGGTACCATCAAATCCCGGTGCACCCTGAAGACATCCCCAAAACAGCACTCATCTCCCCGTTCGGCCTGTTCGAGTTCCTCCGAATGCCGCACAGACGTTCCAGCGGCTAATGGATGCGGTGGAACGCGACCTGGAGTTTGCGTTCATCTATTTGGACGACATCCTTATAGCCAGCAGTAGTCGTCAGGAGCATCTGTCCCACCTCCGCCAGCTCTACTCCTGCCTGCGTGATTTCGGCCTCACGATCACGATCAACCCGGCCAAATGCCAGCGCATTACCAACTGCGTGTCGTTATTTCAGCACTGTGTGTAGCACATGGCTACATATATATAAACACACACACACACACACACACACACACACACACACACACACACACACACACACACACATATACATGCTTATTTTGCTGGGGAAAAAGGAGTAAGTGTGCGAATAAAGAATAACATCTAAGTAATATAAAATCCACATTATAACAAGTATTTCTCGAAATAGGTATATCACCGTCTACTTTTGGTTCCGTTTAGCTTCTCAACAGTCTTAAAGTTAGCCAAACCTTATGGATCTTCTGAAGGGGGTGAGGACTGTCCTTGGGAAACCCCCGGTCTCTCCCTGATATATTTCTCTCAGCCTCCTCCCGTCTCCTGCCTTCTCGATTCTCGCACTATCTCCCAAGCGGAGTGGGATAATTCCTCAGCCAGGCTTTCCCTCGTTTTGGTCACGCTGATGGGCAACCCTCTGGCCTTCATGTCTGTAGTTGCTTCTTCCACTGTTTGGTAAAACCGCGTCCCGTTGGCATAAAACACTCGAAGTTTAGCAGGGTACGGAGTTTGAAATCTAATCTTATTTTGCTTTAGTGCTCGCTTTATTTCAGAGTATTCGTTGCTTTTCTGGAGGACCGCGGGGGGGGGGGGTAATCTTCGTCGAAATATATTAATTTATCCTCTAAAAACACTCTCTTCTTACCCCAGGCCATTCGTAGAATTCCGCCTTGGTGCTGTACCGAAGGAATTTAATTATTACTGAGCGTGGCTTTCTGTCCTGGGTAGGTTTCAGAACTAACACGCGTTGGGCTCTTTCGACTTCCGGTTCCATAGCCGGGGGAAGCTCCAGCGCGTCCCGCAGTAACTTTCTGACAAACTCCATCATAGACGAGCCCTCCGCTCCTTCGGGAACGTTGCAGATTCTGATATTTTTCCGCTGTGATCTTCCCTCCAGGTCAAGCAGTTTACCTTCTTGGTGATGTAATATTTTTATTGTGTTACTCAATATCCATTCTACGTTTTGAACACGATCTTCCACCGTCTCAATTCAAGTCTCTGCCACCGCTATTTTTTGATTAACGCTGTCGAGCTCTCACTTAATATCACGGACCTGCTGCTCTATTTCGTTCCGGAACTCCCTTATCTCTTTCAGGATTTTGAAGATACTGGCTGCTTCGCCTGAACGAGGCCCAGCATCCACCTCGCTGGCACACGGTCGGGTAGGACAGCCGCTCGCTGCACTCCTCTCGGCCGTAGGCTCCGCAGTGTCGTTTTTTTTATTTCCATTCCTTTTCCCCATTTTTGCCCTTCTTTTCAGTTCAAATATTTTTGGAAAAATACTATATTTGATCAATTAACAGGGCTTAATATGCGTTTTTCCAGAGGAGCTAGTGACTTAAGCTGCCATTCTCGAAGATGACGTCACCGGAATCCCGAAGCCCATTCTCTTTAGTTTTTTATGCTCATTATCAATTAAATGAATTTCCTGTAAATATACTACATGGGCTTGTTCTTTTTTTCATTTTGGATAAAATTCTCTTACGTTTGATTGGATTTAATAGCCCATTGACATCAAAAGAAATGAATTTTACCTTGTCCTTAGCCATCAGTATTTATCTGTCAATGTATCATTGAAATTAGAATAAAATTTAATCAATCTACTCCCTGAACAAATAAGAACCAAGAAACACAAATAATAACAAAAATGACAACGAACGTGTGATGCCAAGGCTGAGGACTCTGGTAGATGACCCTGCGTTGAGCAAGAGGAAATGTCTAGCTGTGTGGGATAACCCTCCTACCTGTGAGTTGAGGGCCCCCATTGCAGCATTCATAAAAGTCAGTGAGCAAATCCATTACACAGAAAAGATTTCCCTGTGCACTCCTCCTATGTATGTATATATATATATATATACACACACACATATTCCATACATAAACGTATATATATATATTCTCATTTTGGTGGGGAAAAAGGAGTAAGTGAGCGAAAAAAGAATAACAGTTAAGTAATATAAAATCCTCATTATAATAAGTATTTCTCGAGATAGGTATATCACTATGTACTTTTGATTCCGTTTAGCTTCTCAACATTTTTCAAGTTAGCCAAACCTTATCCAGAATTGATGGTTTAAAAATAGTTAAGATGAATATTACTAGAAAGAACAAAGTTATTCAAATCAAAAAATCTGCGAAATTGAAACCAAATTTTTAATATATGTCTAACAATGGGACTAAAATCTTGTCTACCGATCCCAGAAAACTCCATTCTGGAGTTCTAGATGACGGAGGATAAGCAATATTCATTAATCTCCTAACATTAAAGGACGAATAGCAGTTTTTAATGAATCCAGTCTGATCAACCAAAGCAATTTGAGGCAAGAATTCTCCAATCTAGTTGTCAATATTTTAAAAAAGATCTGAGAATGCGCATTCAATAAGGATATAGGCCTATATGATGCACATTCAGTGGGAACTTTATATTTTACAAAATAAGGAAATAGAGGCACCGTAAAAAGATTGTAGTAATTTACCTATAAATAATGCATCCTTAAAGGCTCTACATAACCAGGAAGAAAGTATAGTAGAGAAGGATTTTAAAAATTCTACTGTGTAGTCATCTGGGCCAGGTGCTTTACCTGAATTAATCGAAGAAATAGAAATTTCTTGTTCCGTAATAGGAGCATCTAATACTAAATGTTCATTAGGTGATCATTTCAGAACATTCAATTTCCTTAAGACTTCATGCATTATAGTGGGGTCATTAGGAAATACTGATTGATATAAGGAGGTGTAAAATTCTTGAAAAGATTTGTTTATCTCATCATGCTCAACCGTCATAATTCCATCTCATTTACGAATTTTGATAATATGATGTTTAAGCGAAGCAGATTTCAATTGACTAGCCAATAGTTTACCAGATTTACTCACCATGTTAATAAAATTGACTCCTAGATTTAATTAATTGATTTTCAATCAAGGATGGTAAAAGTAAACTGTGCTCCATTTGAAGTTCGACCCTCTTTTTATAAAGCTCCGGACTCTGAGCAATAGAATATTTCCTGTCGATTGCTTTAATCTTATCAACCAACATACAAGTCCCTTTATTAGTTCGTTTTTTCAGTTCAGCAGAATATGAGATAATCTGTCCACAGTATCACGCAGGTGAGAAACTGCTAGAAAATTCAGCAGTCTAATGAACAAGGAGGCAATTAAAAGAGAGAGAGGACTCTGACTTGGTTTTGATAACACTTTTAATTGTGACCTTGAGAGAGAGAGAGAGAGAGAGAGTACGGCACCAGCTGAGACACGAGCTGCGAAGTCACCATGGTAACAGCTCAGAGCAGTTGAACTAACGGACGGCTGGAATTTTGAATGGGTTATAAAAAGTTGAGGCTTTTGGTCTGATAACGGCAGAGGAGACACCACATGGGAGAATTGTGGTAGCTACCCGAGAAACCACTGGTGGAGTTTAAGACCACCACAAGGGTGGAGGCCACGGACTGATTCATTTTGAACCGTGATTACCAGTGCAGGTAGGAGCTTGCCTGTAGGGGTCTGCTGGTGGTGAACCCGTGCCGTGGGTTAGCAGACCGTTCCCTAGAAGGGGCTCTGTCCATCTGTGTCTGTGTGGGGTTCACACGAAGTGACTCTAAAGACTTCAGAAGCAAGAATAACTAAAGCTGCCAACTGTGGTATACATGGGAAAAAAATGAAAAGTTCTTTTGATGTAAAACCTCCAAATGTCTGAAATTCCAAAATCAAGCATAAAGGAATTAATAATTGTAGCCAATGTATTCAGAAGTGCCTGATTAGAGTTAGATCTATCCATTGAAGGATTTAAACAACAATTAAAATCTACACCCATTATCAACATATTGTCATTTAAATTGGGAAGGGATGTAAATAAGTGTTTAAAATTTCAGGATAGCCAACATTTAGAGCATAAAAATTAACCATAACCACTTTTATGTTACAGACTAGGCCAGTATTTAACAAAAATCTACCATTCAGATCCGAAATTGTTTCGTAGTGAACAAATGAAATCGAAGAATCTATAAAAATAGAAACTCATTTCACTTTAGCCTGAGAATTCGAATGGCATTGTTATTCTTTCCAAAACTTAAAAAAAATGCTGATTATCCTCCTTCCTCACATGAGTTTTCTTGTGCAAATATAATATGGGCATTCATTCTATGGAATACTTTGAATTTTTTTCCATTTAGTCGGATGGTTTAAACAAAACAAAATTAATAATCTTATCCATCATAGTAAAACCTGTAATATGGTACATAAAGTGTTAACCAGAATACAAATTCATGA
The DNA here is from genome assembly GCF_030144855.1 of Hypanus sabinus. Classification (NCBI taxonomy): domain Eukaryota; kingdom Metazoa; phylum Chordata; class Chondrichthyes; order Myliobatiformes; family Dasyatidae; genus Hypanus; species Hypanus sabinus. The sequence goes on along the minus strand of NC_082712.1, from coordinate 89,962,476 downwards.
ATCTGGAAGAGGAAGAAAGGTTCAAGGAGGACCCAGAAGTTACAACATATCGGACATTTTAGTAGTTTTGAATTAGCCCAGGTGAATTAATCTGATCTAAAAGAAGAATTACCACTTCCCCACACCCACAGAAACTCAGAAATAGGCCAGAGATTGGCCAAGAGATAAGCTAAAGCTACATCTATCCCCATATCTCCTGATACCAGCCCAAAAGATAAAAGTTTTTAAAGAAAAGCCACCCATAATCCAAAAAATTTACAAAAAATTATCAAAAAAGAGAACAAGGAAAATAAACTTACTGTGATTTAAAAAAAGGTTTAACACATAAAACAGAGTACTAAAACATTAGTATTACAAAAAAAAGAGAAAACTAATGCCAATTCATGTTGATAGTTATTTTCACGCATAAACAATTGAAAATGATGCAGCACGGTAAGGTCTAATGGGAAGAAGAAAGCAGGACGACATCTTAAAATGTAAAAAAGAGAGAGTGAGTCCATCTTCGTTCAAAAAAAAAAGAAATCAAACACCAAAACATCTACTAAATAGTTTCAGAAAATAAAAAAAAAAACAATCCGAAAAGGGAACAGAAAAGTTAATCTAGAAATACTAAAAATACCTACAGTACAAACCAAAAAAGAGAACCCTCACATTCTAACTCACCAGATCAGTAAGCCGGTAAATAGCTTAAAAAATTAAGTTAAAACCAATAAAAAAGCGGAACCTTATTTAGGTTGTAACAGAGGAAGTTTGTTAGTCGAGAAATTTTTGAGCTTCATTTAATGACTTAAAGAGACAACGGGAATTATCAAAGTGGAGGATTCTTAGTCGGGCAGGGAACATCAGGAATGGTCTGAGACCCATTCGAAAAAATTCCGACATCAGTGGTTTAAATGCCATCCCTTCCTTTAGAACCTTGGGGCTGAAATCTTCAATGAAGCAGAATTTGAAACCTTTAAATTTGAACATGCCTTTCCCCCGAGCAAAATGTATCAAATGCTCCTTGATATGAACATAATGGAGATGAACAATAACTGCTCATGGTTTAGAAGATATTGGACATGGCATATGATGGACCCTGTCGATTAATGGAGGATCATTCAAAACTTCTGTGCCAAACACATTGAATAAAAATTGAGAAAAGAACTTGATAGGGTCATCCTCCTCAACATCTTCAGGGAGACCGATTATCCATAGATTCTGTCCAAGATCGATTTTCAAGGTCACTAACTTTAAATTTATAACAATCCAGCTGTTGAGACATCAAAGCTAAATTTTGTTCCAGAGTTGTAATCTTTCTGTCTCTTTGCCGAGCACCTTCATCAAGTTCTGAAATTGTTGCTTGCTGTAGTTCAAATTCACGTGTAAGCAATCTAAAATTATCCTCAACCACCTTGAAAACTCCCTCGAACATGGCAAATTTTTGAGTAAGTTTATCATCTGGAAGGTTCCATATCGCTTCAAAAGTTAAAGGAGATTTAGCTTCGCATCACCATCTGTTTTTCCATTAGGATCTGAACCTTTCCCGTTTTTCATGTCCTTTGCTTCACGCAGTCTGGTATTGATTTCCAACTACTTAAAATCACAATACAAAAATATATCTACAACATAAGCCTTTTAGTGTAGGTATAAAACAAACTAAATAAGGGTGACTAGGTAATAGGAGTAAAGGGAATGGAGTGAAACCAAATTGATAATGATCTGGGACACTATCTCATCCTAGGAATCTGTTCTGGGCTAACCTGAAATCCTTTCTCAAATGGGCCTCAGTTGTAGCGTGGACTAGGCCTCAAGACGCATGCTTGCAGTTTGCTGCAGTCCAGGAATGGACACGCAGGAGGTGGTGTAGCGTGGTGACTGTGCTCTGTTGGAGCGGGCCTCTCCTATAGGTACTGCCCTCCAGTGTTCATTGGTGGAACAACAGGCTGGATGGCCAGCAACTCTGCCATGAATTTGCAGGACATGTCGCTCAGGCTCTTGGACTATAGATGTGTGTTTTTTAATGTGTGAACAAATATTTTTTTCTTTCTATTTTGAATTTGCTCTGTATGTTTTGAAACAAACAGTGCAATATAAAGCAACACACAAAATACTGGGGAAACTCAGATCAGGCAGCATCTGTGAAAATGAATAAACAGTCAGCGTTTCAGGTTAAGACCCTTCGTCAGGACTGAGAAGGAAGGGGGAAGGTGCCAGAATAAAAAGGTGGGGGGGAGGGAACACCCAGTTAGGAGAGGACAGAAGGCCACAGGGGCAAAAAAATTGGGGAGAAGATCCAGAGGGAGGTGATGGGCAGGTAAGGACATAAGTTGAGGGAGGGAAATGGGAATGGGGAATGTTGATAGTGGTGGTCTGGTTGGGGGTAAGCACATTACTGGAAGTTCAAGAAATTGATGATCATGCCATCAGGTTGGAGGCTACCCAGACGGAATATAAGCTGTTGCTCCTCCAACCTGAGTGTGGGAATTAAACTGAGAGACCACTGGGAGATCCTGCTTTTCCTGGTGAGCAGAGCATAGGTACTCAGCGAAGTGGTCTCCCACACTGCATCGGGTTTCCACATCGGTCGATGACTTCAGCAGACTCACAGATGAAGTGTCAGCTCACCTGGAAGGACAGTTTGAGGCCCTGAATGGTAGTGAGGGAGGAGGTGCAGGGGCAGGGGTAGCACTTGTTCTGCTGGCAAGGATAAGTGCCAGGAGGGAGATCAGTGGGGAGGGATGAATGGACAAGCAAGTTGAGAAAGGGAAGGTGGGGGTGGAGGGAAAGATGTACTTGGTGGTGGGATCCCACTGTAGATGCCAGAAGTTATAGAGAATTCTGTGCTGGATGCGGAGGCTGGTGGGGTGGTAGGTGAGTCTGAGGAACCCTATCCCTTCTGGGGTGGTGAGAGGATGGGGTAAGAGCAGATGGAATGGAAGTAAAATGGAAGAGATGCAGTTCAGGGCAGCATTGATGGTGGAGGAAGGGAAGTCCCTTTCTTTGAGGGAAGACATCTCCTTCATTCTAGAATGAAGAGCCTCATCCCGACCCCAGATACGGTGGAGATGAAGGAATTGATAGAAAGGGATGGCGTTTTTACAAATAACAGTGTGGGACGAGGTATAGTCCCAGGTAAGAATCAGTGGGTTTATAATAGATATCGATCGATATGCTGTCTCCGGAGATAGAGATAGTGAGATCGAGAAAGGAGAGGGAGGTGTCAGAAATGGACCAGGTAAATTAGAAGGCAGGGTGGAGGTTGGAGGCAAAGTGGATGAAATCGATGATCTCCACACGAGTGCAGGAAGCAGCACCAATGCAGTCGTCGATGTTGCATAGGAAATGTTGGGGAGTGATACCAGTGTAGGCTTGGAATATAGACTGTTCCACATGGCCCACAAACAGGCAGGCTTAGCTGGGACCCATGCAAGTTCCCATGGTTACATCTCTGAAGGCCGTGGGGGGAGCTGATTAAGAGTGAGAACAAGTTCTGCTAGACTAGACGGAGGAGAGTGGTGGTGGAGAGGAACTGGTTGGGTCTGGTGTGCAGAAAGAAACAGAGAACTTTGAGGCCTTCTTGGTGGGGGATGGAGGTGTACAGGGACTGGACATCCATAGTGATGATAAGATGATCAGGGTCCCAGAACTTGCAATCTTTGAAAAGATCAAGAACATGTGAAGTGTCACGGATGTAAGTGGGAACAGTCTGACCCAGGAGGGATAAAACTGAGTCCAGATATGCAGATATAGTTTGTGGATCTTGGGTAGGAAGTAGATGGCAGTGGATAGGAGATCCCCAGAGCTAATAAGGTTGGTGATGGTGTGGGAGACTATGGCCTGGTGCTCCTTATTGAGATCCTGTTCGAATAGTAAGTAAGAGGAGGTGTCTGACAGTTGTTGCCAGCCTCAGCAACATAGAGGTCTTTCTGCCAGACTACTTCAGCATTACCCCCACCTGCTTTATATGCAGTGTGAGGTTAGGATTAGTGCGCAGAGAGTGGAGAGCAGTTCGTTCGGAAGGAGCGAGGTTGTAATTGGAGAGAAGAGTGCTGAAGTAGAGACGGCAATGAAAAGGTCCAGAGCAGGCAGAAGACCAGAGTGGAGTCTTCAGGAAGAGGAGGAGGGTTAAACACGGGAGGAGCGGTCATTGGTGTGAATAAAGATTCCTTGTCAAATAAATTGGCATGGAGACAAAGGCGTGGAACAGGAAATCAGTGCCATAGCGGGCGTGGAACTCACTGAGGTGTGAGCGTAGGGGGACAAAGATGAGGCCCGGCACAGATGAGGGTTGGGGTCAGAACGGGGAAGGGAATTGGTTGTGTCAGTGGAGAGGGCAGGGTTGGGCTGTTCAGGGAATGTGGGATAGAGGAAGATGGAGTCTCTGAAGACCCAAGAACTGGTGGTGAGACCTGAGAGATAGAGGACTGTGGAGTGGTGGTAGGGGAAGGGGAGACGGGGATCCAGTGGCAGCGGGTGCTGTTGGTCAAGGCTGGAGTCCGAGTTGGAGGTTGGGCAGGCAGCACTTTGAAGGTGTCCGGGGTCGTTGGAAGCCGCATTGATGGTGATGGAGCCTGGATTGGAAATCTACTCCGGATCATTGAAGTAGGCAGCAGGGACCACGGTCTTCCGGCATTGGAGACAGCAGGTTCTGTAGTCCGTAGATGGACCATCTTCCGATCATGCCAGGACATGAGAAAGCCAAAGAAGCTGCGATTGAAAGCTGAATCTGGCGGAAGATAAAGTAGCATTGGAGGCGGCAGAGAGACGGTTCCACCGTGGGTGGCGGAGAGACGGGTACACTGAAGGTGGCGGAGAGACGGTTCCACCATGGGCGGCGGAGAGACGGGTGCAGTGTAGGTGGCGGAGAGACGGGTGCACTGTAGGTGGCGGAGAGATGGGTGCAGTGTAGGTGGCGGAGAGAAGGTTCCACCGTGGGTGGCGGAGAGACGGGTGCACTGTAGGTGGCAGAGAGACGGTTCCACCATGGACGGCGGAGAGACGGGTGCACTGTAGGTGGCGGAGAGAAGGTTCCACCGTGGGTGGTGGAGAGACGGGTCCACCATGGACGGCGGAGAGACGGTTCCACCATGGACGGCGGAGAGACGGGTGCAGTGTAGGTGGCGGAGAGACGGGTGCAGTGTAGGTGGCGGAGAGACGGGAGAACTATAGGCAGTGGTGAGACAGTTCAACCGTAGGCGGCGGATGGGGAAGCCCAGAGTTGTGGAAGTTACGGAGATAGGGACCCCAGGTACCTCCTCATGGCGGAAAGCGTGGCGCGGAGAACGCGTTGCGAGAAGCAGCGGGAGAAGTAGTCAATTGAACGCGAGTACCCAGGTTACTGTGTGCATATATACACAGCATCTACAGATTTTCTCTTGCTTGTTTCTGTATATATCTAGGGTGCCTAACACTTCTGCACAGGACTGTGGCCATTTTGTTTATTGCACAGTACTGCTGCTGCCAAAAAAACCCCGAAATTCTGTGAAATATGTGAATGATAAACTTAATTCTGATCTGCGTCTCTATTGCGGACTGAAAGTGGGAAGGGGGCAGGGAGAGGGGATTCCTGGTTGGAAAAAGGGGAAGGGAGAGGAGCGGGAGCAGAAAGCACCAGAGAGACAGTCTATAATGATCAATAAACCAATTGTTTGGGATCAAATGATCTTGCCTGGTGTCCCAGGGCTGGGCGTATCTGCAACTGTGCTACCCCTCACCCAGCACTCCTTCTCTGCCACCTGTCCCACACCCCTCCCATGGTGCTCCACCATCACATTCCCAACATCCATTGCTTCCGCCAGATTTACAAACTCACTCCCTGCTCCACGATGACAAATACAGTACCGTGCAGAAGTCTTAGACACCCTAGATACAGAACTGTGCCTGAGACCTTCACACAGCACTGCATATGTCACCATATACTACCCTGAGATTCATTTTCTTGCGGGCATTCACCAAAGAACGAAGAAGTTCAATAGTATCAATGAAAAACTACACACAAAACAGACAAAAGCTAACATGGAAAAGCGGACGAGCTGTGTAAATACAAACAATAGTAGTAGTGATAATAAATAGACGGGTAGATACATAAATGAATAACACTGATACATGAGCTGCAGAGTCATTGAAAGTGAGTGCGCAGGTTGTGGAATCAGTTCAGAGTTGAGCTGAGAGAAGTTATCCAGTCTGGTTCAGGAGCCGGATGGTTGTAGAGTCGTAACTGTCCCTGATCCTGGTGTTGTGGCACCCAAGGCTGATGACAGCAGAAGAGAACGCGGCCATATTGATGACTATATGCATTAAATAGTAAGAAACACAAAACGAGTAAGAAACAACAGACGCTGGTGAGATTTATCAAGGATCTGCATGACGGCAGTTTGGGACTTGGACTTTTCTGCTAACGTTTCAGCTTTCAAACCGAATAATCCCATCTGAGTTGTTCTTGTCTGCACACACACAGGTACAATGGGGATTGTCGTGGTCCAGCAGACCCCAGCGACCCTCTCTGTGATTGAAGGGAAACCATTCCGTCTCTGCTGCCAGTTCGATACGACGGAGGTCACGCCACTGGAAACGGTGGTCTTCAAATGGACCGTAGGGAACACCCAGCTCCAATTCACAAAGACCCTGACAAACAAAACTTACTCGAACAACAGCACAGATCGGAGCAGGGGAATGCACGTCAAGGGAGAGGAACAGGGCTGGGTAACCAGCCTGGTGGTGATGAGCGCAAAGAGAGGAGACAGTGGAGAATACCAATGCGACATCGGTGTCGTCAGGCCGCTGTCAATGCACAATGTCTACCATGGCAATGGCACCAGGGTGGAAGTACTCGGTAAGGTCACCAGGACACAGGACAAGCAGGGCACAGGGGAGAATGAGAGTGAGCTGGGACACACACACACACACACACACACACACACACTCACACACACAAACACACACACTCACACACACACACACACACACACACACACACACACACACAAACACACAAACACACACACTCACACACACACACACACACACACACACACACTGGGGGAACGGTTCCCACACGCACATTGTCTCCCACAAGTTGTTTAGTTTATTCCCTCTGATTTACTCTGACACATCTCGCTGTGCTTAAGGTGATTTGAATGTTTTGGTTTGTTTCAGTTGCAGGGGTTCTGTCTTTCTCTTTGTGGTACCTCTTTCCAATTGGGCTGGTGCCGCTCCTGTTGTTTGCTACCTGGATGCTAATGAGGAAAGACTGCCAAGGTGAGATGGCCTCCCTAGTCCCTCCGTAACCTACCACCATCCCTCACTGGATTCATTTTCTGTCAACGGAACAGAAACACTGCAGATTCAGCAGCAGCCGCGGGCGGCGGGTCCCGAGCTCCCCTGGGTTCTAAAGTCCACCTGACCTTAGACAGGTTCAATGGGACAAGTGGGGGTGGTGCTGACTGGAAACGGGGGGGGGGGGGGGTCAGGGTGAACCTTACTAAGAAAAATTTAAGCCAAATACAAAATTACACACTCAACACAGTGTTAACGGCAACGTGATCCCATCTAAAATGGCGGACGGCATTCTCCTTCCTCAAGCCGACGAATTTTTAATATAATAGGCTTTATGGCAGGCTGTTTGTACGTATGAGTTGTTTGTAAGTCGGACGTTCGTAACTTGGAGATACCTTGTAATGGAACATTCGAAAGGCCCTGCCCCGATGAAAGCTACAATTATTACTAAGCAACACAATGGTTTAATTATTGAAATACATACGAGTTACGAACGTCTGACTTAATTAAAGCACTGCATTGCTTAGTAATAATTGTAACTTTCATCGGGGCAGGGCCATTTGCATGCGTCATTGTGTGCAGTTCTCGTCTCCATACTTGACGAAGCATATGCTGGCTTTGGAGGCGGTGCAGAGGAGGTTCACCAGGTTGATTCCAGGGATGAAGGGGTTAACCTATGAGGAAACATTGAGTCGCCTGGGACTATACGCTCTGAATTTCAGAAGAGTGAGAGGGGATCTTATTGAAACATATAAAATATTGAAAAGGATAGATAAGATAGAAGTAGGAAAGTTGTTTCCATTGGTAGGTGAGGCTAGAACTACAGGATATTGCCTTAAGATTCAGGGGAGAAGCTTTAGGACAGAGATGAGGTGATACTGTTTATCCCAGAGAGTGGTGAATCTGTGGAATTCTCTGCCCAGGGAAGCAGTTGAGGCTTCTTCACTAAATATACATAAGATACAGTTAGATAGATATTTACATAGTAGGGGAATTAAGGGTTATGGAGAAAAGGCAGGTAGACAGAGCTGAGTCAGCCATGTTCTTATTGAATAGTGGGACAGGCTTGAGGTGCCGGATGGCCTACTCCTGCTCCTATGTTCTCATGTTCCTTATGTTCCTACGTTGCTCATGTTGTTCTTATGCTGCAGAGTCACAGACACCTCAGGATTATTCAGATCCCCCCTCCAGTGCCCCTGACTCTCCCCTCTCCTGTAGCATTGGGTCATAATCTCCAACCTAGACCCTATGTTTTACCCCAGTCCTTCACATCCAGTTGCTCTCTCTGCCTTCTCCTCCTGTGTCAGTCACTGCTCTGGATCACAACTCATAGGAGATTCATTAACTCCCACAGTAACTCAGGAGATGCGGAACCTGAGCCACGGCTCCATCCTGATGATCCGGACAGCGCTGGTTCTGGGACTGCTGGCAGTGATGTGGACCGTGGGCATTTACCTGATCAAGAGGAACTCAGTTACAGGTAACCTGCATTCTCTGTTCTTGCAGATCCCTGTCCGACTAAATGAATCGTGTCTGCCTCCCATTAGACTTGGTGTACTGTTAGGTACCGATCACAGTCGAACAGAATCTGGGGCTCTGAATGATGGTCTCAGATCTTGTAACACCCCATCCTCCTTCACTGAAAACTCTATCATGGTGATTCTCAGCATGCTGAGCCCGTCTATTCCCCTCACGTTCCCTTTGAAAAATAGGAGCAGATATTAGGCTACTTGGCCCCTCAAATATGCCCCAGCTTTTAATAAAACTTTGGTAGATGTACCCCATGCCTTATCTCACTTTCCCTACCACTTGCAAGGAGTCTCAATGTCGAAGTGTTGGGAAGTCCATCCCCTTCCCATCTGAAATGCTCCAGATGATTTTGCCAAGAATTCCAGAGATGCACCAACTTTTGCAACACTTTTAAATGACCACCTCCTCCCATGGTCATGAAGAGAATGGAGAGATATCTTTGTGTAGCCAGTTTAGTTAACTGTGCCATTACTAGTATTATTAGATCAGTAAAAGATTCATTGGCTGGAGTGCCTTTTCCTGTGATAACCTGCTCTTTACTCAGTGGCCACTTTATTTGGTGCAGGAGTGGAACTGAGTATAGTCTGCAAGTTCAATTTAAACATTAATCATCCCACATATTTATGAAACAAAGCAGCATTTGAAGCAGCTTGTCCTGCCCATCCACTTCAAGGTTAGATGTGTTGTGCATTCAGCGGAGAACAATGCACTCCACTGTTAGAACGTGTCGACATTTGAGTCACTGTGACCTTGAACCAGACTGGTTATTCTCTCATCTCTCACATTAACCAGGTGCTTTCTCTTACAGAAAATCTGCTCTCTTTTTAGTGTTATTCACACCATTCTCTGTAAAGCCTAGAGATTGCTAGGAATGTAATTCACAGGAGATCTGCTGTTTTGGAGATACTCATTCTAATGTCCAAGTTAGTCCCATCACATTTCTTCCCCATTCAGAGATTGGTTTGCACAACATCTAAACCTAGACCTTATTTGCATGTTTTTTTTACATTGAGTTCATGCCACATAACTGGCTGATTAAATATTTGCGTTCACCAGCAGGTGTACATCTACACTTAATATATTAGCTGCTAAGTGTCCATAAGACCACAAAACACAGCAGCAGAATGAGACCATTCAGCCCATAGATTCTGCTCTGCTGTTTCATCATGGCTGATCCCAGATCTCACCAACACACCCGCCTTCTTGCCTGAACCTTTGACACTCTGACTGATTAGGAAATGATCAACTTCTGCCTGAAATATGCCCACAGACGTGACCTCCCCTTCAGTCCACATTCCACAGATTTACAACTCACTGGCTAAAACCTTCCTCCTTACCTTTTTTTCTAAAGGGCCGCCCCTCAATTCTGAGGTTGTGCCCTCTAGCTCCGGATACACACACCATAGGAAACACCTTCTCCACATGCACCCTATCTAGTCCTTTCACCATTCTGTAGGTTTTAATGAGATCCCCAGGAATTCTTCTAAATCTCGGTGAATATAGGCCCAAAGCTGCGAAATGCTGCTCATGTGTTAACCCCTTCATTACCAGAATTATTCCCATGGACCTCCTATGAATTCTTTCCATTGACAACACATCCTTTCTGTGATACGGGGCCCAAATTGTTAGTAGTCCAAGTGTGGCCTGACTAGTTAATGTCTTATTAAGCCTCACCATTATCTCTTTGAAATAAATGCCAATATTGCACTTGCCTTCTTTACCTCAAAATTAACCTTCTGGGTGTCTTGCATGAGGACCCTATGTCCATTTGCACCTCATTTGTTTGAAATTTTCTGCTAATTTAGATAATAGTCCACACTATTGTTCCTTTCAGCAAAATGCATTAGCATAGTTTCCCAACATTGTATTTTATCCACTTTTTTGCTCATTGTTCCAATTTGTCTCTGTCCTGTTGTAATTACATTGCTTCCTCAGCAGTACCCATCTCTCCACCCATCTTTGTATCATCCACAAATTGCGCCACAAAGACATCAGTTCCATTATCTAAATCATTCACAAACAATTTGAAAAGTAGAGGTCTCAAAACTGACCCCTGAGGAACTATGAATCACTGGCAGCCAACCAGAAAAGGCCTCTTTTATTCCCAGCTGCTGCATCCTGCCTGTCAGCGCTGGTTCTAGGACTGCTGGTAGTGGTGTGGATGGTCGGCCTGATCAAGGGGAACCCAGTTACAGGTAACCTGTACTCTCTGTCCTTGCAGATCTCTGTCCGACTAAATGAATCATGTCAGCCTCCGCTTAGACTTGGTGGATCGTTTATGTACTGTCCACAGTCGAGCACCATCCGGGCTCTGAATGATGGTTCCAGACTTTGTAACACCCCATCCTCCACCATGGTGATTCTCAGCATTCCAAACCGATTCTTCCACCTCACGTTCCATTCGGAAAATAGGAGCAGGATTAGGCTAGTTGGCCACTCAAATATGCCCCAGCTTTTAGTTAAACTTCAGCAGATGTACCCCAGGCATCATTTCACTTTCTCTGACTTTTGCGAGGAACCTCAATATCAAAGTGTTTGAAAGTCCATCCTCTTTTGGTTTAGTTATTGAAATACATACGAGTTACGAATGTCTGACTTAATAAAGCACTGTGTTGCTTAGTAATATTTGCAGCTTTCATCAAGGCAGTGCCCTTCATACGCTCCATTGTGTGCAGCTCTGGTCTCCATACTTGATGAAGGGTATACTGGATTTGGAAGCAGTGCAGAAGAGGCTCACCAGGTTGATTCCAGGGCTGAAGGGATTAACCTATGAGGAGAGATTGAGTTGCTTGGGACTATACTCTTTGGAATTCAGAAGATTGAGAGGGGATCTTATAGAAACATATAAAATATTGAAAGGGATAGATAAGATAGAAGTAGGAAAGCTGTTTCCATTGGTAGGTGAGACTAGAACTCAAGATATTGCCTTAAGATTCAGGGGAGAAGCTTTAGGACAGAGATGAGGTGATACTGTTTATCCCAGAGAGTGGTGAATCTGTGGAATTCTCTGCCCAGGGAAGCAGTTGAGGCTTCTTCACTAAATATACATAAGATACAGTTAGATAGATATTTACATAGTAGGGGAATTAAGGGTTACGGGGAAAGGGAAGGTGGATGGAGCTCAGTCTATGGACAGATCAGCCATGTTCTTATTGAATAGTGGGACAGGCTTGAGGTGCCGGATGGCCTACTCCTGCTCCTATGTTCTCATGTTCCTTATGTTCCTACGTTGCTCATGTTGTTCTTATGCTGCAGAGTCAGAGACACCTCAGGATTATTCAGATCCCCCCTCCAGTGCCCCTGACTCTCCCCTCTCCTGTAGCATTGGGTCACAATCTCCAAACTTGACCCCATGTGTTACCCCAGTCCTTCACAACCGGTTGTTCCCTCCACCCTCTCCTCCTATGTCTCAGTCACTGATCTGGATCACAACTCACAGGATGTTCATTGATCCCAACAGTGACCACAGTAACTCACGAGATGTGGAACCTGAGCCACAGCTCCATCCTGATGATCCGGACAGCGCTGGTTCTGGGACTGCTGGCAGTGGTGTGGACCGTGGGCATTTACCTGATCAAGAGGAACTCAGTTACAGGTAACCTGCATTCTCTGTTCTTGCAGATCCCTGTCCGACTACATGCATCGTGTCAGCCTCCCATTAGACTTGGTGGATCGTTTATGTACCATCCACAGTCAAGCCAAACTGGGGCTCTGAATGATGGTTCCAGATTTTGTAATACCCCATCCTCCTTCACTGAAAACTCCGTCATAGTGATTATCAGCATGGCAAGCCCATCCATCCCCCTCATGTCCCCTTCTGAAAATAGGAACAGAATTAGGCTACTCGACCCCTCAAATACGCCCCAGTTTTTAATTAAACTTTGGCAGATGTACCCCAGGCATCATCTCACTTTCCCTGACTTTTGCGAGAAGCCTCAATATCAAAATGTTAGAAAGTCCATCCCCTTCCAATCTGAAATGCTCCAGATGATTTTGCCAAGAATTCCAGAGATGCACCAACTTTTGCAACAGTTTTAAATGACCACCTCCTCCCATGGACATGAAGAGAATGGAGAGACTTGTTTGTGTAGCCAGGTTAGTTAACAATGCCATTGCTAGTTTTATTAGATCAGTTCAACATCGTGGGTCAAAAGGCCTTTTCCTGTGATGTCCTGCTCTTTACTCAGTAGCCATTCTATTTGGTGCAAGAGTGGAACTCAGTGTTGGCTTCAAGATCAGTTTCAACATTAATCTTCACACATCCATACAGGTGTATACAGTTAAACAAATTAGCATTTGAAACAGCTCGTCCTGCCCATCCATGTCAAGGTTAGATGTTTGTGCATTCAGAGATGCTCTTCTGCACTCCACTGTTGGAACCAGGCCCGGACTTTAGGCAGGGCTAGGCTGGGCTGCAGCCCAGTGCCCAGAGCTGCAGAGGGGCCCAGAATAGGTAGCTATCATCATGGTGGACAAAAAAAAAATGAAAGTGGCACACAGAAAAGAAAAAAGGGAACAAGAAAAAGAGGACCATGAGAAAGAAGCATTAAAAAGGGCATTGAAATAGCCAGAATTGTTTTAACCTGTTCTCGATGATGCAGCAGTACCATTGCTCTTGTCACAGTCTGAGACCGCCGGACAAATGGAGACTTATTCAACAGCTAGTGCTAGCACCAGCATTAGCACAGGACCACCATCCTTGCCACAGTCAGCAGATAACGCTGAAGAGGCAGAGAGCATGACTTTGGGATTCCCGACCACAGAGGCCTCCAAACAACCAAGCTGGATGCCATTAATGTTACCGTAACCGCTACTGAGGATCTTTACAGCACAGATCCTGCTCGCTGGGAAAGGAAATGTTAGATGATTCTGTCTGAGCATACTGGGCTGAGAAAGGGCCTGAGTCCTGCCAGAATAAGGATGTGGATATCAAAGCCTTGGAATGAATATACAAACAGCAGAGACGTTTTTTCTCCAAATTTCACTTCAAATGCAAGCTCGTAAATGGTGAGTACATATCAAGGCAATGGCTCTTGTATTCCCCTTCCACTGCCTGTGTGTTTTGTTTTGCATGCCACATCTTCAGCCCATCTTCCAAACTGGCTTTAGCAACTGGAAACATGCCGCTGAGCGTATAGGAGAGCGTGAAAATAGCGAAAACCACTATCCTTTCGCTCTCTGTACAAGATCTGCGCAAGAGAGCATCTAATCTCCAAAACAGATATTCCGCTGATCTGGAGTTAGACCTTGTGGAGAAGATTGTCCATTTCAGGAAACTTGTAAGTAGCAAACTTACTTCATCCGCAACAGATCTTCTATGCTTCATCAGAGAATAAAGCTTGAAGGTCATCTTCCCAAATGTAAGCATTGCTTTGAGACTTTTACCTGACTCTCCCTGTCAGAAATGCAAGTGGTGAGCGATGTTTCTCCAAGCTGAAGCTAGTGAAGAATAGGCTCAGATCCACAATAGGACAGGACAGGCTGACTCATCTTACTCTGATGTCATTTGAAAGCGATCTAGTTCAGAAACTGGATTTTAGTGATCTGATCAAGGATTTTGCTGCGAAGAAATCCAGAAGAACTAGGCTATAATTTTGAAAAACAAGCATCTGACTTTGTAAATATCAAGACTTGTGTGTTAGTGCTGTTCCTGTTTTTGTGGCAATAGGCTAATAGTTGACTGTTTACAAACCTAGAAAGTAATAAGTCATCTTTACTCTGGAAGCCACACAGCACAGCAGTATGTGCTAAATCTCATTTTTCAGACAGATTGTTGGAGTATTGTCAAGTTTCCTAGTTTGCCACAGTGCCATCTCTCTTGGCCTTTTTGTCTCTCATTTCCACTTTACTTTATCAGAAAACACGATTGAGAAAAATACCGGGATAAAAATGCTTTGGCATTGTTTGAGAAATAAAGTGCATGAGATGTGCAGCAATAGCTAAATAAAGATTTAAGATTGGGTACATCACACTTCGTCTCCCTCATAACTTTACTAAGCCTGGGTCAATTTTTGAGTGCTTTGGATGCTGTCCTTCAAATTAGGAATCTGCATTACTTTCTGTCCTCCCTCTTAAGGTCTGTAGGTTTACAGCCTACATATTGTACTAAACCGATGTCTTGGTCCACAGCTTTGATTCTTAGACCAGGACAACCTTTTCTCTTGTTCTTGCCTTTTTTGCTTGGTACAGCAGCATTTTACGGGGTTGGCAGGGGCCATTAGGGCCCCCAGCCCCACTAAAACCAGCCCTGGTTGGAACATATACGCATTTGAGTCACTGTCACCTTGAACCAGACTGGTCGTTCTCCTCTCATCTCTCACATTAACAAGGTGCTTTCGTCCACAGAACATCTGCTCACTGTTTTTTTTTGTGATATTCCCAGCATTATCTGTAAAGTCTAGAGACTGTTATGCATGTAATTCACAGGAGATCAACTATTTCGGAGATACTGAGTCCATGTCCATGTTGGTTTGAACAACATCTGAACCTCGACCATATTTACATGTGTTTTTTTTTTGCATTGAGTTTGTGCCACGTAACTGGCTGATTAAATATTTTCATTAACCAATAGGTGTACAGCTACACCTAATATGATAGCTGCTAAGTGTCCATAAGACCATAAAACACAGGAGCAGAATGTGGCCATTCAGCCCATAGATTCTGCTCTGCTATTCCATCATGGCTGATCCCAGATCCGACCAACCCACCTGCCTTCTTGCCTGAACCTTTGATGCTCTGACTGATCAGGAGATGATCAATTTCCGCCTGAAATACACCCAGATTTGTCCTCTCTCTAAGTCTGTGGTAGAGCATTCCACAGATTTACAACCCTCTGGCTAAAAAAAAAATCCCCCTTACCTGTTTTCTAAAGGGTCGCCCCTCAATTTTGAGGTTGTGCCCTCTAGTTCTGGATACACGGACCATAGGAAACATTCACTCCACGTGCACCATATCTAGTTCTTTCAACATCCTGTAGGTTTCAATGAGATCCCCATGACTTCTTCTAAATCTCAGTGAGTATAGGCCCAAAGCTGCCAAATTCCACTCATGTGTTAACTCCTTCATTACCAGAATTATACCCATGGACCTCCACTGAATTGACAATACATCCTTTCTGTGATACGGGGTCCAAAACTATTGACAGTAGTCCAAGTGCGGCTTGACTAATGTCTTATTAAGCCTCACCATTATCTCCTTGAAATAAATGCCAACATTGCACTTGCCTTCTCTACCACAGAATTAACCTTCTGGGTGTCCCTAGGTCTCCATGAGGACCCCTAGGTCTGCTTGCACATCTTTTGTTTGAATTGTCTCCCCATTTAGATAATAGTCCACACTATTGTTCCTTTTTCCAAAATGCATTAGCATATATTTCCCAATATTGTATTTCATCTGCCACTTCTTTTACTCATTGTTCCAATTTATCTCTGTCCTGTTGTATCTACATTGCTTCCTCAGCACTACCCATCTCTCCACCCATCTTCGTATCATCCGCGAAATGTGGCCAAAGCCATCATTTCCATCATCTAAATCATTCACAAACAATTTGAAAAGTAGCGGTCCCAAAACTGACCACTGAGGAACACCACGAGTCACTGGCAGCCAATCAGAAAAGACTGTTTTATTCTCAGTTGCTGCCTCCTGCCTGTCAGCCATTCCTCTATCCATGTCAGTACTTCCTCAAAGAACTCTAAGAGATTAGTAATGTACTCCAACACTTTCCCAAGCACTGAAGCTTGGCTAACTTCCTCTCTTTTGTCATCCTTCCTTAAAGAGTGGAGTGACATTTGCAATTTTCCAGTCTGCCAGAACCATGCCAGAATCAAGCGATTCTTGAAAGATGATGACCAATGAATCCGCGATCTCTCAGTACACTAGGATGTAGTCCATCTGGCCAAGGTGACTTATCCACCTTAAGACCTTTGAGTTTACCTAGCACATTTTCCTTTGTAATAGCAATGGCACTCACTCCTGCTGTCTGACACTCACGGACTTCTGTCACACTGCTAGTGTCTTCCACAGTGAAGATAGATGCAGAGTACCCATTTAGTTCATCTGCCATTTCTTTGTCGCCCGTTACTACCTCACCAGCGTCATTTTCTAGTGGTCCAATATCAACTCTAACCTCCGTTTCATTCTTTATATAACTGAAAAAAAACTTCTGGTATTCAGCTTTACATTACTGTGTCCACATATTTCAACTTTTCCCTTCTTATAGCTTTGACTTTTGTCAAAGATCTTTTAAAGGTTTCCAATCATCCAACTTTCCACTCAGTTTTGCTAGCTTATGTCATTTCCTTGGCTTTTATGCAGTCCTTAAGTCCACTTGTCAGCCAAGATTGCCTACTCCTGCCATGTGAGAATGTCTGTGGGACATACCTATCCTGTGCCTTCTGAAATACTCCCAGGAACTTCAGTCATCTACGCTCTGCTGATAGCCCTGCCAGTATCCTCCCCCAATCCAGCTGGGCAATGTAATTCACTTTATTCCATTGTGATACTGACCAGATGTGTTACGCTTCTCTGACTGAAATTGAATTCAATTATATTATGGTCACTGTCTCCTTAGGGTTCCTTTATGATAAGCGCTTAATAAGATCAGCGTTAATACATAGCCCCAATCGAAGATAGCCTTTCCCGAGTAAGCCTAAGCACAAGCTGCTCTAAAAAAGCCACCGTGTAGGCATTCAACACGTTCCCTGTCTTGTGATCTAAGCACCATTCTAATTTTCCCAGTCCACTTGCATATTGAAGTCCCCCATTACAATTGTATCATTACGCTCATTACATGCCTTTTCCCACCCCCTTTGCAATCTCAACCCCACATCCTGGCTTCTATTTGGAGGCCTATATATGATTGCCGGAATGGTTTTTATATCCTTGCAATTTCTTAACTCCACACACAAGGATTCACAGTTCTCTGACCCGATGGCATCTCTTTCTAAAGATGTAAATCCATCTCTTTCCAACAGATCCACACCACTGCTAATGCCTTCCTGCCTTTCTACGCCTTTTTGCTTTTCGATATAAAGCATATCCCTTGATGTTAAGCTCCCAACTATGGCCTTCTTTCAGCCACGACTTAGTTATGCCCACAATGTCATACTGTCCATTCTCTAATTGTGCCACGAGTTCCTGCACCTTATTCTGAATGCGATGGGCATTTAAATACAACAGCTTCAGTCCTGCATTCTTTGCCCTTTTGAACTTTGCCGCTGTGGTGCAAGTTAACTCCTTGCTCTGTCTGCACTTGTACTGAATCATTGGCTTGTCCGTCCTTACATTCAACTTCCACCTATTATCGACTTATAAACCTACTGGCTCAGTCTCAGCTCTATCATCCTGGTTGCCATCACCCCTGCCATATTAGTGTAAACCACTCTCAAAAGCTCTTGTAATCTGCCTGCAAGAATAAAGGTTCCCCTTTGATTCAAGTTCTACACGTCCCTTATGTACAGGTCCCACCTGCGCCAGAAGAGGTCCCCATTATCCAGAAATCTAATCCCCTGCTCCTTGCTTAAATTCTTCAGTCATGTATTTGTCTGCCAACTCATTGTATTCCTATCCTCACTGTGCTTGGCACAGGCAGCAGTCCAGAGATTTCTACCCTTGAGGTCCTGCTTCTCAGCTTCCTTCCTAACTCCGTATATTCTTTTTTTCAGGATCTCCTCCATTTTTTCTTCCCATGTTGTTTATACCAATATGTATCAGGATTTCTGGCTGCTCCCTTCGCAGCCTTCAAGTTATTGTGGGCACATCTAGAAACATCACAGATTCTGGCACCTGGGAGGCAAATTACTATCTGTGTTTCCTTTTTGCGTCCACAGAATGAACTATCTGTCCCCCTGACTATAGGGTCCATATTATTGCTGCCATTCTCTTTAGTTCCCTACTCTCCTGAGTCACAGGACCTGACTAAGTGCCAGAGACACGGCTGTAGTTGTTTCCCCCAGGTAGGTCATTCCCTCCCTCCCCCAACAGTATTCAAAATGGGGTACTCAAAATGGTGACTACATCCCTGTAGCTTCTGTCTATCATTGCTTCAGTTTCCTCAACAAGTTGAAGGTCATTGAGCTGTAACTCCAGTTCCCTAACACTGTCTCTAAGGAGCTGCATCTCAAAGTGGCAAACAAAGAGACAGAGAGTGCCCTGGAAATCCCACATCTGATGCTCAGAGCAGAACCCTGGCTCTGTAGATATAGACCCTCTCTAGAATTGAATAAGAAATAGGGAATGAACTTACCTAGATTCCACCTGTTCTTGCCAAAGTCTTGTTTGGGCCAAAGCAGTCAACTCTGACTCAGACTGCTCCCACGATGACTGCTTGGCTAAGTGATATCTCTCCTTTATAGAGACTGGGTTTCCCATCAAAAATTTTTGTCAGACCCATGCAGGAATGTCCTGTCACGTCTGTACAGTTTCCAATTAACGACTCCACTCCGTGTTCTCTGGAGTGCTGCTCAGCACCATATTCTCAGCGCCACAGTGATGGGTATAGATCATTGCTCCCCAAGTCTGTCTGTTCATCATCAGTCTGTGAACAGTATTGTGCCTGAGACCCTTGTAGTAGTTTTATGCATTATACCCTGCTTTGCTAAAAGAAAATCAAATTTCATGATGTAAGTGAATGATGATAAGCCTGATTCTACTATGGGTTTCTAACTTGGACCAAGAGTGAGAAGGGGGTAGGGAAAGGGGAATTATTGTTGGGAAAAGGGGAAGGTAGAGGGGAAAGAGCTGGGAGCAGCAGAGAGATTTTCCATAATGATCAATAAAGCAATTGTCTGGAATCAGACTGGACTTGTGTAGTGTCTCAGGGCTGGGTGTGTCTGCAACAGTGCATAAATCCTTTGCTGCCGGTAGATTTACAAACTCCCGCTCCGCTCCATGTTGACAAACACAGTACTATGCAAAACTCTTAGGCACCCTAGCTACAGTAAATGTACGAGCCTAAGTCTTTTGCACAGTACTGTTTGGCTGTCACCTGCTTGGATAAGCACATGTCCTGACGACCAGTCGCATCATCTCTGCCAGTTTAGTTCACAATTAAAATTCCATCTGCCTGTTTCCAGATGCCTACACTCAAAGAGTGAAGAAGGAGACAGTCCAGGAGACCCAGCTCTGAGAACGAATTCTCCCAGACAGTTTCGGGATAGACGGTGTAACCTTAGACCGGGCATTGGTTGAAACGGGAAATGAAACGGGAAACGACAAATGAGATCATGTCACAGTGACAGAGATGGAGGCAGCAGGGACAGAGGCCAACCTTAGCATCCTAGTGATCCGACATCTTCCAAGGATGTATGGTTTATGTGCAACGTCTGATTGTTATCTCTGTAATAAAAGACCCAGAACCAGTTTCCATATATGCGGGATATTTTCATTGCTTGGATGACTAATACTGTTTAATGATGTTGACATTTATTTTGAACTGTTTCCTCTTTAGTTTTTTTGAGGAATATATTCATAGTGCAATTCCAGAAACACAGGGCATTGAAACTTGCTGGAAATCCAGAGGAACACGCACAGAACACTGGCAGAGCTGTGCAGGTCAAGATGCATCAATCGAAATGAATACACAGTTGCAATTTCAGGCTGAAACCCTTCTTCTGCACTGGGGAGGAAGGATATAATGCCTGAATAAAAAGGTGGGGGCGGGGTCAGAAAGAGGACTAGTTAGAGTTGAGGCTAGAGGTTGGAGAAGAAGGAATCTGATATAGGAGAGGAGTGTGGACCATGAGGGATAGGGAAGAAAGGGTGCACCAGAGAGAGTTGATTGGACTAGTTAGAAGACAGTGTAAAAGGTCAGAGTGAGGAATAGATGGAAAATACTGAAAGGAGAAATCGATGTTCATGCCATTAGTTTGGAGTACAGCTCTCACCACCTGGTCTCATGTAAAAATGCAATTCCATTTCCTCCATTCCTTCGTCTATGCCATCTGCATTTCATCCAGCACACCTGTTCCCAGGATGAGGCTTTCCTTTCCAGGACATTAAAGATGTCTTCATTTTCAAACTGGGGTTGAGTTGATGTTGCCATCAACCACATCTTCTCAATTTCCCGTATCTCTGCACTTGCACCATCTTCCAGTAGTTTTAGCTGGAATAGAGTTCCACATGTCCTCACTTATCACCACATTCGCCTCCACATCCAATACAAAGTTCACCAGAGCTTCCACCATCTTCAACGGGATCCCGCCGCCATACACATCTTTATCTCCTCACCCTCACTCTGCATTCCACAGGGCTTGCTCCCTCCATAATTTCCTGTCTATTGCAAGCTCCTTATTAATCTCATTCCTGCCCTCCTGGCTCACACCCTGCAAGTGAAAGAAATGCTATATCTGCCTCTCTCAACTTCCTCTCTAACCTCGATCAGGGTCCCCAAGTAGTCCTCACAGTTGAGGCCACACTTCCCCTGCGAATCTGCTGGTTTCTTCTATTCGATGCAACTTCATCTACATCATGGAGAGACCGGGGGTAAATTTGCTGACCATTTTCACCAGCAACTCCACTCCATCCATGATTAACCATTTTAATTCCTATCCCCATTCCCCTTCCAATTGTCTCCATATTTGCTATGATTAAGCCACTCCGGATGGAGAAGCAATACATCATATTCCGTCTAAGTAGCATCTAACGTGAAGGAATGGAGAATGATTTCTCCATCTGTTAACGTTTTTCTCTCCTTTTTTTCCTCTCCTATTCCACATTGTGGCCTCCTACCCCTTCTACAAACCCATGCCTCTCCTTCTTCCGTTTCTCCCATGGTCCATTCTCATCTCCTATCAGGTTAGTACCTCTCCAGCCCTTTACCGTTCCCACCAACGTAGCTGCACCTTCCACCTTGCCCTCCTTCCCCTCCCCCCAACTGTCTATCGTGCAATGTCATACTGTACATCACAGTCACATCCCTCCGCACCATCGGTAAAGTAAACGGGGGGGGGGGGGGCGCTTCAAGAATGCAACATCCGTCATTGAATATCTGGAGCATCTAGGCCATTGCATCTGCTCACAGACAGGAGGTACAGAAGCCAAAGATCCCATATCACTGAGGTAAAGAAGACCTCCTTCCATTCAACCACTAGTTTCCTGAACCAACCGGCACAGCCGTCATAACTAGAGCTCAGTGACATTTTGGCAACTGTGACTTTGCACTGAAATAGACTTCAGTTTCTGATGAATTTGTAGCGGTGTGTTACAGGCAGCGCTGAAATAACGACAAACATTCGGTGAGCTGCAGTTGCAAAAGAGATTTATTCAAACTTCGCGGCCTCGCTTTAAGGCCTCCCGGGCGGGAATGCTGTAGGGGGCGCGTATTCACAGTCCCGTCCCGCACGCGGGCTTTTCCCCTCGCTGGTGAAGCAGGCTTGGCGCCCTCTTTGGGGCCGGCCTCAATGCCGGCGCACGCCGCTTTGAGAGTCGGTTCCATTGCGCTGGGAAGTGGGTCCCCCCAATGTCCAGCACGAATGTGGACCCGTTGTTTCTGATCACCGTAAACGGCCCCTCGTAGGGCCGCTGTAGCGGTGCCCGGTGTCCGCCCCGTCGTACAAAAACAAACTTACAGTTCTGCAGGTCTTTGGGTACGCAGGTCGGGTTCTGCCCATGCTGCGAAGTGGGTATGGGGGCCAGGTTACCGAACCTCTCGCGTAGCCTATCCAGGACTGCTGCGGGTTCTTCCTCTTGCCCCCTTGTGGCTGGTATGAACTCTCCTGGGACGACCAGGGGTGCGCCGTACACCAACTCGGCCGACGAGGTGTGCAGATTCTCTTTGGGCGCTGTACGAATTCTAAGCAGGACCCAGGGAAGCTCGTCCACCCAGTTAGGCCCTTTCAGGCGGGCCATGAGAGCCGACTTCCGGTGACGGTGGAAACGCTCCACTAGTCCGTTCGACTGTGGGTGGTAGGCAGTGGTGTGGTGCAGCTGTGTCTCCAAAAGGCTGGCCATAGCTGACCACAGGCTGGAGGTGAACTGGGCGCCTCTGTCGGAGGTAATGTGGGCCGGTACACCAAAGCGAGTTACCCAGGTTGCAATCAGTGCCCGGGGACAGGATTCAGAGGTGGTATCGGTGAACGGGACCGCTTCTGGCCATCTTGTTAACCGGTCTACGATAGTCAGGAGGTGCCGCGCTCCTCGCGACACTGGCAGGGGGCCCGATATCCACATGAATGTAGTCGAAACGCCGGCGGGTGGGGTGGTACTGCTGCGGCGGGGCTTTGGTGTGCCGCTGCACCTTGGTTGTTTGGCAGTGCATGCACGTTTTGGCCCATTCACTGACCTGCTTGCGGAGTCCGTGCCAAATGAACCTGTTGGAGACCATCTGGACAGTTGTCCTGATGGAGAGGTTCGCTGAATTGTGAATGGAGTTGAAAAAGCGCCGCCGCCAGGCTGCTGGGACAAAGGAGCGGGGTTGGCCGGTGGTGACGTCACAGAGTAGGGTCCTCTCACCTGGGTCTACAGGGAGGTCCTGGAGCTGCAAACCGGAGACTGCAGTTCTGTAACTAGGGATCTCCTCGTCTGCCTGCTGCGCCTCCGCCGGCGCTTCATAGTCTACCCCTGGGGCAGGGCTTGGATGTTAGGTCTGGAGGAAGCGTCCGCCCGTTGTCCTTCCCGAGACATGCCGGACATCCGTCGTGTATTCGGAGATGTAGGACAGATGTCGCTGCTGGCGGGACGACCAGGGGTCGGATGCTTTCGTGAACGCAAAGGTAAGAGGTTTGTGGTCCATGAACGCGGTGAAGGGCCTACCTTCCAAGAAGTACCTGAAATGCCGGTTTACCAGGTATAGCGCCAACAGTTCCCGGTCGAAAGCACTGTATTTGAGTTCGGGTGGTCGTAGGTGTTTGCTGAAGAACGCCAGGGGTTGCCAGCGACCCTCGATGAGTTGTTCCAGCACTCCACTGACTGCCGTGTTAGATGCGTCCACTGTGAGGGTGGTAGGGACGTCCGTTCTGGGGTGCCCTAGCATCGCTGCATTTGCCAGGCTTCTTTGGTTTTAACGAAAGCGGCGGCGGACTCTTCGTCCCAGGTAATGTCCTTCCCCTTACCCGACATTAGGGCGAACAGGGGGCTGAGGGGAGGAAGCGGTGGTGGAAATTCACCATACCCACGAATTCCTGAAGGTTGTTGGGTCGGGGGAAATGGCGGACTGCGTCTATCTTAGCGGGCAGAGGGGTTGCCCCGTCTTTAGAAATCCTGTGGCCCAGGAAATCGATGGTGTCGAGGCCGAACTGGCATTTTGCCGGGTTGATTGTTGGGCCGTATTCATTCAGTCGGGTGTAGAGTTGACGGAGGTGGGACAGTACTCCTGACGAGTACTGCTGGCTATGAGGATGTCGTCCAAATAGATGAAAGCGAAGTCCAGGTCACGTCCCACCGCGTCCATTAACCACTGGAACGTCTGTGCGGCATTCTTCAGGCCGAACGGCATGCGGAGGAACTCGAAAAGGCCGAATGGGGTGATGAGCACCGTTTTGGGGACGTCGTCAGGATGCATTGGGATTTGATGGTATCCCCGGACGAGGTCTACCTTGGAGAAGATCCGTGCGCCGTGCAGGTTTGCTGCAAAGTCCTGAATGTGCGGCACAGGGTAGCGGTCCGATGTTGTAGCCTCGTTCAGCCTGCGATAGTCGCCGCACGGTCTCCAGCCTCCCGTCGCTTTGGGCACCGTGTGCAGGGGGGAGGCCCATGGGCTGTCGGACCGCCGGATGATCCCCAATTCCTCCATTCTCTGGAACTCCTCCTTCGCCAGTCGGAGCTTGTCCGGGGGAAGCCTTCGAGCACGGGCGTGGAGGGGTGATCCTTGTGTCGAGATGTGGTGCTGTACGCCGTATCTGGGCATGGCTGCCGTGAACTGCGGTGCCAGAACCGATGGGAAATCCGCCAAGACTCTGGTGAAGTCGTTGTCAGACAGCGTGATGGAGCCGAGGTGAGGGGCTGGCAACTGGGCTGCACCCAGGGAGAACGTCTGAAAGGTCTCGGCGTGTACCAGTCTCTTCCTGGGCAGGTCGAGCAGTAGGCTGTGAGCTCGCAAAAAATCCGCACCCAGGAGCAGTTGGGCTACGGCGGCCAGTGTGAAGTCCCACGTGAACCGACTGGAGCCGAACAGTAGCCGCACCGTACGGGTGCCGTAGGTCCTTGCAGTGCTGCCGTTCGCGGCCCATAGGGCGGGACCCGGTTCTCTGTGGCGGGTGTCGTAACTCGTCGGAGGTAAGACACTGATCTCGGCTCTGGTGTCGACCAAGAAGCGGCGTCCCGACTGCTTGTCCCAGACATACAGGAGGCTATCCCGATGGCCAGGCGACGTAGCCATCAGCTGCTGCTGGCCCTGGCATTTCCCGGGAACTTGCAAGGCGGGCTGCAGCGGTGGGCTTCTGCGCCCCACCGCTGGTGGTAGAAGCACCATTGGTCGTTGGTCTCCTCACCCCTGCCTCTGGGGTTAGCGGGCTCTGCAGCCGGGCCTGGTCTGGTCTGCTGCCGGGAGCGTGGCCTGGTGATCTGTGCGACGGACGCCCCACTCTCTTTCTTGGCTTTCCACAGCACGTCTGCCCAGGCCGCTACCTTCTGGGGGTCGCTGAAATCCGCGTCGGACAGCAGCAGGTGTATGTCCTCGGGCAGCTGCTCCAGGAATGCCTGCTCAAACATAAGGCAGGGCTTGTGTCCTTCGGCCAAGGACAGCATCTCGTTCATTAAAGCCGACGGCGGCCTGTCTCCCAAACCATCCAGGTGCAGTAAGCGGGCAGCTCGCTCGCGCCGTGAGAGGCCGAAAGTCCTTATGAGCAGGGCTTTGAATTCCGTCTGCTGGGGGTGACCGTATGAACTCCTCAACCTGGGCAGCTGTCTCCTGGTCGAGGGAGCTCACCACATAATACTAACGTGTGGCATCCGAGGTTATCTGCTGAATGTGGAATTGGGCTTCTGCTTGCTGGAACCATAGGTGAGGTCGCAGCTTCCAGAAGCTTGGCAGTTTTAACGAAACCGCATGAACAGATGCGGCGTCGTTCATCTCCGGTCCAAAAATCGTTTGGGCTGTCGGGGTCACCAATTGTAGCGGTGTGCTATACGCAGCGCTGAAATAACGACACGTAGTCGGTGAGCTGCAGTTCCAAAAGAGATTTATTCAAACTTCGCGGCCTCGCTTTAAAGCCTTCCTGATCCCGCCCTCCCCGGGCGGGAATGCTGTAGGGGGCGCGTACTCACAGTCCCGACCCGCGCTCGGGCTTTTCCCCTCGCTGGTGAAGCAGGCTTGGCGTCCCCTTTGGGACCGGCCTCAATGCCGGCGCGAGCCGCTTTGTGAGCCGGTTCGAGTTCGCTGGGAAGTGGGTCGCCACAAATTGTATATAATTTGTGTATAATAAATATTTGGCTACTGCATGCTGCTTAACTGATGCTATGTGTGCGATGCTGCTGTGAGTCAGTTTTTTATTGTGTCTATGCACGCATGAAGTTCTTCAACATTAACCCTCTACATTACATCCTTCCTTTTCTATTCTCAAAAGAATGCTAGCATCGCATTTGCCTTTCTCACCACAGATTAACGTGCAAATCAGCCTTTAGGGAACCCTGCACCAGGATTCCCATTCTCTTTGCTGCTGAGATCTTTCAATTTTCGCATCAGTTAAAAACAGTATCTGCTTTTATTTCATCTACCAAAGTGCAAGACCGTACACTTCCGGACACCATATTCTGTCCGCCACTATTTCGCTCATTCTCTTTGTTTGTCTAAAATGAGTTAGCAACTCTGCTTTCTCAAAGCTGCCTGCCTCTCCACCTATCTTCGTACCATCTGCAAACTTAGGCACAAAGTCATCAATTCAGTCATTCAAATCATTGATGTTCAATGTAAGAAGAAGTCACCTAACACAGACACCTGTGGAACGCCATTAAACTCCAGGCAGCCAACTTAAAAGGCTCCTTTTATTCCCAATATTTGTCTTTGCCCATCAGCCAATGTTTTATCCATGCTAGTATCTTTCCTGTAATATCACCAGCTCTTAAATGGATAAGCAATCTCATGTATGGCACCTTGTGAAAGGCCTTCTGAAAATCTAAGTACACTATATCCATTGATTATCCTTTGTTTATTGTGCCTGCTGTTTTCTCAAATAATTCAAACAGGCCAGATTTACCCTGATGTAAAACCATGCTAACTTTGGTCTATTACATCATGTGGGTCAAATTCCTTGAAACCATATCTTCAATAATCGACTCCAACAGCTTCCCAAATACTGAAGTCAGACTAACTCGCCTATAATTTCCTTTCTTTTATTTTTCTGCCTTCTTAAAGAGAGGAGTGATATTTCCAATTTTCCAGTTCACCAGAACCTTGCCAGAGTCCATTGATTCTTGTGAAATCATTGCTAAGCCTCAGCGATCTCTTCAGCCACCACTTTCAGAACACTGGGGTGAAGATTATCTGGTCGAGGTCACTTATCTCACTTCAGAACCTTCAGTTTCCCAAGAACTTTTTCTCTAGTAATGGCAAATTCAGCAACCGCTTCTCCCAAAACTCTTCAACTTCCAGCGTACTGGTTGTGTTTTCTGTACTCCCACAATAGTCATTCTTCTTATTCTTCTTCATCTTTTAAAGTTTGATTGCGGTGACAGACCAAAATAAGGTCCATTACTGCCACGTGCTGAATGAGAGTGTAAACCAAAGAGACAGGAAGAATAAACACAAAATCCACCATGCTCCCCAAAATGTCTCAAGTAATATCAAGAAGTCTAATGCTCTTCAGAAAGTAAAATGCATATTCATATGCATATTACGATAGGAGTCGTATCCTAATAATATTTACAGTTTAATCTCCCCGTGCGAAGGATTTTGATTTAGCTATTTGAAGTTTTCTACACTCCTCTTAGGAACTGCACTCAAGCAACATGTATGGCACCAATTCTTGATCTGTGCACTTCGTACAGATGATAGTATCGTATGATCATAAGATAATGGAGCAGAGTTAGGTCAGACAGCCTACTGAGTCCAGTCTGTGTTTCATCGTGGCTGATCCAGATCCCATTGAACCCCATACACCTGCCCTCTCACGATATCCCTTGATGCCCTAACCAATCAGGAATCTATCAACTTCTCCTTTAAATATACCCATGGACATAACCTCTACCACAGTCTTTGGCAGAACATTCCACAGATTCATCATTCTTTGCCTGGTGTAAAAGGTCACCACTCAATGTTAATGCTGTACCCTCTAGTTCTGGATACCCCCTCGAGTGGGCACATACTCTCTGCATTCACCTTATCTAGTATTTTCAACATTCAGTAGGTTTCAATGAGTTTTAGATGCATTCTTCAAAATTCCACTGAGTACAGGCCCAAAGCTGCAAAACCCTCTTCATACGTTAACTCCTTCATTCTGAAATCATTGTTGTGAACCTCACCTGTACTCTCTCCACTGAAAATACATTCTTTCTGCGATAAGGGGCCCAAAACTTTTGACAATACTCCAAGTGAGGCCTGACAAGAGTCTTTTAAAGCTTCAGTATTATCAGCTTGTTTATAATCTATTCCTTTTAAATAAATGGCAACATTGCATTTGCCTTTTTGACCACAGAATTAAATTTCTAGGAGTCTTTCATGAGGTGTGATGAGATCTGAGTGATTATTCTGAAGTGGACTGTTCCTTTAAGAGAGAGGGAGAGAGGGAGCGAACAGCTTGTGTACTAATTCAGCAACAGGGAGAGAGAGAGTCTGTGAGTTGCCTTGGAAACCGAAAGGCGGAGTTATATGATGAACAGCTCGTGTTCAGCACTTGGAGATATATGCAAGGTCAGTCGACTTTTTAATCAGACCCACTGGAGACACAGAAGAAACACACGACAGCAGACGCAAGGAGGACACTGGTGAGCTTTGTGTGCCCCAAACAAGGGTGGGGTCTTCGCTCACAGTGTGAACAAAGCAGCGACCAGTGGAACACTATCGGTGTTTTTTAACCCTGGCCTGAGTTGATAGCATTACCATGGAAACGGTTCCCTTTCTGTGGTCACAAGTGGTGACTGTAAGTTTCGGGAGCAGGAGGACGCCGTGGAGGATCGGCATCGACATTGGAAGACAAAGCAACACTTTATCTCCCTCTCTCTCCATCTCTACTCAAATCAAATTCCAAAACTGAACTGATTACTTACCATACCACCGTAAGACGGTATGAGATTCTGTGCTGATTACAGGAAAGTTAAGGCAGTAACTAAAACAGATGCTTATCCCATCCCAAGAGTGAATGACTGTATTGACAAAGTGGGGAGGGCTAAATACCTTACAGAGATTGACCTGTAGAAAGGTTACCGGTGTGTTCCTTTAACAGAAAGGGCTAAAGAAATTCCTGCCTTGTGACACCATCTGGATTGTATCAGGACAATGTTTTACCCTTTGGGATAAATAAAATGTTCCAGTGACATTCCAAGGTTTAAAAAATACAGGGTCTTATATTGATGACTTGGTTGTATAGAATGACACCTGGGAGGAGCATATCTCAGTAGTAGAGAAACTGTTTGAAAAGCTGTCCAAGGCAAATCTCACTGTAAACCTTGCTAAAAGTGAATTTGGCCACGCCACTGTCACGTATCTTGGCTATGTAGTAGGCCAGGGCCAACTGGCTCCTGTGCAGGCCAAGGTTCAGGCTATTGCTGAGGTTCCCGTTCCGACGGGCAAGAAAGCGTTACAAAGGTTTTTGGGAATGGTTGGGTATTACTGTAAGTTTTGTAAGAACTTCGCAGACATCGCTCTCCCCCTAACGAAACTCCTAGGGAGGAGTGAAAGAATTGTGTGGAATGACCTCTGCCAAGACGCATTTGACAGTCTGAAAATCGTTCTGTGTTGTCACCCTGTGCTCAAAGCACCTGATTTCAATAAACCATTTTCAGTCGCGGTAGACGCCAGTGATGAAGCTGCCGGGGTAGTAATGTTGCAAAAGGATGATGATGAAATTGAACATCCAGTCGCCTATTTCTCAAAGAAATTTAATGTGCACCAGAAAAATTACTCAACTGTTAAAAAAGAGCAGTTAGCTCTAATTTTAGCATTGCAACATTTCGATGTCTACTTATGTCCTGCGCAGAAACCACTTGTGGTTTACACTGACCATAATCCATTGGAGTTTCTGAGTGAAATGAAGGATAAGAATAGAAGGTTGCTTAACTGGAGTCTGATCTTGCAACAGTAAGACATGGAAATAAAACACCTGAAAGCTACTGACAATATTATAGCAGATTGTCTCGAGTTTAAGTTTAAGTTTGTAATGCTTTGCTTGCTTTAATCTGTATAATCGATAGGGAAGACAAAAATGTTGCTGTTTCATCAAAATTTTTCCTAAAAGGAGAGAGGTGTGACGAGATCTGAAGGATTATTCTAAAGTGGACTGTTCCTTTAAGAGAGAGGGAGAAAAGGAGCGACAGCTTGTGTACTAATTCAGCAACAGGGAGAGAGGGAGAGTGTCTGTGAGTTGCCTTGGAAACCGAAAGACGGAGTTATATGATGGACAGCTTGTGTTCAGTACTTGGCGATAAACGCAGGGTCAGTCGACTTTTTAATCAGGCACACTAGAGACACACATGGCGCCAGAGGCAAGGAGGATACTGGGGAGTTTTGTGTGCCCACAAGGGTGGGGTTTTTGCTCACAGTGTGGACAAAGCAGTGACTGGTGGAACGCTGTTGGTGTGTTTAACCCTGGCCTGGGTTGATAGCATTACCGTGGAAACGGTTCCCTTTCTGTCGTCACAAGTTGGTGACTTTAAAGAAGTTTCAGAAGCAAGGAGGACGATGTGGAACATCGGCATCGGCAGTAGAACACAAAACAACACTGTATCTCTCTTTCTCTCCAACTCTATTCAAATCAAATTCTGGAACTGAACCGATTACTTACCATACCACCGTAAGACGGTATCGACTACCACCTGAGCTGGGGAAGCTTGGGAATGTTATTTACTCACCTATGTATATGCATATACTTTGCTAACCTGTTTATCTTATCTTGTTTTATATTACTTTATTCATAAGTTACTAATAAAATGGAGTTTATAACGGAAGATTCAGACTCCAGGTGTGTCCCTTTCTGCTGGTTCTTTTTAACCCGTTACGGGGTACGTAACAGAAGACTTCTAAGTCCTTTTGTACCTCTAATGTTTCCTTCCCATTTAGATAATAGTCTGAAATATTATACCATTTCCCAAAATGCATTATCGTAATTTTCCAAGACGAAATTCCATCTGCCACTTTTTTTTGCCCATCCTTCCAATTTGTCTAAGCTCTGCTGCAAATGCTTTGTTATCTCAGCACTACCTACCCCTCCACCTATCTTCCTATCATCTACAAACTTTTCTGGAAAGCCATCAGTTTACCATAGAAATCATTGATAAACAATTTTAAAAGTAGCAGTCCTAATACGGACGACTGAGGAACACCACTAATCACTGGCAGCCAACGAGAAAATGCCTCCTTTCTCTCCACTCACTGCACCCTGCCTGTCAACCATTCGTCCATCCATGTCACTATCTTTCCTGTAGCACCGTAGTTTATCTTGTTTAGCAGCCTGATGTGAGGCACTTAATCAAATGTCTTATGAACATCTAGCAAATGATATCCACTGCCTCTCCTTTGTCCATCCTGCGTGTTACTTCCTCGAAGAATTCTAGCAGATATGTCCGACAAGATTTCCCTTTGCAGAAACCGTGCTGACTTTGCCTTATTGTATCATTGGTCTCCAAGTACCCTGCACCCTCGTAATTAATAATGTTCTGCAGCACTTTCCTAACCATTGAGGTTAGGCTGACTAGCCTAATCATTTCCTCTCTTTTGTCATCCTTCCTTCCGAAAGAATGGAGTTACATTTGCAATTATCCAGTCCTCCGAGACCATGTCAGAATCAAGTGATTCTTGAAAGATCATGACAAATGCAACCATCAGCTCTTCAGCAACCTCACATTATTCTGGAATGTAGTCCATCTGCCCCAGATGGCTTATCCACGTTAAGACCTTTGAGTTTACCTAGCACCTTTCCCCTTTGATTCGTTTTAATCTCAATAGCAGCTACTCCTGCTCGCTGACACTCACAGACCTCTAGAACACTGCCAGTGTCTTCCACAGTAAGGACTGATGAAAAGTACCCATTTAGTTTACCTGCCATTTCTTTGTCCCCCATTACCACCTCACCAGCATCATTTTCCAGTGGTCCAATACTCTTACATCTCTTTTACTCTTTATGTAACTAAAAAACCTTCTAGTATTCTGTTTTATATTATTGGAATGTTTGCCATCATTTTACAACTTTTCCCTTCGAAAAGCTTTTTTAGTTGCCTTTTGTTGGATTTTAAAAGCTTCCCAATCATCCAACATCCCACTCACTTCTGCTACCGTATATAGCTTTTCCTTGGGTTTTATGTAGCCCTTAACTTCGCTTGCCAGCCACTGTTGCCTCGCCCTGCCATTTGAGAATTACTTCTTCTGTGGGACATATCTATCCTGGGCTTTGTGAACTATTCCCACAAACTTCAACCACCCTTGTTCTGCTGTCAACTCCGCCAGTATCCCCCTTCGATCCACCTGGGAAAGCAGCTCTCTCAGGCCTCTGTAGTTTCTTTTATTCCAGCGCGATACTTATACACGGGTCTTAGGCATCTCCCTCTTAAGTTGCGGTATGATCGCTGCCTCCTCGGGGATCCTCTACTTTAAGCGGACTGATGAGATCCGGCTTATTACACAACATTCAATCCAAGATAGCCTTTCCCCAAGTAGGCTAGAACAGAAACTGCTCTAAAAAAACATCTCGTAGGCATTCAACAAATTCCCTCTTTTGCGAACCGACACCAAACTGGTTTTCCAAATCCCGTTGAGTATTGAAGTTCTCCGTTACAATTCTGAAATTGCGCTTATTACATGCCCTTTCCAGCTTCCTTTGCAATCTCAGCACCACATCTTGGCTACTATTTAGAGGCCTATATATGCTTCCCATAATGGTTTCAAACAGAATTAATATGCTTGATACTGGTGTCGGTGTCTCTAATGAGTTTGGACGTTCGCCCTGTGACCCAGTGGGTTGCCTCTAGGTGTTCCGGTTTCCTCCCACAGTCCGAAGACGGACTGGTTGGTGGGTTAATTGGTCATTGTTAATTGTCGGTGATTAGGCTAGGGTTCAGTCGAAGACTGTTGAGTGGCGCATCTCGAAGGACCGGAAAGGCCAATTCCGCGCTGTAACTCAATAAATAAACTATTTAAGAGCACGTCCAATACAAAAACAAGTCAGTATAACTTTTCAGACCTTTTATACCAACTTACCACTTGAATTCCCACCATCCTCTGGATTTCATATCAATGCGGTCCTTCGTTTTCTTTGTCCCAACCTGGTTGCCGCAGTGATCCAATGGTCTGTTTAATTCTAGATTTCATCTCCCTCTCACGCAAAGGCACCTCTACGTTTATATCCTCATGTTAAGCGATTATTTGGCAACAATCAATGGCAGTTTGCAGGCTCCTAACTTCTGTATATTGGCTGCTGCCAATCAACGAATTAACAAATCAATTTTCTTTCAATAATTTGGAGAAAGTGTCTCTTTCGTTGATTCAGAACACATGAACTGTGCAATACGCGTCGAGATGCAACACTTTTCACAACTCCCGCCTCCTGCTCCAACTTGCCCCTCACACGTTTGTGGTGATGATTTCCCGGTTCACTAACTCTCCCTTCACCAACTCTACCTCACCGCAGGGAGAATTCACCTCACTCCCCACTTTGGACGTACAAGCCGACCGACGTGTAGTGACCAGCGGGTGGGGCAGGAGCAAGGGAAATGACCCGAGGGGTGATGGAACCCAAGAGCTGGAGGCGGAGTCGGGGGACTGAAGAAAGCAGAAGCAGTGACTCATTGCCAGGGCTGTCGTGAGTCACAGCCAGAGTTACCGACGGACGCGATCAGATCCAGAGAGGAAGTGTTGGTGGGGAGACGCCATGGACGTTTCGCTCTGTCTGGTGTTACTACAGTTGACAGTGGGTGAGTAGACCCAGCTTCATCACGTACCACCTCTATCCCCATTCCTCACCTCTCCTCATCAGCCAACGCCTCCTAACACGCCCTCCAGAATACCCTGTCCGGTGCAGAACCCTCGGCATCCTTTCGGGAGGCCTCCTCCCTGTTCCGCTTCTCCATTTCAGAGAGGGAGCGTTAGTCCGTCTGATGCCTTCCCGGTTTGGAGGAACAAGTGTCTGCATTTGAATAGCAACATCACCGGAGATGAGGAACAACTCGAAGTGTTTCCCACCCGCTAACGGGTATGAAGAGTTGAAATGAGGAACAGGAGGTCCGGGCAAAGGCCTGTTGCTAAAGCCAGGGTTAAAGCTGGAGGGTTGCTGAGGTGGAGGGTTTTTTTTGTAGGAAGGCGATTCATAGCGGCTTGTATGGCTGATCGGAGAGAGGGCAAGGACAGAACGGGCAGGGAGAGCTCGAAGGGCGGCAGTACGAGATCCGGGCTTTAGTACATAACCGATTCACAGGGATAGTTACGAATTGGAATGCAGTAAAATGTTTTAATGTGTTTATAAAACGAATAATGGATCCTCAGGGGCTAGCTCCAGGCTAGAATCTCGTGCGAGGGTCTGAGGTGTTTATACAATGAATAACAGATCCGAAGGGTTGGTTGCAGGCTGGAATCTACCCACGCAGGTTCACACGCACATAGTATTGCAAGGGTTAAAGGTGCTTATAAAGTCAATAGCATTCCCGAAGTGTGTAGATTCTGAAATCTAAGCCCTGGGACCATAAGTTTGTACCTGTGTTACTACATTCCCCATTTGTAGTCTTAGGCTCGGAGTATGAAAGATAAACGTAAAATTTATTATCGATGTAGGTAAATGTAAATTGTGTTGGCGCGTGGCCTAGTGGGCAAGGCATCAGACTAGTAACCTGAAGGTCACTGGTTCGAGCCTCAGCTGAGGCAATGTGTTTGTGTCCTTGACCAAGGCACTTAACAACACATTGCTCTGCGATGTCACCGGTGCCAAGCTGCATGGGTGCTAGTGCCCTTCCCTTGGACAACATCGGTGGCGTGGAGAGCGGAAGGCCTGCAGCTTGGGCAATTGCCGGTCTCCCATACAACCCTGCCCAGGCCTGTACCCTGGAAACTCCAGGCGCAGATCCATGGTCTCTCGAGACCGACGGATGCCACCACCACCAGGTAAATGTCACCATATTTGGGAATCATTTGTCTTGCAGTCATTTCACGAAAACAATGTAATACAATAGCATTTATAATAATCTGCACATAAGCAAAGACTGTCAACCAAAACCCAAAGCAAGTGAAATTCTGTAAATAGAAATTATACTGATAACTAGATTTGTAAACAGCTCTTGAGAGTGAGTGTGCAGGTGGGAGAGTGAGTTCACAGATGCAGTGAGTGAAGTTATCCACGCCGGGTCAGGATGCTGGTGGTCGGTTGTGCGGGTCTGTTGCAATTTGGATTTCACGGGTTTAATAGGAGAAAGAATTCTTCAGGAGTTCAGAGGGCAGGGACTTGCCTGGCGCTGAGAGAATTGCGGGCTGATTATCCGCAGGGTGAGATGTGGTCGGAGGTTCCCAAATGACCATTTGCTCTCCGTCTCCCTCAGCATGGAGCAGCGGAAGTGGCTTCCGGGTGGAGCAGCCGAAATACATCGAGACTGTAGTGGACGAGTCCGTCACTCTCACCTGCACCTTTACGCACCCGGAAATCTCCTCACTCCGAGACATTGACATCAGGTGGAGAGTTCGCAATTACCACAAGACAGATATGTTCAGATACCTGGATAACTACACACTCAAAGATTTCAGAGGCCGGATCAAGTTCCTGGGTTCGCCACTCAGAGACAAGACGGGCTCCATCCGCTTACACCGGGTCGAAGGAAAGGACAGCAACGTGTACTTCTGCATTGTGGTGATCTTGGGGGAAGAGTACACAGGTCCTGGGACCGTCCTGTCAGTTCAAGGTGAGAACCCCTTCCTCTGTCTGCAGAGAGCGTGGAGTTGGATGCGGCTGGATCTGTTGTCTGGGGTTGGGGTGTTGCAAGTGAGGGAACAACGAGTGGTAAATAGAGGAAGCCACGGAGTTTACGGAATTTATATGTCTCCGTGCCGAATAAGGAATTAGACAGACAGACGAAGCAGATGAATCTGCGGAAGTCTCACAGACACACAAGCGCGTACAGACATACACATAGCAATTCCTGACAGTCTGTGGTGAGAGGGGAGTCGGGGCGAGCATACTGTAATTATGTTGGATAACAGACCCCAAGGATTCAATTACTGTAGTGGATGTAACTCAGGCGCTCCGTGGGTTTATTTATCGATTAAGTGATACTTAGCTGTGAGATACAGACGGGAATCTAATCCAGGGGTTTGGTTTCTGGGCAAGAGAGCCCAGAGAGTTAGTAGTGAGTGGAATCCTATCAAGGGGTTAATTGAGCTTATGCTGTTATATACAGATTCCCGCACGTGAGTTAGACGCTATGTTCGTTGTAAACAATTTGTGAGTTTAATATAGAGAATAACAACGAACCATGAGTTTGGTCTGGAGCAGAATCTAATCTGGTGTTCAGATTGTTTATCTAACAATACACAGACACCTGGGAGTGAGTTGCAGACTGGACTGCAATCGTGGGTTCAGAGAGTTTATATTTAGAAATATATGCCCAGAGAGAGTTACAAGTTGGGAACTATTGTGGGATGTTCCGGATTATATACAGAATTATAAATTCACATCTATGGGTTACACGTTGTGATCTCATCCAAGGGTTTAAGCGATATTTGTTGAGAATGGTAGGTCTAGGGAAGCGGGTTTGATGCTGACCTGTAATCTAGGGGCTCAGGGTTTGATGCCTGCTTTGCCTAATTCCCCATTGGTGGTCACAGGCTTCGAGAGAGGACGATTTAGTCTGGATTGGTCTAGTTTATTATTCAGAGCGTCGGGGCTTATCTGTTGCTGAGAGTATTATGGGATGGTATTCTGCTGAATGAAATGTGACAGGAGGTTCCCGAATGATCGTTTGCTCCCTTTTCCCTCAGCACGGATCAGTGGCCGTGGGTTCCGGGTGAAGCAGATGGGGTACCTGGAGGCTGCAGAGAATGGGTCCGTCATTCTCCCCTGTTCCTTCACTTACCCCGACACTTATACACCCCGAGACATTCATATCACTTGGAGAGTTGGTGGCTTTCATGGTACAGAGATATTCGATTCTTCACAAAACAACACATTCGGGGAAGACCAAGGCCGGATCGAGTTCCTGGGTTCCCCACTGCGAAACAAGACGGGCTCCATCCGCTTACATCGGCTGAAAGGAAATGACTCCAATTTCTATTATTGCTGCGTGAGAAGTTTCAAAGATCATGATATGCTGGCTGAGTGGCAAAGCATCTCAGGGACGTTTCTGTCAGTGAGAGGTGAGTCCTGAATCCTTACCCTGACCTCTGCTCTTGTCTGAAGGTTCTTTCAATTAATTCCTGTGCATCATCCCAGCTTCATGTTTTCACATTCTCATCCTGCAGGAGGTCAGTTCCTCAGTCCTTCACATCCATACTGACCTATTGACCACCACCCGCATTAAGCTCAGCTGTCCCTGGATAGTTCAGGTATTAGTGTAGGTAATTCCGAAAGGATGTCAGTGATTGCTCCACCCCTCTCCCTCTGTCAGTGTGTTTCAAATACTCGCTGCTCTCTGAGTGTGAAACATGCTTCTCAGATCCCCTCCTAATCTCTTATCCATCACTTTGATATTTTATCAAATATTACCTTTAGTCTACCCTGTCATTATCTTCATGGGTATGTGTACCTCAATCATGTTCCAGCACAACCATGTCCATTCCAGAGAACATAAACCTAGTTCCTCCTCATTACTGAATCACTTTGTCCTAGATAATATCCTGTGGATATTCTTCAAACTTTCTTTAGTGACAATACTCCCTCCCCTCTCTTCAGTATCACATCTTCTGGCTTCATTAATGTTCAGAATGTCTTTTAGCTCAAACTTCTCCAGAAAAAACACCCTCGGTGATATCCCCCAGATAATATCCTGTGGACATTCTTACAGTCTCTGTCATGAGATCACCCCTCCCCTCTCTTCCTCAGTATTCCATGTCCTGGTCTCATTTATGCCCCCAATGTCTTTTAGCTCAACCTTCTCCAGAATAAATACCCTCTGTGATATCTCAGCCCATTTCACTATTACAATGAGTTTTAGTATTGACAAGTTTACCCTCCACACTGTCCGCAATGTCATTGATTTTTGCATTGTAGAACATAGAACAGTACAGCACAGGACAGGCCCTTCAATTCATACGTTTTGTTGACATTTTGTCCCACTCTAAGATTAATTTAACCAGCCCTCCTACATAGTTCTCCATTTTCCATCATCCTTGTCCCTGTCTATGAGGTTTTTTTTAATGCCTCTTACATATGTTCTTCTGCCACCACCAGTGGCAGGGTATTTCATGCACCCACACTATCTGTGTAAATACAAACATACCTCTAAAATTCCCCCGATACTTCCCTCCAATCACTTTATATGCACACTGCCTCCTAAACAGCATTGCACCCCTGGGAATGTCACTGTCTACCCACTGAATACAGGTCTGTTATCATCTTGTGTCCCTCTATCAAGTCACCTCTCATCCTGCATTGCTCCAAAGAGAAAAGCATGAGCTCACTCAACCTACCTTCATTGGAAAGTCTCTCTAGAACAGGTACCATCCCACTAAATCTCCTTTCTGATGTCTCCACAGTATTGCATTACTGAAGTAACCAGAGCTGAATGTGCCTTCTTAACAACCCTTAAAAACTGCACAGCACCTTCAAGGAATCTAGGCTTATCTGTTACTGATCAGTAACCAAGGTCCATGATGAAAGATCCACCCAACTGCTTAATATAATTTTCGGGCAGCTACCACTGGGGGGAGGTTTGGAGGACTGAAGTCCCACACCAACAGCTTCAAGAATAGCTGCATCCCTTCAGGCACCTGATACAAAACTAACCACAACTATAATAGACCAACTCTATGTCAATTTGGACTATAATGGACCTTGAATTTTGTTCTTCTGGTCACGTTCTTCCTTGTAAAAATCAATTTGTCTCTTTTGAAGCCTTGGGATGCTCCCTAAGGTTTGACACACTGTTTTCATCACAGTCTTTAAGTCCAGCTGTCCTCAAGGTGTGGAACACCCTCTTATTTGGGACATTGTTTTCATGTTGAATCACAATCACAACTTACCAGTCAGAGACACCTCAGGATTTTTCAGAACCCTCCTCCAGTGTCCCTGACTCTCCCCTCTCCTGTATCATTGGGACACAATCTCCAACCTTGACCCCATGTATTACCCCACAACCGGTTGTTCTCTCTGCCCTCTCCTCCTGTGTCTCAGTCACTGCTTTGGATCACAACTCACAGGAGTTTTATTGACCCCCACAGTGACTCAGAAGATGCAGACCCTGAGCCACGGCTCCATCCTGATGATCCGGACAGCACTGGTTCTAGGACTGCTGGCAGTGGTGTGGACCGTGGGCATTTACCTGATCAAGGGGAACCCAGTTACAGGTAACCTACATTCTTTGTCCTTTCAGATCCCTGTCCGATTAAATGAATTGTGTCCGCCTCCCGTTAGACTCGGTGTACTGTTTATGTACTGTTGACAGTCGAGCCAAACTGGGGCTCTGAATGATGGTTCCAGACTTTGTAACGCCCCATTCTCCTTCACTGAAAACTCCATGATGGTGATTATCAGCATGCCAAGCCCGTCCATCCCCCTCATGACCCCTTCGGAAAATAGGAGCAGATATTAGGCTACTTGGCCCTTCAAATATGCCCCAGCTTTTAATGAAACTTCGGTAGATGTACGGCAGGCCTCATCTCACTTCCCCTGACTTTTACGAGGAGCCTCAATATCAAAGTGTGGGGAAGTCTATCCTCTTGCAATCCGAAATTCTCCAGATGATTTTGCCAAGAATTCCAGAGTTGCACCAATTTTTGCAACAGTTTTAAATAACCACCTCCTCCCATAGACATGAAGAGAATGGAGAGATATCGTCATGTATCGAGGTTAGTTAAGTGTGCCATGACTAGTTTTATTAGATCAGTACAACTTCTTGGGCCAAAGGGCCTTTTCCTGTGATGTCCGGCTCTTTACACAGTAGCCACTCGATTCAGTGCAAGAGTGGAGCCCAGTGTTGTCTTGAAGTTCAATTTCAACATTAATAATCACACATCCACACAGGTGTATACAATTAAACAAATCAGCATTTGAAACAGCTCATCCTGCCCATCCACTTGAAGGTTAGATGTGTTGTGCATTCAGAGATGCTCTTCTGTACTCCACTGTTGGTACATGTCGGCATTTGAGTCATCGTCACCTTGAACCAGACTGGCCGTTCTCCTCTCATCTCTCACATTAACCAGGTGCTTTCATCCACAGAACTTCTGTTCACTTTTTTTTTGTTTATTCACAGAATTCTCTGTAAAGCCTAGAGACTGTTGTGTACCTCTAGGTCTGTTTGCACCTCTTTTGTTGGAATTTTCTCTCCACACTCTTGATTCTTTTACCAAAATGCATTTGCGTACATTTCCCAACATTGTACAGGGGGTATTTTTATCGGCCATTTTTTTGCTCATTGTTACAATTTGTCTATATCCTGCTGCAATTAAATTGCTTCCTCAGTACTACCCATCTCTGCACCCATCTTTGTATCATTTCCCTTTTTTTTCATTATAACATCTTTTTATTAATTATCATTGAAGATTAGCAAAAAATACATTAAATCAATATGTCATTATATACAATGGCATTCACTCCTGCTGTCTGACACTCATGGACTTCTGTCACACAACAGTCCAGAGTACCTGTTTATTTCATCTGCCATTTCTTTGTCCCCCGTTTCTACCTCACCAGCATCATTTTCTAGTGGTCGAATATCAACTTTAACCTCCCTTTTATTCTCTGTATAACTGAAAAAAGCTTTTGGTATCCTGCTTTATATCATTGGATGCTCCACACTCCTATTTCATCTTTTCCCTTCTTATAGCTTTGACTTTTGTTGGATTTTAAAAGCTTCCCAATCATCCAACTTACCACACATTGTTGCTAGCATATATATAGTATGTATTTTACTTGGGTTTTATGCAGTTCTTGAGTTTCCTTGTCAGCCAAGGTGCCTACCCCTGCCATCTGTGAATGTCTGTGGGACAAATCTATTCTGCGCCTTCTGAAATAATCCCAGAAACCTCACCAATCATCTCCACTCTGCTGTCAGCCCCACTAGTATCCTGCCCCAATCCACCTGGGCAATGAATTCTCTTTATTCCATTGCGATACTGATGCATGTGTTATGCTTCTCCCACTGAAATTGAGTTCAATCATATTATGATCACTGCCTCCTTAAGGTTCCTTTACGTTAAGCTGCTGAATAAGATCAGTGTTAATATGCAGCCCCCAATCTAAGATAGCCTTTTCCCGAGAAAGCTCAAGCAGAAGGTGCTCTAAAAAGCCACTGTGTAACATTCAGCACATCCCCTCTCCTGTGATACAAACACCATTTTAATTTGCCCAATCCACTTGCATATTAATGTCCCCCATTACAATTGTATCATTACCTTTAATGTAAGTCTTTTACCACTCCCTTTGCAATCTCAACCCCACATCCTGGCTTGTATTTGGAGGGCTATATATGATTGCCAGAATGGTTTTTATACCCTTGTAATTACTTAACTCCACCCACAAGGATTCAGCATTCTCTGACCATATGTCATTATGTCATCTCTTTCTAAATGTGTAATTCCATCTGTTTTCAACAGAGCCACACCACTGCCTATGCCTTCCTGCTTTTCTATGCCTTTATGCCTTTGGATATAAAGTACATCCCTTGATGTTAAGCTCCCAACTATGGTTTTCTTTCAGCCACGACTTAGTTATGGCCACAATGTCATACTGACTATTCTCTAATTGTGCCATGAGTTCCTGCACCTTATTCTGAATGCAATGAGCATTTAAATACAACAGCTTCAATCTTGCATTAGTTGTTCTTTTGAACTTTGCCACTGTGGTGCAACTTAACTCCTCGCTCTTGTACTTGTACTCAATCATTGGCTTGTCCATCCTTACACCCTTCATCTACTTGTAAACCTGCTGGTTCAATCTCAGCTCTATTATCCTGGTTGCCATCACCCTGTGTAAGCCGCTCTCAACAGCTCTTGTCAAGCTGCCTGCAAGAATAAAGGTTCATGCAAAGATTCATGTAAAAGGTTCATGCAAAGACAGAAACAGAAGGGTCATGTGTGGTGGTAATAATCTCCTGAGCTGTGTCTATTTCAATGCGAGGTGAATTGTGGGGAACGCTGATGAGCTGAGGGCATGAATTTACACGTGAAATTATGACATTGTAGCCATTAGTGAAACTTGGCTACAGGAGGGGCAGGACTGGCAGCTTAATATTCCAGGGTTCCAATGTTTCAGACATGATAGAGGCAGAGGGATGAAAGGTGGGGGGTGGAGTACAGCAGCTCTCAGGCAGGACAGGTTAGAGAGTGTGTCTACCGAGGCCTTATGAGTAGAGCTATGAAACAGGAAAGGTACAACCACATTAATGAGGTTGTATTATAGAGCACCGAATAGTCAGTGAGAATTGGAGGAGCAAATCTGCAGAGAGACAGCAGATAACTGCAGGAAATATAAAATTGTGATAGTAGGGGAGTTTAATTTCCATATATTGATTGGGACTCTCATACTATTAAAGGTCTAGATGTGATAGAGTTTGTAAAATGTGTTCAAGAAAGTTTTCTATATCAATATATAGAGGTACCGACTAGAGAGGATGCAATATTAGATCTATTAGGAAATGATTTAGGACAGGTGACGGAAGTGTATGTAGGGGAACACTTTGCTTCCAGTGATCATAGCAACATTAGTTTCAAATTGATCATGGTTAAAGATAGATCTGGTCCTTAGGTTGAGGTTCTAAATTGGAAAAGGGCCACATTTGAAGAAATGAGAAGGGATCTAAAAAGCATGGATTGGGACGGATTGTTCTCTGGCAAGGATGTTGTTGGTAAATTCGAGGCTTTCAAAGGAGAAATTTTAAGACTGCAGAGTTGGTATGTTCCTGTCAGGATTAAAGGCAAAGTGCAAAAGTGAATAAGAATAAGGAACATTGGTTCTCTAAGGGTATTGGAACTCTGATTAAGAAGAAGAGAGAGATGTATGATGTGTATAGGAAACAAGGAGCAAATAAGGTACTTAAGTATAAAAAGTGCAAAAAATACTTAAGGAAGAAATCAGGAGGGCTTAAAGAAGACATGAGGTAGCTTTGGCAGTCAAGGTGAAGGACAATCCAAAGAGCTTCTGCAGGTATATTAAGAGCAAAAAGGATAGTAAGGGATAAAATAGGTCCTCTTGAAGATCAGAATGGTCGGCTATGTATGGATACAAAAGAAATGGGGGAGATTTAAATGTTTTTTTGTGTCTGTATTTTCTAATGAAACTGGAATGGAGTCAATGGAAATAAGGCAAACAAGTAGCTAGGTCATGGAACATATACAGACTGAGGAGGAGGAGGTGCTTGCTATCTTGAGGCAAATCAGACTAGGTAAATCCCCAGGACATGACAGGGCATTCCCTCGGATCTTTAAGGGGACCAGTTTTGAAATTGTAGAGGCCCTGGCAGATATATTTAAAATGTTGGTATCTACAGGTGAGGTGCTGGAGGATTGGAGGATAGCTCATGTTGTTCCATGGTTTAAAAAAGGCTCTAAAAGTAATCTGGGAAATTATAGGTGAGTAAGTTTGACGTCGGTGGTAGGTGAATTATTGGAAGGTGTACTAAGAGATAGGATCTACAAGTATTTGGATGGACAGGGACTTATTAGGGATATTCAACATGGCTTTGTGCATGGTAGGTCATGTTTAACAAATCTATTAGAGTTTTTTGAGGAGGTTACAAGAAAAGTGGATGAAGGGAAGGCAGTGGATGTTGTCTACATGGACTTCAGTAAGGCCTTTGGACAAGGTC
The DNA here is from genome assembly GCF_030144855.1 of Hypanus sabinus. NCBI lineage: Eukaryota > Metazoa > Chordata > Chondrichthyes > Myliobatiformes > Dasyatidae > Hypanus > Hypanus sabinus. The sequence continues at coordinate 89,918,673 of NC_082712.1, read as the reverse complement.
CTGCATGGGAGCTTAGTTAGGAAGATTCAGTCATTAGGTATACATGGTGAGGTAGTAAATTGGATTAGACATTGGCTCAATTGGACAAGTCAGAGAGTGGTAGTGGAGGATAGCCTCTATGAGTGGAGACCTGTGACTTGTGGTGTGCCACTGGTATCAGTGCTGGGTCCATTGTTATTTGTCATCTATATCAATGATCTGGGTGATAATGTAGCAAATTAGATCAGCAAATTTGCTGATGATACAAAGATTGGAGGTGTAGTGGACAGTGAGGAAGGTTTTCAAAGCTTGCAGAGGGATTTGGACCAGCTGGAAAAATGGGCTGAAAAACGACAGATGGAGTTTAATACATACAATTGTGAGGTATTGCATTTGGAAGGAAAAATCAAGGTAGAACATACAAGGTAAATGGTAGAGCACTGAGGAATGCAGTAGAACGGAGGGATCAGGGAACAGCCACAAAATTCCCTAAAAGTGGAGTCACAAATAGAGGGTAGTAAAGAGAGCTTTTGGTACATTGGCCTTTATAACTCAAAGTATTGAGTATAACAGTTGGAATATTATGGTGAGGTTGTATAAGACATTGGTGAGACCGAATTTGGAGTATTGTGTGCAGTTTTGGTCACCGAATTACAGGAAGGATATTGATATGGTTGAAAGAGTGCTGTAGTGGTTTACAAAGATGTTGCCAGGACTTGAGAAACTGAGTGACAAAGAAATGTTGAATAGGTTAGGACTTTATTCCCTGGAGCGTGGAAAAATGATGGGAGGTTTGACAGGGGTGTATAAAATTATGATGGGTATAGATAGAGTGAATGCAAGCAGGCTTTTCCCACTAAGGCTAGCGGAGAAAAAAAATCAGAGGACATGGGTTAAGGGTGAAGAGGGGAAAGTTTAAAGGGAACATTAGGGGGGCTTCTTCACACAGAGAGTGTTGGGAGTGTGGAATGAGCTGCCAGGTGAAGTGGTGAATGCGGACTCACTTTTAAAATTTAAGAGAAACTTGGACAGGTACATGGATGAGAGGGGTATGGAGGGATATGGTCCAGGTGCAAGTCAGTGGGACAAGGCAGAAAAATGTTTCAGCACAGCCAAGAAGGGCCAAAAGGCCTGTTTCTGTGCTATAATGTTCTGTGGTTCTACTGTTCTATGGTTCTATGGTGCCATTTGTCCACCTTTGATTCAAGTTCAACACGTCCCTTTTGTACAGGTTGTACCTGCACCAGAAGAGGTCCCAATTATCCAGCAATCTAAACCCCTGCTCTCTGCTCAAATTCTTCAGTCATGTATTTGTCTTCTACTTCAGTCTATTCCTATCCTCACTGTGGCTTGGCACAGGCAGCAATCCAGAGATTACTACCCTTGAGGTCCTGCTTACCAGCTTCCTTCTGACCTCCCTAAATTCTTTTTTCAGGATACTTCCCTTTTTCTTCTTATGTTCCAATCTTCCAATGTTCTTATCTTCCAATATGTATCACGACCTCTGGCTGCGCAGGCCACCCTCCACCTTCTTAAGTTATGGTGGGCACGTGCAGAAACATCTCAGACTCTGGCACCTGGGAGGCAAATTACTATCTGTGTTTCCTTTTTGCGTCCACAGAATCAACTATCTGTCCTCCTGACTATAGAGCCCCTTATCAATGATGCCATCCTCTTCAGTTCCCTACCCTTCTGAGTCACAGGACCCGACTCAGTGCCAGAGGCTCTGCCATGGTAGTTTCCCCAGGTAGGTCATTCCCTCCCTCCCCCAACAGTATTCAACTGGGGTACTCAAAATGGAGACTGCATCCCTGTAGCTTCTGTCTATCACTGCTTCATTTTTCCCAACAAGCCGAAGGTCATTGAGATGTAGATCCAGTTCCCCAACACTGTCTCTAAGGAGCTGCATCTTGAGGTGGCAAACGAGAGACAGGGTGTCTGCTGGAAATCCCACATCTGATACTCAGGACAGAACACTGGCTCTGTAGATATGCCTCCTCTCTAGAATTAAATAAGGAATAGGTTATGAACTTATTTAGATTCCATCTGTTCTTGCCGAAGTCCTGTTTGGATCAAAGCCTTCATCTCTGACTCAGACTGCTCCCATGATGACTGCTTGGCTAGGTGGTACTTCTCCTTTATAGAGACTGGGTTTCCCGTCGAAATTCTTTGTTGGACCTGTGCAAGAACGCTCCAGTCACGTCTGCACAGTCTTCAATCAACGACTCCGATCTGTGTTCCCTGGAGTGCTGCTCAGCGCCATATTCTCAGCACCACAGTGATGTGTATAGATCATTGCTCCCCAAGTCCATCTGTTTGTCACCAATCAGTGTGTACACCAGCAGTCTGTGTACAGCATTGTGCCCAAGACCTTTGCACAGTACTTTAGTAGTTTTATGTATTATACTCTGCTGTGCCAAAAAAAAAATCAAAATTGATGATATAAGTGAGTAATAGACAATAATAGACAATAGGTGCAGAAGTAGACCATTCGGCCCTTCGAGCCTGCATCACCATTCTGAGATCATGGCTGATCATCTACTATCAATACCCGGTTCCTGCCTTGTCCCCATGTCCCTTGATTTCCCCTATCCATAAGATACCTATCTAGCTATAAGATATCTATCTATCTAATGGAATGATAAGCCTGATACTACTCTGTGTTTCTAATGTGGACCAAGAGTCAGAAGGGGGCAGGGAGAGGGGAATTATTGTTGGGAAAAGTGGAAGGCCAAAGGAAAGAGCAAGGAGCAGCAGTGAGACATTCCATAATGATCAATAAAGCAATTGTCTGGAATCAGACTGGACCTTCCCTGGCGTCTCATGGCTGGGTGTGCCTGCAACAGTGCTACCCAGCATTCCTCCTCTGCCACCTTTATTATGTCCCTCCTACAATGCTCCACTCTCAATATTCCATACATCCTTTGCTGCCAGTAGATTTACAAACTCCCGCTCTGCTCTATTTAGACAAACACAGTACTATGCAAAATTCTTAGGCACCCTAGCTACAGTACATGTATGAGCCTAAGACTTTTGCACAGTACTGTTCGGCTGTCACCTGCTTGGATAAGCAGATGTCCTGACTACCAGTCGCAACATCTCTGCCAGTTGAGTTTACACTCAAAAACCCATCTGCCTGTTTCCAGATGCCTACACACAGAGAGTGAAGAAGGAGACAGTCCAGGAGAACCAGCTCTGAGAAAGAATTCTGCCAGACAGTTTCCAGACAGACAGTGTATCCTTGGTCTGGGCACTAACTGATACGGGAGATCACTCATCAATGCAAAGTGAGATCACATCACAGTGACAGAGACTGAAGCAGCTGGAATGGAGGCCAATCTTAGCATCCTAGTGATACTACCTCTTCCAAGAATGTATGGATTATGTGCAACGTCTCAGTGTTATCTGTGTTAGAATAACCCAAAAACCAAATCCAAATATGTGGGATATTTTCATAGCTTGGGTGACCATTACTGTTTAATGATGTTGTCATCAATTTTGAAGTATTTCCTCTTTAGTTTGTGGTTGAATATATTCATAGTGCAATTCCATAAACACAGGGCATTTTAATGTCGCGGGAAATCCAGAAGAACTTGCATACACTGTTGGAGGAGCCCTGCCGGTCAAGCAGCATCAATCAAAATGAATGTACAGTTAGAATTTCAGGCTGAAAACCTTCTCCTACACTGGGGAGGAAGGGGATGACGCAAGAATAAAAAAGGATTCTTCATTTTGTAGCATATGGAGTAGGTCACATTCCTAGTGGCTCTCTCTCTTTTAATATATTTTATATCCCACTAACAGATCCCTTTTAGTTTTGATGATTTACTACTTCTACTGAAGGATTTACAACTTAATTACAATGGCCGAAAAAAGTCGTTCTGGTATTGAACTGAGAAGCGGCAAGACTTTTCCTGAAATGGAGCAAATGGAACAAACCAATAAAACAGAGGAATCTGTTACACTAGCAGGAATATTTTCTTCAATACAAGACACGAAATCGGAATTTGAATCGCTTAATATTAAAATTGATAAGCTGGCCGGTTCAAACGGGAAGCTCGAAAAAGCTATTTCTAAGATTCAAGACTCTTTGAAAAACTTGGACTACCAACTTCAAACACCTCAGCAGACTACAACCTGAATCGAGACTGAGCATGATCTATTCAAGCAAACTATTAAAGATCAAGGAATGAAGATATCTTCGATGGCAAAGAAAATCAATGAAATTACCTCGGAACTATCTAAAACGAAGAAAAGAATGGTTGATTTAAATAGCAGAGGGCATCGGATGAATTTGCGTAGTCTGGGTCTGCCTGAAAATACTGAAGCTGGCGATCTGTTAAAATTCTTTTCAGATATGCTGTACTCACTTTTCAATAAGACCCTTGAAGCTAGCCCCTTAATTGACAGAGCTCACAGAATTCCATTTTCTCGGCATTCAGCTTAATTACGTCCTCGAGCAGTTGTACTTTCTTTGCATTATTACACGACTAAAGAAGCTATTCTTCGAGAAGCCAGAAAGAAACGGAAATTATTATTTAATTCAACACAGATTCATATAGCCGAAGACTATCCTCACGAGATCTTTGCTGAAAGAAAGAAATATCGAGGTTATGAGTGAAATGTATAAATTAGATTAAAATCCCTCCCTTTGCTTTCCAGCAAAGCTGATAATTTTTCCTGAAAAATCTCAATCATTGAGAATCTACTCTCCTCAGGAGGGATGAGAGTACATTAAAAACCTTAAAGTTAAGTCTACTGAATAAAATATTAAAGTTATTCTGATTACTCAATAGGCAATTTTGAAGTATCTGCTGTATGAGTTGTTTATGGAGCTTTTGCGTTAAGTACATTCTATACCTTTTCATTCTTTGGTATGGGATGGGGCTGATTTAATTTTTTTCCCTTATTAATAATTAGTACATATATAACTGTCTTGTAGGTAACCTTTATAGTATTGTACTATTAATAGTCCGTGTAGGACCTGTTGTGTATTAATCTTTTTATTTATTTTATTTGTTTCAATACTTATAGTTTTAAGTCTGTTATATAAACTCATTTACTTTTCTTTTTCGAGAGAAAGATTATTGTTGGTAACATTATTTGCTCGGATTTATTCCTTTTTTTGAATATGTGTTTAAGCTACTTTAGCTGATTCTAAGATGGCCGTTGTTGATTATGTTTTTATTAATGTTAGACATAACATTATAGTAGTTGAATTCTGTTTGTGCCTTTCGTTATGGCTATTTTCAGTGGGATTTTTGCTTTTTTTATTATACGGAGCTGCAAGATGGAGAACGGGGAAAAAGGTTATTAGTTAGCATGGGACCAGCCTATTGGTTCCTTAATTTCTATCTATTGTGTGGGGAGAGGGGGAAGGGGTCTATTAGAGTAGGTTTTTTTTCTTGATTGTGCAATTCTGTTGATGGATTTCTCTTTCATAAATGCGTCACTCCTTCTGGTTGTACCCGCGCCTTTTGGTTTGATCCGTACTTGGGTTTCTATATTTCCTAGTCCCAAAATCCCTTTTGTATCTTTTAATACTACTACCGATTCTATTGGAAGATATTTAATTGTTACTGGTTCATTATGAGAGCAAAAGGTGGCTCTGGTGTGTGTACACGCGCCTAACGTAGATAATTCTGATTTTTTTAAAGAAACTTTTTTCAGTTACCTAATCTCAATGAATATAAGATGATCATGGGTGGTGACTTTACTTGTTGCTTAAATCCGGCGATTGACAGGTCTTCAACCAATCCGTCGCTTCCTAATAAAGCGGCGCTTGTATTAACTCTTTTTTATTAGAATATGGCTTTGTCGATATTTGGAGATATAAACACCCCAATGATAAAGATTTCTTTTTTTTTCTCACATGCCCATCACAAATATTCTCGAATTGATTATTTTTTTAGATACACGTCTGTTAAATTCCGTTGCTGAATGTGCGTATGACATCATTGCGCTCTCAGATCACGTGCCTTTAAAGATTTCGGATAGATTTTTGAAAATCCAGCTTTTGTTAATTTTATTAAGGAGCAAATTTCTATATTTTTTGAATTTAATACAACTGAAGGAATGTCAAATCTGGTTATATGGGACACCTTGAAATCTTTTCTTAGGTTAATCTCATATTCAGCAGCCTTGAGAAAGAAAACTAAAGCGGAATTGTCAGTGATTAATAATAAAATTAAACAGATAGATAAAGCGTATTCAGTTAAACCTACTGAAGACCTGTATAAAGAAAGGCCTATATAAAGAATAATGTTATCTCAAATGATCAAACAGGATTTATTAAAAATAGGTACTCACATTTTAATATTGGAAGATTGTTAAATATCATTTATTCCCCCTGAGCCAAAGAATCTGAATATATTGTATCTTTGGATGCAGAGAAAACCTTTGATAGGGTGGAGTGGCCTTACCTATTTTAGTTTTTGAAGAGGTTCAATTTTGGTCCAGGATTTATTTCCTGGATTAAATTGATTTATCATGCCACGGCAGCTGCGGTTCTAACTAATAATCAAAAGTCTCCTTACTTTAGATTATATAGAGGTACCCGTCAGGGTTGTCCCCTCAGTCCTTTATTATTTAAATTGGCTTTAGAACCACTTGCTATTGCTCTTAGCAATTCTAATTCTGTGCAGGGTATTAGGAGAGGGGATAAATTACATAAGGTTTCATTATGCGCAGATGATTTATTAGTTTACATTTCAAATCCTAAGAAATCTATTCCTTCTATGTTATCTATATTTATAAAATTTGGTATTTTTTCTGGATATAAACTAAATTTACATAAAAGTGAATTATTTCCTATTAATAATTATTCTGATTATAATGATCAAATACCTTTTAATATTGCCAAAAACCATTTTACTTACCTTGCTATCAAAATTACAAAAAATTTTAAAGACCTATCTAGGTATAATTTCTTCCTTTTAGTTGAGTGTACTGAACAGGCGCTCTCTAAATGGTCACCTATGTTGATGACATTGATAGGTCAAATAAATGCTATAAAAATGGTTATTCTACCAAAATTTTTATATATATTTCAAGCAATTCCCTCTTTAGTTCCAAAAAGATTTTTTTGATAAAATAGATTCTCTGATTTTGTCTTATGTTTGGATTAATAAAAGCTCTAGAGTGAATAAACTTCCATTGCAAAAATCAAAAAAAAAGATGGAGGACTGGCTTTATTATTGGGCAATTAATATTTGTTATATTACTTTTTGGATTTATGACAACCAAGATCGCCCTTCATGGTTACAGCTGGAAGAAAATTCAGTAATGGGGTTTTTGTTAGCTTCTTTATTAGGAGCTCCTCTTCCGTTTTCGCTCTCCAGACTAGGTAGATAAGCTCTTAACCCTATTGTTAAACATACTTTAAAAATTTAGTTTAAATTTCGTAGATTTTTTGAATTAAATGATTTTCTACTTTCTAGTAATATTTATTCTAATTTCTTTTTTAAACCATCAACTTTGGATAAGGCTTTTTTAACATGGAAAATTAAGGGAATAAAAACTTCTTTAGATTTGTTTTTACAAGACTGTTTAATGTTTCACAGTTAATGGATAAATATGATATCTCTAATACACATTTTTTAGATATTTACAAGTTAGGAATTTTTTATGTGACTTTTAACTGAATTACCCTGCTCTTTAAATTTGGCTTACGTTATTTTTCAGTTTAAACCTTTTCAAAAATGATTAATAGCAATCATTTATAAACAGTTAATGAATGCTGGCATGTCACCTAATGATAAGGTTCAATGCACCTGGGAAGTAGAACTTCAACATTCACTTTCAGATAATCAATGGAGTCAATTTTATTATTTAGTCAATAATTCATCTATCTGCGAAAGCCATATCTTAATTCAGTTTAAGATAGTACATAGGGCCCATATGTCCAAAGATAAATTGGCGCATATTTTTCCTAATATAAGCCCTATTTGTGACAGATGTAACACAGAAGTGGCTACTCTAACTCATATGTTTTGGTCATGTGTAAGCTTAAATAATTTTTGGAGGGATGTGTTTGGAATATTATCTGAAGTTATAGATATGGATGTTCAACCTAATCCACTTACAGCAATTTTTGGGATTATTCCAGTGGAAGCAAGCATAGTGTCTGCTTCCGCCCAACATGTGATAGCTTTTTCAACTTAACTGGCTAGGAGAGCTATTCTGATACACTGGAAAGAATCTAATCCTCCTACTGTTTTCTATTGGCTCTCCTCCATTATGTCATGTCTAAGCTTGGAGAAAATTTGAAGCCGGACATTTGATACATCCTTTAATTTTGAACAAGTCTGGTGACCCTTTATTCAATATTTTCACATAATTTATCTTATTTTTATATATTTGTTTTTCTTTATTCTCTTTGGGAAAATCCTTATCCATGAAGGTTCAGAGATGACTGGAAGGATGTGTTTTTTTCTCTCTCTCTCTCTCTCTTTTTTTCTAATTTTATCCTCAATTGGACTGCCCAATCTTTCTTTTTCTTTCCTTTTTTTCTTCTCTTTTTTTTTGTTTCAGCTTCGTTAGTGTTTTCGTTTTCTTTATCAATAAAATTTCCAAACTTGTTTTTATGATTGCTATGAGGAGTTGTAGATTTTTTTACCATTGTATATCTAACAGCATAATATTTTACCTATTTGATTTTGACATTATATACTTCCTGTTTTTATTATTGCTGTTTATATGTCTTTTGTATTATCTATTTGCTAAACTCCTCTGATTTGTATATTCTGTATTTGAAAATCAATAAAAAGATTGAAAAATGAAAAAAGGAGGGAGATGGGATTAGGACTAATTAGAAGGTGATAGTTGAATCCAGCAGTGTACGAAACTTATAGGGCTGGAGAACGTGGAATCTGATATAGGAGAGGAGTGTGGATCATGAGCGATAGGGAAGAAGCCTTGCACCAGAGGGAGTTGATTGGACTAGTTAGGAGAAGGGGTAAGAAGCCAGTCTGAGGAATGGAGGGAAAATACTTGAAGGAGAAATCGATGTTCATGCCATTAGTTTGGAGAACACCTCTCACCAACTGGTCTCATGTTAAAGTGCTATCCCGTTTCCTCAGTTCTTTCATCTATGCCATCTGCACTTCGTCCACCACACCTGTTCCCAGGAAGAGGCTTTCCTTTCCAGGACACCAGAGATATCATCATTCTCAAACTGGGTTTGAGTTGATGTTGCCATCACCCACATCCTGTGGATTTCCCGTATTTCCGCACTTGAAACATCTTCCAGTAGTTTTAGCTGGTATAGAGTTCCACATGTCCTCACTTATCACCACATTCGCCTCCACATCCAACACAAAGTTCTCCAGAGCTTCCACCATCTTCAACGGGATCCCGCCGCCATATGCATCTTTATCTCCACAGCCTCAATCTCCACACTTCGCAGTACTCACTCCCTCTATGATGGCCTGACTATTTGTCCCTCCCTATTAATATCCCTCCTGCTGTCCTGGCACATACCCTGAAAGTGAAAGAATTGCTACATCTGCCAATTCAACTTCCTCTCTAACCTCGAGTCAGGGCCCCAAGTAGTCCTCACAGTTGAGGCCACACTTCACCTGCGAATCTTCTGGGCTCTTCCATTCGATACAACTTCATCTACATCATGGTGAGACTGGGGGTAAATTTGCTGACCATTTTCACCAGCATCTCCACTCCATCTGTGATTAACCATTTTAATTCTGATCCCCATTCCTCTTCCAATTGTCATCATATTTGCTATAATGAGGCCACACTCAGGATGGGGGAGCAACACCTCCTATTCCATCTAGGAAGCTTCTAACTGAATATCATGGAGAAGGATTTCTCCATCTGATAAGTTATTCCTCTTCCTTTTCCATCTTCTATTCCCCACTGTGGCCTCCTCCCCCTTCTACACACCTGCCTATCAATTCCCCCTGTGTCCCTCCTCCTCCCCCTTTTCCAAGGTCCATTCTCCTCTCCTATTAGGTTGCTACTTCTCCAGCCTTTTACCTTTTCCACCCACCTAGCTTCACCATCCACCTTCCAGCTCGTTCTCCTTCCCCTACCCCCACCTGTCTACAGTGCAACGTCATACTCTACATCAGAGGCACATCCCTCCGCATCGTCGGTAAAGTCTACAGGAGGCGCCGCTTCAAGAAGGCAACATCCATCATTGAGTATCCGCAGCATCCAGGGCATGGAATCTGCTCACAGACAGGAGGTATAGAAGCCAAAGATCCAATATCACTGAGCTGAAGAAAACCTACTTCCATTCAACCATTAGCATCCTGAACCAACCGGCACAACCCTCATCACTAGAGCTCAGCGACATCTTGACAACTGTGACTATGTGCTGAAATAGACTTCACTTTCTAATGAATTGTATATTGTTTGTGTATAATAAATATTTCACCTGAGCATGCTGCTTATCTGATGCTATGTGTGTGATGCTGTTGTGAGTCAGTTTTTCATTGTATCTGTGCACACACATAAAATAGTTCCACGTTAACCCTCAACATTACATCCTTCCTTTTCTATTCTCAAGAGTGCTTCATCGCATTTGCCTTTCTCACCACAGATTAACGTGCAAATCAGCCTTTAGGAAATCCTGCACGAGGATTCCCAGTCTCTTTGCTGCTCAGATCTTTGAATTTTCTCATCAGTTAAAAATAGTGTCTGCTATTATTTCATCTATCAAAGTTCATGATCGTACACTTCCTGACATCATATTCTATCACCCAATACTTTCCCCATTTTCCTAGTCTGTCTAAAATGACTTAGCATCTCTGCTTCCTCAAACCTGCCTGCCCCTCTACCCATCTTCGTGCCACCTGCGAACTTAGGCACAAAGTCACCATTTCTGTCATCCAAATCATTGACGTTTAATGTAAAAATAAGTCATCCCAACACAGACTCCTGTGGAACGACATTAGTCTCTAGGCAGCAAACTTAAAAGGCTCCTTTTATTCCCAATGTTTGCCATCAGCGCATCAGCCAATGTTTTATCCATGCTAGTATATTTCCTGTAATAACATCCATTCTTAAATTGCTAGGCGTCCTCATGTATGGCACCTTGTTAAAGGCCTTCTGAAAATCTAAGTACACAACATCCATTGGTTCTCCTTTGTTTATCATGTTTGCTGTTTTCTCAAAGAATTTAAACAAGCAAAATTTACCCTGAAGTAAAACCATGCTAACTTTGGTCTATTACATCATGTGACATCAAATTCACTGAAACCATATCTTCAATAATTGACTGCAACATCTTCACAATCACTGAAGTCAGGCTAACTTGCCATTAAAGAAAATAAACTTGCCATTAATTTTCTTTCTTTTGTCTTTCTCCTTTCTTGAAGAGTGGAGTGTTACTTGCAGTTTTCCGGTCCAATGGAACCTTGACGGAGTCCATTGATTCTTGTAAGATTATTACAAAACCTCAACTATCTCTTCTGCCACCTCTTTCAGAACACTGGGATGAAGTTCATCTGGTCCAGGTGACTTATCTCACTTCAGAACTTTCAGTATCCCAAGAAGTGACTCCCTAGTAATGGCAAATTCACCCACCACTGCCCCAGAAACACTTGAACTTCCAGCGTACTGGTAGTGTCTTCCATACTCCCAGAATGGTCATTCTTCTTATTGTACTACTTCATCTTGTTAAGTTTGATGGCGGTGACAGACCAAAATAAGGTGCATTACTGTCACCTGCTGAATGGGAGTGTAAAACAAAGAGACAGGAAGTATAAGTATGAAATCCACCATGCCCCCCCAAAATATGTCAAGTCATTTGCTTTTCAGAAAGTAAAATGCACGTTTATATGCATAATATGATAGGAGTCATATCCTAATAACATTTCCAGCTTAACCTCTGTTCCAATGATTTCAATCTATCAATTTGAAGTTTCCTTCGCTCCTCTTAGGAACTGCATTCAGGCAACATGTATGGCACCAATTCTTGATCATTGCACTTCGTACAGATGATAGTATTGTACAATCATAAGATATTGGAACAGAGTTAGGCCAGTCAGCCTACTGAGTTCACTCTGCCATTTCATCATGGCTGATCCAGATCCCATTCAACCTCATACACCTGCCCTCTCATGATATTCCTTGATGCCCTGACCAATCAGGAATCTATCAACTTCTGCTTTAAATATACCCATGGACACAGCCTCTACCACAGTCTTTGGCAGAGCATTCCCCAGATTCTTTGGCTGAAATAAATTCCTCCTTACTTCTGTTGTAAAAGATTACTACTTATTGTTAAGGCTGTGCCCTCTAGTTCTGGATACCCCCACTAAAAGGCACATCCTCTCCACCTTCACCTTACCTAGTACTTTCAACATTCAGTAGGTTTCAATGAGTTTCCCATGCATTCTTCAAAATTCCAGTGGGTACAGGCCTAAAACTGCCAAAACCTCCGCATACATTATCTCCTTCCTTCCTGGAATCATCCTTGTGAATCTCGTCTGGTATGTCTCCATTGGGAATACATTCTTTCTGAGATAAGGGGCCCAAAACTGCTGCCAATACTCTGTTAGGCCTGACTCTTGTTCTATAAAGCTTCAGTGTTATCTACTTGTTTTATATTATATTCCCCTTTAGATAAATGGCAACATTGCGTTTGTATTTTTGACCACAGAATTAAATATCTGGAAGTCTTCCATGAGGACTCCTTTTTTTTCTTCTTTTTCAATATTTTTATTAATTTCTACATGGAAGAATACAGTGTCCAAGAAAATACGTACTATAAAACAACAGAAATATATAATAATACCAAATACATTATATTTGAGTCACATTAACAAACTCTTTACACTCTACTCATGTAGATGAGATTAATTGGTGTGTTGAGTTATGAATAATTCTATATATAAATTAAAGACCTATACCCACTACCAAAGCTGAAGCTGTTTGGTAAAGAGAAATAAAGGGGAAAAAAAACTTATCAGATAGTGAAATATGCTGTTAACCAGCATCTGTACTTTAAAAGGAAATCAAAGGTTTTGAAAATAATTCAAAATCGGTCCCCACCAATTTTGAAAATCTTGGTTAGATTCAGAAATTGAACAATGAATCTTTTCTAAATTTATGCATGCCATAACATCCCATAACCACTGAGTATGATTAGGTGGAGCAGCATCTTTCCATTTAAGCAAGACTGCCCTCCTAGCCTTAAGAGAGATAAAAGCCAGAATGCGCAAGTCGGATGTTTTCGAAATGATATCTTTCCCTCCAACAATACCAAATAAGGCGGTCAAAGGATTAGGCTTAAATTTTACTTTAAAAAGTACAGAAAAAGTTTGGAATACTTCCTTCCAATATTTTTCAAATCTTGGACATATCCAAAACATGTGATGAATGTAGCTTCTCTATTGTTACACCTATCACAGTAGGGAAATATATCCATGTAAAAATGAGATAACTTGTAGGAGGGAATGATGGGCACATAACGATGAAGTATTAGCCAGTTTAAAAATTTCATTGCAAGTTTCTTCATGAATTGAAGTCTGTAAATCTTGTTCCCAAAGATTTTTGATTTTGCCTAAAGAATCATTTCTCATTCCCATCAACATATATATATTGGATATTGAACCATTCTAAAAAAGGTTTCAAATTAAGAATTTCATCCATTAAGTTCTTATCAGGACTATTAGGAAATGTATATAATTCAGACCGGTGGAAGTCTCTAATTTGTAAGTATTGAAAAAAAGGGGGTTTTTAGTAAACTATCTTTAGTTGACAGTTTTTCGAATGAAGAAATACTTCCTCCCACAAACAGATCCTGTAACAATTTAATACCGAATCCATCTCATTGTTTTTAAAACTACATCAATCATAGAGGGCTTAAAAATAATTAAGAAAAATGGGACTAGAAGGAGAAAATCTCAATAAACCAAAGTGTTTTCAGAATTGTATCCAGATCCTCAAGGTATGCTTAACTACCACCTTTTCAGTTATTTTATTTAAAGATAAAGGAGGTGAATATCCCAAAAGAGAGATGATAGAAAATTTATTAACAGAGTTAGCTTCTAAAGAAACCCACCCTGGACGGTCCTCATGATCAATGTAACATAAACAAAATGTAAGATTCCATATATTAACTGCCCAATAATAAAACCTAAAATTTAGAAAAGTTAAACCTGCATTCTTTTTAACTTTCTGGCCGTGAGCTTTATTCAGTCGAGGACGTTTATTTTTCCATATATAAGAGGACAAAATAGAGTCAAGAGGAACAAAAAAGGATTTAGGAATAAAGACGGGTAAAGCCTAGAAGAGGTATATAAATTTAGGTGAGATATTCATTTTAATGGAATTAATTTGGGCAATCAATGATAACGAAAGAAGCTACCAATTTGATAATGTTCTTTTCATATAATTTAATAAAGTAAGAACATTTTCTTTAAATAGGTATATTATTCTTAGTAATTGTTTGAGGAAAACCAAGAAGATTTAAAGACAAAATCTTTAGCATGGATCATAGTCAGGGATAAGCAATATCTTTATATTCACAAGATCAAACCAGTGGAATCATTTGGCTATCAATAAATAAAAGTCAATTCTGGAATACATACGATGAACATGAGAGAAAAATGAGTATTCTCTTTCTGCTGGATGTAGAAAGCACCATGCATCAACAATACAACATTTCATTAGAAATGAACGAAGACACAAAGCTGATTTATTAAGTGATACTGGTTTTGAAAAAGACCTATCTAAAACTGGATCTCACCAGCAATTAAAGTCCCCTGCCATCACCAATGAGTACAAACTCAGATCAGGCAGAAACGAAACAAAAAACGCTCAAAGAATCCTGGGCCATCTATATTTGGGGCATATACTATATATATATATATATATATATATATATATATATATAATAAATAATAATTTGGGGCATATAATATACATTAGCAAATAATGTATTAGTATCAGAGTCTACCTTGTGTTGAACAAAGATAATTGCATTATCTATAAAAATCATAACTCCACTGGACTTGGCCTGAAACAAGGGTGAAAGTGAAATTCTTTCCATCAGCTAAAAAGGCGTGAATTATCAGTTACATACGTGAGTTTCTAGCAAAACAATAATTGGGAACTTATGTTTCTTAATATAGGCAAAAATCTTATTTCGTTTCCCAGGGTGATTTAACCCTTTCACTTTAAGAATAAGTAAGCTAATAGTATATTGTATCATTGGTCTCCAAGTACCCCGAACCCTCGTCACTAATAACGGACTCCAACACTTTCCCAACCATTGAGATTAGGCTAACTGTCCTAATCATTTCCTCTCTTTTATCATCTCCCTTCTGAAAGAATAGAGTTACATTTGCAATTATTCAGTCTTCCGGGACCAGCCAGAATCAAATGATTCTTGAAAGATCATGACCAATACAACCATCATCTCTTCAGCAACCTCTGACATTAATCTACGATGTAGTCCATCTGCCCCAGGTGAATTATCCACCTTAAAACCTTTGAGTTTACCTTGCACTTTTCCCCTTTGATTCTTTGTAATAGCAAAGGCAGTCACTCCTGCCTCCTGACCCTCACAGACCTCTGGAACACTGCTAGTGTCTTCCACAGTGAAGACCGATGCAAAGAACCCATTTAGTTTACCTGCCATTTCTTTGTCTCTCATTACTACCTCGCCTGCAACATTTTCCAGCGGTCCAATACTCTCATATCGCTTTTACTCTTTATATAACTAAAAATTGGTATCCCGCTTCATATTGTTGGCATGTTTGCCCTCATATTTAATCTGTTCCCTTTGAAAAACTTTTTTGTTGCCTGTTGTTGGATTTCAAAAGCTTCCCAATCATCCAACTTCCCTCTCACTTCTGCTACCTTATATAAATTTTCCTTGGGTTTTATGTAGTCCTTAACTTCGCTTGCCAGCCACTGTTGCCTCTTACTGCCGTTTGAGAACTACTTCTTTTGTGGAACATATGTATCCTGGGCTTTGTGAACTATTCCCAGAAACTTCAACGACCCTTGCTCTGCTGTCAGTTCCGCCAGTATACCCCAGCAGTCCAGCTGGGAAAGTAGCTCTCTCACGCATCTGTAATTTCCTTCATTACATTGCGATACAGATACACGTGTCTTAGGCATCTCCCTCTCAAATTGCGGTATGATCGCTGCCTCCTCGGGGATCCTTTACTTTAAGCGGACTGATGAGATCCGGCTTATTACACAACATTCAATCTAAGATAGCCTTTCCCCAAGTAGGCTAGAACTCAAACTGCACAAAAAAAATATCGTAGGCATTCGACAAATTCCTCTTTTCCGAACCGACACCAAACTGGTTTTACAAATCCCCTTGCGTATTGAAGTTCTCCATTGCAATTCTGAAATTAGCCTTATTAAATGCCCTTTCCAACTCCCTTTGCAATCTCAACACCACATCTTGGCTGCTATTTAGAGACCTATATATGATTCCCATAACGGTTTCTAACACAATTAATATGCTTGATACTGGTGTCTCTGTCTGCAATGAGTTTGGACATTCACCTCGTGACCTAGTAGGTTCCTTCTAGGTGTTCCGCTTGCCTCCCACTTTTCGAAGACGTACTGATTGGTGGGTCATTGTAAACTGTCCGGTGACTAAGCCAGGGTTCAGTCGGAGACTGTTGAGTGGCGCGTCTCGAAGGACTGGAAAGGCCCATTCCGCGCTGTAACTCCGTAAACAAACTATTTAAGAGCACGTCCAATACAAAAACATGTCAGTATAACTTTTCAGAACTTTTATACCAACCTCCCACTTGAATTCCCACCATCCTCTGGATTTCATATAAATGCCATCCTTCGTTTTCTTTATCCCAACCTACTTGTCACAGTGATCCAATAGACTGTTTAATTCTGCATTTCATCTCCCACTCACGCAAAGGCAGCTCTACATTAATATCCTCATGTTGGCAAGAATCAATGGCTGTTCGCAGGCTCCTAACTTCTGTATACTGGCTTCTGCCAATCAACTAATTAACCAATCAATTTTCTCCCAATAATTTGCAAAAAGTGTCTCTTTCGGGCTTCAGAATGTTTGAACTCTGCAAGACGCATCGAGACACAACACTTATCGCAACTCCCGCCTCCTGCTCCAACCTGCGCGTCACACGTTTGTGGTGATGATTTCCCGGTTCACTGACTCTCCCGTTACCAACTGCTCATCGCAGGAGAACTCACCTCACTCCCCACTTTGGACGCACAAGCCGACCGACGTGTAGGGACCGGCCGGTGGGGCAGGAGCAAGGGAAATGACCCGAAGGGTGATGGGATCCAAGAGCTGGACTTCAGTCGGGGGACTGAAGAAAGCAGAAGTGGTGACAGTGACAGGGCAGTCGTGAGTCATAGTCAGTGTTACCGACGGATTTGATCAGGTCCAGAGAGGAAGTGTTGGTGGGGGAGACGCCATGGACGTTTCGCTCTGGTGTTACTACAGTTGACAGTGGGTGAGTAGACCCAGCTTCATCACGTACCGACTCTATCCACATTCCTCATATTCCCTCATGTCAACCAACCCCTCTTAAAGCGCCCTCCAGAATAACCTGTCCGGTGCGGAACCCTCGGAACCCTTGCGGGAAACCTCCCTCCTGTTTCGCCTCTCCATTTCAGAGAAGCGAAATGATGCCTTACTGGATTGGAGGAACAAATGCCTGCATTTGAATAGCAACATCGCCGGAGATGAGGAACAACTCGAAGTGTTTCCCACCCGCTAACGGTATGAAGAGTTGAAATGAGGAACAGGAGGTCCGGGCAAAGGCCTGTTGCTAAAGCCGGGGTTAAAGCTGGAGGGTTGCTGAGGCGCAGGGTTTTATTTTGGAGGGAGACGATTTGTAGCGGCTTGTATGGCTGATCGGAGAGAGGGCAAGGACAGAACGGGCAGGGTGGGCTCGAAAGGCGGCGGTACGAATTCCGAGCTTTGGTCCATAACCGATTGCAGGGCATAGTTACAGGTTGGAATCCAGTAAAATGGTTTAATGTGTTTATACAATGAATAACAGATCCGAAGCATTAGTTGCAGGCTGGAATCTACACACGCAGGATCACACCCACATAGTATTGCGAGGTTCAAAGGTGTTTATAAAGCAATAGCATTGCCGAAGTGTGTAGATTCTGAAATCTAAGCTCTGGGTCCAGGAGTTTATGCCCGTGTTGCCTGATTCCCTATTGGTAGTCATAGGTTCGGAGTGTGAAAGATAAACGTAAAATTTATTATCGATGTAGGTAAACGTCACCATATTTGGGAATAATTTTTCTTGCCGACATTTCAGGAAAATAATGAAATACAATAGAATTTATAATAATCTGCACATGAGCAAAGACTGACAGCCAATACACAAAGCAAGTGAAATTCTTTAAACAGAAATAATACTGAGAACTTGATTTGTAACGAGTGTGCAGATGGGAGAGTGAGTTCACAGATGCAGTGAGTGAAGTTATCCACGCCGGGTCAGGGTGCTGGTGGTTGGTAGTGCGGGTCTGTTGCAATTTGGATTTAATGGGTTAGAGAGGAAAAAGAACTGTTCTAGAGTTCGGTCTATCGATCACAGGGCAGGGAATTGCCTGTCGCTGTGATAATTCCGGGCTGATTATCCGCAAGGTGAGATGCGGTTGGAGGTTCCCAAATGACCATTTGCTCTCTCCGTCTCCCTCAGCATGGAG
Organism: Hypanus sabinus; assembly: GCF_030144855.1. Lineage (NCBI taxonomy): Eukaryota > Metazoa > Chordata > Chondrichthyes > Myliobatiformes > Dasyatidae > Hypanus > Hypanus sabinus. The sequence goes on along the minus strand of NC_082712.1, from coordinate 89,900,049 downwards.
CAGCGGATGGAGCAGCCGAAATACATCGAGGCTGTAGTGGACGTCCGTCACTCTCACCTGCACCTTTACACACCCGGAAATCTCACTCCGACACGTTGACATCAGATGGAGAGTTCGCCATTAACACAAGACAGATATATTCAGATACCTGGATAACTACACACTCAAAGATTTCAAAAGCCGGATCAATTTCCTGGGTTCGCCACTTAGAGACAAGACGGGCTCCATCCGCCTACACCGGGTCGAAGAAAGGGACAGCAACGTGTACTTCTGCATTGTGGTGATCTTGGGGGAAGAGTACACAGGTCCTGGGACCGTCCTGTCGGTTCAAGGTGAGAACCCCTTCCTCTGTCTGCAGAGAGTGTGGACTTGGATGCGTCTGGAGTTGCTGTCTGGGGTTGCCGTGTTGCAGGTGAGGGAACAACGAGTGGCAAATAGGGGCAGCTACTACGTTTACGAAGTTTACATGTCTCCGTACCGAAGAAGGAATCAGACAGACAGACGAAGCAGATGAAACTGCGGAAGTCTCACGGACACACACAAGCACGAACACACACACCTAGAGATTCCTGACAGTCTGTGGTGAGAGGGGAGCCGGGTCGAGCATACTGTAATTATGTTGGAATACAAACCCCAGGGATTCAATTACTGAAGTGGATGTAACTCAGGCGCTCCGTGGGTTTATTTATCGATTAAGTGATACGTAGCTGTGAGATACAGACGGGGATTTAATCCAGGGGTTTGGGTCCTGTGCAAGAGAGCCCAGAGAGTTAGTAGTGAGTGGAATCTTATCTAGGGGTTCATTGAGTTTATGCTGTTAAATACAGATTTCCATTCGTGAGTTAGACACTGTAATCTCTATAAAATATTTGGGAGTTTAATATAGAGAATAAAAAGTAACCATGAGTTGGGTATGGAGCAGAATCTAATCTGGTGTTCAGATTGTTTACCTGGCAACACACAGATCCCCGGGAGTGAGTTACAGACTGGACTGCAATCGCGCGGTCAGAGAGTTTATATTCAGAAATATATGCCCAGAGAGACTTATAGGCTAGGATCTATTGTTGGATCTTCCGGATTATATGTAACTAATTCATATCTATGGGTTACACGTTGTGATCTCATCCAAGGGTTTAAGTGATATTTGTTGAGAATGGTAGGTCTAGGGAATTGAGGTGGATGCTGATATGTAATCTAGGGGCTCGGGGATCGATGCCTGCTTTGCCTTATTCTCCAATGGTGGTCACAGGCTTGGAGAGTGGAAGATTTAGTCTGCATTGGTCTAGTTTATTAATCAGAGCGGAGGGACTTGTCTGTTGCTGAGAGCATTATGAGATGATTTTCCACCGAGTGAAGTGTGATAGGAGGTTCCCGAATGATCGTTTGCTCCCTTTAGCCTCTGCACGGACCGGTGGCCATGAGTTCCGGGTGAAGCAGATGGGGTACCTGGAGGCTGCAGAGAATGGGTCCGTCATTCTCCCCTGTTCCTTCACTTATCCGAACACTTATACACCCCGAGACATTCATATCATTTGGAGAGTTGGTGGCTTTTTTGGTACAAAGATATTCAATTCTTCACTAAACAACGCATTCGGGGGACCGAGGCCGGGTCGAGTTCCTGGGCTACGCACGGCGAGACAAAACGAGATCCATCCACTTATATCAGTTGAAAGGAAATGACTCTAATTTCTATTTCTGCCGTGTGACAAGTTTCAATGATCATGATAGGCTGCCTGAATGACAAAGCATCTCAGGGATTTCTGTCAGTAAGCGATAAGTCCTGAATCCTTACCCTGACCTCTGCTCTTGTCTGAAGGTTCTTTCAATTAATTCCTGTGCATCAACCCAGCTTCGTGTTTTCACATTCTCATCCTGCAGGAGGTCAGTCCACTCAGTCCATCATACCCCATACTGACCGATTGACCACCACCTGCATTAAGCTGACCTCCAGGGGTTCATCCCTCACCTGTCGCTAAGGTATTGGTATTGGTGTAGATAATTCCAAAAGGATGTCAGTGACTGCAATGCCCCCCCCCTCTCTGGTAGTGTGTTCCAAATACTCACCACTGTCTGAGTGTGAAACTTCCTTCTCAGACTCCCTCCAAGTCCCTTATCCTTCACCTTGATGTTTTATCAAATACTACCTTTCATCCACCCTGTCAATACCCTCATGGGTATGTGCACCTCAATCATGTTCCTGCACAGCCATGTCCATTCCAGAGAATATAGACCTAGTCCCTCCTAATTACTGAAGCGTTCTGTCCCAGATGATATCCTGTGGACGTTCTTCACACTCTCTGTAGCGAGAAGAGTCTCTCCACTCTCTTCTGCGGTATTCCATGTCCTGGCCTCAGTAATGTTCAGAATGTCTTTTAGCACAAACTTCTCTGGAATAAATACCTTCGATGATATCTCAGCCCATTTCACCATCACAATGAGTTTTAGTACTGACAAGTTTACTCTCCACACTGTCAGCAGTATGATTGATTTTTGCATAGTAGAACATAGAACACTACAGCACAGTAGAGGCTCTTCAATTCATATGTAGTATCGGCATTTTGTCCTATTCTAAGGTTAACAACCCAGCTCTCCTACATAGTTCTCCATTTTCTATCATCCTTGTTCCTGTCTATGAGTTTTTTTTTAAGTGCATCTAATGTATGTTCCTCTACCGCCACCACTGGCAGGGTGTTTCATGCACCCACACTGTCTGTATAAATACAAACATACCTCTAAAATTCCCCCGATACTTCCCTCTAATCACTTTACAAGTACACCACCTCCTATTGAGCAATGCACCCCTGGGAATGTCACTGTCTACCCACTGAATACATGTCTCTTATCATCTTGTGTCCCTCTATCAAGTCACCTCTCATCCTGCATTGCTCCAAAGAGAAAAGCATGAGCTCGCTCAACCTACCTTCATTGGAAAGTCTCTCTAGAACAAGTAGCATCCCACTAAATCTCCCCTGTGGCCTTTCTGATGCCTCCACAGCATTCCCGTACAGTGGTAACCAGAACTGAATGTGATATTACAAATGTGATCTAATCAAGATTTTACAGTGCAGCATCTTAACCCCACAGCTCTTGAACTCTTTCCTCCCCACCATGATGGCCCACCGCCCATATGCCTTCCTAACAACCCTTACGACCTGCACAGCACCTTTATGGAATCTCGGCCTGTCTGTGGACTTACTGATCAGTAACCAAGGTCCATGATGAACGATCCACCCAACGGCTTAATATAGTTTTCAGACAGCTACCACGGGGGGAGGTTTAGAGGACTGAAGTCCCACACCAACAGCTTGAAGAATAGTTACATCCCTCCAGACAGCTGGTTCTTCGGGCAACTGACACAAAACTAACCACTACTTTAATAGACCAACTCTATGTCAATTTGGACTGTAATGGACCTCGATTTTTCTTCTTCTAATCCCGTTCTTCATTGTAAAACTCCCTCCAGGCCCTGGGATGCTTCCTAAGGTTTGACACGCTGTTTTCATCACAGTCTTAGAGTCCATCTGTCCTCAAGCTGCGGGACATTGTGTCCGTGCTGAATCGCAACTCACCAGTCGGAAACGCCTCAGGATTATTCAGACCCTCCCTCCTGTGCCGCTGACTCTCCCCTCTCCTGTAGGATTGGGTCATAATCTACAATCTTGACTCTATGTTTTACCCCGGTCCTTCACATCCGTGTGCTCTCTCCTCCCTCTCCTCCTGTGTCTCAGTCACTGCTCTGGATCACAAGTCACAAGAGGTTCATTGACCCCCCACAACGACCACAGTAACTCAGGAGATGCAGAACCTCATCCACGGCTCCGTCCTGATGATCCGAACAGCGCTGGATCTGGGACTGCTGGCAGTGGTGTGGACCGTGGGCATTTACCTCATCAAGAGGATCCCAGTTACAGGTAATCTGCATTCTCTGTCCTTGCAGATCCCTGTCCATCTAAGTGAATCGTGTCAGCCTCCCATTAGAGCAAACACGAGGAAATCTGCAAATGCTGGATATTCAAACAATAACACACACAAAATGCTGGTGGAACACAGCAGGCCAGGCAGCATCTATAGGGAGAAGCGCTGTCCACGTTTCGGGCTGAGACCCTTCGACAGGAGTAACCGGAAGGAAAGATAGTAAGAGATTTGAAAGTAGTGGGGGGGAGGGGGAAATGCGAAATGATAGGAGTAGACCGGAGAGGGTGGGATGAAGCTAAGAGCTGGAAAGGTGATTGGCGAAAGCGATACAGAGCTGGAGAAGGGAAAGGATCATGGGATGGGAGGCCTTAGGATAAAGAAAGGGGGGGGGAGCACCAGAGGGGGATAGAGAACAGGCAAACAACTAAATATGTCAGGGATGGGGTAAGAAGGGGAGGAGGGGCATTAACGGAAGTTAGAGAAGTCAATGTTCATGCCATCAGGTTGGAGGCTACCCAGCCAGTATATAAGGTGTTGTTCCTCCAACCTGAGTTTGGATACATTTTGACAATAGAGGAGGCCATGGATAAACATATCAGAATGGGAATGGGACGTGGAATTAAAATGTGTGGCCACTGGGAGATCCTGTTTTTTCTGGCGGACCGAGCGTAGGTATTCAGCGAAACGGTCTTCCAGTCTGCGTCGAGTCTCACCAATATATAAAAGGCCACACCGGGAGCACCGGACGCAGTATACCACACCAGCCGACTCACAGGTAAAGTGTCGCCTCACCTGGAAGGACTGTCTGGGGCCCTGAATGGTGGTGAGGGAGGAAGTGTAAGGGCAGGTGTAGCACTTGTTCCGTTTACAAGGATAAGTGCCAGGAGGGAGATCGTTGGGAAGGGATGGGGGGGGGGACGAGTGGACAAGGGAGTCGCGTAGGGAGAGATCCCTGCGAAAAGCAGAAAGAGGGGGGGAAGGGAAAAATGTGTTTGGTAATGGGATCCCTTTGGAGGTGGCGGAAGTTACGGAGAATTGTACGTTGGACCTGGAGGCTGGTGGGGTGGTAGGTAAGGACAATGGGAACCCTATCCCGAGTTGGGTGGCGGGTGGATGGGGTGAGAGCAGATGTGTGGGAAATGGGAGAGATGTGTTTGAGAGCAGAGTTGATGGTGGACGAAGGGAAGCCCCTTTGTTTAAAAAAGGAATACATCTCTATCGTCCTGGAATGAAAAGCCTCGTTCTGAGAGCAGATGCGGTGGAGACGGAGGAATTGTGCGAAGGGGATAGCCTTTTTGCAAGAGACAGGGTAGGAAGAGGAATAGTCCAGGTAGCTGTGAGAGTCTGTAGGCTTATAATAGATATCAGTAGATAGGCCGTCTCCAGAGATGGAGACAGAAAGATCAAGAAAGGGGAGGGAGGTGTCAGAAATGGACCAGGTAAATTTGAGGGCAGGGTGAAAGTTGGAGGCAAAATTAATGAAGTCAACGAGCTCAGCATGCGAGCAGGAAGCAGCGCCAATGCAGTCGTCAATGTAGCGAAGGAAAAGAGGGGGATGGATACCGGTATAGACTTGGAGCATGGACTGTTCCACAAAGCCAACAAAAAGGCAGGCATAACTGGGACCCATGCGGGTGCCCATGGCTACACCCTTGGTTTGGAGGAAGTGGGAGGAGCCAAAGGAGAAATTATTGAGAGTAAGAACTAATTCCACCAGACGGAGGAGAGTGGTGGGAGAGGGGAATTGGTTAGGTCTGGAATCCAAAAAAAAGCGAAGAGCTTCGAGACCATCTCGGTGGGGGATGGAGGTATATAGGGACTGGACGTCCATGGTGAAAATAAGACGGTGGGGGACAGGGAACTTAAAATGATTGAAACAATTCTAAGCATGAGAAGTGTCATGAACATAGGTGGGAAGAGATTGAACAAGGGCGGATAAGACAGTGTCAAGGTATGCAGAAATGAGTTCGGTGGGGCAGGAGCAAGCTGAGGCAATAGGTCTACCTGGATAGGCAGGTTTGTGGATCTTGGGTAGGAGGTAGAAACGGGAAGTGCGGGGTGTGGGAACTATGAGGTTGGTGGCAGTGGATGGGAGATCCGCAGAACTGATAAAGTTGGCGATGGTTTAGGAGACAATGGCCTGGTGTTCCTTAGTGGGGTCATGATTAAGGGGTAAATAAGAGGAGGTATCAGAGAGTTGTTGCTGTGACTCGGCCAGGTAGAGGTCAGTACGCCAGATAACAAGAGCTCCCCCTTTATCAGCGGGATTTATAGTGAGGTTGGGATTGGTGCGGAGAGAGCAGTGAGCAGAGCATTCGGAAGGAGTGAGGTTGGAATTGGAACAGGGTGTGGTGAAGTCGAGACGGTTGATGTCCCGTCGGCAGTTAGCAATAAAGAGATCCAGAGCAGGCAGAAGACCAGAGCGGGGTGTCCATGAAGAGGAGGAGGGTTGAAGACGGGAGAAGGGGTCATCGGTGGGGGTAGGAGAGTCCTTGTCAAGGAAGTAAGCTCGGAGACGGAGCCGGCGGAAGAAGAGTTCAGCGTCATGGCATACGCGGAACTCACTGAGGTGTGGGCGAAGGGGGAAAAAGCTGAGGCCCTTACTGAGGACAGAGCATTCTGCCTCAGTGAGTTGAAGGTCGGAGGGAATGGTAAAGACCCGGCACGGATGAGAGATGGGATCAGAGTGGGGAGGGAGGCTGGTGGTGTCGATGGAGAGGGGAGGGTTGGGGTGAGAGGAAGATGGAGCCTCTGAGGGCCCAGGAGCTGACGATGGGATCTGAGGGAGAGGGGATTGCATCGTGGTTGTGGGGGAAGGGGAGACGGGAGTCACAATCGCAGCATGTGAAGACCCGGCCTGGAGTTCAAGGCTGGAGTCGCAGTCGGTGGCTGCGCCATCCCTTTGAAGCTGTCCATGGTCGCGGGAGCACGCAGTGATGGTGCTGGAGTCCGGGTTTTCAACATGCCCTGTGTCGCTGGGGCAGCCGAGATTGACTACCGGGGCCGGTGACGCGATACCAAGACCATGCTCTGGGATCTGCAGATGGAAGATCTTGTGATCCTTGCAGGACGTGATAAAGTCAAAAAGCCTCCAATTAGACTTGGTATACCCTTTATGTACCGTCCACAGTCGAGCATAATCTGAGGCTCTGAATGATGGTTCCAGACTTTGTAACACCCCATCCTCTTTCACTGAAAACTCTACCATGGTGATTCTCGGCAAGCCAAGCCCATCCTTCCCCCTAACATCTTCTTCGGAAAACAGGAGCAGTATTAGGCTACTCGGCCCCTCAAATAAGCCTCAGCTTTCAATGAAACTTCAACAGATGAACCCCAGGCCTCTTATCACTTTTCCTACTACTTGAGAGGAGCCTCAATATCGAAGTGTTGGAAAGTCCATCACTTTCAGATCTGAAATGCTTCAGGTGATTTTGCCAAGAATTCCAGAACTGCCTCAACTTTTAAAGTTTTAAATGACCACCTCCTCCCATGGACATGAAGAGAATGGAGAGATATCTTCATGTAGCCAGGTTAGTTAACTGTGCCGTTACTAGTTTTAGTAGATCAGTGCAACATCATGGGCCAAAGGGCCTTTTTCCTGTGATGTCCTGCTCTTTACTCAGTGGCCACTCTATTTGGTGCAGGAGTGGAACCCAGTGTTGTCTTCAAGTTCAATTTCAACATTAACCATCACACATCCATACAGGTGTATACAGTTAAACAAATTAGCATTTGAAACAGCTCGTCCTGCCCATCCATGTCAAGGTTAGATGTTTGTGCATTTAGAGATGCTCTTCTGCACTCCACTGTTGGAACCACTGTGCATGTAATTCACAGGAGACCAACTGTTTTGGAGATACTAAGTCTAATGTCCAAGTTAGTTCCATCACATTTTTTCCCATTCAGAGATTGGTTTAAACAACATCTGAACCTCGACCAGATCAGCATGCTTTTTTGCATTGAGTTCGTGCCACATAAATGGCTGAGTAAATATTTGCATTAAACAGCAGGTGTACAGCTACATCTAATATGATAGCTACTAAGTGTCCATAAGACCGTAAAACACAGGGGCAGAATGAGACCATTCAGCCCATAGATTCTGCTCTGCTATTTCATCATGGCCGATCCCAGATCCCACCAACCCACCTGCCTTCTCACCTGATCCTTTGATGCTCTGACTGATTATGAAACGATCAAATTGTGCCTGAAGTATACCCACAGATTAGATCTCTCCCTGAGTCTGTAGCAGGGTATTCCACAGATCTCCAACTCTCTGGCTAAAGAAAATTCCTCCTTACCTCTTTTCTAAAGGGTTGCCCCTCAATTTTGAGGTTGTGCCCTCTAGTTCTGGATACACGGACCATAGGAAATATCCTCTCCACTTGCACCCTATCTAGTCCTTTCATCATTCTGTAGGTTTCAATAAGATCCCCATGAATTCTTCTAAATATCAGTGAGTATAGGCCCAAAGCTGCCAAACACTCTTCACATGTTAAATCTTTAATTCCTAGAATTATCCCCATGAACTTCATCTGAATTATTTCCATTGACAACACATCCTTTCTGAATTTGGCGCCCAAAACTGTTCACAGTAGCCCAAGTGCGGCCTGACTAGTGCCTTATTAAGCCTCACCATTATCTCCTTGAAAGAAATGCCAACACTGTACTTGCCTTCTTGACCACAGAATTAACCTTCTGAGTGTACTGCATGAGGACCCCTAGGTCCTTTTACACCTCTTGTTTGAATTATTTCCTCATTTAGCTAATAGTCCACTCTACTGTTCCTTTTACCAAAATGCATTACCATACACTTCCCAACATTGTATTTCATCTGCCGCTTTTTGCTCATTGTCTATGTCCTGCTGCAATTACATTGCCTCCTCAGCACTACCCATTTCTCCACGCATCATTGTATCATCCACAAAGCAATCAATTCCATTATCTAAATCATTAAGAAACAATTTGAAAAGTAGTGGCCCCAAAATTGACCCCCGAGGAACACCACGAGTCACTAGCAGCCAACCAGAAAAGGGTTCTTTTATTCCCAGTTGCTGCCTCCTTCCTGTCAGCCATTCCTCTATCCATGTCATTACTTCTTCAAAGAACTCTAATAGATTAGTAATGTACTCTAACACTTTCCCAGCCACTGAGGCTTGACTAACTGGCCTATCATTTCCACTCTTTTGTCATCCTCCCTTCTTAAAGAATGGAATGACATTTGCAATTTCCCAGTCCTGCAAGACCATGACTCAAGACATGGTTGTGATTCTTGAACAATCACGACCAATGCATCCACCATCGCTTCAGCAATCTCCCGCAGTACTCTGGGATGTAGTCCATCTGGCCCAGATGACTTATCCACCTTAAGACCTTTGAGTTTACCTAGCACTTTTTCCTTTATAATATCAATGGCACTCTCTCCTATTGTCTGACACTCATGGACTTCTGTCACACTGCTAGTGTCTTCCGCAGTGAAGACGATGCAGAGTACCCATTTAGTTCATCTGCCATTTCTTTTTCCCCCCGATACTACCTCACCAGCATCATTTTCTGGTGGTCAAATATCAACTCTAACCTCCCTTTTACTCTTTATATATCTGAAAAAAATTGACATCCTGTTTTATATTATTGGAAACTGGGCTCATAGTTCATCTTTTCCCTTCTTATAGCTTTGAGTTTTGAGGATTTTAAAAGCTTCCCAATCATCCAACTGTCTACTCACTTTTGCTACAGTATACAGTATGTCATTTTCTTGGATTTTATGCAGTTCTAAAGATTCGTTGTCAGCCAAGGTTGCCTACCCCTGCCATGTGAGAACGTCTGTGGGACATATCTATGCTGCACCTTCTGAAATACCCCCAGAAACTTCAGCCATCTCCGCTTGCTGTCAGTATCGCCTGTATCCTCCCCTAATTCACCTGGGCAATGAATTCCCTTTATTCCATTGCGACACTGATACATGTGTTATGCTTCTCCCACTCTCAACGGTATTCAAAGTGGGCTACTCAAAATGGTGACTACATCCCTGTAGCCTCTGCCTATCACTGCTTCACTTTTTCCCAACAAGCTGAAGGTCATTGAAATGTAATTCCAGCTCCCTAACACTTTTTGTAAGGAGCTGCGTTTTGAGGTGGCAAACGAGGAGACAGGGTGTCTCCTGGAAATCCCACATCTGATACTCAGAACAGTACACTGGCTCTGTAGATATGCCTCCTCTCTAGAATTGAATAAGGAATAAGGAATGAACTTACCTACACTCCACCTGTTCTTGCTGTAGCCCCATTTGGGCCAAAGCCTTCAACTCTGACTCAGATTGCTCCCGTGATGACTGCTTGGCCTGGTGGTACTTCATTCTCAGTGCCACAGTGATGGGTATAGATCAGTGCTCCCAAGTCCATCTGTTTGTCACCAATCGATGTGCAGTATTGTGCCTGAGAATACAGTACTGTAGTGATTTTATCTATTATACTCTACTGCACCAAAAAGCAATTTTCATGATATAAGTGAGTGATGATAAGCCTTATTCTACTATGGGTTTCTAATTTGGACCAAGAGTGAGAAGGTCGGCAGAGAGAGGGGAATTATTGTTGGAAAAAGCGGAAGGCAGAGGGGAAAGAGCTGGGAGCAGCAGAGAGACATTCCATAATGATCAATAAGGCAATTGTCTGGAATCAGACTGGACCTTTCCTGCTGTCTCAAGGCAGAGTATGTCTGCAACAGTGCTAATCCAGCACTCCTCTGCCACCTATACTATGCCCCTCCTACAATGCTCCGCTCTCAATATTCTATAAATCCTTTGCTGCCAGTAGATTTACAAACTCCTGCTCTGATCTATGTTGCCAAACAGAGGACTATGCAGAAGTCTTAGGCACCCTAGCTACACTACATGTATGAGCCTAAGACTTCTGCAAGTGTATTGATCGCTGTCACCTGCTTGGATAAGCTGATGTCCTGACTACCAGTTGCACCAAATCTGCCAGTTGAGTTCACAATCAAAAATCCATCTGCCTGTTTCCAGTTGGCTACACTGGACAGTGAAGAAGGAGACAGTCCATGAGACCCAGCTCCGAGAATGAATTCTCCCAGACAGTTTCGGGACAGACGGTGTAACCTTGGTCCAGGCAACAGCTGAAATGGGAGATCACTCATCAGTGCAAGGTGAGATCACGTCACAGTGACAGATGGAAGCAGCAGGGACGGAGGCCAATCTTAGCATCCCAGTGATCCTATCTCTTCCAAGGATGGATGCTTTATGTACAATGTCTCATTGCTATCTGTGGAGTAGAAACCCCATAACTAGCTTCCAAATATGTGGGATATTTTCAAAGCTTAGATGAGCAATAGGTGAGCAATACTGATTGATGCTGCTCGACCGGCAGATCTCCTCCAACATTCTATGCGCGTTCTTCTGGATTTTCTGCGACTTTAAAATGCCCTGTGTTTAGGGCATTACACAATTAATATATTCATCAACAAAACTAAAGAGGAAACAGATCAAAACAGATGCTAACATCATTAAAGTCACAGAAAATCCAGAAGAACATGCACAGAATGTTGGAGGAGATCTGCCGGTCAAGCAGCATCAATCGAAATGAATACACGGTTACTATTTCAGGCTGAAACACTTCTTCTGCACTGGGGAATAAGGGGATGACACCGGAATTAAAAGGTGGGAAATGGGAAATAGGACTAGTTAGAAGGTGATAGTTGAGGCCAGGAGGGTACGAAACTAATAGGGCTGGAGAACAAGGAATCTGATATAGGAGAGGAGTGTGGATCATGAGGGATAGGGAAGAAGGGGTGCACCAGAGGGAGTTGATTGGACTAGTTACGACACGGGGTAAGAGGCCAAAGTAAGGAATAGAGGGAAAATACTGGCAGGAGAAACTGATGTTCTTGCCATTGGTTTGGAGTATACCTCTCAACACCTGGTCTCATGTGAAAGTGCTATTATGTTTCTTCAGCCTCAATCTTTATCTCCGCAGCCTCAATCTCCACACTTCGCCGGGCTCACCCCCTCTATGATCTCCTGTCTATTCACCCCTCCCAATTAACCTCCCTCCTGTCCACCTGGCTCATACCTTGCAAGTGAAAGAAATGCTACATCTGCCAAGTCAACTTCCTCTCTAACCTCAAGTCAGGGCCCCAAATAGTTCTCACAGTTGAGGACACATTTCATCTGCAAATCTGCTGGGCTCTTCTACTTTATGCCACTTCATCTACATCGTGGTGAGACTGGGGGTAAATTTGCTGACCATTTTCACCAGCAACTCCACTCCATCTGTGGTTAACCATTTTAATTCCTATCCCCATTTCCCTCACAATTGTCTCCACATTTGCTACGATGAAGCTATACTCAGGATGGAGGAGCAATCTCTCATTTTCCGTCCAGGTAGTTTCTAAACTGATGGAATGGAGAACAATTTCTCCATGTGGTAATTTCTTTCTTTCCCTTTCCCCTCTTCTATTCCCCACTGTGGCCTCCTACTCCTTCTACTCACCTGCCTATCAATTCCACCCAGGCCCCTCCTTCTTCCCCTTCTCCCATGGTCCATTCTCCTCTCTTATCAGATTACTACCTCTCCAGCCCGTTACATTTTCCACCCAGGTAGCTTCACCTTTCACCTGCCAGCTTCCCCCACCTGTCTATCATGCAATGTCACACTGTACATCACAGTCACATCCCTCTGCACCGTCGGTAAAGTCTACAGGAGGGGCCTCTTCAAGAATGCAACATCGATCATTGAATATCTAGAGCATCCAGGGCATGGAAACTGCCCAGAGATAGGAGATACTGAAGCCAAAGATTCCATATCATTGAGTCAAAGAAGAACTACTTCCATTCAACTATTAGGTTCATGAACCAATCGGCACAACCCTCATCACGAGCACTCAGCGACATTTTGACAGCTGTGACTGCACTGAAATAGGTTCACTTTCTAACAAGTTGCATACAATTTGTGTATAAGAAATATTTTGCTTGTACATGCTGCTTATCTGACGCTATGTGTGTGTGATGTGGCTTCCAGACAGTTTTTCATTGTATCTGTGCACACATGAAGTTCTTTAACATTAATCCTCAATATTGCATCCTTCCTTTTCTATTCTCAAAAAGATGCTTGTCATGGTCCCATCTGGCAATTCCCCATCTTGCTATTACCTCCTTAATTGGGCTTTAGACCCCTTGTCTGATTTCCAAGCATTGCCAGTTCCACTAATTACAGCACACCTGGTTCCCATTAGCGAACATAGGATAAAATTCGGGCTTCATAGCCACGCTTTGCCAGTTCGTTGGTCAACTCCAGAGTGAGTAACCCTCCTTCCCTGATTCCTTGGGACTGTCATTCACTGAGTACTCTATGTAAACCTTCTCTCCGTGTAAAGACTCTCCTGGATAGTGGTTCCCTGTTCATGACAGTGCTAACGTCTCACGACTCTGCCTCCGTGCCCGTGTCCTGCAGTTATCCAGGGTTCATCCTCAGCTTTGTCCTTGCAACAATGCTATCATCGCATTTGCCTCTCTCATCACAGATGGAAGTGCAAACCCTGCTTTAGGGAACCCTGCACGAGGATTCCCAGTCTCTTTGCTGCTCCGATCTTTGAATTTTCTCATCAGTTAAAACTAGTGTCTGCTTTTATTTCAACTACCAAAGTGCATGACTGTACACTTCCTGACACCATATTCTATCTGCCACTACTTTGCCCATTCTCCTAGTCTGTCTAAAATGACTTAGCTTCTCTGCTGCCTCAAAGCTGCCTGCCCCTCCACCTATCTTCGTAGCAACTGCAAACTTTGTCACAAAGTCATCAATTCAGTCATCCAAATCATTGATGTTCAACGTAAAAAGTCGTCGTCCCAACACAGATCCCCATGGAAAACCATTCGTCTCCACGTAGCCAACTTAAAGGCTCATTTTATTCCCAATGTTTGCCTTCGTCCCATCAGCCAATGCTTTATCCATGCTAGTTTCTTTCCTGTAATATCATCAGCTCTTAAATTGTTAAGCGGCCTCATGTATGGCACCTTGTCAAAGGCCTTCTGAAAATCTAATTACACAACATCCATTGATTCTCCTTTGTTTATTGTGCTTACTGTTTTCCCAAAGAATTCAAACAAGCTAGATTTACTCTGAAGTAAAACCATGATAACTTTGGCCTACTGCATCATGTGCCATCAAATTCCTTGAAACCACATCATCAATAATTGACCCCAACATCTGCACAATCACTGAAGTCAGACTAACTTGCCAATCATTTTCTTTCTCTTGTCGTTCTCCCTTCAAGAAGTAAAGTGATATTTGCAATTTCCCAGGCCACTGGAACCTTGCCAGAGTCCATTCATTCTTTAAGATCATTACTAAGCCTCAATAATCTCTTCAGCCACCTGTTTCAGAACACTGGGGTGAAGATTATCTGGTCCAGTTGACTTATCTCACTTCAGAACTTTCAGTTTCCTGAGAAACGACTCCCTTGTAAAGGCAAACTCACTCACAACTGGTCCTGAAACTCTTGAACTTCCAGCGTACTGGCAGTGTTTTCCATACTCCCCGAATGTTCATTCTTCGTATTCTTCTACTTCATCCTGTAAAGTTTGATGGCGGTATAAAATAAAGCCCATTACTGCCACCTGCTGAATGGGAGTGTAAACCAAAGAGACAGGAAGTATAATCACGAAATCCACCATACCTCCCCCCCCCAGAATATGTCAGGTAATATCAAGAAGTCTAATGCTCTTCAGAAAGTAAAATGCACATAACTATGCACATTACAATAGGAGTCATAACCTAATAAAATGTCCAGCTTAATCTCCTCTGTCCCAAGGATTTCAATTTAGCAATTTGAAGTTTCCTTCCCTCCTTTTAGGAATTGCATTCAAACAACATATATAGCACGAATTCTTGATCAGTGAACTTTGTACAGATGCTAGTATCGTACAATCATAAGATATAGGAGTCTAGTTAGGCCAGTCAGACTACTGACTCCACTCTGCCATTTCATCCTGGCTGATCCAGATCCCTTTCAACTCCATAACGTGCTCTCTCAAGATATATCTCACAATATCTCACGATATCTCACTATATATCTATCACTTCTGCTTTAAGTGTACCCATGGACATAGTCTCTATCACAGTCTTTGGCAGAGCATTCCACAGATTCAACATTCTTTGGCTGAAGAGTATTCTTCCTTACTTCTGTTGTTATAAGTTGCTATTCAATGATAAGGCTGTACCCTCTAGTTCCAAACACCCTCACGAGAGGGCACATCAACTCCAGATTCAATTTATCGAGTACTGTCAACATTCAGTAGGTTTCAATGAGGTTCCCATACATTCTACAAAATTCCAGTGTGTACAGGCCCAAAGCTGCCAAACCCTCCTCCTGCTTTAATTCCTTTTATGCTGGAATCATCCTTGTGAACCTCTCCACTGAAACTACACTTTTTCTGAGATAAGGGGCCCAAAACTGTTGACAATACTCCAAGTGAGGCCTGACTAGTGTCTTTTAAAGCTTCAGTATTATCTGCTTGTTTTATATTATATTTCCCTTTAAATGAATGGCAACATTGCATTTGTCGTTTTGACCACAGAATTAAATTTCTGGGAATCTTGCAGGAGGACTTCCAAGTCCT
Source organism: Hypanus sabinus (assembly GCF_030144855.1). NCBI lineage: Eukaryota > Metazoa > Chordata > Chondrichthyes > Myliobatiformes > Dasyatidae > Hypanus > Hypanus sabinus. The sequence goes on along the minus strand of NC_082712.1, from coordinate 89,884,505 downwards.
TTTGTACCTCTGATGATTCCTTCCCAATTAGATAATAGTCTGCAATATTATTCCATTTCCCAAAATGCATTATCGTACCTTTCCCAACACCAAATTCCATCTGCCAATTTTTTGCTCATTCTTCCGATTTTTCTAAGCCCTATTGCAATTGCTTTGTTTTCTCAGCACTACCTACCCCTGGAATCACCCACAAACTTTTCTAGAAAGCCATCAAATTACTATCTAAATAATTGATAAACAATTTGAAAAGTACATGTCCAAATACAGATGCCTGAGGAACACCACTAGTCACTGGCAGCCAATGAGAAAATGCCTCCATTATCTCCACTCACTGCATCCTCCCTGTCAGCCATTAGTCTATTGAAGCCAATATCTTTCCTGTAACACTGTAGTTTATCTTATTAAGCAGCCTCATGTGAGGCACTTAATCAAAAGCCTTGTAGACATCTAAGCAGATGCCATTCACTGCCTCTCCTTTGTCCACCCTGCTTGTTACTTCCTCAAATAATTCTAACAGGTATGCTTGGTAATATTTCCCTTAGCAGAAGCCATGCTGACTTCGACTTATTGTATCATTGCTCTCCAAGAACCCCAAAACCTCGTCATTAATAATGGATGCAAACACTTTCCCAACCATTGAAGTTAGAGTAACTGGCCTAATCATTTCGTCTCTTTTGTCATCCTTCCTTCTGAAAGAATGGAGTTACATTTGCAATTATACAGTCCTCTGGGACCATGCCAGAATGAAGTGATTCTTGAAAAATCATGACCAATGCATTCACCATCTCTGCAGCAACCTCTCACATTACCCTGGGGTGTAGCCCATCTCCCAAGGTGGCTAATCCACCTTAAGACATTTGAGTTTAGTTAGCACTTTTCCCCTTTGATTCTTTGTAATAGCAATGGCAGTCACTCCTGCCTCTTGACTCTCACAGGCCTCTGGAACACTGCTAGTGTCTTCACAATGAAGACTGATGAAAAGTACCCATTTACTTTACCTGCCATTTCTTTGTTCCCCATTAGTAGTTCACCAGCATCACTTTCCAGAGGTCCAATACTCTCATATCTCTTTTACTCTTGATATAACTAAAAATATCTTTTCGTATCCTGCTTTATATTATGGGCATGTTTGCCCTCATATTTAAGCTTCTCCCTTCGAAAAGCTTTTTTGTTGCCTTTTGTTGGATGTTAAAGCTTCCCAATCATCCAACTTCCCACTCACTTCTGCTACCGTATATAGCTTTTCCTTGGGTTTTATGTAGCCCTTAACTTCGCTTGCCAGCCACTGTTGCCTCGCCCTGCCATTTGAGAATTACTTCTTCTGTGGGACATATCCATCCTGGGCTTTGTGAACTATTCCCACAAACTTCAACCACCCTTGTTCTGCTGTCAACTCCGCCAGTATCCCCCTTCGATCCACCTGGGAAAGCAGCTCTCTCAGGCCTCTGTAGTTTCTTTTATTCCAGCGCGATACTTATACACGGGTCTTAGGCATCTCCCTCTCAAGTTGCGGTATGATCGCTGCCTCCTCGGGGATCCTTTACTTTAAGCGGACTGATGAGATCCGGCTTATTACACAACATTCAATCCAAGATAGCCTTTCCCCAAGTAGGCTAGAACAGAAACTGCTCTAAAAAAACATCTCGTAGGCATTCAACAAATTCCCTCTTTTGCGAACCGACACCAAACTGGTTTTCCAAATCCCGTTGAGTATTGAAGTTCTCCGTTACAATTCTGAAATTGCGCTTATTACATGCCCTTTCCAGCTTCCTTTGCAATCTCAGCACCACATCTTGGCTACTATTTAGAGCTTCCCATAATGGTTTCAAACAGAATTAATATACTTGATACTGAGGTTGATGTCTGTAATGATTTTGGACATTCACCCTGCGACCCAGTGGGTTGCCTCTAGGTGTTCCCTTTTCCTCCCACAGTCCGAAGACGGACTGGTTGGTGAGTTAATTGGTCATTGTTAATCGTTGGTGATTAGGCTAGGGTTCAGTTGAGTGGCGCATCTCGAAGGACTGTAAAGGCCTATTCCGCGCTGTAACTCAATAAATAAACTAGTTAAGAGCACGCCCAATACAAAAACTTGTCAGTATAACTTTTCAATCCTTTTATACCAACCTCCCACTTGAATTCCCACCATCTTCTGAATTTCATATCAATGCGGTCCTTCGTTTTCTTTGTCCCAACCTGGTTGCCGCAGTGATCCAACGGTCTGTTTAATTCTAGATTTCATCTCCCTCTCACGCAAAGGCACCTCTACATTAATATCCTCATGTTAAGCGATTGTTTGGCAAGAATCAATGGCTGTTTGCAGGCTCCTAAATTATATATACCGGCTTCTGCCAATTATCTAAGTAACCAATCAATTTTCTCCCAACAATTTGCAAAAAGTGTCTCTTTCGTTGATTCAGAACACATGAACTGTGCAATGCGCGTCGAGACGCAACACTTTTCACAACTCTCGCCTCCTGCTCCAACCTGCGCCTCACACGTTTGTGGTGATGATTTCCCGGTTCACTGACTCTCCCTTCACCAACTCTACCTCACCGCAGGGAGAATTCACCTCACTCCCCACTTTGGACGCACAAGCCGACCGACGTGTAGTGACCAGCGGGTGGGGCAGGAGCAAGGGAAATGACCCGAGGGGTGATGGAACCCAAGAGCTGAAGGCGGAGTCGGGGGACTGAAGAAAGCAGAAGCACAGGGCAGTCGTGAGTCACAGTCAGTGTTACCGACGGACGTGGTCAGGTCCAGAGAGGAAGTGTTGGTGGGGAGACGCCATGGACGTTTCGCTCTGTCCGGTGTTACTACAGTTGACAGTGGGTGAGTAGACCCAGCTTCATCACGTACCACCTCTATCCCCATTTCTCACACCCCCCCCCCCCCCCCATATCAGCAAAACCACTCTTAACGTCCTCCAGAACAACTTTTCCGGCGCAGAACCCTCGGCCCTCTTTCGTGAAGCCTCCCTCCTGTTTCAGCTCTCCATTTCAAAGAGGGAGTGTTAGTCCGTGCGATGCCTTCCCGGTTTGGAGGAACAAGTGCCTGCATTTGAATAGCAACATCACCGGAGATGAGGAACAACTCGAAGTGTTTCCCACCCGCTAACGGGTATGAAGAGTAGAAATGAGGAACAGGAGGTCCGGGCAAAGGCCTGTTGCTAAAGCCGGGGTTAAAGCTGGAGGGTTGCTGAGATGGAGGGTTTTTTTTTTGGAAGGAGAGGATTCGTGGCCGCTTGTATGGCTGATCGGAGAGAGGGCAAGGACAGAACGGGCAGGGAGAGCTCAAATGGCGGCAGTACGAAATTCGGGCTTTAGTCCGTAGCGGATTCCCGGGGATAGTTACAGGTCGGAATCCAGTAAAATGCTTTAATGAATAACAGATCCGAATGGTTAGTGGCAGGCTGGAATCTACACACGCAGAATTACACGCACATGGTATTGCGAGAGTTAAAGGCGTTTATACGGTCAATAATATTCTCAAAGTGTGTAGATTCTGAAAGCTAACCCCTGGGTTCCAGGAGTTTATACCTGTTTTGCCTGATTCCCCAGTGGAGGTCATAGGCTTGGAGTATGAAAGATAAACGTAAAATTTATTATCGATGCCGGTAAATGTCACGTAATTTCAGAATCATTTTCTTCCAGACATTTCAGGACACTAATGAAATACAACAGAATTTATAATAATCTGCACATAAGCAAAGACTGACAACCAATACACAAAGCAAGTGAAATTCTGTAAACAGAAATTATACTGACAACTAGATTTGTAAAGAGCTCTTGAGAGTGAGTGTGCAGGTGGAAGAGTGAGTTCACAGATGCAGTGAGTGAAGTTATCCACGCCGGGTCAGGGTGCTGGTGGTTGGTAGTGCGGGTCTGTTGCCATTTGGATTTAATGGGTTGGAGAGGAGAAAGAATTATTCCGGAGTTCGGTCTGTCAATCAGAGGGCAGGGACTTGCCCGGCGCTGAGAGAATTCCGGGCTGATTATCCGCAGGGTGAGATGTGGTCGGAGGTTCCCAAATGACCATTTGCTCCCTCCGTCTCCCTCAGCATGGAGCAGCGGAAGTGGCTTCCGAGTGGAGCAGCCGAAATACATCGAGGCTGTAGTGGACGAGTCTGTCACTCTCACCTGCACCTTTACGCACCCGGAAATCTCCTCACTCCGAGACATTGACATCAGGTGGAAAGTTCGTAAGAACCACAAGACAGATATATTCAGATACCTGGATAACTATACACTCAACGTTTTCGGAGGCCGGATCAATTTCCTGGGTTCGCCACTCAGAGACAAGACGGGCTCCATCCGCTTACACCGGGTCGAAGAAAGGGACACCAACATGTACTTCTGCATTGTGGTGATCTTGGGGGAAGAGTACACAGGTCCTGGGACCGTCCTGTCAGTTCAAGGTGAGAACCCCTTCTTCTGTCTACAGAGAGCGTGGAGTTGGATGCGGCTGGATCTGTTGTCTGGGGTTGGGGTGTTGCAGGTGAGGGAACAACGAGTGGTAAATAGAGGAAGCTACGGGGTTTACGGAATTTATTTGTCTCCGTGCCGAATAAGGAATTAGACAGACAGACGAAGCAGATGAATCCGCGGAAGTCTCACAGACACACACAGGCAGGTACACACACACATCTAGCAATTCCTGACAGTCCGTAGTGAGAGGGGAGTCGGGGCGAGCATACTGTAATTATGTTGGCTAACAGACCCCTTGAATTCAATTACTGAAGTGGATGTAACTCAGGCGCTCCGTGGGTTTATTTATCGATTAAGTGATACTTAGCTGTGAGATGCAGATGGGGATCTAATCCAGGGGTTCGGGTGTTTCTATGCAAGAGACCCCAGAGAGTTAGTATTGAGTGGAATCTTATCGACGGGATCATTGAGTTTATGCTGTTAAATACAGATTCCCGCACGTGAGTTAGACGCTGTGATCTCTGTAAACAATTTGGGGGTTTAATATAGAGAATAACAACTAACCGTGAGTTGGGTATGGAGTAGAATCTAATCTGGTGTTCAGATTGTTTATCTAACAACACACAGACACCCGGGAGTGAGTTGCAGACTGGACTGCAATCGCGGGTTCAGAGGGTTTACATTCAGAAATATATGCCCAGAGAGAGTTACAGGCTGTGACAGATTGTTTGGAGCTCGGGATTATGCATAGAATAACAAATCCCCATCTATGGGTTACACGTTGTGATCTAATACAAGGGTTTAAACCGTCTCTGTTGAGAATGGCAGGATCCCAGAAGTGAGTTTGATGCTGACATGTAATCTAGGGGTCTCCGGATTCAATGTCTGGTTTGCCTAATTCCCCGTTGTTGGTCACGAGCTTGGAGAGTGGAAGCTGCTAGCAGTTAGGAATGGAGACTTTCTAAGTATGCATTTGATGGATTTGTAAGGGGATGGATTTAGTCTGGAGTTTCGTTTATTAAGCAGAGCGCAAGGACTTGTCTGTTGCTGAGAGTGTAAAGGGATGATTTTCTGCCGAATGAAACGTGATAGGAGGCTCCCGAATGATCGTTTGCTGTCTTTTCCCTCAGCACGGACCGGTGACCGTGGGTTCCGGGTGAAGCAGATGGGGTACCTGGAGGCTGCAGAGAATGGGTCCGTCATTCTCCCCTGTTCCTTCACTTACCCGGACACTTATACACCCCGAGACATTCATATCACTTGGAAAGTTGGTGGCTTTCATGGTACAAAGATATTCGATTCTTCACAAAACAACACATTCGGGGAATACCAAGGCCGGATCGAGTTCCTGGGCTCCCCACTGCGAAACAAGACGGGCTCCATCCGCTTAGTTGCATTGAAAGCAAATGACTCCAATTTCTATTTCTGCCTTGTGACATGTTTCAATGATAGTGATAAACCGATTGGATGGCAAAGCATCTCAGGGACATTTCTGTCAGTGAGAGGTGAGTCCTGAATCCTTACACTGACCTCTGCTCGTCTAAAGGTTCTTTGATTTCATGGTTCAGTGTATTTTCTGATGATTTATTGAAGCAACTTCATGTTTTCATACTATTAGGAAGCAATCTCTTCAACCTATTATGTCCATTCTGACTCTTATCCACATGAACCCTGCCTCCCGACCCTTGGCTGCTCACCTTTTGTCCCTGGGTAGTTCGGGTACTCGTCCAGACGCTTCCTAGATGCTGTCACTGACTCGGCTTTTTCAGGCAAAGTGCTGCAGGTGCTCACCACTCTCTGCTTCCCCCTCCCCCATCACCTCCACCCAATCACCCTACTATTGTGATTTCAAGTTTTACTTGTTTATGAGTGCCCTGCAGTCGATACCCCTTGTAGTTTTAAAGACGTTATACATATGTCCCTTTGAAACCTCCTCAACTCCAGGGACAATTGACCTATTCTCTCCTATCATTACAGCTCCATCCCAGATTACATCCTCTGAACATCTCCACCATCTCCAGCAGTACCACATCCTTCCCACTGTTTGACAATACTTAATATTTTCCTACCATTGACACCATGTGTCCTATTCTGATGGATACTGCCAAAACACATTGTCTCACATGGATCCAGACTGAACCCCACCAGCCACTTGCCAAATGCAACAGATTCTGCAGATGCAGAAAATCCAGAGTAACACACACAAAATGCAGGAGGAACTCAGCAGGTCAGGCAGCATCTATGGAGGAGAATAAATAGCCGTTGTTTTGGACAGAGACCCTTCTTCAGGACTGGAAATTAATGGGGAAGAAGCCAGAATGAGAAGGTGAGGAGTGGCGGGAAAGGAGTACAAGCTGACAGATGGCTGTGTCTGGGTGTGGTTTTGGTTGAGGAATCGGAGAGCAGCAGAAACAACAGATGGGGAGCAGTGGGAGAGGCCCCTGTGGGAGAGATGATTAAACTTCTCCAGAGTTGGCATACCCCTAAGAGACATTGCAGTGGTTCAGCAAATTATAAACACAAGATTCTTCAGATGCTGCAGGAACTCAGCACATCAACAGAATCTATGGAGATTTCTCAGACTATTTCATCAAAACATTCCCCATAGCTAACACTTCCCTCCACACTGCCAACATCTCCACACATCTTTTTGTCATCTGAAAACTTACTGGTCATGCCTTCCACATCCACATTCAGATCATTCGTATGCACTCTGAAGCCACTTTATTAAGTACACCTGCTTGTCAATCCATATATATAATTAGCTAATGATGTGGCTGCAACTCAATGCAGACATGGTCAAGAGGTTCAGTGGAACATCAGAATGTGGAAGAAATTTGACTGCAGAATGATTGTGGTTCCAGAAGAGGAAGTGTGAGAATCTTAGAAGCTGCGGATATCCTGGGATTTTTACGCAAAACAGTCGTTAAACTTCAGAGGAGAATGGCCAGACTGGTTCAAGTTGTCAGGAGGGCATTCACAACAGGCTTTTCAACACTGGTGTGCAGAAGAGCACCTCTGGATGCACAACACATTGAACCGTGAAGTGGATGGGCTACAACAGCAGAAGACCATGGATGTACACTCGGTCACCACATTATTTGGTACAGAAGCTGCAAAATAAAGTGGACACTGAGCAGCAAGTTGGATCCTGATGCTTTGAGTCCAAAGGTTCTTCAGAAGTCAAGAATCAGGCGTAAATCATGCAAATAATCATCTCATTTAATATTACAAGAACAGAAAATGGACAAGTAAGAGGAGCTAAAAAAGACTTTGTCCTTCCTCAAAGCTGGAGACCTGAACTGCATACAATAATCCAGGTGGGGTCTCACCAGGGCCCTGTACAGCTGCAGAAGGACCTCTTTACTCCTATACTCAATTCCTCATTGTAAAAGCCAGCATGTCATTAGCTTTCTTCACTGCCTTCTGTAATTGCATGTTTGCTTTCATTGACTGATGTCCAAAAACACCTAGATCTCATTGTGCTTCCCCTTTTCCTAACTTGACTCCATTTAGAAGTAATCTGCCTTCCTGTTCTTGCCACCAAAGTGGATATCCTCACATTTATCCACATTAAACTGCATCTGCCACACATTCGCCCACTCACCTAGCCTGTAAAACTCATCTGCATTCTCATAACATCCTCCTGACATTTCACACTGCCACCCAGCTTTGTGCCATCAGCAAATTTGCTAATGTTACTTTTAATCCCTTCATCCAAATCATTAAAGTATATTGTAAACAGCTGTGGTCCCAGCACCAAACCTTGCGGTACCCCACTGGTCACAGCCTGCCATTCCGAAAGGGACCTGTTAATTGCTACTCTTTGTTTCCTGTCAGCCAGCCAATTTTCAATCCATGCCAGTACTTTGCCCCCAATACCATGTGCCCTGATTTTGCCCACTAATCTCCTATGTGGGACTTTATCAAAGGTGTTCTGAAAATCCAGGTACACTACCTCCACTGGCTCTCCCGTGTCCATTTTCAGAGTTACATCCTCAAAAACTCCAGAAGATTAGTCAAGCATGATTTTCGCTTTGTAGGTCCAGGATGACTCGGACTGATCCTTCTACTGCTATCCAAATGTGTCATAATTTCCTCTTTTATAATTGACTCCAGGATCTTTCCCACCACTGACAGCAGGCTAACCAGTCTATAATTCTGTTTTCTCTCTCCCTCCTTTCTTGAAAAGTGGGATAACATTGCCCACCCTCCAATCCGCAGGAACTGATCCTGAATCTATAGAACTTTGGAAAATGATTACCAATGCATCCACGATTTCTAGAGCCACCTCCTTAAGTACCCTGGGATGCAGACCATCAGGTCCCAGGGACTTATCAGCCTTCAGACCCAACAGTCTATTCAACACCATTTCTTGCCTAATATAAATTTCCTTCAGTTCATCCTTTACCCTAGTTCCTTTGGCCACTATTACATCTGGGAGATTGTTTGCGTCTTCCCTAGCAAAGACAGATCCAAAGTACCTGTTCAACTCATCTGCCATTTCCTTGTTCCCCATAATAAATCCACCTGTTTCTGTCTTCAGTGGCTCAATTTTGGTCTTAACTATTTTTTTTCTTTTCACATACCTAAAGAAGCTTTTACTGTTCTCCTTTATATTCTTGGTTAGTTTACCTTCGTACCTCATTTTTTTCTCAGCGTATTGTCTTTTTTGTTATTTTCTGTTGCTCTTTAAAAGCTTCCCAGTCCTCCAGCTTCACACTCATCTTTGCTATGATATACTTCTATTTTATTTTTATACTGTCCTTTACTTCCCTCATCAGCCACGGCTGCCCCTTACTCCCCTTAGGGTCTTTCTTCCTCTTTGTAATGAACCGATCCTGCACCTTCTGCATTATTCCCAGAAATACCTGCCATTGTTGTTCCACTGTCTTTCCTGTTAGGGTATTGTTCCATTGAACTTTGGCCAGCTCCTCCCTCATAGCTCCATAGTTCCCTTTGTTCAACTGTAATACTAACACATCCAATTTTCCCTTCTCCTTCTCAAATTGTAGATTAAAATATAACATATACTGGTCACTACCTCCTAAAGGCTCTTTTAACTCGAGGTCCCTGATCAAATCCGGTTCATTGCACAACACTAAATCTAGAATTGCCTTCTCCCTGGTAGGCTCCAGTACAAGTTATTCTAAGAATCCATCTCGGAGGCACTCCACAAACTCCCTTTCTTGGGGTCCAGTACCATCCTGATTCTCCCAGTCTACTGGCATGTTGAAATCCCCCATGACAACTGTATCATGGGGGATACAGTTTGTGACATTTTGACATGCCTTTGTGACATGCCAATTTTAACTCTTCATTCAACTTACACCCTACATCCAGACTACTGTTTGGGGGCCTGTCGGTAACTCCCATTAGGGTCTTTCTGCCCTTAGAATTTCTCAGTTCTATCCATACTGACTCTACATCCCCTGATTCTATGTCCCCCCTTGCAAGGGACTGAATATCATTCCTCACCATCAGAGCTACCCCACCCCCTCTGCCTGTCAGTTTGTCCTTTCAATAAGTTTTATATCGTTGAATATTCATTTCTCAGGCCCTGTCCGCTTGAGGCCATGTCTCTGTTATTCCCACAACATCGTACTTGCCAATTTCCAACTGAGCCACAAGCTCATCTACTTTATTCCTTATACTTCATGCATTCATATATAATACTTCTAATTCATTACTCTCCTCACCTTTCATATCAATTCCTACTTCACTTGTCTCATTAATGTCACCAGTCTTTTAGCTCAAACTTGTCCAGAATAAATATCCTCTGTGATATCTCAGCCCATTTCACCAACACAATGAGTTTCAGTATTGACAAGTTTACCCTCCACACTGTCAGCAATATCATTGATTTTCACATTGTAAAACGTATGACATTACAGCACAGTACAGGCCCTTCAATTCATGTATTATGTCGACATTCTGTCCCAGTCTAAGATTAATTTAACCCAGCTCTCCTACACAGTTCTCCATTTTTTTATCATCCTTGTTCCTGTCTATGAGTTTTTTTTTAAATGTCTCCTTATGTTCCTCTACTGCAAATACTGGTAGGGTGTTTCATGCACCCACAGCTGTCTGTGTAAATACAAACATACCTCTCAAATTCCCCCGATACTTCCCTCCAATCACTTTAGAAGCATACCACCTGTTAGACAGCAATGCACCCCTGGGAATGTCACTGACTACCCACTGAATACAGGTCTGTTATCATCTTGTGTCCCTCTATCAAGTCACCTCTCATCCTGCATTGCTCCAAAGAGAAAGGCATGAGCTCGCTCAACCTACCTTCATTGGAAAGTCTGTCTAGAACAGGTAGCATCCCACTAAATCTCCTCTGTGGCCTTTCTGATGCCTCCACAGCATTCCAGTACAGTGGTAACCAGAACTGAATGTGATATTCCAAATGTGATCTAATCAAGATTTTATAGTACGGCAACATCACCTCATCACCCTTGAACTCCATCCCACCCCTCTAGTGATGGCCCACTGACCATATGACTTATTAACCACCCTATCGACCTGCACCTTTGAGGAATCTACGCTTATCTGTGAATTTACTGATCAGCAAGCAACGTCCATGATGAATGATCCAACCAATTGCTCAAAATCATTTTCAGGCAGCTACCACTGGGGGAGGTATAGAGGACTGAGGTCCCTCACCACCAGGTTCAAGAATAGCTGCATCCCTTCAGACATCTGGTTCTTCAGACAACTGTCACAAAATTAACCACTACTTTAATAGACCAATCCTGTGTCAAATTGGACTATAATGCACCTTGATGTTTGTTCTTCGAATCACATTCTTCCTTGTAAAATTCAAGTCCCCTCTCTCCAAGTCCTGTCATGCTTCCTAAGGTTTGACATATCGTTTTCATCACGGTTTTTCAGTCCCCCTCTCCTCAAGGTACGGAAAACCCTCCTGCTTGGGACATTGTGACCCTGTTGAATCACAATCACAACTCACCAGAGTCAGAGACACCTCAGGAATATTCAAATCCCCCCTCCAGTGCCCCTGACTCTCCCCTCTCCTGTAGCATTGGGTCACAATCTCCAACATTGACCTCATGAGTTACCCCATAACTGGTTGCTCTGTCTGCCCTTTCCTCCTGTGTCTCTGTCACTGCTCTGGATCACAACTCACAGGAGGTTTATTGACCCCCACAGTGACTCAGAAGATGCGAAACCTGAGCCACAGCTCCATCCTGATGATCCGGACAGCGCTGGTTCTGGGACTGCTGGCAGTGGTGTGGACCGTGGGCATTTACCTCATCAAGAGGAACTCAGTTACAGGTAACCTGCATTCTCTGTCCTTGCAGATCCCTGTCCAACTAAATGAATCGTTCAGCCTCCCATTGGACTTGCTGTACTGTTATGTACCGTCCACAGTCGAGCACAATCTGGGGCTCTGAATGATGGTTCCAGACTTTGTAACAGCCCATCCTCCTTCACTGAAAACTCTACCATGGTGATTCTCAACATGCCAAGCCCATCCTTCCCCATCACGTCCCCTTTGGAAAACAGGAGCAGGATTAGGCTACTCGACCCTTCAAATATGTCCCAGGCTTTAATGAAACTTCAGCAGAGGTTCCCCAGGTGTCATCTCACTTTCCCTGCCAGTTGCGGGGAACCTCAATATTGAAGTGTTGGAAAATCCGTCCCCCTCCAATCCGTAATGCTCCAGATGATTTTGTCAAGAATTCCAGAGATGCACCAACTTTGCAGCAGTTTAAAATGACCACCTCCTCCCACAGACGTGAAGAGAATGGAGAGATATTCTCATGTAGCCAAGTTAGTTAACTGTGCCATTACTAGTTTTATTAGATCAGTACAGCATCATGGGCCGAAGTGCCTTTTCCTGTGATGTCCTGATCTTTACTCTGTGGCCACTCTATTTGGTGCAAGAGTGGAACCCAGTGTTGACTCAAGTTTAATTTCAACATTAATCATTACATATCCATACACGTGTATACAATTAATTTAATTAGCATTTTTTACAATTGCCCTGCCTATCCACATCAGGTTAGATGTGTTGTGCATTCGGAAATGCTCTTCTGCACTCCACTGTTGGAACGTGTTGGCATTTGAGTCACTGTCGCCTTCAACCAGACTGGTCGTTCTCCTCTCATCTCTCACATTAACAACGTGCTTTCCTCCACAGAACATCTGCTCACTGTTTATTGTTGTGTTATTCACACCATTCTTTGTGAAGCCTAGAGACTGTTGTGCATGCAATCCATAGGAGATCAGCAATTTTGAAGATACTCAGTCTTACGTCCAAGTTAGCTCGATGACATTTCTTCCCCATTCGGAGATTTGGTTTGAACAACAACTGAAGTTTGACCATATTTGCTTGCATTATTTGCATTGAGGTTGTGTCACATAATTGGCCGATTAAATATTTGCATTAACCAGCAGGTGTACAGGTACACCTAATATGGCGGCCAATAAATGACCATAAGACTGTAAGACATAGGAGTAGACCTGGATATGCAGCCCATAGATTCTGCTCCAGTATTCCATCATGGCTGATTGCAGATCCCACCAACCCACCTGCCTTCTTGCCTGATCCTTTGATACTCTGACTGATTAGGAAACAACTTCTGCCTGAAATATACCCACAGATTTGGCCTCTCCCTGAGTCTGTGGCAGAGCATTCCACAGATTTACAATTCTCTGGTTAAAGAAATTCCTCCATACCTCTGCTCTAAAGTGTTGCCCCTCAAATTTGAGGCTGTGCCCTCTGGTTCTGGTACCTGCACCATAGAAAACATTCTCTCCATGTCCACCTTTCAACATTTGGTTGGATTCATTAAGATCCCCAGACATCTTCTAAATTCCAGTGAGTGTAGGCCCAAAGCTGCCAATGCTCCTCATATATTAACCCCCTTCATTCCTGTAATTATCCTCGCAAATCTCCTCTGTACTCTCTACAATGACAATACATCCTTTCTGAGATAAGAGGCCCAAAACTGTTAACAATACTCCGTGAGGCCCGACTAGTGTCTTATAAACCTTCAGTATTATCTGCTTGTTTTATATTCTATTTCTCTTTAAGTAAATGGCAACATTGCATTTGCGTTTTTGACCACAGAATTAACCTTCTGGGAGTCTTGCATGAGGACTCCCAAGTCCCTTTGCACCTCTGATGTTTCCTCCCCACTTAGATAATAGTCTGCAATATTGCTCCTTTTAGAAAAATGCATTATCATGCACTTTCAAACACAGTATTCCTTCTGCCACTTTTTTTGCCCGCTCTTCCAATTTGTCTAAGCCCTGCTTTGTTTCCTCGGCACTACCTACCCTTCCAGCTATCTTCATATCATCCACAAACTTTTCCACAAATTCGTCAATATACTATCTAAATCATTGACAAACAATGTGAAAAGTAGCGGTCCCAATACTGACCCAAGGAACACCATTAGTCACTGGCAGTAAACTGGAAAAGGCCCCCTTTATCAGCACTCAATGAATCCCGCTTATCAGCTATTCCTCTGTCCATGCCAGTATCCTTCCTGTAGCACCATAGTTTCTCTTGTTGAGCAATCTCATGTGAGGCACTTAATCAAATGCCTTCTGAACATCTAGGTAAATGACATCCACAGCCACTCCTTTGTCCACTCTGTCAGAATTATTTTACTTCTTCAAGTAATTCTGACGGGTTTGTCCAGCAAGATTTTCCTTTGCAGAAACCATGTTGACATTGACTTATTTTATCATTCATTTCCAAGTACCCTGAAATCTCATCCTTAATAATGGGCTCCAACACTTTCCCAACCACTGAAATTAGGCTAAGTGGACTATCATTTCCTCTCCTTTGTTATCCTCCATTAATAAAGAATGGAGGGACATTTGCAATTTTCCATTCCTCCAGAATAAATTGATTCTTGAAAGTTCATGAACAATGTATCCACTATCTCTTCAGCAACCTCTCTCAGTACTCTGCGATGTAGTCCATCTGGCCCAGGTGACTTATTCACCTTAAGACCTTTGAAGCTGCCGAGCACTTTTTCCTTTGAAATAGCAATGGCACTCACTCCTGCTCTCTGACACTCATGGACCTCTGGAACACTGCTAGTGTCTTCCATAGTGAAAACAAATGCAAAGTACCTACTTAGTTCATTTGCCTTCTCTTTGGCCCCAGTACTTCCTCACCAGCTTCATTTTCCAGTCCAGTATCAACTCGCACAGCCCTTTTACTCTTTATGTAACTGAAAAAAATATTTCAGTATCCTGCTTTATATTATTTGCAAATTTGCCCTCATATTTAATCTTTTCAACTTCTAAAAGCTTTTTTGTTGCCTTTTGTTGGATTTTAAAAGCTTCCCAATCATCCAACTTCCCACACCCTTCTGCTATCTTATATAACATTTCCTGGGCTTTTATGCGGTCTTTAACTTCCCTTACCATCCACTGTTGCTTCACCCTACTGGTTGGGAACTTCTTTTTCTGTGGGGCATATCCATCCTGGGCTTTGTGAACTATTCCCAGAAATTTCAACCACCCTTGTTCTGCTGTCAACTCCGCCAGTATCCCCCTTCGATCCACCTGGGAAAGCAGCTCTCTCAGGCCTCTGTAGTTTCTTTTATTCCAGCGCGATACTTATACATGGGTCTTAGGCATCTCCCTCCCAATTTGCGGAATGAATTTAATCATATTGTGATCGCTGCCTCTTAAGGGATCGTTTATGATAAGCTGACAGAGAATATCAGGGTTATTACACAGCACCCAATCTAAGATAGCCTTTCGCCAAGTAGGCTGTAGCACAAACTGCTCTAAAAGAAACCATCTCGTAGGCAGTCAACAAATTCCCTCTCTTGCCATCTGACACCAAACAAATTTTCCAAATCCCCTTGCATATTAAAGTTCTCCTTTACAATTCTAACATTACCCTTATTACATGCCCTTTCCAGCTCCCTTTGCAACCTCTACACCAGATCTTGGCGACTATTTAGAGGGCTATACTGTATATGTTACCCATAATAGTTTCTAACTAAATTAATATGCCTGATAGTGAGGTCGACGTCTGTAATGAGTTTGGATGTTCACCCTGTGACCCACTGGGTTCCCTCTAGGTGTTCCAGTTTCCTCCCACAGTCCGAAGACATACTGGTTGGTGGGTTAATCAGTCGTTGTAAGTTGTCCGGTGATTAGGCCAGGGTTCAATCGGAGACTGGTGAGTGGCACGTCTTGAAGGACCGGAAAGGCCCATTCTGCGTTGTAACTCAATAAATAGACATCTTAAGAGCAGGTCCAATATAAACACGTCAGTATTATTTCCTAGGTCTTTCTATACCAACGTCCCACTTGAATTCTCACCATCCTCTGAATTTCATATCAATGCTGGCCTTTGTTTTCTTTATCACAACCTAGTTGCCATGATGATCAAATAGACTTTTTAATTCTAGATTTCATCTCCCTCTCACACAAAGGCACCTCTACATTAATAGCAAGGGAAATGTCCTGAGGGGTGATGGAATACGAGAGCTGGAGGCGGAGTCGGGGGACTGAAGAAAGCAGAAGCAGTGACTCATTGCCAGGGCTGTCGTGAGTCACAGTCAGAGTTACCAACGGACGCGATCAGGTCCAGAGAAGAAGTGTTGGTGGGGAGACGCCATGGACGTTTCGCTCTGTCTGGTGTTGCTACAGTTGACAGTGGGTGAGTAGACCCAGCTTCATCACGTACCACCTCTATCCCCATTCCTCACACCCCTCATATCATCCAAACCCTCTTAACACGCCCTCCAGAATACCCTGTCCGGTGCGGAACCCTCGGCATCCTTTCGGGAGGCCTCCTCCCTGTTCCGCTTCTCCATTTCAGAGAGGGAGCGTTAGTCCGTCTGATGCCTTCCCGGTTTGGAGGGACAAGTGTCTGCATTTGAATAGCAACATCGCCGGAGATGAGGAACAACTCGAAGTGTTTCCCACCCGCTAACGGGTATGAAGAGTTGAAATGAGGAACAGGAGGTCCGGGCAAAGGCCTGTTGCTAAAGCCGGGGTTAAAGCTGGAGGGTTGCTGAGGTGGAGGGTATTTTGTGGAGGGAGATGATTTGTCACTGATCGGAGAGAGAGGGTAAGGACAGAACGGGCAGAGAGAGCTCGAAGGGCGACAGTGCGAGATCCGGGTTGAAGTCCATAGCCGATTCCCGGGGATAGTTACAGGTTGGAATCCAGAAAGAAGGTTTTTATGTAATGATTAACAGATCCTCAGGGGTTAGTTCCAGGCTGGAATCTCATGCGAGGGTCTGAGGTGTTTATACAATGAATAACAGATCCGAAGGTTTAGTTGCAGGTTGGATCTACACACGCAGGATCACACGCACATGGTATTGCAAGGGTTAAAGGCGTTTATACGGTCAATAACATTGTAGATTCTGGAATCTAATTCCTGTGTTCCAGGAGTTGATACCTGTGTTGCCTGATTTCCCATTGGCGCTTTTAGGCTCAGAATGCGAAAAGTAAACGTAAAATTTATTATCGATGGAGGTAAATGACACGTAATTTCAAAATCATTTTCCTTGCAGACATTTCAGGAAAATAATGTAATACAATAGGATTTATAATAATCTGCACATAAGCAAAGACTGTCAAACAATACACAAAGCAAGTGAAATTCTTTAAACAGAAATTATACTGACAACTAGATTTGTAAAGAGCTCTTGAGAGTGAGTGTGCAGGTGGGAGAGTGAGTTCACAGATGCAGTGAGTGAAGTTATCCACGCCGGGTCAGGGTGCTGGTGGTTGGTAGTGCGGGTCTGTTGCCATTTGCATTTCACGGATTTGAGAGGAGAAAGAATTGTTCTGGAGTTCGGTCTGTCAATCAGAGGACAGGGAATTGCCCGGCGCTGAGAGAATTACGGGCTGATTATCCGCAGGGTGAGATGTGGTCGGAGGTTCCCAAATGACCATTTGCTCTCCGTCTCCCTCAGCATGGAGCAGCGGAAGTGGCTTCCGAGTGGAGCAGCCGAAATACATCGAGGCTGTAGTGGACGAGTCTGTCACTCTCACCTGCACCTTTACGCACCCGGAAATCTCCTCACTCCGAGACATTGACATCAGGTGCAAAGTTCGCAATCACCACAAGACAGATATATTCAGATACCTGGATAACTACACACTCAACGTTTTCGGAGGCCGGATCAATTTCCTGGGTTTGCCACTCAGAGACAAGACGGGCTCCATCCGCTTACACCCGGTCGAAGAAAGGGACACAAACATGTACTTCTGCATTGTGGTGATCTTGGGGGAAGAGTACACAGGTCCTGGGACCGTCCTGTCAGTTCAAGGTGAGAACCCCTTCCTCTGTCTACAGAAAGCGTGGAGTTGGATGCGGCTGGATCTGTTGTCTGGGGTTGGGGTGTTGCAAGTGAGGGAACGACGAGTGGTAAATGGAGGAAGCTACGGGGTTTACGGAATTTATTTGTCTCCGTGCCGAATAAGGAATTAGACAGACAGACGAAGCAGATGAAGCTTACAGCGCGTACAGACATACACATAGCAATTCCTGACAGTCTGTGGTGAGAGGGGAGTCGGGGCGAGCATACTGTAATTATGTTGGATAACAGACCCCAGGGATTCAATTACTGAAGTGGATGTAACTCAGGCGCTCCGTGGGTTTATTTATCGATTAAGTGATACTTAGCTGTGAGATACAGATAGGGATCTAATCCAGGGGTTCGGGTGTTTCTGTGCAAGAGACTTCAGAGAGTTAGTATTGAGTGGAATCTTATCCAGGGGTTCATTGAGTTTATATTGTGAAATACAGGTTCCCAGAGGTGAGTTAGACGCTGTGTTGTCTGTAAACAATTTGGGGGTTTAATATAGAGAATAACAACTAACCGTGAGTTGGGTATGGAGCAGAATCTAATCTGGTGTTCAGATTGTTTATCTAACAACACACAGACACCCGAGAGTGAGTTGCAGACTGGACTGCAATCGCGGGTTCAGAGTGTTTACATTCAGAAATATATGCCCAGAGAGAGTTACAGGCTGTGACAGATTGTTTGGAGCTCGGGATTATGCATAGAATAACAAATCCCCATCTATGGGTTACACGTTGTGATCTAATACAAGGGTTTAAACAGTCTTTGTTGAGAATGGCAGGATCCCAGAAGTGAGTTTGATGCTGACATGTAACCTAGGGGTCTCCGGATTCAATGTCTGGTTTGCCTAATTTCCCATTGGAGGTCACAGGCTTGGAGAGTGGAAGCTGCTAGCAGTTAGGAATGGAGACTTTCTAAGTATGCATTTGATGGATTTGTAAGGGGATGCATTTAGTCTGGAGTTTAGTTTATTAATCAGAGCGCAGGGACTTGTCTGTTGCTGAGAGTGTAAAGGGATGATTTTCTGCCGAATGAAAGGTGATAGGAGGTTCCCGAATGATCGTTTGCTCCCTGTTCCCTCAGCACGGACCGGTGACCGTGGGTTCCGGGTGAAGCAGATGGGATACCTGGAGGCTGCAGAGAATGGGTCCGTCATTCTCCCCTGTTCCTTCACTTATCCCGACACTTATACACCCCGAGACATTCATATCACTTGGAAAGTTGGTAGCTATCATGGTACAAAGATATTTGATTCTTCACTAAACAACGCATTCGGGGAATACCGAGGCCGGATCGAGTTCCTGGGTTCCCCACTGCGAAACAAGACGGGCTCCATCCGCTTAGTTCCATTGAAAGCAAATGACTCCAATTTCTATTTCTGCCGTGTGACATGTTTCAATGTGAGTGATAAGTTGACTGGATGGCAAAGCATCTCAGGGACGTTTCTGTCAGTGAGAGGTGAGTCCTGAATCCTTACACTGACCTCTGCTCTTGTCTAAAGGTTCTTTGATTTCATGGTTCAATGTAATTTCTGATGATTTAATTCCTGTGCATTGAAGCAACTTCATGTTTTCATACTATTAGGAAGCAATCTCTTCAACCTATTATGTCCATTCTGACTCTTATCCACATGAATCCTGTCTCCCAACCCTTGGCTGCTCACCTTTTGTCCCTGGGTAGTTCAGGTACTCGTCCAGACGCTTCCTAGATGCTGTCACTGACTCGGCTTTTTCAGGCAAAGTGCTGCAGGTGCTCACCACTCTCTGCTTCCCTCTCCCCCATCACCTCCACCCAATCACCCTACTATTGTGATTTCAAGTTTTACTTGTTTATGATATGAGTATCCTGTAGTCTATACTCCTTGTAGTTTTAAAGACCTTATACACATGTCCCCTTGAAACCTTCTCGACTCCAGGGACAATTGACCTATTCTCTCCTATCATTACAGCTCCATCCCAGATTACATCCTCTGAACATCTCCACCATCTCCAGCAGTACCACATCCTTCCCACTGTTTGACAATACTTAATATTTTCCTACCATTGACACCATGTGTCCTATCCTGATGGATACTGCCAAAACACATTGTCTCACATGGATACAGACTGAACCCCACCAGCCACTTCTCAAATGCAACAGATTCTGCAGATGCAGAAAATCCAGAGTAACACACACAAAATGCAGGAGGAACTCAGCAGGTCAGGCAGCATCTATGGAGGAGAATAAATAGCCGTTGTTTTGGACAGAGACCCTTCTTCAGGACTGGAAATTAATGGGGAAGAAGCCAGAATGAGAAGGTGAGGAGTGGCGGGAAAGGAGTACAAGTTGGCAAATGGCTGTGTCTGGGTGTGGTTTTGGTTGAGGAATCGGAGAGCAGCAGAATCAACAGATGGGGAGCAGTGGGAGAGGCCCCTGTGGGAGAGATGATTAAACTTCTCCGGAGTTGGCATACCCCGAAGAGACATTGCAGTGGTTCAGCAAATCAACAGAATCTATGGAGATTTCTCAGACTATTTCATCAAAACATTCCCCATAGCAAACACTTCCCTCCACACTGCCAACATCTCCACACATCTTTTTGTCATCTGAATACTTACTGGTCATGCCTTCCACATCCACATTCAGATCATTCGTATGCACTCTGAAGCCACTTTATTAAGTACACCTGCTTGTCAATCCATATATATAATTAGCTAATGATGTGGCTGCAACTCAATGCAGACATGGTCAAGAGATTCAGTGGAACATCAGAATGTGGAAGAAATTTGACTGCAGAATGATTGTGGTTCCAGAAGAGGAAGTTTGAGAATCTTAGAAGCTGCGGATATCCTAGGATTTTTACGCAAAACAGTCGTTAAACTTCAGAGGAGAATGGCCAGACTGGTTCAAGTTGTCAGGAAGGCATTCACAACAGGCTTTTCAACACTGGTGTGCAGAAGAACACCTCTGGATGCACAACACATTGAACCGTGAAGTGGATGGGCTACAACAGCAGAAGACCACTCGGTCACCACATTATTTGGTACAGAAGCTGCAAAATAAAGTGGACACTGAGCAGCAAGTTGGATCCTGATGCTTTGAGTCCAAAGGTTCTTCAGAAGTCAAGAATCAGGCGTAAATCATGCAAATAATCATCTAATTTAATATTACAAGAACAGAAAATGGACAAGTAAGAGGAGCTAAAAAAGACTTTGTCCTTCCTCAAAGCTGGAGACCTGAACTGCATACAATAATCCAGGTGGGGTCTCACCAGGGCCCTGTACAGCTGCAGAAGGACCTCTTTACTCCTATACTCAATTCCTCATTGTAAAAGCCAGCATGTCATTAGCTTTCTTCACTGCCTTCTGTATCTGCATGTTTGCTTTCATTGACTGATGTCCAAAAACACCTAGATCTCGTTGTGCTTCCCCTTTTCCTAACTTGACTCCATTTAGAAGTAATCTGCCTTCCTGTTCTTGCCACCAAAGTGGATATCCCCACATTTATCCACATTAAACTGCATCTGCCACACATTCGCCCACTCACCTAGCCTGTAAAACTCATCTGCATTCTCATAACATCCTCCTGACATTTCACACTGCCACCCAGCTTTGTGCCATCAGCAAATTTGCTAATGTTACTTTTAATCCCTTCATCCAAATCATTAAAGTATATTGTAAACAGCTGTGGTCCCAGCACCAAACCTTGCGGTACCCCACTGGTCACAGCCTGCCATTCCGAAAGGGACCTGTTAATTGCTACTCTTTGTTTCCTGTCAGCCAGCCAATTTTCAATCCATGCCAGTACTTTGCCCCCAATACCATGTGCCCTGATTTTGCCCATTAATCTCCTATGTGGGACTTTATCAAAGGTGTTCTGAAAATCCAGGTACACTACCTCCACTGGCTCTCCCTTGTCCATTTTCAGAGTTACATCCTCAAAAAACTCCAGAAGATTAGTCAAGCATGATTTTCGCTTTGTAGGTCCAGGATGACTCGGACTGATCCTTCTACTGCTATCCAAATGTGTCATAATTTCCTCTTTTATAATTGACTCCAGGATCTTTCCCACCACTGACAGCAGGCTAACCGGTCTATAATTCCCTGTTTTCTCTCTCCCTCCTTTCTTGAAAAGTGGGATAACATTGCCCACCCTCCAATCCGCAGGAACTGATCCTGAATCTATAGAACTTTGGAAAATGATTACCAATGCATCCACGATTTCTAGAGCCACCTCCTTAAGTACCCTGGGATGCAGACCATCAGGTCCCAGGAACTTATCAGCCTTCAGACCCAACAGTCTATTCAACCCCATTTCTTGCCTAATATAAATTACCTTCACTTCATCCTTTACCTTAGTTCCTTTGGCCACTATTACATCTGGGAGATTGTTTGTGTCTTCCCTAGTGAAGACAGATCCAAAGTACCTGTTCAACTCATCTGCCATTTCCTTGTTCCGCATAATAAATTCACCTGTTTCTGTCTTCAGTGGCTCAATTTTGGTCTTAACTATTTTTTTTTCTTTTCACATACCTAAAGAAGCTTTTACTGTTCTCCTTTATATTCTTGGTTAGTTTACCTTCGTACCTCATTTTTTTCTCAGCGTATTGTCTTTTTTGTTATTTTCTGTTGCTCTTTAAAAGCTTCCCAGTCCTCCAGCTTCACACTCATCTTTGCTATGATATACTTCTATTTTATTTTTATACTGTCCTTTACTTCCCTCATCAGCCACGGCTGCCCCTTACTCCCCTTAGGGTCTTTCTTCCTCTTTGTAATGAACCGATCCTGCACCTTCTGCATTATTCCCAGAAATACCTGCCATTGTTGTTCCACTGTCTTCCCTGCTAGGTTATTGTTCCATTGAACTTTGGCCAGCTCCTCCCTCATAGCTCCATAGTTCCCTTTGTTCAACTGTAATACTAACACATCCAATTTTCCCTTCTCCTTCTCAAATTGTAGATTAAAATATAACATATACTGGTCACTACCTCCTAAAGGCTCTTTTAACTCGAGGTCCCTGATCAAATCCGATTCATTGCACAACACTAAATCTAGAATTGCCTTCTCCCTGGAAGGCTCCAGTACAAGCTGTTCTAAGAATCCATCTCGGAGGCACTCCACAAACTCCCTTTCTTGGGGTCTAGTACCATCCTGATTCTCCCAGTCTACCGGCATGTTGAAATCCCCCATGACAACTGTATCATGGGGGATACAGTTTGTGACATTTTGACATGCCTTTGTGACATGCCAATTTTAACTCTTCATTCAACTTACACCCTACATCCAGACTACTGTTTGGGGGCCTGTAGGTAACTCCCATTAGGGTCTTTCTGCCCTTAGAATTTCTCAGTTCTATCCATACTGACTCTACATCGCCAGATTCTATGTCCTCCCTTGCAAGGGACTGAATATCATTCCTCACCATCAGAGCTACCCCACCCCCTCTGCCTGTCAGTTTGTCCTTTCAATAAGTTTTATATCGTTGAATATTCATTTCTCAGGCCATGTCTCTGTTATTCCCACAACATCGTACTTGCCAATTTCCAACTGAGCCACAAGCTCATCTACTTTATTCCTTATACTTCATGCATTCATATATAATACTTCTAATTCATTACTCTCCTCACCTTTCATATCAATTCCTACTTCACTTGTCTCATTAATGTCACCAGTCTTTTAGCTCAAACTTGTCCAGAATAAATATCCTCTGTGATATCTCAGCCCATTTCACCAACACAATGAGTTTCAGTATTGACAAGTTTACCCTCCACACTGTCAGCAATATCATTGATTTTCACATTGTAAAACGTATGACATTACAGCACAGTACAGGCCCTTCAATTCATGTATTATGTCGACATTCTGTCCCAGTCTAAGATTAATTTAACCCAGCTCTCCTACACAGTTCTCCATTTTTTTATCATCCTTGTTCCTGTCTATGAGTTTTTTTTAAATGCCTCCTTATGTTCCTCTACTGCAAATACTGGTAGGGTGTTTCATGCACCCACAGCTGTCTGTGTAAATACAAACATACCTCTAAAATTCCCCCGATACTTCCCTCCAATCACTTTAGAAGCATACCACCTGTTAGACAGCAATGCACCCCTGGGAATGTCACTGACTACCCACTGAATACAGGTCTGTTATCATCTTGTGTCCCTCTATCAAGTCACCTCTCATCCTGCATTGCTCCAAAGAGAAAAGCATGAGCTCGCTCAACCTACCTTCATTGGAAAGTCTCTCCAGCACAGGTACCATCCCACTAAATCTCCTCTGTGGCCTTCCTGATGCCTCCACAGCATTCCCGTACAGTGGTAACCAGAACTGAATGTGATATTCCAAATGTGATCTAATCAAGGTTTTATAGTACGGCAACGTCACCTCATCACCCTTGAACTCCATCCCACCCCTCTAGTGATGGCCCACCGACCATATGACTTATTAACCACCCTATCGACCTGCACCTTTAAGGAATCTATGCTTATCTGTGAATTTACTGATCAGCAACGTCCATGATGAATGATCCAACCAATTGCTCTAAACCATTTTCAGGCAGCTACCACTGAGGGGAGGTATAGAGGACTGAGGTCCCTCACCACCAGGTTCAAGAATAGCTGCATCCCTTCAGACATCTGGTTCTTCAGACAACTGACACAAAACTAACCACTACTTTAATAGACCAATCCTGTGTCAATTTGGACTATAATGGACATTGATTTTTTGTTCTTCCAATCACATACTTTCTTGTAAACTTCAAGTCCCCTCTCTCCAAGCCCTGGGATGCTTCCTAAAGTTTGAGACATCATTTTTATCATGGTCTTTCAGTCCCCCTCTCCTCAAGGTACGGAAAACTCTCCTGCTTGGCACACTGTACCTCTGCTGAATCACAATCACAACTCACCAGAGTCAGAGACACCTCAGGAATATTCAAAACCCCCCTCCAGTGCCCCTGACTCTCCCCTCTCCTGTAGCATTGGGTCACAATCTCCAACCTTGACCTCATGAGTTACCCCATAACTGGTTGCTCTGTCTGCCCTTTCCTCCTGTCACTGCTCTGGATCTCAACTCACAAGATGTTCATTGACCCCACAGCGATCACAGTAACTGAAGAGATGAGGAACCTGAGCCACGGCTCCATCCTGATGATCCGGACAGCGCTGGTTCTGGGACTGCTGGTAGCGGTGTGGACCGTGGGCATTTACCTCATCAAGAGGAACCCAGTTACAGGTAACCTGCATTCTCTGTTCTTGCAGATCCCTGTCCGACTAAATGAATCATGTCAACCTCCCATTAGACTTGCTGTACTGTTATGTACCGTCCACAGTCGAGCACAATCTGGGGCTCTGAATGATGGTTCCAGACTTTGTAACAGCCCATCCTCCTTCACTGAAAACTCTACCATGGTGATTCTCAGCATGCCAAGCCTATCCTTCCCCATCACGTTCCTTTCGGAAAACAGGAGCAGGATTAGGCTACTCGACCCCTCAAATACGCCCCAGTCTTTAATGAAACTTCAGCAGAGGTTCCCCAGGTGTCATCTCACTTTCCCTGCCAGATGCGGGGAACCTCAATATTGAAGTGTTGGAAAGTCCGTCCCCCTCCAATCCGTAATGATCCAGATGATTTTGTCAAGAATTCCAGAGATGCACCAACTTTGCAGCAGTTTAAAATGATCACCTCCTCCCATGGACATGAAGAGAATGGAGAGATATTCTCATGTAGCCAAGTTAGTTAACTGTGCCATTACTAGTTTTATTAGATCAGTACAGCATCATGGGCCGAAGTGCCTTTTCCTATGATGTCCTGATCTTTACTCTGTGGCCACTCTATTTGGTGCAAGAGTGGAACCCAGTGTTGACTCAAGTTTAATTTCAACATTAATCATTACATATCCATACACGTGTATACAATTAATTTAATTAGCATTTTAGACAATTGTCCTGCCTATCCACGTCAGGTTAGCTGTGTTGTGCATTCAGAGATGCTCTTCTGCACTCCACTGTTGGAACATGTTGGCCTTTGAGTCACTGTCGCCTTCAACCAGACTGGTCGTTCTCCTCTCATCTCTCACATTAACAAGGTGCTTTCCTCCACAAAACATCTGCTCATTGTTTTTTGTTGTGTTATTCACAACATTCTTTGTGAAGCCTAGAGACTATTGTGCATGCAATCCACAGGAGATCAGCAATTTTGAAGATACTTAGTCTTACGTCCAAGTTAGCTCGATGACATTTCTTCCCCATTCGGAGATTTGGTTTGAACAACAACTGAAGTTTGACCATATTTGCTTGCATTATTTGCATTGAGGTTGTGCCATATAATTGGCTGTTTAAATTTTTGGTTCAACCAGCAGGTGTACAAGTACACCTAATATGGAGGCCACTAAATGAACATAAGACTGTAAGACATAGGAGTAGACCTGGATATGCAGCCCATAGATTCTGCTCTGCTGCTCCATCATGGCTGATCGCAGATCCCACCAACCCACCTGCCTTCTTGCCAGATCCTTTGATGCTCTGACTGATTAGGAAACAATCAACTTCTGCCTGAAATATACCCACAGATTTGGCCTCTCCTTGAGTTTGTGGCCGAGCATTCCACAGATTTACAACTCTCTGGTTAAAGAAATTCCTCCATACCTCTGCTCGAAAGTGTTGCTCCTCAATTTTGAGGCTGTGCCCCCTGGTTCTGGTACCTGCACCATAGGAAACATTCTCTCCATGTCCACCTTTCAACATTCAGTTGGTTTCATTGAGATCCCCAGGCATATTCTAAATTCCAGTGAGTGTAGGCTCAAATCTGCCAAATGTTCCTCATATGTTAACCCCTTCTTTTCTGGAATTATCTTTGTGAACTTCCTCTGGAATCTTTCCATTGATAATAACACTTGAAATTCCAGCATACGGGTAGTGTCTTCCACACTGCCACAATGTTCAGTCTTATTCTTCTTCATCTTGCAAAGTTAAATGCCAGTGACAGACCGACATAATGTGCATTACTGGCACCTGCTGAATGGGAGTGTAAAGCAAAGACTCAGCAGCTATAAGCTCCCCCAAAAATATCTCAAAAATTATCAAGCATTTTAATGCTTTTCAGGAAGACAAATTCACATTCACATGCATATTACAATAGGAGTCATATCCTAATAAAATTTCCAGGTTAAACTCCATCTGTCCCAAAGAAATCAATTTAGCAATTTGATGTTTCCTTGGCTCCTCTTAGGAACTGCAGTCAAACAACATATATGGCACAAATTCTTGATCAGTGCCCTTCGTACAGATGTTTGTATCATACGATCAAAAGATATTGGAGCAGAGATAGGCCATTCAGCCCATTATGACCTCTCTGCCATTTCATCTTGGCTGATCCAAGATCCCATATAATCCCATATTGTGAGCCCTCTCAGACTATCCTTTGATGCCCTGACCAATCAGGAATATATCAACTTCCGTTTTAAATATACCCATGGACTTGGCCTCTACTGTGGTATTTGACAGAGTATTCCACAAATTCTCCACTCTTTGGCTAAACGAAAATTCTCCTTACTTCTGTTGTAAAAGGTTGCCACTCAATTGTAAGGCTGTGCCCTCTAGTTCTGGATACCTTTACCAGAGCGAACATCCTCTGCACATTCACATTATCTAGACCTTTCAACATTCAGAAGGTTTCAGTGATATACAAATGTATTCTTCTAAATTCCAGCGAGTACAAGCTCACTGCCAACGATCCTTATATATTAACCCCCTTCATTCCTGTAATCATCCTTGCGAACTGTACTCTCTACAATGACAATACATCCTTTCTGAGATAAGAGGCCCAAAACTGATAACAATACTCTGTGAGGCCCAACTAGTGTCTTATAAAGCCTCAGCATTATCTGCTTGTTTTATATTCTATTTCCCTTTAAATAAATGGCAACATTGCATTTGCGTTTTTGACCACAGAATTAACCTTCTGGGAGTCTTGCATGAGGACTCCCAAGTCCCTTTGCACCTCTGATGTTTCCTCCCCACTTAGATAATAGTCTGCAATATTGCTCCTTTTAGAAAAATGCATTATCATGCACTTCCAAACACAGTATTCCATCTGCCACTTTTTTTGCCCGTTCTTCCAATTTGTCTAAGCCCTGCTTTGTTTCCTCGGCACTACCTACCCTTCCAGCTATCTTCATATCATCCACAAACTTTTCCACAAATTCGTCAATATACTATCTAAATCATTGACAAACAATCTGAAAAGTAGTGGTCCCAATACTGACCCAAGGAACACCACTAGTCACTGGCAGCAAACCAAAAAAGGCCCCCCTTATCACCACTCAACGCATCCCGCTTATCAGCTATTCCTCTGTGTATGCCAGTATCCTTCCTGTAGCACCATAGTTTGCTGCCAATCAAGTAATTACCTAATCAATTTTCTCCCAATAATTTGGAAGAAAGAGTCTCTTGTAGACTTCAGAACGTTTGAAATATGCAATACCATAACTTCCGCCTCTTGCTCCAACGCTTTCCCCTTTCACTGACTCTCCTCACCGTGTGACTCTCCCGTAATCAACTCTACCCCACTGCAATATTTCCCTCATTCCCCATTTAAGACACACAAGCCGACCCCCGTGTAGGTACCGACATGTGGGGCAGGAGCAAGGGAAATGTCCTGAGGGGTGATGGAACCCAAGAGCTGGAGGCGGAGTCAGGGGACTGAAGAAAGCAGAAACACTGACTCATTGACAGGGCAGTCAAGTCATAGTAGTGTTAACAACTGATGCGAGCAAGTCCAGAGAGGAAATGTTGTTGGGGGAGATGCCATGGACATTTTGCTCTGTCTGGTGTTGACAGTGGGTGAGTAGACACAGCTTCATTGCATACCACCTTTATCCCCATTTCTCACCTCCCCTCCTCATATCAGCCAACCCCTCCGAGAATACTCAGCACCATTTATGGAGGGCTCCCTCCAGTCCCGCGTCTCCATTTCAGAGAGGAACCCGTGCAATGCCTTCCCGGCTTGGAGGGACAAATGCCTGCATTTGAATAGCAACCTCACCGGAGATGAGGAACGATTTGAAGTGCTTCCCACCCGCTAACGGGTATGAAGAGTAGAAATGGGGAACAGGAGATCCGGGAAAGGCCTGTTGCTAAAGTCGGGGTTCACACTGGGGGGCTGCTGAAGGGTATGGGTTTTTCCAGCAAGACCATTCGTTGTGGCTTGTATGGCTGATTGCAGGGAGGGCAAGACAGATCGGGCAGAGAGAACTTGAAGGGCGGCAGAGTGAGATCTGGGTTTTAGTCAAGAACAAATTCCCGGGGATTGTTACAGGTTGGAATCCAATACAAGGTTTTAATGTGTTTATAAGTGAATAACAGGCTGGAATAATAACAGGCTGGGATAATAACAGGCTGGAATCTACACATGTACAAACACACACTCACACATAGTTTTTCAAGGGTTTGCAGTATTTATACAGTCAATAACAGATCCCAAGGGTGGGGTACAGGCTGGAATCTAATCCCTGGGTTTCAGGAGTTTATACCTGTGTTGTCTGATTCCCCACTAGAGATCAAAGGCTCAGAGTGTGAAAGGTAAACATAAACTTTATTGCATACTTTTACAGCTTGAGTTGCTGCTACATAATTGGCTGATTAAATATTTGCATTAACCAGCAGATGTACCGGAGATCCTAATAAGGTGGCCACTGATTGTCTGTTCAATATCGTATGGAAGGCTGCTCACCACTATATTCTCAGTGCCACTGTTTTGGGTATAGGATGTTGCTCCCCACGTAATTCTGTTCATCACCAATCAGTACACAGTATTGAGCCTGGTAATTTTGCACAGCACGTAGTAATGTTATGCATTATACTGTACTGCTGCCAAAAAAAATCATGAAGGGAGAGAGAAAGGGTAAGTTAGATAAGTCAGCAGAACCAGGTGTGATATACCCCAGGTTACTGTGTGAAACGAGGGAGGAGATTATTCAGCTTCTAACAATGATCTTTGAGTCATCAATAGGGACGAGAGAGTACCGGAGGATTGTAGGGTTGAAAATGTCGTTCCCTTGTTGAAGAAAGGGAGTAGAGATAACCCAGGAAATTATAGACTAGTGAGTCTGACTTCAGTGGTGGGCAAGGTGTTGGAGAAGATCCTGAGGAGCAGAATTTATGAGCATTTGGAGAGACATAATCTGATTAGGGATTGTCAGCATGGCTTTGTCAAGGGCAGGTCATGCCTTATCAGCCTGATTGAATTTTTTAAGGATGTAACAAAACATTGATGAAGGTAGAGCAGTGGATGTAGTGTATATGGATTTCAACGAGGCATTTGATAAGATTCCCCATGCAAAGTTCCATCAGAAAGGAAGGAGGCATGGGCTCCAGGGAGACCTTGCTATGTCAATCCAGAATTGGCTTGCTGACAGAAGGCAAAGGGTAGTTGTAGATGGTTCATATTGTGCATGGAGGTCGGTGACCAGTGGTGTTCAGCAGGGCTCTGTTCTAGGACCCCACCTCTTTGTGATTTTTATAAATGACCTGGATGAGGAAGTGGAAGGGTGGATTAGTAAGAAGTTTGCTAATGACACAAAGGTTGGGGGTGTTGTCGATAGTCTGGAGAGGTGTCAGAGGTTACGGTAGCAGATCGATAGGATGCAGAACTGGGTAGTGGCAGATGGACCAATGTAGATAAGTGTGAAGTCATTCATTTCGGTAGATCCAATTTGTAGACAGAATATAGTATCGATGGTAAAACTCTTGGCAGTGTGGAGGGTTTGAGAGATCTTGTGGTCCGTGTTGACAGGACACTCAAAGCTGCTGTGCAGGTTGACAGTCTTGCTAAGAAGAAGTACGGTGTGTTGGCCTTCATCAGCCGTGGGATAGAATTCAAGAGCCGTGAGGTTATGTTGCAGCCACATAGGATCTTGATCAGACCTCACTTGAAGTACTGTATTCAGTTCTGGTTACCTCACAACAGGAAGGATGTGGATACTATAAAGAGTGCAGAGGAGATTTACAACGATGCTACCCGGATTGGAGGACGTACCTTATGAGAATGTTGAATGTACTTGCCCTTTTCTCCTTGGAGCAACGGAGGATGAGGCGTGACCTGATAGAGGTGTGTAAGATGATGGGGGGGGGGCACTGATTGTGTGGATAGCCAGAGGCTTTTTTCCAGTGCTGAAGTGGCTAGCATGGGGTGGGCGTCATAATTTTAAGGTGCTTGGAAATAGGTACCAAAGGGATGTCAGGGGTAAGTCTTTCACTCAGAGTGTTCTGGGTGTGTGCAATGCACTGCGGGCAGAGGTGGTGGAAATAGATACAGTAGGGTCTTTTAAGAACCTGTTAGGTAGGTACATGGAGCTTAGAAAAAGTAGAGGGCAATGTGCTAGGGTAATTCTAAGCAGTCTCTAGAGTAGATTACATGGTCAGCACAACATTATTGGCCAAAAGGCCTGCAATGTGCTGTAATGTTCTAGGTTCTATGTTCACTCCAGGTTGACAAATACAGTATTGCACAAATATCGTCATCTCCCTAGCTACACTACACTATGTAAATGAGTCTAAGACTTCTGCACACTATCTTCGGCTGTCACCATCTTGGATAAGCAGATGTCCTGATTTCCTGTTGCACCATTTCTGCTGGTTCAGTTCACAATCAAAAATCCATTTGCCTGTTTACAGATGCCACCTCTCGGGGACTGAAGAAGGAGACATTCCAGGAGACACAGCTCTGAGAATTAATTCTCCCAGATGGCTCGGGGACTGACAGTTTAACCTTGGTCTGGGCACCAGGTGAAATGGAAGATCTCTCATCAGTGCAAAGTGAGAGCACGTCACTGTGACAGAACTCGAAGCAGCAGGGACAGGGGCTAATCTAAGCATTGTGGTGTTCCTATCTCTTCTGGGTATTTATGGTTTATGTGCAACACCTCAGCGTTACCTGTGTAATAAAACCCTAGAACTAATTCCCAAACATGCGGGATAATTTCACGGCTTGGATCGCCAATACTGTTCAGTGATGTCAACTATTTTGAAAATTCCCTCTTCAGTTTTGTTGATGAATATATTAATAGTGCAATGCCATAAACACAAGGGGTTTTAAAGTCACTGGAAATCCAGGGGAACATGCACAGAATGCTGGAGGAGCCCTGCAGGTCAATCAAAATGAATACACAGATTCGGTTTCTGGCTGAAACCCTTCTACCGGACTGGGGAGGGAGGGGATGGAGCCAGAATGAAAAGGTGAGGGATGGGGCAGAGGGCTAGTTAGAAGGTGCGAAACCTATAGGGCTGGAGAACAAGGAACCTGACCTAGGAGAGGAGATTGGACAATGATGGCTAGGGGGAAGGAGTCCAACAGGGGGAGGCTATTGCGCTGGTGAGGAGAAGAGGTAACAGGTTAGGCTAAGGTATAGAGGGAAGGGCCATCTGCACTTCATCCACACCATCTGTTCCCAGGATGAAGCTTAACTTTCCAGGACATCATATATGTCTTCATTCTCAAACTGGGTTTCTCTTACACAACCATTGATGTTGCCATCACCCACATCTCCTCAATTTCCTGAATATCCACGTTTACACCATCTTCCAGCAGCTTTAACAGAGATAGAGTTCCACATGTCCTCACTTATCACCACATTCTCCACCACATCCAACACAAACTTTTCCAGAGCTTCCATCATCTTCATACACAAATTATATCTCCTCACCCTCACTCTGCACACTTCGCAGGGCTCGATCCCTCTATGATTTCCTGTCTATTCATTCCTCCCTATTAATCTCCCTCCTGCCCTCCTGGCACATGTCCTGCAAATGAAAGAAATGTTACATCTGTCAATTCACTTCCTGTCTAGCCTGGAGTCAGGACCCCAAGTAGTCCTTACAGTTGAGGCCACACTTCACCTGCCATGGAGAAGAATTTCTCATTCTGGTATTTTTTCTCACTGTTTCCCCTCTTCTATTCCCCACTGTGGCCTCCTACCCCTTCTACTCACTTGCCTGTCAATTCCCTGGTGCCCCTCATACTTTCCTTTCTCCCACGGTCTATTCTCCTCTCCGATCAAGTTCCTTCTCCTCCAGCCCCTTCCATTTGCTACTTACCTGACTTCAAGTTTCAACTTCTCGTGCGTCCTTGTCATGATCTGATCCGTGAAATCCACATTCCGGTTCACGGTCTGGTCAAAGAATCCTTATTCCAGGTTTTCTGGTTTTCCCTGGTTCCATTGAGGCACCTGATTCTCATTTCGGGCTGGCACATAAATACCTCTGCAAAGCAGGGATCGGTCACTGGACTGTTCTCTCCCTATTCCTTCTGAATCCTTGGCAGTTACTTCGGCACTGGCCTTCGTCTGCTACCTTACCTGCAACCGTGCTAGCATCGCTGTGCAGCTCAACCGCCGGAGTGAGACAGGAGCCTTGACACTCCAAGATAAAGAACTATCTATCGTTGAGTTTGGAACTGTCTCTATGTGACCCCATGTTTAGTGTCCCTGTCAAAGAAGAGTTCCGGCCCCAAGTCCGCTTCACAAGGAGGGGTCCTGTCTCTGTGTTCTGTGTTCCTGTGCTCAGGTCCAAGGCTCTGTGTTCCTGTGTTCCAATGTCTAGTCCAGGCGCCGTGTTCCAGCCCCATCCAACTCTGAGCTCTGTGTCCTCATCCAGTTTTGCTGCCTCTTCCAGTTCATGTGCTTCGCCCAGCCCAGGAGAACCTTGCCCAGTCCTGTGCTGGAGATTCCTCGTCCAGTCCAAGCCTAGTCCTAGGATCTCGTCCAGTCCCAGTCAAGGCTTCGTATTCCCAGTACTATCTAGTGTCTAGACTGTTCCTAGTCCCGAGTCCTCGCCTGGATCAAGACCCATGTTCCGGGCCCCCTGTCCAGTCTCTGGCTCGAAGTCCTAGTCCAGGCTCCTAGTTCCAAGTTCCTTGTCCAGGTCCCGTTTTCCTAGTCTGGGTCCTAGCCCAGGCCCAGTCTCCTTGTCTTGCCCAAGGCCTGTGTCCATATCAAGCATAGTTTCCTCCCGACTTCCCTTGCTTTCTCGATAAACCTAGCCCCGTTCCTGGTACCTCTGTGTCCTGCACGTAGGACCGCTATCACTGACCCCCTTGCAACAGTCCTCCCTCCCCTCATCCACCTGTCTACAGTGCAATATCATACTGTATATCACAGGCACAGCCCTCCGCACCATCAGCAAAGTCTACTGGAGGCGCCTCTTCAAGAAGGCAACATCCATCAGTGAATATCTGTAGCTTTCAGGGCATGCCAGCTGCTCACAGACAGGAGGTACAGAAGCCTAAATTCCCACATCACTGGTTAAAAAAGACCCACTTTCATTCAACCATTACGTTCCTGAAACAACCGGCACAATCCTCATCACTCGAGCTCAGTAACATTTTGACAACTGTGACTTTGCACTGAAATAGACTTCACTTTCTAGTGAATTGTATATAATTTGTGTATAATGAATGTCTTGCTTGCTGCTTATCTGATGCTATGTGTGTGATGCAGCTGTCAGCCAGCTTTTCATGGTATCTGTACACACATAAAATTGTTCCTCTGACAATAAACGTGACTTTGGGCTCGACTTTGACTTTGAGCAGGACTGAAGCAAGATGTGTGCTTCAGTGTGCTTCTCAGCGCATTCTCCTGTGATGCAGCCCACAGCTCACTGTGGTGTTGGGTGATATATTACATATATGATATAGGAGCAGAATTGAGCCATTTTTCCCATTGAGTCAGCTCCCCCCCTCAATTTCATCATGGCTGAACCATTTCAGTCTCAGCCCCAATATCCTGCCTTCTCCCCGATTCCCTTCATGCCATGACTGACCAAGAATCTGGCATCCTGTGCCTTAAAGCTACCAAAGCTGCCTCTGCAACATTTTCCACAGATTCACCACACTCTGTCTAAAAATAATTCCCTCTCTTCGCTGTTCTAAATGGACATCCCTCCAATCTGAGGCTATGTATCTTAGGTTTTCATTCCCCCACCACAGCAACATTGCCAGTGCTTTAAAAAACCTCAATGTTACATCCTTCCTTTTCTGATCAAGTCCTCTCAAAGGAATTCTAGCATCACACTTGCATCTCTCATCGCAGATGGTAGGCAGCCGTCAATCCCAGGGGATCCTGGGTTTGGACCTCTGTTGGACTGCCCTCTCCAGGGTGCAAGCCTGGGCAGGAAGTTTCAAAGAACTGCCCCTGTTGCCCATGCAGCGGGTTCACCCTCTCCGTGTCACTGATGTAGTCCAAGGGAAGGGCAAGCACCGACACAGCTTGGCACCAGTGTTGTAGCAGGGATTGCCAGAGTGAAGTTGTAAGCAACATCAAACTAATTCAGGGACCCTGGCTCCAGATTTCTTCCTCAGGGTTTACTCCTGAGCCATACCGATGAATAGGTATGGTTGCAAGGCAGCAGAGATTTAAAAACTGCCATCCAAGGCTGATGATGTAGAAGTAAGTTGTCCCAACACAGACCACTGTGGAAAGCCTCTAGTCTCAAGGCAGCCAACCAGAAAAGGCTCCTTTTATTCCCAATGTTTGCCTTCTGCCCATCAGCCAATGTTTAACCCATGCTACCATCTCTCCTGTAATACCATCTGCTCTTAACTTGTTAAGCAGCCTCACGTGTGGCACCTTGTCAGAGGCCTCCTGACACTCGAAGTACGTGACATCCACTGATTCTTGTTTGTTTACTTTGCTTGTTGTTTTCTCAAAGAATTCTGACAGATTTGACAGGAAAGATTTCCCCTGAATGAAACCAGGCTGACTTTGGCTTATTTTATCATGTGCCTCCAAGTGCCTTTCATCTACATCTGTACTAATCAAGTTCAGCATCTTCCCAATCACTGAAATCAGACAAACTAGCCCATAAATTCTTGTCTTTTCACTTTCTTCCTTCTTGAATATTGGAAATATGATATGTTAAATCATGCCAGGCTTTAGATGTTTCAGAAAGGACAGGGAGAGAGGCAAAAGGGGTGGGAGTGTGGCACTGCTGATCAGAGATAGTGTCACGGCTGCAGAAAAGGAAGAATTCATGGAGGGATTGTCTACTGAGTCTCTGTGGGTGGAAGTTAAAAACAGAAAGGGGTCAATAACTCTACTGGGTGCCTTTTATAGACCACCCAACAGTAACAGTGACATTGAGGAACAGATAGGGAGACAGTTTCTGGAACGGTGCAATAATAACAGGGTCGGCGGGATGGGAGATGTTAACTTCCCAAATATTGATTGGCATCTCCCTAGAGCAAAGGGTTTAGATGGGGTGGAGTTTGTTAAGTGTGTTTAGGAAGGTTTTCTGACACAATATGTAAATTACGCCTACAAGATGAGAGGCTGTACTTTATTTGGTATTTGGAAATGAAGCTGGTCAGGTGTTGGGTCTCTCAGTGGGAGAGCATTTTGGAGATAGAGATCACAATTCTATCTTCTTTAGCATTGGAGAGGGATAGGAGTAGACAAGTCAGGAAAACGTTTAATTGGAGTAAGGGGAACTATGAAGCTATCAGGCAGGAACTTGGAAGCATAAGTTGGGAGCAGAAATTGTCAGGGGAATGTATGGAAGAAATGTGGTAAATTCCATTCCTCTGGGACCATGTCAGACTCAAATGATTCTTGAAAGATCATGACCAATGCATCATCCACTCATCTACAGCATCTCTTTCAGGACTCTGGGATGTAGTCCACCTGGTCCAGGTGATTTATCCACCCAGACATTTCAGTTTGCCTGGCACTTTTGTCTTTGTACTAGCAACGGCACTCACACCTGCTCCCTGACTCTCTGTCATGGTCCGGTCCATGCAGACCATGTTCCGGTTCATGGTCTGGTCTGTGGACTAGAGACTTCAGGTCTTCCGGCTGTCCCTTGTTTCATTTGGGCTTATTCATAGGCACCTGATTCTCATCTTAGGGCTGGGAATTTAATTGGCCCTGGGTTTGAGTGTAGGTGCTGGTTTGTCTTGACAGGATCCTGTCCTTGCCTCTGTGGGGTGTCAGGCCCTCTTTGCTGTTACCCTGAGGTTGGATCTGTCCCTCCCTGTCCTTGCCTCCTTTGGGTAAGCCAGGCCATTGTTGCCGTTACCCTTAGGCTGGAATGTTGCCTTCCCATTCTTTCTGCAACCCACTCCTGAAGCCTTGCCTGGAATCCACACCTGAAGACTTGCCTGTATTGCTGTTTTCAGCTGCCAGAGTGAGACCAGAGCCTTGCCATGCCAACAGAAGTAACTATCTATCATTGAGCTTGGAACTGTCTCTTTGTGTCCCTGTGTTTAGTGTCCACGTATGAGTCCCAGCCCTATGTCCTGTCCCCAAGGAGGGGTCCGGACTCTGTGTTCTATGTTCCTGTGCTCAAGTCCAAGGCTCCGAGGAGGTCCTGGCCTGTGTAAAAGGCTCAGGGGAGGTTCTGGTCCATGTTCAAGACCAAGTCATAGCCCAGGCCCTGCCTGAGTCCTGATCTCATCCAGGGCTAGTGTCCGTGTCCAGCTACGCCTCTGCCTGCTTCTGCTTTGCTCTCCCTCGACCAAGACCAAGTCTGAGCTTCATGTCCTCATCAGCCCTGGAGTCCTGCGTCCTGCCCCCATGTCCAGTCCTCGCCTGGATCCGGAGTCCCAGCCCGAGTCCAGACCCAGGTTCTGGGTCTCTGTCCAGGTTCCTAGTTCCTCATCTAGGTTCCACTTTCCTACTCTAGTCCTAGCCCATGCCTGTCTCCTAGTCTTGTCCAGGGCCTGTGTCTTGTCCAGCATTGTTTCTCCCTCACTTCCCTTGCTTTCTTGATACACATAGTCCTCTCCCTAGTACTTCAGTGTTGGTGTCTTGCATTTGGGTCTGCTCTCAACGCCCACTGTATGACACTCTGATGGTCCTCTGGCACACTGCCAGTGTCTTCCATAGTGAAGCCTAATACAAAGTACCCATTTAATTCATATGCCATTTATTTTCCCCCATTGCTATCTCACCAGCATCAGTTTTCAGTCGTCCAATATTCACTCACCTCCCATTTTCTCTTCATATAGCAGAAAAATACTTGTAGTGTCCTGCTTTATATTATCTGGTAGTTTCCCCTCACATTTCATCTTTTCCCTCATAGATTTTTGGCTGTCTTTTGTTGGATTTTAAAAGCTTCCCAATCATCCAATATTCCACTCGCTTTTGCTACCTTAGATACCCTTTCCTTGGCTTTTATACAGTTCTTAACTTAGCTTGTCAGCCACCGTTGCCTCTCTATCCCATTTGGGATCTTATTCTGTGGGACGTATCTGTCCTGCACCATGTGAACTAATCCCAGAAACTTCAGCCATCTCTGCTCTGCCGTCATCCCCGCCAGTCTCCTCCTCCAGTCCACCTGGGCAAGCTCCTCTCTCATGCCTTTATTCCATTGCGATACTGATACACGTGACTTACGCTTCCCCCTATCAAATTGCAGTATGGATTCAATCATATTAGGATCACCGCCCCTTAAGGGTTCCTTTACGTTAAACTGACTAATAGACAACACCCAGTCTAAGATAGCCTTTCTCCTAGTAGGCTCAATAACAAGCTGCGCTCAATAGGGATTTAACAAATTCCATCTTTTGCGATCCGACAGCAACCTGATTTTCCCAATCCTCTTGCATAGTATCGGAGTCGTCTATTACAATGCTGATCTTACCCTTACTACAAGCCCTTTCCAGCTCCCTTTGCAATCTCAGTCCCACATCTTGGCGAGCACTTGGAGGCCTGTGATTCCCATCATGGTTCCGGAACAGAATTAATACGCATGATACTGACGTCGATGTCCGCATTTATCTTTGACGTTCACCCCGTGACAGAGTAGGTTCCTTCTGGGTGTTCCCACAGTTCGAAGATATACGGGTTGCTGGATTGTCCCGTGATTAGTCTAGGGTCCCTCGGGGGCTGCTTCTTACGTCCTTTTATACCGATCTCCTAGTTGAGTTCCCACCATCCTCCGAATTTCATATCAATGCTGTCCTTCGTTTGCTTTATCCCAACCTAGTTGCCACAGTGAAATAGACTATTTAATTCTGGATAAAAAACACAAAATGCTGGCAGAACTCAGCAGGCCAAACAGCATCTATGGGAGGAGGTAGTGACGACGTTTCGGGCCGAAACCCGTTATCAGGAGGGTTTCATCACTCATCACTCGTGTTGCCATTTAATTCTGGATTTTATCTCACTCTTACGGAAAGGTGTCTCTACATTTATATTCCAATGCTAAAGCGATTGTTTGTCAAGAATCAATGGCTGTTTGCAGACCCCTAACTTCCGTATACAGGCTGCTGCCAATCAACTAATTAACCATCAATATTCTCGCAGTAATTTGCAAAAAGTGTCTCTTTGGGGCTTCAGAACGTTTGAACTCTGCAATACGCGTAGAGACACAACACTTATCACAACTCTCACCTCCTGCTCCAACCTGCACCTCACACATTTGTGATGATGATTTCCCGATTGTCTAACTCTCCCG
This sequence comes from Hypanus sabinus, assembly GCF_030144855.1. Classification (NCBI taxonomy): domain Eukaryota; kingdom Metazoa; phylum Chordata; class Chondrichthyes; order Myliobatiformes; family Dasyatidae; genus Hypanus; species Hypanus sabinus. The sequence goes on along the minus strand of NC_082712.1, from coordinate 89,845,326 downwards.
TCACCAGCTCCTCACCGCAAGAGAATTCACCTCACGCCTCACTTTGGACGCACAAACCAACCCACATGTAGTGACCAACGGGTGGGGCAGGAGCAAGGGAAATGTCCCGAGGGGTGATGGAATACGAGAGCTGGAGGCGGAGTCGGGGGACTGAAGAAAGCAGGAACACTGACTCATTGAGAGGGCAGTCGTGAGTCACAGTCAGAGTTACCGACGGACGCGATCAGGTCCAGAGAGGAAGTGTTGGTGGGGAGACGCCATGGACGTTTCGCTCTGTCTGGTGTTGCTACAGTTGACAGTGGGTGAGTAGACCCAGCTTCATCACGTACCACCTCTATCCCCATTCCTCACACCCCTCATATCATCCAAACCCTCTTAACACGCCCTCCAGAATACCCTGTCCGGTGCGGAACCCTCGGCATCCTTTCGGGAGGCCTCCTCCCTGTTCCGCTTCTCCATTTCAGAGAGGGAGCGTTAGTCCGTCTGATGCCTTCCCGGTTTGGAGGAACAAGTGTCTGCATTTGAATAGCAACATCGCCGGAGATGAGGAACAACTCGAAGTGTTTCCCACCCGCTAACGGGTATGAAGAGTTGAAATGAGGAACAGGAGGTCCGGGCAAAGGCCTGTTGCTAAAGCCGGGGTTAAAGCTGGAGGGTTGCTGAGGTGGAGGGTATTTTGTGGAGGGAGACGATTCGTCACTGATCGGAGAGAGAGGGTAAGGACAGAACGGGCAGAGAGAGCTCGAAGGGCGACTGTGCGAGATCCGGGTTGAAGTCCATAACCGATTCCCGGGGATAGTTACTGGTTGGAATCCAGAAAGAGGGTTTTTATGTAATGATTAACAGATCCTCAGGGGTTAGTTCCAGGCTGGAATCTCATGCGAGGGTCTGAGGTGTTTATACAATGAATAACAGATCCGAAGGTTTAGTTGCAGTTTGGATCTACACACGCAGGATCAGACGCACATGGTATTGCAAGGGTTAAAGGCGTTTATACGGTCAATAACATTGTAGATTCTGGAATCTAATTCCTGTGTTCCAGGAGTTGATACCTGTGTTGCCTGATTTCCCATTGGAGCTTTTAGGCTCAGAATGCAAAAAGTAAACGTAAAATTTATTATCGATGGAGGTAAATGACACGTAATTTCAAAATCATTTTTCTTGCCGACATTTCAGGAAAATAATGTAATACAATAGGATTTATAATAATCTGCACATAAGCAAAGACTGTCAAACAATACACAAAGCAAGTGAAATTCTTTAAACAGAAATTATACTGACAACTAGATTTGTCAAGAGCTCTTGAGAGTGAGTGTGCAGGTGGGAGAGTGAGTTCACAGATGCAGTGAGTGAAGTTATCCACGCCGGGTCAGGGTGCTGGTGGTTGGTAGTGCGGGTCTGTTGCCATTTGCATTTCACGGATTTGAGAGGAGAAAGAATTATTCCGGAGTTCGGTCTGTCAATCGGAGGGCAGGGAATTGCCCGGCGCTGAGAGAATTACGGGCTGATTATCCGCAGGGTGAGATGTGGTCGGAGGTTCCCAAATGACCATTTGCTCTCCGTCTCTCTCAGCATGGAACAGCGGAAGTGGCTTCCCAGTGGAGCAGCCGAAATACATCGAGGCTGTAGTGGACGAGTCTGTCACTCTCACCTGCACCTTTACGCACCCGGAAAACTCCTCACTCCGAGACATTGACATCAGGTGGAAAGTTCGTAAGAACCACAAGACAGATATATTCAGATACCTGGATAACTACACACTCAAAGATTTCAGAGGCCGGATCAAGTTCCTGGGTTCGCCACTCAGAGACAAGACGGGCTCCATCCGCTTACACCGGGTCGAAGAAAGGGACACCAACATGTACTTCTGCATTGTGGTGATCTTGGGGGAAGAGTACACAGGTCCTGGGACCGTCCTGTCAGTTCAAGGTGAGAACCCCTTCCTCTGTCTACAGAAAGCGTGGAGTTGGATGCGGCTGGATCTGTTGTCTGGGGTTGGGGTGTTGCAAGTGAGGGAACGACGAGTGGTAAATAGAGGAAGCCACGGAGTTTACGGAATTTATTTGTCTCCGTGCCGAATAAGGAATTAGACAGACAGACGAAGCAGATGAAGCTTACAGCGCGTACAGACATACACATAGCAATTCCTGACAGTCTGTGGTGAGAGGGGAGTCGGGGCGAGCATACTGTAATTATGTTGGATAACAGACCCCAGGGATTCAATTACTGAAGTGGATGTAACTCAGGCGCTCCGTGGGTTTATTTATCGATTAAGTGATACTTAGCTGTGAGATACAGATAGGGATCTAATCCAGGGGTTCGGGTGTTCCTTTGCAAGAGACCCCAGAGAGTTAGTATTGAGTGGAATCTTATCGAGGGGATCATTGAGTTTATGCTGTTAAATACAGATTCCCGCACGTGAGTTAGACGCTGTGATCTCTGTAAGCAATTTGGGGGTTTAATATAGAGAATAACAACTAACCGTGAGTTGGGTATGGAGCAGAATCTAATCTGGTGTTCAGATTGTTTATCTAACAACACACAGACACCCGGGAGTGAGTTGCAGACTGGACTGCAATCGCGGGTTCAGAGGGTTTATATTCAGAAATATATGCCCAGAGAGAGTTACAGGCTGTGACAGATTGTTTGGAGCTCGGGATTATGCATAGAATAACAAATCCCCATCTATGGGTTACACGTTGTGATCTAATACAAGGGTTTAAACAGTCTTTGTTGAGAATGGCAGGATCCCAGAAGTGAGTTTGATGCTGACATGTAATCTAGGGGTCTCCGGATTCAATGTCTGGTTTGCCTAATTCCCCATTGGAGGTCACAGGCTTGGAGAGTGGAAGCTGCTAGCAGTTAGGAATGGAGACATTCTAAGTATGCATTTGATGGATTTGTAAGGGGATGGATTTAGTCTGGAGTTTAGTTTATTAATCAGAGCGCAGGGACTTGTCTGTTGCTGAGAGATGATGGGATGATTTTCTGCCTAATGAAACGTGATAGGAGGCTCCCGAATGATCGTTTGCTCCCTGTTCCCTCAGCACGGACTGGTGACCATAAGTTCCAGGTGAAGCAAATGGGATACCTGGAGGCTGCAGAGAATGGGTCCGTCATTCTCCCCTGTTCCTTCACTTACCCGGACACTTATACACCCCGAGACATTCATATCACTTGGAAAGTTGGTGGCTTTCATGGTACAAAGATATTCAATTCTTCACAAAACAACACATTCGGGGAATACCGAGGCCGGATCGAGTTCCTGGGCTCCCCACTGCGAAACAAGACGGGCTCCATCCGCTTAGTTCCATTGAAAGCAAATGACTCCAATTTCTATTTCTGCCGTGTGACATGTTTCAATGTTAGTGATAAGTCGACTGAATGGCAAAGCATCTCAGGGACGTTTCTGTCAGTGAGAGGTGAGTCCTGAATCCTTACACTGACCTCTGCTCTTGTCTAAAGGTTCTTTGATTTCATGGTTCAATGTAATTTCTGATGATTTAATTCCTGTGCATTGAAGCAACTTCATGTTTTCATACCATAAGGAAGCAGTCCCTTCAACCTATTATGTCCATTCTGACTCTTATCCACATGAACCCTGCCTCCCGACCCTTGGCTGCTCACCTTTTGTCCCTGGGTAGTTCAGGTACTCGTCCAGACGCTTCCTAGATGCTGTCACTGACTCGGCTTTTTCAGGCAAAGTGCTGCAGGTGCTCACCACTCTCTGCTTCCCCCTCCCCCATCACCTCCACCCAATCACCCTACTATTCTGATCTCAAGTTTTATTTGTTTATGATATGAGTATCCTGTAGTCTATACTCCTTGTAGTTTTAAAGACCTTGTAGTTTTAAAGACCTTATAAAGACCTTATATCCCCTTGAAACCTCCTCGACTCCAGGGACAATTGACCTGGTCTCTCCTATCATTACAGCTCCGTCCCAGATTATATCCTGTGAACATCTCCACTATCTCCCGCAGTACCACATCCTTCCCTCTGTTTGACGATACTTAATATTTTCCTACCATTGACACCATGTGTCCTATCCTGATGGATACTGCCAAAACACATTGTCTCACATGGATCCAGACTGAACCCCACCAGCCACTTGCAAAATGCAACAGATTCTGCAGATGCAGAAAATCCAGAGTAACACACATAAAATGCAGGAGGAACTCAGCAGGTCAGGCAGCATCTATGGAGGGGAATAAATCACCGATGTTTTGGACAAAGACCCTTCTTCAGGACTGGAAATTAATGGGGAAGAAGCCAGAATGAGAAGGTGAGGGGTGGTGAGAAAGGAGTACAAGCTGACAGATGGCTGTGTCTGGGTGTGGTTTTGGTTGAGGAATCGGAGAGCAGCAGAAACAACAAATGGGGAGCAGTGGGAGAGGCCCCTGTGGGAGAGATGATTAAAGTTCTCCAGAGTTGGCATACCCCGAAGAGACATTGCAGTGGTTCAGCAAATTATAAACACAAGATTCTTCAGATGCTGGAGGAACTCAACACATCAACAGAATCTATGGAGATTTCTCAGACTATTTCATCAAAATATTCCCCATAGCAAACACTTCCCTCCACACTGCCAACATCTCCACACATCTTTGTGTTATCTGAAAACTTACTGGTCATGCCTTCCACATCCACATTCAGATCATTCGTATGCACTCTGAAGCCACTTTATTAATCCATATCAATCCATATATATAATTAGCTAATGATGTGGCTGCAACTCAATGCAGACATGGTCAAGACGTTCAGTGGAACATCAGAATGTGGAAGAAATTTGACTGCAGAATGATTGTGTTTCCAGAAGAGGAAGTTTGAGAATCTTAGAAGCTGCGGATATCCTAGGATTTTTACGCAAAACAGTCGTTAAACTTCAGAGGAGAATGGCCAGTCTGGTTCAAGTTGTCAGGAGGGCATTCACAACAGGCTTTTCAACACTGGTGTGCAGAAGAGCACCTCTGGATGCACAACACATTGAACCGTGAAGTGGATGGGCTACAACAGCAGAAGACCATGGATATACACTCGGTCACCACATTATTTGGTACAGAAGCTGCAAAATAAAGTGGACACTGAGCAGCAAGTTGGATCCTGATGCTTTGAGTCCAAAGTTCTTCAGAAGTCAAGAATCAGGTGTAAATCATGCAAATAATCATCTCATTCGATGTTACAAGAACAGAAAATGGACAAGAAAGAGGATCTCTAAACACAAAGAAATGGACAAAGAGAAAAGCAGTTTTAATCACCTCAGTGATAACACAATCTCTAGAGTCAAAGACTAGAGGTAACTCAAATTCCAGTGATAACAATTAGCCCATAAAAGTCAAACACAAGAAATTTGGATGCTGGAAATCTAAAGCAACTCAAAAAAATTTGCTGGAAGAACTTTACAGATCAGGCAGCATCTATGGATATGAATTAACAGTTGACATTTCCAGCCAAGTCCCTTCTTCAGGGCTGGAGAGTAAAGGGGAAGACGACAGCATAAAACCTGGCAGACGTGGGGGGAAAGGAGGGTAGCTAGAAGGTGATAGGAGAAGCCGGGGGGTAGGAATGGTAAAGGGTTGGAGAGGAAGGAATCTTATCGCAGAGGAGAATGGACTATAGATGAAAGGGTTAGAAGATGGGACCTGTGGGAGTTAACAGGCTGGCAAGAAGAGTTAAGGAGCCAAAGTGGGGAATAGAAGAGAAAGATAGGGGGGAGGATTTTTTTGTTTAGCAGGAGGAAAATCTATATTCATGCCATCAGGTTGTAAATAATTTATATTTAAATAATATATTTCTTATGAGTGTTTTGTGCCTGGTGCTACATACTTGTGATGCTGATGCAAGTAGGTATTTCATTGTACCTATGCATTGTACTTACGTGTACCACTTAACAACACATTGCTCTGCGACGACACCAGTGCCAAGCTGCTTGGGTACTAGTGCCCTTCCCTTGGAAAACATCAGTGGCATGGAGGGGAAGGCTTGCAGCTTGGGCAACTGCCAATCTCCCATACAACCCTGCCCAGGCCTGCACCCTGGAAACCTTCCAAGGCGCAAATCCATGGTCTCACGAGACTAACAGATGCCTAAAGAAAAGAATGCAGATGAGAATAAACTTGAATTTGACCCTTCTCATAAAACAAATGCTCCCTCTTTGTGGTGGACTTGCCCTGGGCATTTGAGGAGGCAAGTTCTTCAAGGCTACTGACCAGGGGCGACGCATACCCTCCCTAACATGGGAGGGGTAGTTCAAGGAATAGAGATTGTAGAAGGTGGGCTAATCTCTTCTCTGCTTGAAGTCTTCACAGCTGGATCAGCTGACCCCAGGGGCACTCTGACCTGGCTCTACATCCTTTTGGGGGTCTGTGGGCTAGCACTATGTGTCGGACTGGTCTTCGGGATTTGGATCGTCAAGAGAAAGAGGAGTGGTGAGTAATTCTCCAGGATATATATGAAAGCCCTTTCCGTGGGAGATCCCCTTCTGGAAGTCATCATCTCTTTGGGAGATCCCTCTCACTGTCAGTTCCCTCACTGATATACGCCTTTGGGAGATGACTCTCTCTGGGAAGATCCCTCTCACAGAGTTCCCTAACTCCCTGTGAAATTCCTCTCACTAGGAACGCTGACTGGAAGGTCCCCTGCCCTCCCTCCCTCTGGGAGATACTCCCCCCCATGCTCTGGGAGATTCACCCCTCCCTTCCCTACTCTGGGAGATTCATCTCTCCCTGCTCTAAGAGATTTGAGATTCCTCCCACCCCAACTTTGGGACATTACACCCACTCACCCTGCTCTGGAAGGTACCTCTCCCCCCGCACTTGTGGCACCAGAGATCCAGATTCAATCCCCACCTCCAGTGCTGCCTTTCTCTGCGCGGAATTCTCTGCGTGGACGTTCTCTCTGTGACTGCATCAGCTTCCCTCCCCCCTCCCCCATCACAACCTCCACGTTCTCTGGTTTCCTCCCACATTCCAACAATGAGCTGGGCTGTTTGTTAACTGGCTGTCGTAAATTGCCCTGAGTGCACTGGTAGGGATGAGAGAGCATGGGAGGAGGAGAGCAGATGGGAATATGTGAGGAGAAAATTAATTTCCTAAGTAGAGGAGTGGAATTGTTCTGAGAGGCAGCAGAGCCTTGAGGAGCCAAATGTCAGTACAGAATACAAGTGGCAAATCAGCTCATAGCTAAAGGAAGGATGTAAGCATTTTGAGCTTATGAACAACCTAACTCTAACATAATGAGCGTCAGTGCCCTGCACCCCTCCCGTGCAGCTCAGTTGCAGTTGTAGTTAGTTCTGCAATATGAATATTTGCATAATAAATGGGAAGTCATGCGTTTAGGGCAAAGCAACGGGAAATGGACATGAAATTCTACAGCTGTTGGAAATCTTGAGCAACATGCACCAAACATTGGAGGAACACAGCAGGTCAGGCAGCACCTATGGAGAGGGATTAACAGTTGTTCTAGGTTGATGTTCTAGGCTGAGACCCTTCAACAGGACTGGAAAGGAAGGGGACAGAAGGTAGGGCCACAGTTAAGGAGTACAAGCTGGCAGGTGATAGTTGAGACCAGGTAGGGGAGCAGGACAGCAGGTTGGTCATTTCTGGTAATTTATCACCCCCCTCCCCTTTCCCTCTGTTTCCATTCCTCATCCTGGACACCCTTTTATCCCTTCTCTTCTCCTTACCTGCCCATTCCCTCCCTCTGGTTCTCTACCTCATTCTCTTTCTCCCACAGTCCACTGGCTCTCCTTTGGGATTCCTTCTTCTTCAGTCCTTTACCTCTCCTTCCGATCACTTCCCAGCTTCTCACATCATCCACACTTTCCCCACCCGCTCACTTTCCTCCCCACCAGGGTCTCACCTGTCACCTGCCAGGTTGTACTACCCCCTCCCCCACATCATTCTGACTTCTGCCCTCTTCCTTTCCAGTCCCAATGAAGAGTTTCAGCTTGAAACATCAACAGTTTATTCCCCTCCATAGATGCTGCCTGACTTCCTGAGTTTCTCCAGAGTTTTGTGTGTGTTGCTCTGGAAGTAGACGAATTGAACAGATCACAGGTGCATGCAAATGGAGCAAATTTCCTTCAGGGTCTCTCTCATTCCACAGCTCGATGCAACCCCACTTCTGACAGATGGATGGAGTGGAATGGAAGAGAGAGAATGGTAGGAGAGGGAAAGGGACACAGCAAGAGAACAGGGCAGAGTTAGATAGGGAGATGGAGATGAAGAACAAGTGAGCAAGATGGGAGGGAGACAAAGGGGGAGAGAGACAAAGAGGGAATGAGACATAGTGAGATGGGGAGTTAAAGTGAAAGCGAATGAGGAAGCAAGAGAGAGAACAAGAGCAAGCAAGTCACGAGATGGAAAGAGAGAGATGAAAGGACAAGTTCTAAGCAGAATTGAAAGGAAGATTAATGATAATGGAGAAGATCGTTTGGTCCATTGTGTTCATGCCAGCAACATGCCTCACCCCAGCTTCAGAAGTGGATCTGTAGCCCCCCCACTCCCTCCCCAGAGGTCATAATTCCTCAAGTACACTCTGTAATTGTGACTGCTGTCTCCTTCTCCACCAATTCCTCAGGCTGTGAGTTTCAGAGCCCCACCACCCTTTGGTGTGGAGCACATCCCCCTCCGCCACCACCACCAATCCCTTTAATCTCCTGCACTCTAAGGGTTCACTGCTCTAATAAGGGAAATGCATGACTTCCCATTTCCAGGAACAGGTAGTTTTAGAAAGTGCATGATTTTTGAAATCCCACATAAAATTGGAGAAATGAAAGAAGACTCATGAAATGTTTTCCATGAATCACAAAGCAAATGTAGGGCAGAGATTCTTCAGAGACCCGCACACTAAGATCCGTATACTCCCATTCACGGTCTAGCATCTGAAACCCCTTGGGCTTGTGTCAGCCTAGACTATTACTTTATCCAGTGGCTAGGTGTCCAGTTGCTAATAGTGGTGTTGCAGGTACATAGGGTTGAAAAGAAATCTTTTGGCACATTGTTCTTCATAACTCAAAGTATGGAGCTGGGATGTTATGCTGAAGTTTTATAAAACATTGGTGAGACCACATATGCAGTTCTGGGCACCTATCAATCAGGTTTATTATCACCTGCATGTATCGTGGAATTTGTTAACTGAGCAGCAGCAGCAGTTTAATGCAATACATAATATAGAAGAAAGAAAAGTAAATCAATAAATAAATCATTTACTGTAGACACACATTGAATAGATTAAAATTGTGCAAAAACAGAAATTATATATAATAAATCAGTAAGGTAGTGTTCAAGGGTTCAATGTGCATTTAGGAATCAGATGGTAGAAGGGAAGAAGCTGTGCCTGAATTGCTGAGTGTGTGCCTTCAGACTTCCATACTTCCTACCAGATGGTAACAGTGCGAAAAGGGCTTGTCTTGGGTGCTGAGACTCTTTAATAATGGATGCTGCCTTTTTGAGTCACCACTCCTTGAGAATGTCCTGGGTACTTTGTAGGCCAGAAACCAAGATAGAGCTGACTAAATTTACAACCCTCTGCAGCTTCTTTCAGTCCTGTGCAGTAACCTCTCCCCCACCATACCAGACAGTGATGCAGCCTGTCAGAATGCTCTCCATGGAACATCTATAGAAGTTTCTGAGTGCTTTTGTTGACATACCAAATCTCTTGAAACCCTGAATGAAGTAGTCACTTTCTTGCCTTCTTTATAGCTGCATCAAAGTGTTGGGACCAGGTTAGGTCCTCAGAGATCCTGACACCCAGGAACTTGAAACTGCTCACTCTCTTCACTTCTGATCCCTCTATGATGATTGGTATGTGTTCCTTCATCTTACCCTTCCTGAAGTCCACAGTCAGCTCTATCATCTTACCGATGCTGAGTACAAGGTTGTTGCTATGATACCACTCTACTAGTTGGCATATCTCGCTCCTGTATGCCCTGTCGTCTCTGTCTGCAATTCGACCAATGGTTGTATCATCAACAAATTTATAGATGGTATTTGAGCTGTGCCTAGCCACACAGTCATGGGTGTAGAGAGAGTAGTGGGCTAAGCACACACCCCTGAGGTGCACCAGTGTTGATCGTCAGCGAGGAGGAGATGTTATCAGCAATCCACACAGATTATGGTCTTCTGGTTAGGAATTCATGGGTCCAAGAGCAGATGGAGGCACAGAGGCCAAGGTTCTGTAACTTCTGGGAATGTTGGTGTTAAATGCTGAGCTATAGTCAAAGAACGGTATCCTGCCATAGGTGTTTGTCCAGGTAGTCTAAAGCTGTGTGAAGAGCTTGAGATTGAGTCTGACATTGACCTTTTGTCCTAGCTGAGGCAGGAGTTCAGACTATTCATGACCAAACTCTCAAAGCATTTCATCACCGTCAATGTGAGTGCTACCAGGCGATAGTCATTAGGACAGCCCACATTATTCTTCTTTGGCACTGGTATAGTTGTTGCCTTTTTGAAATAAGTGCGAACTTCTGCCCGTAGCAGTGAAAGGTTGAAAATGTTCTTGAATACTCCTGTCAGTTAGTTGGAACAAGTTTTCAGAGCCTTACCAGGTACTGCATCTGGGCTCCTGTTTTGCCAGGGCTCACTCTCTTTAAAGACAGCCTAACATCAGGCTCTGAGACAGAAATCACAGGGTCACAGGGTGCAGCAGGCATCTTCGCAGCTGTAGTTATTTTCTCCCATTCAAAGCGGGTATAGAAGGCATTGAGTTAATCTGGTAGTGAAGCATCGCTGCCATTCATGCTATTGGGTTTTGCCTTGTAGAAAATAATATCTTGCAAACCCTGCCAGAGTTGTCATACATCCAACGTTGTTCGAAATTGTCTCTTCATTCTTGAAATAGCCCTCCGCAAGTCATACCTGCTTTTCCGGTATAGACCTCGGTTGCCCCCCACCCCCTGGATGCCACAGATATCAATAAGATTGAAAAAGTACAGAAAAAATTTACAAGGATGTTGCTGCAACATGAGGACCTGAGGTTTAGGGAAAGGTTCAACAGTTAAGACTATATCCCTGAAGCATAGCAGAATGAGGTGAGACTTGATATAGGCATTCAAAATTATGAGGGGTACAGATATGGTAAAATCAAGCAGGCTTTTTTCACTGAGTCTAGAGGTCATGGGTTAAGGGCAAAAGGTGAAATATTTAAGGGGAACCTGAGGAGAACTTCTTCACTCAGGGGGTAATGAGAGTGTGGAACGAGCTGCCAACAGAAGTGGAGGATGCGGCTTTGATTTCAGCATTAAGACAAATTGGGATGAGCACACGGTTGACAGGGTATGGAAGGCTAAGGTCCAGATGGGACTAGACAGAATAATAGTTTGGCCTTAGACTAGGTGGACAGATGGATCTGTTTCTGTCATATAGTGCTCTATGACTCTATGTTGTTGAAACCGGTGGTTAGCAGGTCCCCTCCCCAAAGGTATTTCAATTCTCTCCCACCCACGGATGCCAAGTGCCCCGTCAGCCCAGTTCCCGCAACAAAACATCTCAGAGGGATATCGACATAGTTTCAGACAGGATGACTTGGCCAACAAGGTTCTGCAAACCGTGGGGTAGTGCAGGTGCCAACAGTGACCGCTCAGAATTGTCCAGGAAGTCCAAGCTTCCACAGACCAGTATGAGAGAAGCTGGAACGCTGCCCAGTGTTCACCATCTCCAAACTTACTCTCTTCCTGTCCTGTCTCTCAACAGCGAATATAAAGAAAGAAAACTACAATCTGTGAGTATACAGTTCTAATACCCTGTTTTATTTTCTCAACGCTGCTGTTCATTGTATATTATTTGCACTCAGTGTACTCTGTATTAAGGACACCTTTACATTTGTCATTAATGCAAATATTTAATCAGCCAATCATGTGGCAGCAACTCAATGTGTAAATCATGTAGATATGGCCAAGAGGTTCAGTTGTTGTTCAGATCAAATATCAGAATGGGGAAGAAATGTTATCTAAGTGACTTTGACCATGGAATGATTGTTGGTGTCTGACAGAGTGGTTTGAGTATTTCAGAAGCTACTGTTCTCATGGGATTTTCACACACACTAATCTCTAGACTTTGTAGAGAATGGTGTGGGAAAACAAAAGAACATCCAGGGAGCAGCAGTTCTGTTGGCAAAAATGAGAGGTCTGATGAGTTAATCAGAGAAGACAGAGGAGAATGTTTCAAGCTGGCAGGAAGTTGCCAGTGTATTACATAACCACATGTTACAACAGTGGTGTACAGGAAATCATCTCTGAATGCACAACACGTCGAACATTGAAGTGGATGGCCTGCAGCACAGAAGACCACCAACATTAGGCATCTTCGGTACCTAACAAAGTGGCCACTGAGTGTAATTAACTGAGTTGCTGACAGTGCAGTTTCACTAGCTAACACTTACCACAGCATAAGCTACAATAGCTTCCTGCTTTTCTCCTGCTCGTCTGTGGAAGCTTAGGCTTCCCAGACAATTCTGAGATGTCAGCACCCATGGGTTGCAAAATCTTATTGCCAAAGTTGTCATGTATGACCCGCAGATCTCCCTGTTCCAGCCTCTGAGTTCCTCCAGTTTATTGTGGGAACTGGGCAGCTGGAGGACCTGGAGCCCATGGGGAGGAGGGAATCAAACCCTCTCTCAGGTGCAACAGCATAGAGTCATAGAACACTACAGTGCAGGAACAGGCCCTTCGACCCATCTAGTCTGTGCCAAACTATTATTCTATCTAGTCCCATCGACCCACACCTTGACCTTAGTCCTCCATACCCCTCTCAACCATGTACTCATCCAAATTTCTCTTAAGTACTGAAATTGAAGCTGCATTCTCCACTTCCACTGGCAGCTCGTTCCACACTCGCACTACCCTCTGGGTGAAGGTTTCCCCTCAAGTACCCCTTAAATCTTTCACCCTTAACCCATGACCTCTAGTTCTGTGGAAAAAGCATGCTTGGATTTACCTTGTCTATATACCTCATAGTTTTGTTGTACCTCCTTTTCATCTTCTATATTCCGAGGAATGAAGTCCTAACGTGGTCAATCTTTTCTTATAGCTGATGTCCTCCAGACCTAACAAATTTTCTCTGTACTCTTTTAACCTTGTTTACATCTTTCCTGTAGGGAGGTGACCAAAACTGCACTCAATACTCCAAATTAGGCCTCACCAACATCTGATACAACTTCGACATAACATCCATGTACTCACTACTTTGATTTATGAAGGCCAATGTGTTAAAAGTTCCCTTTACAACCCTGTCTGCCCATGACATCACTTTCAATGAATTATGTACCTGTATTCCCATTGTTCTACACACTCCTCAGTGCCCCACCATTCACTGTGTATGACACACTCTAGTTGGTCCTACCAAAGTGCAACTCTCTGCATTAAATTCCATCTGCCATTTTTCAGGCTATTTTCCAGCTGGTTCAGATCAGCTTCAAGCTCTGATAATCTTCCTCGCTGCCCACTAAACCCCCAGTCTTGGTGTCATCAGCAAATTTGCGGATCCAGTTAACCATTTTATCATCCAGACCATTGATATAGATGACAAACAACAACGTACCCAGCATCAATACCTCCTCTAGTTACAGGCCTCCAGTTAGAGAGGCAACCATCTACTACCACTCTCTGTCTTCTCCCACAAGGCCAATGTCTAATCCAATTTACTACCTCATCATCAATGCCAAGCAAATGAACTTTCTTGACTAACCCCACATGTAGGACCTTGTCAAATGCATTGCTAAACTCCATCCACAGCCTTGCCTTCATCAACATCCTGGTAATATCTTCAAAAACTCTGTAAGATTGGGTAGACGTGACCTACCATGTACAAAGCCATGCTGACTATCTCAACCAGTCCAAATCCATCCAAATAATTATCTACCCAGTCCTTTAGAATACCTTCCGATAACTTCCCCACTACTGATCTCAGGCTCACTGGCATACAATTTCCTGGTTTATTTTTGGAGACTTTCTTAACCAGCAGAACAACATTAGCTTATCCCCCAATCCTGTACCTCACCTGCCACTAAGGATTATTTAAATATCTCTGCTAGGGCTCCTGATATTTCTGCACTTGCTTCCCACTGGGTATGAGTGAACACCTTGTCAGCCCTGAGGATTTAGCTACCCCAAATTTGCCTCAAGACAGCAAATACCTCTTCCTCTGAAATCTGTGTAGGGCCCATGACTTTGCTGCTGCTTTGCCTCACTGTTATAGACTCTGTGTCTGCCTATTGAGTAAATACAGATGCAAAAAAAAATCCATTTGAGATCTTCCCCATCTCTGTTGGCTCCACATATAGATTAGCATTCTGATCTTCTGGAGGACCAGTTTTGTCCCTTGCAATCTTTTTTGTTATTAACATTTCTGTAGAATCCCTTAAGATTTTCATTCACCTTTTCTGCTAGGGCAGCCTCATGCCTTCTTTCAGCCTTCCTGATTTATTTCTTAAAGGTTCTCTTGCTTTCCTTATATTCCATAAATATAAATATAATGCCTATAATAATATGCACCTCCTTTTATTCTTAACCAGATTCCCAATATCTCCTGAAAACCAAGGTACCCTAACCTTACTATGTTCACATTTTTAATCTGACAGACACACACAAGTTTTGTACTCTCTAAGTTTCACATTTGAGGACCTACCACTTAACAAGTACACACTTGCCAGAAAACCACCTGTCCTAATCCACACTTGCCAGATCCTTTCTGATACCATCAAAATTGGGCTTTCTCCAATTTAGAATCCCAACCTGTGGATCAGATGTATCTTTCTCCATATTTACATTAAGATCACTAGTTGCAAAGTGTTTCCCTACACAAACTTCTGACACTTGCATTGTCTCATTCTCTAATCAGAGAACAATTATTGCACTCTTGCTCTCTCTCTCATTGGGTCTGCGATGTACTGATTGAGGAAACTTTTCTGAACACATTTGACAAACTCTATCCCATCTAGGACTTTTACAGTATGGGAGTTCCAGTAAATATTTGGGAAGTTACTATTTCCACTATAACAGACTTGTATTTCTTGCAACAAGCTGCGATCTTTCTCCAGATTTGTTCTTCTAAGTCCCATGGACTGTTATCTAGTCTATAATAAGGCATTATTAACATGGTCATACCTTTCTTATTCCTCAATTCATAAAGCCTCTTTAGATGAGTTCTCAAGGCTGTCCTGACTGAGCACTGCGGTGATATTCTCCCTTTCTAGTACCACCGCCCCTCCCCATTTAATCCCTTCTTCTCTGTCGCATCTAAGCTAATGGAACCTTAGAATACTGAGCTGCTGGTTCTGTGCCCCCCACCTCCTGCAACCAAATCTCAGTAATGGCTACAATGTCACAATTCCAGGTGTTGATCCATGCTCTGAGCTCATCTGCCTTTCCTACAATACTTCCTGCATTGAAATATGTCCAGCTCAGGACACTAGTTCCACCATGCTTAACCTTTTAATTCCTGACTTGTCTGAGGTCTTACCAACATCTGGCTCCACAAACTCTCCACTATCTCTCGGTCCCATCCCCCTGCAACTCCAGTTTAAACCCCCCCCCCCGCCCCCATGCAGCATGAGCTAACCTTCCAGCTAGGATATTATTCCCCCTCTACTTCAGATGCAAGCCATCTCTTCTGTACAGGTCCTAACTTCACTGGAAAAGAGCCCAATTATCCAAAAATGCACTCCCTCCTACACTAAGTTCTCAGCCACATGTTAAAATGTATGATCTTCCTTTTTCTGGCCTCAATAGAGTGTGGCATGGGTAGCAATCCTGAGATTACAACCCTGGACATCCTGCCCTTTAACTTAGCACCTAACTCTCTGAACAGACTTTGCAGAACATTGTCATTGGTACCTACATGGACCATGATCTCTGGCTACCCAACCTCCCATTTAAGAATGTTAAGGACTCAATCTGAGATATCCCAGACCATGGCACCTGGGATGCAATATAGTATTCAGGAATCTCATTCTTGTCCACAGAGCCTCCTTCCTGTCCCCCTAACTACCAAGTTCCCTATCACAACAGTTCACTTCTCTCTTTTTCCCTTCTGAGTCACAGGGCCAGGCTCAATGCCATTGACCTGACCACTTTCCTCTGCTAGGTCATTTTCCCCGTGCCCCAACAGTATCCAAAGTTGAAGAGTATGGCCTTAGGGGTATTCTGCATGGGCTGTTTAATCCCTTTCCCTTTCCCTTTCCCTTTCCTGACTGTCACCCATTCTCCTGTGCGCTGTACCTTGGGTGTAACTCCCTCTCTATATGCCCTACCTATCAGCCCCTCAGCCTCCCAGATGATCTGGAGTTCACTCAGTTCCAGCTCCAACTCCTTAAGGTGAGTGTTAGAAGCTGCAGCTGAATGAGGAGAGATTGAGTGAACTAGGGGTTTTCTCTTTGGAGTGAAGGAGAATGAGAACTGATTTGACAGAGCTGTACAAGATGATAAGAGGTGTGGATAGACTGAACGTCCAGTCAGTTTTTCCCAGGACAGAAATTGCTAATACAAAGGGGCATAATTTCAAGGTAATTGGGAGAAAATATGGAAGGGATGTCAGATGTATGTTCTTTACACAGAGTGGTGGGTGCATGGAAAATGCCGTGCTGGAGGTGGTGGTAGAGGCAAATACATTAGGGGCTTTTGAGAGACTGCAGGTAGGGACATCGATTGTAAAATGGAGGGTTATGTAGAAAGAAGGACTTAGATTGCTCTTTGTTTAAGTTAAAAGCTCACCACAAAAGCGGGAACTGTGCTGCAACATTTTTATGTATTATGCAATGTCAAACATCATTGTTCTATAGTTAGATCTGTCACATTTTAACTGTAGTGTGTCATATCGCAGACTAGTAGGACTTTTGACCCAAATGCCTGCACTTGGTGCATTTCCTTCTCAACAGTTTCCATCCTATATCTTTATCCTGCCTGCCTCATATGCACCACCCTCTGCATGAAGAAATTGTCCCTCAGGTCCCTTATAACTTTTTAAAACTATTTTTGAGGTACAGCACGGTAAATGGCCCTTCTGGCCAATGAGCCCATGCAACCCAATTGCACCCATCTGACCAAATAACCTACTAATCTGCAAGTCTTTGGGACGTGGAAGGAAACTGGAGCACCTGGAGGAAACCCATGTCGTCACAGTAAAAATAGTACAAACTTCTTACAGACAACAGCAGGAGCTGAACACAAGGTACTGGCATTGTAATAGTAATGTTATGGTAACTGCTGCATTGCCGTCCACCTGGTAAATTCCTTTCCCCTCCCATCTTAAATCTATGCCCTCTATTTTTGGATTCCCTTTCCCAAGGAATATGTGAAACTGAGCGTTCACCCTATCTATGCCTCAAACAAATTTCCTCTCAGCCTCCTTCGTTACAGCCTGCTCAGCTTCTCCCTATAACCACAAGTCCTGGCAATATTTTCATAAAATCTTCTTTGCACTCTTTCCTGCTTAATTTCTGAGAGCAGGAGTGACCAAACCATACACAATACTCCTATACACGGTCTTACCAATGACTTGTATAATTGAAACATTTCAAGTCCTATACTCAGTGCCCTGTCTGATGAAGGCTAGCCTGCCAAATGCCTTCTTAACCAATCTACCTGTGACGTCACTTTGAGTGAACTATGCATCTGTGCTCCTGGGTCTCACTGTTCTACAACATCTTCCAGATGCCTACCATTCTCAGTGAATGTCCTTCCTTCTCCTATTCGGAATTTCTGAATTAAACGCCATTTGCCACTCCTCCGCCCAATTTCCTAGATGATCAACACCTGCCAGTAATTTTGATAGCCTTCTTCACTTTCTACAATATCACCTACAGAATTGCTAACGATCTGCTGGGGGTTCTAATGGGTCAAGCAACATCTGTGGGAGGAAATGAATTGTCTGCATTTTGCATCGAAGCTCTATAGGAATCAGAATCTGAATCAGGTTCAATATTACTGATATATATCATGCAATTTGTTGTTATGTAACATAATACATCGCAATGTATAATAATAAAAAGCTGTAAATTACAGAATTTTTACAAATATAGTGCAAATAAGAGAAAAAAATGTAGTCAGGCAGTGTTCATGGGTTCAATGTTCACTCTGATGGTAGAGGGCTGTTCCTGAATAGTTGTCTTCAGTCTCCTTTACCTCCTCCCTGATGATTGCAGTGAGAAGAGGGCATGTCCTGGCTGTTGGGGGTCCTTGATGATGGATGCAGCCTTTTTGAGGCATCGCTCCTTGAAGACGTCCTGGTTGCCGGAAAGGCTAGTGCCCATGATGGATCTGTCTGAGTTTACAACTTGCTGCAGTGTTTCTGACCCTGTGCATTGCACACTCCCCTTGCCCTCACACCAGACGGTGATGCAGCCAGTCAGAATGCTTTCCACGGTACATCTGTAGAAATTGGCGTGTGACTTTGGTGACATACCAAATCTCCTCAGACTCCCGATGAAGTAGAGCCTCTGTCATGCCTTCTTTGCAACTGCATCGGTAGGTTGGGTCTGGTTCAGATCCTCGGAGATGCTCTGACACCCAGGAACTTGAAATTTCTCATTCTTTCCACTTCTCATCCCTCTATGAGGACTGGAGTGTGTTCCCTCATCTTACCCTTTCTGAGGTCCACAATCAGTTCTGTGATCTTACTGACGCTGGGTGCACAGTGTTGCTGCAACAACCCTCAACCAGCTGATCCACCTTGCTCCCATGCTCCTCCTCATCACCATCTGAAAGTATACCAACAGTAGTTGAGTCACCAGCAAATTTACAGATGGCATTTGAGCTTTGCCACACAGTCATGGATATGGAGAGAGTAGAGTAGTGGGCTATGCACACATCTTTGAAGTGTGCCAGTGTTGATCATCAGCAAGGTGGAGATGTTATTTCCGATCTGCCAGTGGTTTTCCGGTAAAGAAGTTGCGGATCCAGTTGCAAAGGGAGGCACGAAGGCCTAGATTTTGGAGTTTTTTGAGCATTGCTGTAGGACATGAAATGTTGACATTTCCTTCCTCCACACAGTTCCTTCCATCCAGTTACATAGTTAGCTCTCCCTAGATTGCCTGCGATGTAACCTTCCAGACTAGTCTTCCATGTGGTACCCTGTCAAAGTCTTTGCTGAAACAACACCTCATCAATCCTCAAGGTTACCTCTTCAGAAACAGATTTGCGACACAAAATTCCCACACACAAAGCCACACTGACGGCTCCTAATAGGCCCTTGTCTATTCAAATGCTGGTAGGCCTTGCCCCTCAGAATCCCCTCCATTAAATTACTGACATTAACAGGAGTTGATGTTGGTCTCAGTGGCCTGTAGTCCCCGGATTGTCTTTGCTGTCCTTCTTAAATTATGTACAACACCAGACAACCTCCAGTCTTCCAGAACTTCTACTGTGGCTAAAGAAGAAGCAAATATCTCAGCAAGGGCCTCTGCAATTTCCTCCCCAGCCTCCCACAAGGATTGAGGTTGGAACTTTGTAGGTTCCAAGATGGCTACAGTATTGGATAATAAACCACTGTTTTGTCATTGTATAAGGAGGCCACTTGACCGATTGTGATATGATATCCCAGTTACTCCATCCCTCTCCGCCCCTCTGCCCCCTCTGTGGGAGGAGATGGTAGCACCTAGGGGAAAATGCATGCACACACAACATCATCAGCACTGGAGAGGAAGGGGAGGAGTCAAAGTAAGAAGGTGAGGGGAAGGGAGAAAGAAGTACAAGGAGTTAGATGATAGGTGAAACTGGGAGATGTGGAAGCATGGATGGAAAACAATCAGCGTTTTGGGCCGAGACCTGAAAAGAATGAACAATCAACATCTCAGCCGAGGCCCATTCACTGCTTGAGTTGACAGTGAGGATAGACGTTATATACCTTCTTTTTTTGTTAGTGAAGGGGTTTAAAGGGGTCTGGGATGGCACGATAATGTAGTGGTTAGCATAATACAGTGACAGCGACCTGGGTTCATTTCCCACCACTGCCCGTAAGCAGTCTGTGTATTCTCCCTGCGACTGTGTGGGTTTCCTCTGTCTTCCTCCCACACTCCAGAGATGTTCTGGTTAATAGATTAATTGGTTATCTGGGTACAACTGGGCAGCGGGGCTCTCTGGGCAGGAAGAGTCTGTTTCTGTGATGTGTCTTTAAATAAAATAAAATAAAGTAAGTGAAATGAACCAAGCGGTGGCATTATGTGCCATGTGCCAACAATATTTTTGTACCTGCCATTGGTCCACCAACCCTGGTTGAACATACGCTCAGTAGCCACTTTATTAGGTACAGGAGTGGAACCCACTGTGGTCTTCCACTTCAAAGTGTGACATGTTGTGCATTCAGAGATGCTCTTCTGCACACTACTGTCATAACTCGTGGTTATTTGAGTTACTGTTGCTGTTCCAACATCTTACCATAGAACACTACAGCACAGTACAGGCCCTTCAGCCCTCCATGTTGTGCCGACCCATATAATCCTTAAAAAAAGTACTAAACCCACACTACCCCATAACCCTCCATTTTTCTTTCACCCATGTACCTGTCTAAGAGGCTCTTAAATACCCCTTATGTTTTAGCCTCCACCACCATCCCTAGCAAGTCATTCCAGGCACTCACAACCTTCTGTGTAAAAAAAACTTACCCCTGATGTCTCCCCTAAACTTCCCTCTCTTAATTTTGTACCCATGCCCTCTGGTGTTTGCTATTGATGCCCTGGGAAACAGGTACAGACTATCCACCCTACCTATGCCTCTCATAATCTTGTAGACCTCTATCAAGTCCCCTCTCATTCTTCTGCACTCCAAAGAGAAAAGTCCCAGCTCTGCTAACCTTGCTTCATATGACTTGTTCTCTAATCCAGGGAACATCCTGGTAAATCTCCTCTGCACCCTCTCCACAGCTTCCACATCCTTCCTATAATGAGGTGGGTGACCAGAATTGAACACAATACTCTAAGTGCCGTCTCACCAGAGATTTGTAGAGTTGCAACATGACCTCTCTATTCTTGAACTCAATCCCCCTGTCAATGAAGCTGAGCAATCAATAGGCCTTCTTAACTACCCTATCAACCTGTGCAGCGACCTTGAGGGATGTATGGATTTGAACCCCAAGGTCCCTTTGTTCATCCACACTCTTAAGTAACTGACCATTAACCCTGTGCTCAGCCTTCTGGTTTGTCCTTCCAAAATGCATCACCTCACACTTGTCCGGATTGAACTCCATCTGCCACTTTTCTGCCCAACTCTGTAGCTTGTCTATATCATCTTGTAACCTTCAACCACCTACAGCTCCATCCACAACTCTTACAATCTTCGTGTCTTCCGCAAACTTACTCACCCATCCTTCCACCTCTACATCCAGGTCATTTATAAAAAATCACAATTAGCAAGGGTCCCAGGACAGATCCCTGCGGCACACCACTAGTCACCGACCTCCAGGCAGAATACTTTTCTTCCACAACTACCCCCTGCTTTCTTCCTTTAAGCCAATTTTTTATCCAAACAGTCAAGGTTCCACTTATCCCATGCCTCATGACTTTCTGGATGAGTCTCTCATGAGGGACCTTGTCAAATGCTTTGCTGAAGTCCATGTAGACCACATCCACTGCCCTACCCTCATCAATTTCTTTTGTTACCTCTTCAAAAAACTCAATCTGGTTCATGAGGCATGATCTTCCTTTCACAAAGCCATGTTGACTATCCATGAGTAGACTGCACTTCTCCAAATGCTTGTAGATCCTATCCTTAAGAATCCTTTCCAGTAGTTTGCATACCACCGACGTAAGACTTACCGGTCTATAGTTCCCAGGTTTCTCCCTATTACCTTTTTTAAACAAGGAAACTACATTTGCCATTCTCCAGTCTTCCGGCACTTCCCCTGCAGCCAAAGAGGATTCAAAGATCATAGCTAATGCTCCTGCGATCTCTTCTCTCAATTCCCACAACAACTTGGGGTGTATCATATCTGGCCCTGGGAATTTATAAATCTTAATGTTTTTAAGAAGATCCAGTACTTATTCTTCCTTAATCTCCATATTGTCGGCACACAGGCCCGTTCTACTTCAACCTCATCCTGATCAAGATCCTTTTCAATTGTGAATACTGAAGCAAAGTATTCATTTAAGATCTCCCCAACCTCCTCTGCCTCCAGGCACATGTTGCCCTCTTTATCCTTTAGCGGTCCCACCTTCGTTCTCGTCATCCTCCTATTCTTCACATACGCATAGAACGCCTTGGGGTTGTCCTTAACCCTACATGCCAAGGCCTTCTCATGCCCCTTCAAGCTCTCTGAAGTCCTTTCTTTAGCTCATTCCTGGCTACCCTATATTTCTCATGAGCCCCTCCTACTTCCTGCTTCTTATATCTAACATATGCTTCCTTTTTCCTCTTGACAAGTTGCCTCATATGTTTCATCAGCCACAGTTCCCTTTTCCTACCATTTTTTCCTTGCTCAGTGGGACAAACCTATCCTGAACCCAGCTCAAGTGGTCCCTAAACTTCTCCCACATTACTTCTGTGCTTTCCCCTTTGAGCATCTGTTTCCAATTTACTCTGGCTTGTTCCTGCCTCAACCCTTCAAAGTTAGCCCTTCCCCAGTTAGGCACTTTACTATTTTGTCTGATTTTATCCCACTCCATAGCTATGCTGAAGCTAAGGGAGTTGTGGTCACTCTCACCAAAATGGTCCCCAACCAAGAGGTCTGTCACCTGACCAGGTTCATTACCCAGAACTAGATCCAGTATGGCTTCTCCTCTTGACAGCCAGTCCACATACTGTGTCAGGAATCCTTCTTGAACACACTTGACAAATTCAGCCCCATTTGTCCCCCTTGCACTCGGGAGGTGCCAGTCAATATGAGGGAAATTGAAATCACCCATAACTACTACCCTGTATTTCCTGCACCATTCTAAGATCTGCCTGCTTATCTGCTCCTCAGTGTCCTAAGGGCCATTTGGGGGCCTATAGACTACTCCCAGCACAGTGATTGATCCCTTCCTATTTCTGATTTCCACCCAGACTGACTCCGTGGACGCTCCTTCTGCAGCGTCCTCCCTTTCTATAGCCGTGACACTATCCCTGACCAGCAATGCCACTCCCCCACTTTTCTACCTCTCATCCTATTCCTTTTAAAACACCTGAACCCCCGGACCTGCATCATCCAATCCTGGCCTTCATCTAACCAAGTTTCAGTAACGGCCACAACATCGTAGTTCCATGTATTAATCCATGCTCTAAGTTCATCCTCTTTGTTTCTAATACTCCTAGCATTGAAATAGACACATTTCAACCCCTTTAACTGGCTACAATTATGTTCTGTCCCCTGCCTGTCCTTCCTCATCAACTCAGAACTTTTAGCATTATGCCCTTGTCCTTCACCCTTAATCCCTGCACTCCCATTCTGATTCCCACCCTCCCGCCAAACTAGTTTAAACCCTCCCCAACAGCTCTATCAAACCTGCCCACCAGGATATTGGTCCCCCTGGGATTCAAGTGCAAACCGTCCTTTTTGTACAGGTCACACCAGCCCCAGAAGAGGTCCCAATGATCCAGAAATCTGAATCCCTGCCCCCTGATCCAATCCCTCAGCCACACATTTATCCTCCACCTCATTCTATTCCTATTCTCACTGTTGCAAGGCACAGGCAGTAATCCTGAGATTACTACCTTTGAGGTCCTGCTTTTCAACTTCCTTCCGAACTCCCTGTAGTCTTCTTTCAGGACCTCTTCCCTTTTCCTTCCTAAGTCATTGGTACCAATATGTACCACGGCTTCTGGCTGTTCTCCCTCCCACCGCAGAATATCTTGGACACAATCAGAAACAACCTGGACCCTGGCACCTGGGAAGCAAACTACCATCTGCATTTCATTCCTGTGTCCACAGAATCGCCTGTCTGACTCCCTAACTATAGAGTCCCCTATCACTACTGCCTTTCTCTTCCTCTCCCTACCCTTCTGAGCCACAGGGCCAGACTCTGTGCCATTGTCACTTGCCCCAGGTAGGCTGTTCCCCCCCCACCAACAGTTCTCAAACAGGAGTTCTTATTGTCAATGGGTACAGCCACAGGGGTACTCTCTAGCACCTGACTCTTCCCCTTCCCTCTCCTGACTGTGACCCATTTCTCTGTCCCCCGTGGCCCCAGAGTAACCACCTGTCTGTAACTCCTCTCTATCGCTTCCTCACTCTGCCTGACCAGACGAAGGTCATTGAGTTGCAACACGGTCCCTTAGGAGTTGCATCTCGATGCACCGGGTGCCAATGTGGCCGTCCGGGACGCCAGGAGACTCCAGGAACTCCCACATCTGACACCGACCACAGAAAACTATCCTCACACACATACTAACTCCTTGTGCAATCAACAATCTTGAACCAGCCTGACCATTCTCCTCTGACCTCTCTCATTAACAAGATGCTTAGACCCACAGAACTGCTGCTTACTAGATTTTTTGTTGCTTTTAGCTTAATTTTCTGTAAATGCTTGAGACTGTTGTGTGTGGATATCCTCGGAAAGCAGCAGTTTCTGAGATACTCAAACCACCCCATCTGGCACCAAAAATCATTCTATGGTCAAAGTCACTCCCATCACATTTCTTCCCCATTCTGATATTTGGTCTGTATAGCAACTGAACCTCTTGGCCAAGTCTGCATTCTTTTATGCATTGGGTTGCTGCCACCTGATTGGCTGATTAAATATTTGCATTAAGAGCAGGTATATAGGCATATGTTTATGCTCTATGGAAAACTGCTCACCGCCATCTTCCCAGTGCCACAGGGTTGGATGTAGACCATTGCTCTCCATATACATCCTGTCCGTTATCAATGGATGTATGGCTGTCACCTGTAATGAGTTGGCTAACATGTGATTGGCTAATTAGATAGTTGCATTAATGATCAGGTCTATGGATGTACTTAATGAAATGGCCACTGAATATATAAGCAAGCATATATTGTTCCACATTTAATATTATTCTCTCACTTTTTCACAGTGGGCCAGCTGTAAGTGGAGACAAGAATGTTCGTCAATGTCAGAAAGGTACAGTGGCACCTGGTGAAGTATTAATATTGGGGTTGGTGTTACCCAGATCTCAAAGTCTAAGTTGCATTCTGATGGGTTAAGGGTGTGCTTATGCACTCCTCAGACTCCAGAAGATCAAACCCAGCAAAGAGCCACCAAACTTACTTGCTCCCAATGTGGCCTCCTCTTAAATTGACAAGACCAAGGAGGAGACTAGATGACCGTTTTGTCAACACCCATGTTGAACCCGCAGTGGCCATCCTGGACTCCCAGATGCAGACTATTTCAACTCCCCTTTCTTTTCCTACACTGACCCGTCCGTCCTCAGCCTTCTCTTCTGCCAGGATGAACCTCTACACAAAATGGAGGAGTAACACCCCAGTACCACCTGGATAGTCTACAAATCAATGGCAGGATCATTGAGTTTAGGTAGCCTGTTTTCTTACCTCCACTTCTCTCCTTCTATCCTCCAGTCCTCACATTTTTGTCCTTCTTACCACACTCCCTACAACCCCTCCCCTCACTCTCACTTCATCATTCTCCCCCACCTGGTTGTCCTCCCTCCCTCCCCATCTTGTTCCAGACACATACATCTCTCCCCTAATGATCTCCATTTTCACCTACTTTGGTTATAAGAATCCATCATTCTGTTCCCGCTTATCTCCCTCTAGCAGTTGCCTCCAACCTTCACTCTGCTCTCCCCACACCTCACTCCATCGGGTTGATTCCTGCTTTTCTCTTTCTCTCTCTGTCGTTCACCTGCCAATCCATCGTCTCTGTCCCCACTCACCCTCCCACCTGGCACAGCCTTCCCATCATCTCGCACTCCTCCTCAGTCCACCAATCACTTCAGAATCCCCTCTCACATTTCCCCTTCTCATTATAATTGGCCATCTCACCTCTCCTCTGCCCGTCCTCGTGCAGAATTTTGACCCCAAACATTGATTATTCCTTTCCTCCCACAGATGCTGCGTGACCCGCTGAGTTCCTCCAGCAGATTGCTTTGTGACCCACATTACCCTCCCTCTGGCCCTCCCACACACCCCTGGCAAACCATCTGGTCAAAAGGAATTTGGCTCAAGCAAAGAAACATTCAATATCATCATTACATGTCATGTTGTGTGGGTGATCATGATTGTTCTTGGCAATTTTTTCTACAGAATGTGGTTTGCCTTCTGCTGGGCAGTGTCTATACAAGATGGGTGACCCCAGCCATTATCAACACTCTTCAGAGATTGTCTGCCTGGTGTCAGTACTCGCATAATCAGGACTTGTGATCTGCACCGGCTGCTCACATGACCGTCCACCACCTACTCCCGTGGCTTCACGTGACCCTGATCAGGGAGAGGTCGGGGGGGCTAAGTAGGTGCTACACCTTGCCCAAGGGTGACTTCCAGGCTAGCAGAGGGAAGGAGCGTCTTTCACCTCCACCCCAGAGCAGGGGAGACTGAGGATCAGTCTACAGCAGGGGGTTCCCAACCTGGGATCCACGGACCCCTTGAGTAATGGTATTGGTCCATGGTATAAATAAGATTGGGAACCCCGGTCCATATTCTGAGCCCAGCATCTACATGTGATCTTATGTCCATAGACATAGGAGCAGAATTAACCGTTAAAAAATGCTCACAATATTCCAAATGCATTCTGACCAAAGTCTCTGCAGAACATCCTTGCCATTATATTCTAGTTCAAGTTTGAGTTTATTGGCAATTAACCATATACAGGTACACCACCAATCAAGGCAGTGTTCCTCTGGACCAAGGTATGCAACACAGTACACATAATTCACACACATAACACATAACTACCACAGATAAATTAGCAAATAATAATGTACATACATGATGTTGTTCATCGACTATAGCTCAGCATTTTATACCATCATTCTCATAATTCTGATTGAGAAGTTGCAGAGCCTGGCCTCTGTACCTCCCTCTGCAACTGGATCCTCGACTTCCTAACTGGAGCGAGATATGCTGACCAGTGGAGTGGTGCCACAACAACAACCTGGCACTCAACATCAGTAAGATGAAAGAGCTGATTGTGAACTTCAGGAAGGGTAAGACGAAGGAACACATACCGATCCTCATAGTGGGATCAGAAGTAGAGAGAGTGAGCAGCTTCAAGTTTTTTGGTGTCATGATCTCTGAGGATCTAACCTGGTCCCAACATATCGATGTAGTTATAAAGAAGGCAAGACAGAGGCTATACTTTATTAAGAGTTTGAAGAGATTTGACATGTCAACAAATACACTCAAAAACTTCTATAGTTGTACCATGGAGAGCATTCTGACAAGCTGCAACACTGTTTGGTATGAAGGGGGATGGTACTGCACAGGACCAAAAGAGGCTGCAGAATATTGTAAATCTAGTCAGCGGTGTCTCAGAAAGGCAGCGTCCATTCTTAAGGACCTCCAGCACCCAGAACATGCCCTTTTCTCACTGTTACCATCAGGTAGGAGGTACAGAAGCCTGAAGACACACACTCAGTAATTCAGGAACAGTTTCTTCCCCTCTGCCATCTGATTCCTAAATGGACATTGAAGCTTTGGACACTACCACACTTTCTTTTCAATATACAGTATTTCTGTTTTTGTACACATTTTAAAAAATCTATTCACTACATGTAATTGATTTACTTGTTTATTTATTATTATGTTTTATTTTATTTATGTTATTTTCTCTCTCTGCTAGATTACATATTGCATTGAACTGCTGCTGCTAAGTTAACCAATTTCATGTCACATGCCGGTGATAATAAACCTGATTCTGATACAAGTTTAAAAAGTAAGCAGTATAATGCTAGTGGCACTTCATATGTGATAAGACCTGTGTGGTGGCAAGGAGTTCAGTAGTCTTACAGCGTGGATTAAAAAGCTGTTCCTATCCAAACAGTTCTTGTCCCAATGGTGGGGGGATATTTAGATAGTGATTGTTGGACAGGTGGGAGGGATCATTAACAATGCTAAGTGCCCTGCATATGCAGCACTCCTGATAATATGTCTGATGGGCAGAAGAGAGACAATGATGATCCCTTCAGTAGTCCTCACAATCCTTTGTTGGGACATGGACTCAGATACTTTGTAATTCCCACACCCAATGGTGATGCAGCTTCTCAGGACATTCTATAGATTGTAAAAATTGGTTAAAATAACGAGTGGTGTTAGTGGTTGGAGGTGAATGGGAAGACCCAATTGCCTCAATCTCCTCCGGAAGCGGAGATGCCGCTGTGCTTTCTTGACTAAAGAGATGGCGTTGAGGGACCAGGTAAGATTACCCATTACATACACTTGCAGAAACATGGTGCTCCTAACTATCTTTCTGCAGAAGCTGTGTACATGCAGTGAAGGGTGATCAGCTTGCACATTACTGAAGTCCACAATCAATGCCTTGGTCTTGTCCATGTTGATATTCAAATTGGTGCACTTTCACCATTCTACCAGCCCCTTTCCCTCATTGTTGAGGTCAACCACTGTTGTGTCAACAGTGAGTTTGATGATTTGCTTTGACCGAGCATGCAGCTCTGGGGAGTGCCAGTTCTCAGTGTGGTGGAGCTAGAGGTGTTTCTGCCAACACCGACTGGCTGTGACCTTTCTGTCCAAATTCCAGAATCCTGTTATAGAAAAAGGTGTTGAAACCCAAGGAGGACAGCTTCTGAGGTATGATTGTACTGAACACCAAGCTGAAGTCAATGGTGCAAATGAGGCACCATTTTCCAGGAGGAGCAGGATGGAGTGGAGTGCAGAGTCTATGGCATCATATCAGAGTCTATGGATCTATCTGAGCAATAAGCGAACTGCAAAGGGTCCAAAGTTCTAGGAGGATGAGATTTAATGTGATCCATAACTAGCCGCTCAAAACACTTCATTATTGTTGAGGTCACTACCAGTGGATGGTAGTTGTTGAAGCAGGTTATTGTCACCTTCTTGGGTATCAGGATGATGGTGGTCACGTTGAAACCTGAGGAGATAGTGAACTGTTCCAGATAGAACCGTCATGGTCAGAGAGTACCGTGGTACAGAAACAGGCCCCTTGACCCATGTAGTCCATGCCAACCTATTTCTCTGCCCAGTCCCATCGACCTGCACCTGGACCATGGCCCCCCATGCCCTTCTCATCCAAGTACTTACACAAATGACTCTCAAATGTTGAAATTGAACCACCACCCGCCAAAATAAATGCCAATATTGCATTTGCCTTCATTCCTACTGACTCAGTCAAGAAGTTAGCCTGAACGGAATCCTGCACTACAACTCCCAAGTCCCTTTGCAGCTCCAATTTCTGAATTCTGTCCCTGTTTAGAAAAGAGACCATAATGCTTAGAAGCAAAATTAGACAATTCCACCCTTCGAGTTTGCTGGTCGATCACAGCTGAATTACTTTCCCTTTAATGTCATTGTCCTGCCTTCTCACCATAACCCTTGATGTCCTTACCAATCAAGAACCTATCAACCTCCGCTTTAAAATAGTCTACACTTTTATTCTTCCTGCCAAAGTTCATAACCTACACTTTCCTGAGTTGAAGGCCAGGAGTCAGAGTGTGTGTGCCATTTATCATCAAGATATCCACCATCCAGGTCATGCACACTACCAGATTCAGCAACAGCCATAACCCTACAACCATCAGGCTCCTGAACCAACAAGGATGACTTCACCAAGCACAAGTCTGAACAAAACCTATGGACTCACATTCAAGGACTCTACAATTCATGTTCTCAGTGTTATTTACTTATTATTCTTATTTTGTATTTGCATGGTGTCTTCTTTTATGGATGGCGGGATGGAAATATGTCTCTACCAAGGGAGGCATAAGGTGCTCCTTCCCTCCGCTAGCCAATGGGTCACCCTTGGGCAAGTGTAGCACCTGTTTAGCAACCCCCCTCCTCCCCCCCCCACCCCCAACCAGGGTCATGTGAAGCCACAGGAGCAGGTAATGGGTGATCGTATGAGCAGCTGATGCATATCATCACAAATCCTGGCTATATGACCACTGATGCCAGGCAGACAATCTCTAAAGTGTATTGATAATGGCTGAGGGTCACCCATCGAGACATTGGTCACAAGAAGGCAATGGTAAACTGCTTCTGTAGAAAAATTTGCCAAGAACAATCATGGTCAGGAGACCACGATCACCCACATCAAATGACATGGGACATCATTTGCACTGTGTGTAATTTTTAAATGATTCTATTGTATTTTTGCTCTACTGTGAACGCCTGCAAGAAAATTAATCTCAGGGTAGTATTTGATGACAAATTCACTTTGAATTTTGGATGGACGGACTTGAATGAATTGCAAGGACATTTTCAACCATATTGTATGAAATGCATGCCTAACTGAACAAGGAAAGCAATGGTTATTGAACACAGATTCAATGCAGGAACTGTCAGCTCTATGAAATGCTACAAGAGGATATCTCGAACACCACCCAGGACTTTGAAGGCACCTTTCACCTGAGTGGTACACTCAACAGTGTAGGCTTCCCTCGCTCCTGTACTGGGCTGTCAGCCTTTGGTCTTGTGTTCATGCACCACTGAAGCACCAACACCTCTCTTTTCCAAGATGGCACCAAGCTAGTCTCCATCAGTGTTGCAGTTTATGCTTGGTTGCTTTAAAGGATTTGGGGGACACAGGGGTCAGGTTAGGGTTTAAGGACAGGGATGTGAAGGGATTATGTCAGACCAGATTCTAAGTGTCCATTACGTGCTTGAAGGCCAGCGATGTTGGACATCCACAATTGGATTTCAGGCAGACAGACATGTATAAGGGCTAGTACCCCCCCCCCCACCCCCATGTCAGCAAGTTGATGGTGTGTGTTCTGATGGATTTCTAAGTGGGCAGGAAGAATGAGATCTGATGAAACCCTGAGGTAGCAAATTGGTGTGACCGGAGTTCAAGGCCTAGTGTAAACGTTCCCAACATTGGCCAGTCCAGACTTTGAGGCATAATTTTTAGTGATTGGTGTGTCCTGGGTCAAGGCTGAGGATTGAAGCCAGGGGGTCAAATTGGAAATTCAGAAGTCAAAGCCTGCTGGCTAGTATACATGAGGGAAACTCGTGCAGTCACAGAGAGAATGAGCAAAATTCTCTCTCTCAAAACACACACACACACATACACACAGTTGTGAAGGAAGCAATCGAACTGGATCTCTGGAGCTGTACCAACAGTAAGTATGTGAGTGGTTGAATGAGTTTCTAATAGGTTTTCTGTGATTATATTTCAGATGGCTCTGGGCTGCCTCATAATTATGACATGCCTAACATGGTTGCCACTGAGGTAAGACATCTTTCTTGGCTGGTTGAACTGAGAACACAAGTAAATTGATTATATCCCTGGTGATAACCTACAGACCCAGACTAGAATCATGGCACATGGTGGTTATTTTAACCATTGAATGGAGTAGAACAAGGCCATTCTGCCCCTTGAGTCTGGACTGGCTCCTAGCAGAACCAAATGGAGACACAAGAGACTGAAGATGCTGAAATCTGACCAACATGCAAGGTGTTGGAGGAACTCAGTGAGTCAGGCTGGCAATCTTTTGGGCTGAGGCTCTTTATCTGGATGGAAAGAAAGGAGAGAGATAGCCAGTACAAAGAGGTGGAGGGAAGGGGTGGAGCAATAGCTAGCAGGTGATGGTGAGGGAAAGTGGGTGTAGTGGCAGAGGCTGGGAGGTGAAAGGATAAGGTGACAAAGGACTGAAGATGGTGGAATTCAATAGGAGAGGAAGGTGGAGCGTGGAACCAAGTGATGGAGGTAGAGACGGCAGAGTGGAACCTATAGAGAAGGGAACTGCACGTTCTCATTCATCTGTCTAACCTTCTCCTTATCTGGATCCACACATCACCTACCAGCTCTTCCTCCATCCCTTTCTCTTCGATCCCCCCATCACCTACCAGCTCTTGTTCCATCCTTTTCACTCCCCACCCCCCCCCCCCCACACTTATTTATTCTGGCCACCACCACTCTCTCTTTCAATCCCAAAGAAAGGCCTCAGCCCAAAGCGATGACTGTCCATTTCCCTCTGCAGATGCTGCCTGACCCGCTGAGTTCCTCTGGTGTTTTGTTTCTCACCTAGTTGGGCAATCCCTTAAATTATAACAAACTCCTCCCTCCCCAACACGTTGTCCATCCTTCTACAAATGCTTCTCCCTCAAAATGTCTTCGGATCCTCTCAAAGCTTCCAGATGATCCAATGACCAATTAACCTACTTACTGGTACGTCTTTGGACTGTGTGAGGAAACCAGAGCACCCGGAGGAAACCCACATGGTCATGGGGAGAAAGTAGAAACTCCTTACTGGTATTGTGAAGCATTTTGCTAACCATTATGCTACAGTGCCACCCTACGGTGTTGATGTTTTGAGCCAAGGCCCTTCATCGGGACTGAAAAGGATGGTAACTCTGGCTTCAGGCCCATTCCTCTCCAGTCCTGATGAAGGATCTTGGTTTGAAATTCAATGATTTATTCCCATCTGTAGATGTTGTCTTACCTGCTGAGTTCCTCCAGCATTTTAGAGATAGATCACTTGTTAACTTGTCCACTTATGATAAGAAGTATCTACCCGCATAGTCCCTTGAAATAAGGACTAACCTTATCCATTATCTTGTCCTCTTGACCTCCCAAACTACTTGGTCATGACCCTTGCACCTTCCTGTCTACTTGTACTGCACTCTCTCTAACGCATTCTCTATTGCTATTGATTCACCCTGAGCTACCTTAATGCACTGTGTAATGAACAGATCTCAAAGGGCAATATGCAAGGCTGGTAGATAGGCATCACAGGTTGATAGGGTCATAAAGAGAGCTTTTGGCACATTGGCCTTCATCAGCCAAAGTACTGCATATGGGAATTGGGATATTATGTTGAAGTTGTATAAGCTGGTGGGGCCTAATTTTTGGCCCAAGTCTTGCTTGCGGTTCTGGTCACCTTCCTGTAGGATGGATATCAATAAGATTAAAAGAGTACAGAGAAACTTCACAAGAATGTGGCCTGGACTTGAGAACCTGGCTTATAGCAAGAAGGTTGAATAGGTCAGGACTTTATTGCTGGAATGTAGGAGAATGACAGGAGGTTTGATAGAGGTATACAAATTATGAGGGGTATCAATAGGCAAGCAGGTTGGGTGAGTCTAGAATTAGAGGTCATGGGTTAAGGGTGAAAGGTGAAATATTTATTTAATCTTAATTTTATTTAGTTAGTTTAGTGATACAACATGGACTAGGCCCTTCAGCCCTTCAACGCCCCCATTAACCCTAACCTAATCACAGGGCAATTTACGATGGCCATTTAACCTACCCAGTACACCTTTGGGCTGTGAGAGGAAAACCACACACTCCCAGCGGAGGACGTACAGAGACTCCTTACCGAATGGCACCAGAATTAATCTCCGAACTCCGGACACCTCGAGCTGTAGTAGCATGGTGCCCGTGTGTTCAAGGGGAGCAAGAGGTGGAGCTTCTTCACTCAGAATGTGGTGAGAGAATGGAACGAGCTGCCAGAGGAAGTGGTGGATGCAGGTTTGATTGCGGCATTTAAGAGAACTTTGGATAGGGTTATGGATGGGAGGGGGATAGTGGGCTATGGTCCAGGTGCAGGTCAGCGGGATGAGACAGAATAATAGTAATAATTAGGCAGTAATAATAATAGAATACACCTGAAGGACCTATTTCTGTGCTGTAGTGCATTATGACTCTAAGACAAGGTTTTCTCTGTGCCTCAGTACATGTGACAAGAATAAACCTATAGTAATGATTTATGGCAGAGCTGACGAACGGAGACAGTTTGCTGTGCAAGAGCAAGGATGCCAGCAGGTGGCAACACAAGTAAATAAATTGGTGAAGAAGGCACACACAACACTTGCTTTCATTAGTCAAGGTAGAGAGAATGAGAGGTGAGTGGTTTCAGTATAACCCCATAAGATATTAGCTAGGCCTCATCTGTTCACACTATCGAGTGGACGGGGCTGTGCCGGAGAGGGCACAGAGGAGATCTGCCTGCAATAGAGTCCTTTTGGGTAAGTTTGGTTTGAAACTGGGGGAAGCTGACATCTGTAGACTGAATTGTGAGGGCATAGGTAGGATTGCAGGTGGGAAACTTTTCTCTGGAGCAGACCTGCTTAACACTAGAAGATTTTGGCTTAGGGGGAGGGATAAGAGTTTTTAAGGGGGGGGGGGCGAGTCTAAGGAAATTTTCCACCCAGAGGTGGGGTTGGAATCTGGAAGTCGCTGCCTAAGGATGTGGTGAAGGCAGAGACTCATAAGCTTTATCTAGACAAGCCCTTGGACCCAGTGCTGGTAAATGCGTTGTAGATGGGTCAGGACAGATGTTGTGGGCCAAAGAGGCTGTTTCCATTATGCGTGAGAATAAGATAAGAGGGGGACATGTTAAGGTGAGAGGGGTAAAGTTTAAAGGAGCTTAATTAATTCATTCATATCTTGTTACGCCGCTGTCATTTAGGGCAGAACTGAAGGTCCCCCCGTCTCTGTCTGTCCTTGGCCAGATAGAAGGAATCTTCATTACTGTTTCCATAAGATTTTTTGACCATTCAGGGTTGTTGGTCCTGAGATGAACCCCCAAACCTGGAGGACTGTTGGACCTCATCAGCATCTCCTCCATTTCCTGAACATCTGCACTCACCCCATCTTCCTACAGCATTAACAGTGAGAGGGTTCTTCTTGTCCTTACCTATCACCCCATGAGCTTCCACATCCAACACATCATCCTCTGCAACCTGCTATTTCCACAGGGATCCTACCACCAAGCATAGCTTTAGCTCCCCTCCCTCCATTCTCTGCTTTCTGCAGGGATCGATCCCTCTGTGATTCCCTTGTCCACTCGTCCTTCCGCACTAGTCCCCCTCTAGGCAAGCAGCCAAAGTCCTACAACTATCAAGAATCACTAGTCTCTAGCATAGGTCCGGAGGACTGGAAAAGTGCAAATGTCATTCCACTCTTGAAGAAGGGAGGAGAAAAGCAAAAGAAAGTAAATTATATGTCAGTTAATCTGACTTCAATGGTTGAGATGGTGTTGGAGTACTTGGAGGCACATGGTAAAATTGACCTAAGTCAGGTCAGCATAGTTTCATCAAAGGGAAATCTTACCTAACAAGTCTGTTGGAACTTTTTGAGGAAATAGCAAGCAGGATAGATAAAGGAGAAACAATGGATGTTGCGTACTTGGATTTTCAAAAAGCCTTTGACTAGGTGCTACATTGAGGCTGCTTGGCAAGATAAGAGCCCACGGTATTACAGGAAAGATACTAGCATGGATAAACATTGGCTGATTGGGTGGAGGCAAAGAGTGGGAATAAAATGAGCCTTTCTTGATCAGATGCCAGTAGGTAGTGGTGTTCCACAGGGATCGGTGTTGGTACTGCTACTTTTTCCATTATATGTCAATGATCTGGATGATGGAATTGATGGCTCTGTTGCAAAGTCTGCAGATGATATGAAGATAGGTGGAGGGGCAGATAGTTTTGAGAAAGTAGAGAGGCTACAGAAGGACTTGGACAGATTATGAGAATGGGCCGTGTTGAGAAGCTTATGGTCATGCACTTTGGTAGAAAGAATAAAAGCATAGACTATTTTCTAAACAGGGAGAAAATACAAAAATCTGAGCTACAAAGGGATTTGGGAGTCCTTGTGTAGGATTTCCTAAAGGTTTACTTGCAGGTTGAGTAAGTGGTGAGGAAGACAAATGCAAAGTTAGTGCTCCTTTTGAGACAGCTAGAATATAAAAACAAGAATGTAATGCTGAGGCTTCATAAGGCAGAGGCGAGACCTCATGAAGTATTGAGGAGTTTTGGGCATCTTATCTAAGAAAAGACGTGTTGATGTTGGAGAGAGTTCAAAGAAGGTCCTTGAAAATAATTCTGCAATTGAATGGCTTAATATATGAGGAGTGTTTGATGGTTCTGGGACTGTACTCATTGGAATTTAGAAGAATGAGGGGGAATCTCACTGGAACATTTTGAATGTGGAAAGACCTCGATAGAGTGGATGTGGAGAGGATGTTTCCTGTGGGAGGGGAGTCTGAAATCAGTGAATACAACCCCAGAATAGAAGGGCATCTATTTAGAATGATGAGGAGGAATTTCTTTCACCAGAGAGTGGTAAATCTGTTGAATTTTTTGCCATGGGCAGCCGTGGATGCCAAGTGATTGGGTATATTTAAGATGGAAGTTGATAGTTTCTTGATTAGTCAGGGTGTGAAAATTTATGGGCTTGAGAGGGAAATGGATCAGTCATGATGAAATGGCAGAGCAGACTCAATGGGGATAATTCTGCTCCAATGTCTAGTCATCTTATAGTCTAATAAATTTCTTTATAATCCCTCACATCATCTGGAGGCTGTTTGGCCCTTGAGCTTATGCCAACTCTGAGAGCATTTCCATCAGTTCCATCGCTAAGCTTAAAGCATTTCTCTCCTCTGCTCTTACTGACCAACACCAACTCCCTGCACCACTGAGATTCTACCCGTCACCGAAGCACGAAGTGGCAACTTACAGTGGCCAATTAACCCACCAACCCTGCACACTGTTGGGGTGTGGAGGAAACCCAGGCAGTCACAGGGCAAATGTGCAAACTCTACACACACACATGCGCACGCACACATACTTAGGGATGCACACACACACAAACATACGTGCAAGCTTGGGCTCACACTTGCACACTCACACATATATATGCTCTCCCTGGAGCTGTAAGGCAGTGACACTGATTATCACACCACTGTGCTGACTCAGGATCACTGGATCTCTCGACCTGCCTCACCAACTCATCGATTATTGCCGTCCCCTTGATGAGAGCTCTGCTCAATCTCCTGTGCTGCCCTCTTCTTCTTTTGCAGGGTGAGAGTCCAGAGGGGATCGTCTACTCGGTCGTACAAGCCAAGGAAAGGCCAAAAACAGTCAGAAGCGTCGCCCATTCAGAAGAGAAATGTCTCTACATGGATGTTAAATTCCAGGCTGAGACACAGTAGCCCTTCCATGTCACCAGGATATCTGTCTTCACAATCTGAATTAGTCAATATATTAACAAGCACAGTTACTCAGACGTACATGTATAAATATCACTCACAAGCACGTTACCAGACACCACATACAAAACATGAAGAAACAGGACTCATTGCCCATGATGTACTGGCTGGGCACAGGGATAGACTGCTCCCCATCTCACTCTGCCCCCTGCCCAACCATTCAAAAGCACATTAGAACAGACTTGGAATCACTGGCTCACATCAGCTGTGCTCTCAGAACTGAGCCGGCAGCGAACAGCCAGGGATCAGAGCTTGGGGTAAAACAGTTCCAAGCCAACAACTTGCATGGTGCCTCTTGCTTCTCCACTCTGGGACTCCAAAACGAGTGTGTAAAAGATGCAGAAATACAATAGGATAAAGGGAGAGAGCAACTCAGAGACCACAGTTGGTCTGCAAATATCCCCCTGAGAGAGAGGGACTGAGAGACACCGGTCAGTGTACAGATATCCCCTGAGAGAGAGGGACTGAGAGACACTGGTCAGTGTACAGATATCCCATGAGAGAGAGGGACTGAGAGACACCGGTCAGTGTACAGATATCCCCTGAGAGAGAGGGACTGAGAGACACCGGTCAGTGTACAGATATCCCATGAGAGAGAGGGACTGAGAGACACCGGTCAGTGTACAGATATCCCCTGAGAGAGAGGGACTGAGAGACACCGGTCAGTGTACAGATATCCCCTAAGGGAGAGGGATTGAGAGACACCGGTCATTGTACAAATATCCCATGAGAGACACGGTCAGGGTACAGACATCCCCTGACAGAGAGGGACTGAGAGACACCAGTCAGTGTACCGAAATGCCCTGAGAGAGAGGGACTGAGAGACACCGGTCAGTGTACAGATATCCCCTGAGAGAGAGGGACTGACAGACACTGGTCAGTATGGAGATATCCCCTGAGAGAGAGGGACTGAGAGACACCGGTCAGTGTACAGATATACCCTGAGAGAGAGGGACTGAGAGACACCGATCAGTGTACAGATATCCACTGAGAGAGAGGGACTGAGAGACACCGGTCAGTGTACAGATATCCACTGAGAGAGAGGGACTGAGAGACACCGGTCAGTGTACAGATATACCCTGAGAGAGAGGGACTGAGAGACACCGGTCAGTGTACAGATATCCACTGAGAGAGAGGGACTGAGAGACACCGATCAGTGTACAGATATCCACTGAGAGAGAGGGACTGAGAGACACCGGTCAGTGTACAGATATACCCTGAGAGAGAGGGACTGAGAGACACCGGTCAGTGCACAGATATCCACTGAGAGAGAGGGACTGAGAGACCCGGGCAGTGTGCAGATATCTCCCTATTCACAGATACCCACCTATAACAAGACATTATGGTGAGGCAAACTAACAAGGGGCTGTTCACTTTCTTCTACACCTTGAACTAAATAAATTGGCTGTTACTTCAGATGGCACTTAAGTGTCTACCCTGCATGGTGTTCTTATGCTGATTGTCAAAAGTCACCTTCTTTGAGATTGGTCAGTTTAGAAGCTGCTG
This sequence comes from Hypanus sabinus, assembly GCF_030144855.1. NCBI lineage: Eukaryota > Metazoa > Chordata > Chondrichthyes > Myliobatiformes > Dasyatidae > Hypanus > Hypanus sabinus. Next base: position 89,806,819 of record NC_082712.1, on the reverse strand, counting down.
CTGCTTTTCCCATTGGATAGGAGCCTGGTGTTGAGTTTCAAATATCCTGGGTGTATGAAAAGGCCCTGCTCACTTCTTCCTATGTTTAAGGCAAGGACGCACATGCCAATTGGCATGGTATTCTCTGCACGCAGTTCTGCTGAGTATTTGGCTTTGTAGTGTCTTAATGAATGTTTGGTCAAATTTTTACTGTTTGTACATAAGTGATTAATATACCTGTTCGAAGTCAGCGCATTTCATGTCTCACTTTGCCAACCCTCCAAACCTGATCCAAAATTATCAGATCACACAATAATACACGATAAACTCCCTCTACACCATCCCATTGCACATTCCCAGGGTCAGACACAGAGTGAAGCTCCCTGTACACTGTCCCATCACACACTCCCAGGGTCAGACACAAGGTGAAGCTCCCTCTACACCGTCCCATCACACACTCCCAGGTTTGTATATATTGTATAGCACCGAAATTTGTAATAAAGGATTTTGTAATAAAAAAAAGGGTCAGACACAGAGTGAAGCTCCCTCTACACCGTCCCATCACACACTCCCAGGGTCAGACACAGAGTGAAGCTACCTCTACACCGTCCCATCACACACTCCCAGGGTCAGACACAGAGTGAAGCTCCCTCTACGCTGTCCCATCACACACTCCCAGGGTCAGACACAGAGTGAAGCTCCCTCTACACTGTCCCATCACACACTCCCAGGGTCTGACACAAAGTGAAGCTCCCTCTACACTGTCCCATCACACACTCCCAGGGTCAGACACAGAGTGAAGCTCCCTCCACACTGTCCCATCACACACTCCCGGGGTCAGACACAAGGTGAAGCTCCCTCTACACTGTCCCATCCCACACTCCCGGGGTCAGACACAGAGTGAAGCTCCCTCTACACTGTCCCATCACACAGTCCCAGGGTCAGACACAGAGTGAAACTCCCTCTACACTGTCCCATCACACACTCCCGGGGTCAGACACAGAGTGGAGCTGTTCTGATTGCGCTGGGAGAAATCGGGGAAAAACTACTTTATGAAGGTCTTGAATGGCTTGGAAATTGGTTTCCAACGTCCCTTGAACTTCTAAGTGAGCGGCTGGTTTAGAGTGGAAGCTTCGTTTGGAGTTTTTCTGCCAGTTTGGACGGGGTTCGTTGACGGCTTCGAACTGCGTAGCAGTCTGCTGTGGCGGCTGGCAACTCGCCGTGAAGCAGTTTCGCTCCCAAAACCGGAGGCAAACGACGTTGTTTGTCCCCACTGACATCGGGGCCACCTCCTTCCATCTCTATCGTCGGGATTCTCGTTCGGTGTTGGAGCCGAACCGTCGTTTGAGACGTCACGACCTCTCACGGCCTCGAAGTTTCTGCAGGACTAACGGAGCCTTTCCTGGCGTTGGAATTTCTGGCATTGGGCCAGCAAGGTACCGTCGAGTACAAACTTTTCCCGCCAGTTACTCAACTCACTCCGAGACTTTATAACCAGCACCACCGTATCATCCTCGGTTCGGACACACAAGTAACATGCCGGACCAGTCTGCGGGGAGTCGCAGGCCTTCGGGGAGTTATGCAAAGGCGGCTGCCTCTCCGGCCTCGGACAACGCCCTGTTTCGGACGGTGAAAGTTGAACGCGGGGTGCAATGTATTTTGCGAACTGGAACTACCCTGGAAAAGTGCGCGGAGGCCATGGAGGACTTGTTGGGGAGAGATGGTGTTTTGGCCGCTGAGAAGGAGTTCGGGAAGGCGGTGTTTTACCTGAGGAATGATGAGTTGGTGCATCGGGCCCTCAGTAGAGGGATCACGGTGGAGAACATCTTTTTACAGATGGAGCTAGTGACAGCTCCCACACAACGCATCGTCCTCGGTCACGTACAGCCTTTCATCCCCAACGAGGACCTGCTTCCCGCACTGGCCTGCCTGGGGCAAGTACGGTCAGAGATAACTGCCATCAGGCACAAATTCAGGAGGCGCACCCTCCGGACCGTAATCTCTTTCCGGCGACAGGTATTCATGAAACTGGAACGGGAGGATGAAGTTGAGGGCCGGTTTACTGTCCGGCACGGGGGGGTAGATTATCAGGTGTATTGGAGCTCTGAGCGCCCACGGTGCCATGCGTGCGGGGAGGTGGGGCACTTTCGGAGGGACTGTCCTAGCACCCGAAAACCCAGGGAGTCCACTTCGGGAACCAGTACCCCAGCTACCTCTGCCCCTGATCCCATCCCTGCTCCAACACCTGTGCCGACCCCTGCTCCTGCTCCTGCTCCTACCCCTGACCCTGTCTCTAACCCTGCCCCTATTCCTACGTCTGCTCCTACCCCTGTGGTTCAGGCGGGTGATCCTGGGGCTACGTGTGGGGAGGTTCAGGCGAGGGACGGGGTGGAGTCCGGGCGGGGCAAGAAAGCGAGGAAGAAGTCGAAACACGTGAAGAAGTCGGCCCCCGAGACCGCAGAGCTCACGCCCATTTGCCCTGAGGTGGAGGGGGAGACTCGGGGAAGCGTACGGTTGGACGGGGCGATAGGAGCGGAGAGTACCGCGCTGTCGGTGAATTCCGCACCTGTGTGCTCCTCCGGCTTGAAGAGGAGATGGGATTGTTCCCCCAAGAGAGCAGAGAATGCGGATGAGGGGGAGTCCCAGAAAGGGGTGGGGATCCAGGTGGGAGTTGTGTCTAACCCTGAATCCCCAGATGTAGACACCAGTCCTGGGGTGGGTGGTGTGGTTATGCATGCAGCTAGTGCTGGGCCTGTTTGCACGCCTAAAACAGACCTGGAGCCCTCCACCCAGGACTTAGCAGTCAGCGCCTCCCTGGAGGCAAATGTATTAAGTAGTACAGGTGGAGAGGAGACCAGGCTCTCTCACAGTCAGCATCAGGCTGCCAGTGAATCCATTGGGCCAGAGCTCCTGGGGTCCCCTTCATGCCTGTCTCCTGGGGAGGGTGATGTAACCTGCATGCCGACCCCATCAACTAATGGCCTGCAGGGAGTCCCTTGGGATTTTCCCTCCATCGTCGCAACTGTGGGTAAGACTGATGGGACGGTGGAGCGGGAAGGTATAGGGGAGGTACCCACTGTGCAGTGTAGGTTACAGGGGCAGCCACCTTATACACCACATGAGGAGGACGGTGGGGGATCTGTCTGCAGTGAGGGGGATTCATTTGACAGCGAGACAATGGACATCCTCACCCCTCCAGAGAAGTCCCCATTGATACCTGTGGAGGAGATCAGAGAGTTTATTCACTCCTCCGTTGGTGCAAAGCATCGGCCTAAACTAGCCTCGCTTCGCTGGCCTAGCATGCCGAGGCTGGTGAAGTCCCTGAGGGTCATCCTCAGACGGAAGGGGAAGGGGAAGAGGAATGCTGTGTCAGGGAATGACAGGCGGCAGCTGAAATCCTTCCTGGATGACCTGGTGCGGGACATCAGGATGAAAAGCAGCCTCGCTCCTTCGGGAGATGGTGGGTCACAGGGTAGCGATGGTAGCAGTCGGGCTCGGAAAGCCAAGGATATTCTCGGTTTTCTTCGGGAGAGTGCGGCTGAGGGCGCCATCGCTCTCAGTGGGAAGGGGACTGGTGCTGAGGCCTAGTGTGCTTCCGACATGAAGCTTACCATAGCTAGTCTCAATGTAAATGGTAGCAGGGGCTCTCTCCGCAGATATAACAATCTCTCAGTCCTCAGGGACGGGAGATACGCGGTGAGTTTCCTGCAGGAAACCCATACCACCCCGGGGGACGAGACCGCTTGGCTCCTGGAGTGGCAGGGCGGGGTCTACATGAGTCACCTTAGCTCCAACTCTAGTGGGGTGGCGATCCTGTTGGCCCCAACCTTCCGGCCAGAAATCGTAGGAGTCCAAGATGTTGTGCCCGGCCGTCTGCTCCACCTGGCTGTGCGCCTGGATGGTGTACCGTTACATTTTATCAACGTGTACGCTCCGAGGCGCGGGGTGATGCAGACGCGCCTATTCTGTCAGCTGTCCACCTTGCTGAGTTCCATCGACCCGGGGGACTGCGTCGTCCTCGGGGGAGACTTCAACTGTACCCTCGAGGTGGAGGACCGCTCGGGCCTCCAACGCGACCCGGCATCAGCGAAAAAGTTAAAGGAGCTAGTCGGCTCCTTTGACTTGGTGGACAGCTGGCGGAATCTTCACCCTGACTCTAGCGCCTTCTCCAGAAGATCGAGAGAGGGGGGTTCCCGGATAGACCGCCTGTATATCTCTCGGGCTTATGTCTCCCGCGTGTCGGCTTCCTCCATGCGGCCGGTGTCGTGCTCGGATCATCACCTTGTGTGGATGGAATTTACTCCTCTGCACCCTCGGGTGGGATCCGGGTATTGGCACTTTAACAACCGGCTGCTGGAGGACAGCCGATTCCGGGATTCATTCCGAGCGTTCTGGGCCGCCTGGAGAGAGAGACGGAGAGAGTTCTGCTCCCTACGGCTGTGGTGGGATGTGGGCAAGGGCCACATCCGGTTTTTATGTTGGGAGTACACTAGGGGGTCGACAAAGAGGCGGGACTCTGAGATTGAGCGGCTTGAGAGAGCGTTGCTTGACCTGGAGACCCGTCTTGGTTCGACCGGTGGAGACCATCAAACGTGGCAGGAATACCAGGAGAAGAAGGACGCACTCAGGAATCTGCAGCTTCAGCAGTCCCGAGGTGCGTATGTGAGGTCGCGGATCCAAATGCTGCAAGATTTGGACCGCGGCTCACCCTTCTTCTACTCGTTGGAGAAGTGGCGGGGAGTTCAAAAGCAGCTGGTGGAGCTATTGGCTGCTGATGGCTCCTCCATCACGGATCCTGACGAAATTATCGAAGAAGTCCGCACTTTCTATCGGTCCTTATTCTCACCGGATCCGTCAAATGCGGGGGCGTGCAGTGAGGTCTGGGGAGATTTACCAAAGGTCAGCCCAGATGACGCAGCGCGTCTGGACGCCTCCCTGACTGGGGAGGAGCTGTCTACTGCCCTTCGGCAACTCCGGAGGGGTAAATCCCCTGGCTCAGATGGTCTGAGTGTGGAGTTTTATCAGGCTTTTTGGGATGTCCTGGGGGTCGATTACAGCCTTGTTCTAGGGGAGAGCCTAGCCACCGGGGAATTGCCCCTCTCATGGCGGAGAGCAGTCGTGGTCCTGCTGCCCAAGAAGGGAGACCTTCGCCTGCTAAAGAACTGGCGCCCGGTCTCCCTCTTGTGCGCGGACTACAAGATCTTCGCCCGGGCAATGGCCAACCGTCTTGGTTCAGTACTGAGACAGGTGATTCATCCTGACCAATCTTACACAGTCCCGGGCCGCTCCATCCAGGACAATGTCCACCTAGTACGGGACCTGATCCATCTGTACCAGGAGACTGGGACCCCGGCAGCATTTCTTTCTCTTGACCAGGAGAAGGCGTTTGACCGGGTAGACCACAGTTTCCTGGTGGGCACTCTGCAGGCCTTTGGGCTCGGACCACACTTTGTGGCCCGAGTTCGGCTCCTATACTCTGCCGCAGAGTGCCCTGTTAAGGTCAATGGATCACTGGCAGCACCCATTCCCTTCAGGAGAGGAGTACGTCAGGGATGCCCCATGTCCGGTCAATTGTACGCGATCTGTGTCGAGCCATTCCTGAGCCTCCTACGGCGAAGGCTGACAGGTCTGGTTCTGCGTGAACCGGACATGGAGGTCGCCCTCTCGGCCTACGCCGATGATGTACTCCTCATGATGACAGATCCCAATGACCTGCGGAGGATGCGCGAGTGCCAAGACATTTTCTCGGCAGCATCCTCCGCCAGGATCAACTGGGCGAAATGTTCCGGACTCTTAGTGGGTCAGTGGCAGGTGGACTCCCTGCCGGAGGAGATGAGAGCTTTTGAGTGGAGTACTCGGCGTCTCCTCTATCTGGGAGTCTACCTGAGTCCTTCTGGGGAGACCTGGCTGGCGAACTGGCGGGACCTGGAGATGAAAGTCATGGCCCGGCTGGGGCGCCGGTCAGGCCTTCTCAGGGTGCTTTCCTATCGAGGCAGGGTGGTGGTCATAAACCAGCTGGTGGCCTCCATGTTGTGGTATCGGATGGTCACCTTGGCCCCTCCTGCCTCGTTTGCTGCAAGAATGCAGAGGAAGTTAGTGGACTTCTTCTGGGGCAACAGGAAACACTGGGTCTCTGCAGCGGTCTTGAGTCTCCCAGTGGGAGAGGGCGGACAGTCGCTGGTATGCGTCCGAACGCAGCTGGCGGCTCTCCGCCTCAGGACTCTGCAGAGATTCCTGTACGCCGAGCACCCTCCCAGGTGGCACGTGTTGGCGACTTTCTTCCTCTGGAGGGGCTGCTGTCTTCATGAAGACATGCGGCTACCACCGGCGGGTGTCAGCCGTACTGCTTTGCGGAGTCTGCCCGGCTTCTATCAGGACCTACTGAGAGTCTGGAACATGGTCGCCTCAGGCCGGGAATCCCCTCCTCAGGCGGAGGGCGGGGTCCTGGCCGGCCCTTGCCCTACCTCAGTGGCTGTCGGTGCGGCTCAGTTGTGTGGACCGACTCAGGCCGAGCTGCTGGTCGGGCCCAGACCCCGCAATCTTCTCCGGGAGCCGTGTCCGCACAACTTGAGCCGTCTCTCATCGATACCCACAGTCCCATTCAGGGATGCAAGTAGGAGGTATCTGTATGGGCTGCTACTCCACATCCTCCACTTCCTTGCCCTTGTACACCGTCCCGACACGCCATGGCGGTCGGTCCTTCCACCCAGAGGTGAGGAGGGTCCCCACTGGAAGTCCCTTTACGCCGGGGTTCTTCCCATGCACCTGGGGGATCTCGGCTGGAGGGTACTGCATAGGGCAGTGCCCTGCAATAAGTTTTTCAGTTTGTACATGGACTTCCCACCCGCATGCCACTTCTGCGGGCTGGAGGAGACCGTGTACCACATGTACATGGAGTGTGTGAGGCTGCAGCCTCTTTTTGCATATTTGCGTGGGCTGCTTCTCGCCTTCTGGCTGCATTTTAGTCCCACCCTGTTTATATATGGTCATCCAGTAAGGAAGGGGGCACGGAGGGATGAGGATGTCCTAGTCAACTTGCTCCTGGGGCTGGCGAAATCCGCCATCCGAGGGTCTTGGAAACGGGTGGCGGGAGGATCTCTCCGGGCAGACTGCCTGGCAATGTTTAGGGGGTATGTTCGTGCTCGGGTAACTATTGAAAAGGAACACGCGCAGTCCACAGCGGCCTTGGAGGAGTTTCGAGACCGTTGGGCTCCGCGGGGTGTAAATGCCATCGTGGATAGGGATGGCAACATTCTGGTGTAATGTCTATTGTCTATTTGTATTGCAGTAATTGTGTTTGCCACTGTTTTGTATATATTGTATAGCACCGAAATTTGTAATAAAGGATTTTGTAATAAAAAAAAGGGTCAGACACAGAGTGAAGCTCCCTCTACACTGTCCCATCAGACACTCCCAGTGTCAGACACAGAGTGAAGCACCCTCTACACTGTCCCATCACACACTCCCAGGGTCAGACACAGAGTGAAACTCTCTCTACACCGTCCCATCACACACTCCCGGGGTCAGACACAGAGTGGAGCTGTTCTGATTGCGCTGGGAGAAATCGGGGAAAAACTACTTTATGAAGGTCTTGAATTGCTTGGAAATTGGTTTCCAACGTCCCTTGAACTTCTAAGTGAGTGGCTGGTTTAGAGTGGAAGCTTCGTTTGGAGTTTTTCTGCCAGTTTGGACGGGGTTCGTTGACGGCTTCGAACTGCGTAGCAGTCTGCTGTGGCCGGGGGCAACTCGCCGGGAAGCGGGTTCGCTCCAAAAACCGGAGGCAAACGACGTTGTTTGTCCCCACTGACATCGGGGCAACCTCCTTCCATCTCTATCGTCGGGATTCTCGTTCGGTGTTGGAGCCGAACCGTCGTTTGAGACGTCACGACCTCTCACGGCCTGGAAGTTTCTGCAGGACTAACGGAGCCTTTCCTGGCGTTGGAATTTCTGGCACGGAGCCAGCAAGGTACCGTCGAGTACAAACTTTTCCTGCCAGTTACTCAACTCACTCCGAGACTTTATAACCAGCACCACCGTATCATTCTTGGTTCGGACACACAAGTAACATGCCGGACCGGTCTGCAGGGAGTCGCAGGCCTTTGGGGAGTTATGCAAAGGCGGCTGCCTCTCCGGCCTCAGACAACGCCCTGTTTCGGTCGATGAAAGTTGAACGCGGGGTGCAATGTATTTTGCGAACTGGAACTACGCTGGAAAAGTGCGCGGAGGCTATGGAGGACTTGTTGGGGAGAGATGGTGTTTTGGCCGCTGAGAAGGAGTTCGGGAAGGCGGTGTTTTACCTGAGGAATGATGAGTTGGTGCATCGGGCCCTCAGTAGAGGGATCACGGTGGAGAACATCTTTTTACAGATGGAGCTAGTGACAGCTCCCACACAACGCATCGTCCTCGGTCACGTACAGCCTTTCATCCCCAACGAGGACCTGCTTCCCGCATTGGCCCGCTTGGGGCAAGTACGGTCAGAGATAACTGCCATCAGGCACAAATTCAGGAGGCACAAACTCCGTACCGTAATCTCTTTCCGGCGACAGGTATTCATGAAACTGGAAAGGGAGGATGAAGTTGAGGGCCGGTTCACTGTCCGGCACGAGGGGGTAGATTATCAGGTGTATTGGAGCTCTGAGCGCCCACGGTGCCATGTGTGCGGGGAGGTGGGGCACTTTCGGAGGGACTGTCCTAGCACCCGAAAACCCAGGGAGTCCACTTCAGGAACTTGTGCCCCAGCTACCTCTGCCCCTGATCCCATCCCTGCTCCAACACCTGTGCCGACCCCTGCTCCTGCTCCTGCCCCTGACCCTGTCTCTAACCCTGCCCCTATTCCTACGTCTGCTCCTACCCCTGTGGTTCAGGCGGGTGATCCTGGGGCTACGTGTGGGGAGGTTCAGGCGAGGGATGGGGTGGAGTCCGGGCGGGGCAAGAAAGCGAGGAAGAAGTCGAAACACGTGAAGAAGTCGGCACCCGAGACCGCAGAGCTCACGCCCATTTGCCCTGAGGTGGAGAGGGAGGCTCGGGGAAGCGTACGGTTGGACGGGGCGATAGGAGCGGAGAGTACCGCGCTGTCGGTGAATTCCGCACCTGTGTGCTCCTCCGGCTTGAAGAGGAGATGGGATTGTTCCCCCAAGAGAGCAGAGAATGCAGATGAGGGGGAGTCCCAGAAAGGGGTGGGGATCCGGGTGGGAGTTGTGTCTAACCCTGAATCCCCAGATGTAGACACCACTCCTGGGGTGGGTGGTGTGGTTGTGCGTGAAGCTAGTGCTGGGCCTGTTTGCACGCCTAAAACAGACCTGGAGCCCTCCACCCAGGACTTAGCAGTCAGCGCCTCCCTGGAGGCAAATGTATTAGGTAGTACAGGTGGAGAGGAGACCAGGCTCTCTCACAGTCAGCATCAGGCTGCCAGTGAATCCATTGGGCCAGAGCTGCTGGGGTCCCCTTCATGCCTGTCTCCTGGGGAGGGTGATATACCCTGCATGCCAACCCCATCAACTAATGGCCTGCAGGGAGTCCCTTGGGATTTTCCCTCCATCGTCGCAACTGTGGGTAAGACTGCTGAGACGGTGGAGCGGGAAGGTATAGGGGAGGTACCCGCTGTGCAGTGTAGGTTACAGGGGCAGCCACCTTATACACCACATGAGGAGGACGGTGGGGGATCTGTCTGCAGTGAGGGGTTGGAGGGGGATTCATTTGATAGTGAGACAATGGACATCCTCACCCCTCCAGAGAAGTCCCCATTGATACCTGTGGAGGAGATCAGAGAGTTTATTCACTCCTCTGTTGGTGCAAAGCATCGGCCTAAACTAGCCTCGCTTCGCTGGCCTAGCATACCGAGGCTGGTGAAGTCCCTGAGGGTCATCCTCAGACGGAAGGGGAAGGGGAAGAGGAATGCTGTGTCAGGGAATGACAGGCGGCAGCTGAAATCCTTCCTGGATGACCTGGTGCGGGACATCAGGATGAAAAGCAGCCTCGCTCCTTCGGGAGATGGTGGGTCACAGGGTAGTGATGGTAGCAGTCGGGCCCAGAAAGCAAAGGATATTCTCGGTTTTCTTCGGGAGAGTGCGGCTGAGGGCGCCATCGCTCTCAGTGGGAAGGGGACTGGTGCTGAGGCCTAGTGTGCTCCCGACATGAAGCTTACCATAGCTAGTCTCAATGTGAACGGTAGCAGGGGCTCTCCCCGCAGGTATAACAATCTCTCAGTCCTCAGGGACGGGAGATACGCGGTGAGTTTCCTACAGGAAACCCATACCACCCCGGGGGACGAGTCCGCTTGGCTCCTGCAGTGGCAGGGCGGGGTCTACATGAGTCACCTTAGCTCCAACTCTAGTGGGGTGGCGATCCTGTTGGCCCCAACCTTCCGGCCAGAAATCGTAGGAGTCCAAGATGTTGTGCCCGGCCGTCTGCTTCACCTGGCTGTGCGCCTGGATGGAGTACCGCTGCATTTTATCAACATGTACGCTCCGAGGCGTGGGGTGATGCAGACGCGCCTATTCTGTCAGCTGTCCACCTTGCCGAGTTCCATCGATCCAGGGGACTGCGTCGTCCTTGGGGGAGACTTCAACTGTACCCTCGAGGTGGAGGACCGCTCGGGCCTCCAACGCGACCCGGCATCGGCGAAAAAGTTAAAGGAGCTAGTCGGCTCCTTTGACTTGGTGGACAGCTGGCGGAATCTTCACCCTGACTCTTGCGCCTTCTCCAGAAGATCTAGAGAGGGGGGTTCCCGGATAGACCGCCTGTATATCTCTCGAGCTTATGTCTCCCGCGTGTCGGCATCCTCCATGCGGCCGGTGTCGTGCTCAGATCATCACCTTGTGTGGATGGAATTTACTCCTCTGCACCCTCGGGTGGGGTCTGGGTATTGGCACTTTAACAACCGGCTGCTGGCGGACAGCCGATTCCGGGATTCATTCCGAGCGTTCTGGGCCACCTGGAGAGAGAGACGGAAAGAGTTTGGCTCCCTATGGCTGTGGTGGGATGTGGGCAAGGCCCAAATCCGGTTTTTATGTCGGGAGTACACTAGGGGGTCGACAAAGAGGCGGGGCTCTGAGATTGAGCGGCTTGAGAGAGCTTTGCTTGACCTAGAGTGTTGTCTTGGTCCGACCGGTGGAGACCAACAACTGTGGCAGGAATATCAGGAGAAGAAGGACGCACTCAGGCATCTGCAGCTTCAGCAGTCCCGAGGTGCATATGTGAGGTCGCGGATCCAAATGCTGCAAGATTTGGACCGCGGCTCACCCTTCTTCTACTCGTTGGAGAAGTGGCGGGGAGTTCAAAAGCAGCTGGTGGAGCTACTGGCTGCTGATGGCTCCTCCATCACGGATCCTGATGAAATTATCGAAGAAGTCCGCACTTTCTATCGGTCCTTATTCTCACCGGATCCGTCAAATGCAGGGGCGTGCAGTGAGGTCTGGGAAGATTTGCCAAAGGTCAGCCCTGATGACGCAGCGCGTCTGGACGCCTCCCTGACTGGGGAGGAGCTGTCTGCTGCCCTTCGGCAACTCCGGAGGGGTAAATCCCCTGGCTTAGATGGTCTGAGTGTGGAGTTTTATCAGGCTTTTTGGGATGTCCTGGGGGTCGATTATAGCCTTGTTCTAGGGGAGAGCCTAGCCACCAGGGAATTGCCCCTCTCATGGAGGAGAGCTGTCGTGGTCCTGCTGCCCAAGAAGGGAGACCTTCGCCTGCTAAAGAACTGGCGCCCGGTCTCCCTCTTGTGCGCGGACTACAAGATCTTCGCCCAGGCAATGGCCAACCATCTTGGTTCAGTACTGAGACAGGTGATTCATCCTGACCAATCCTACACGGTCCCGGGCCGCTCCATCCAGGACAATGTCCACCTAGTACGGGACCTGATCCACCTGCACCAGGAGACTGGGTCCCCGGCAGCGCTTCTTTCTCTTGACCAGGAAAAGGCGTTTGACCGGGTAGACCACAGTTTCCTGGTGGGCACTCTGCAGGCCTTTGGGCTCGGACCACACTTTGTGGCCCGAGTTCGGCTCCTCTACTCTGCCGCAGAGTGCCTCGTTAAGGTCAATGGATCACTGGCAGCGCCCATTCCCTTCAGGAGAGGAGTACGTCAGGGATGCCCCATGTCCGGTCAATTGTATGCGATCTGTGTCGAGCCATTCCTGAGCCTCCTACGGCGAAGACTGACAGGTCTGGTTCTGCATGAACCAGACATGGAGGTCATTCTCTCGGCCTACGCCGATGATGTATTCCTCATGATGACAGATCCCAATGACCTGTGGAAGATGCGCGAGTGCCAAGATGTTTTCTCGGCGGCATCCTCCGCCAGGATCAACTGGGCGAAATGTTCCGGACTCTTAGTGGGTCAGTGGCAGGTGAACTCCCTGCCGGAGGAGATGACAGCTTTTGAGTGGAGTACTAGGCGTCTCCTCTATCTGGGAGTCTACCTGAATCCTTCTGGGGAGACCTGGCTGGCGAACTGGCAGGACCTGGAGACGAAAGTCATGGCCCGGCTGGGGTGCTGGTCAGGCCTTCTCAGGGTGCTTTCCTATCGAGGCAGGGTGGTGGTCATAAACCAGCTGGTGGCCTCCATGTTGTGGTATCGGATGGTCACCTTGGCCCCTCCTGCCTTGTTTGCGGCAAGAATGATGAGGAAATTAGTGGACTTCTTCTGGGGCAACAGGAAACACTGGGTCTCTGCAGCGGTCTTGAGTCTCCCAGTGGGAGAGGGCGGACAGTCGCTGGTGTGCGTCCGAACGCAGCTGGCGGCTCTCCGCCTCAGGACTCTGCAGAGATTCCTGTACGCCGAGCACCCTCCCAGGTGGCACGTGTTGGCGACTTTCTTCCTCCGGAGGGGCTGCTGTCTTCACGAAGACATGCGGCTACCACCGGCGGGTGTCGGCCGTACTGCTTTGCGGAGTCTGCCCAGCTTCTATCAGGATCTACTGAGAGTCTGGAACATGGTCGCCTCAGGCCGGGAATCCCCTCCTCTGGTGGAGGGTGGGGTCCTGGCTGACCCTTGCCCTACCTCAGTGGCTGTCGGTGCGGCTCAGTTGTGTGGACCGACTCAGGCCGAGCTGCTGGTCGGGCCCAGACCCTGCAATCTTCTCCGGGAGCCGTGTCCACACAACTTGAGCCGTCTCTCATCGATACCCACAGTCCCATTCAGGGATACAAGTAGGAGGTATTTGTATGGGCTGCTACTCCACATCCTCCACTTCCTTGCCCTTGTACACCGTCCCGACACGCCATGGCGGTCGGTCCTTCCACCCAGAGGTGAGGAGGGTCCCCACTGGAAGTCCCTTTATGCCGGGGTTCTTCCCATGCACCTGGGGGATCTCGGCTGGAGGGTACTGCATAGGGCAGTGCCCTACAATAAGTTTTTCAGTTTGTACATGGACTTCCCACCCACATGCCACTTCTGCGGGCTGGAGGAGACCGTGTACCACATGTACATGGAGTGTGTGAGGCTGCAGCCTCTTTTTGCATATTTGCGTGGGCTGCTTCTCGCCTTCTGGCTGCATTTTAGTCCCACCCTGTTTATATATGGTCATCCAGTAAGGAAGGGGGCATGGAGGGATGAGGATGTCCTAGTCAACTTGCTCCTGGGGCTGGCGAAATCCGCCATCCGTGGGTCTTGGAAACGGGTGGCGGGAGGATCTCCCCGGGCAGACTGCCTGGCAATGTTTAGGGGGTATGTTCGTGCCCGGGTAACTATTGAAAAGGAACACGCGCAGTCCACAGCGGCCTTGGAGGAGTTTCGAGACCGTTGGGCTCCGCGGGGTGTAAATGCCATCGTAGATAGGGATGGCAACATTCTGGTGTAATGTCTATTGTCTATTTGTAGTTCAGTAATTGTGTTTGCCACTCTTTTGTATATATTGTATAGCACCGATATTTGTAATAAAGGATTTTGTAATAAAAAAAAAGGGTCAGACACAGAGTGAAGCTCCCTCCACACTGTCCCATCTCACACTCCCAGGGTCAGACACAGAGTGAAGCTCCCTCTACACTGTCCCATCACACACTCCCAGGGTCAGACACAGAGTGAAGCTCCCTCTACACTGTCCCATCTCACACTCCCAGGGTCAGACACAGAGTGAAGCTCCCTCTACACTGTCCCATCTCACACTCCCAGGGTCAGACACAGAGTGAAGCTCCCTCTACATTGTCCCATCACACCCTCCCAGGGTCAGACACAGAGTGAACCTCCCTCTACAGTGTCCCATCACACACTCCCAGGGTCAGACACAGAGTGAAGCTCCCTCTACACTGTCCCATCACACACTCCCATGATCAAACAGAGGGAAGCTCCCTCTACACTGTCCCATCACACACTCCCAGGGTCAGACATAGGGTCACCCTCTGTCCCCATATTTTAGTTACATATTCACATTTCACTGAAACCTGAAGACACAGGGGACTGCAGTTGCTGGGGGACCTCTGTGGGACAGGCAGCAGAAGGCTGGTCAGTATTTCTGGTTGAGACTGTGCTTCGGGACTGAGAGTGGAGAGAGATGATGAAGAGGGGAGAGGGATAGTTCAGAGGAGACTGACAGATGACAGGAGAAAATTGATGACAGTGGGGGATGACATACAGATGACGGGTGAAATTCAAAGACAGAGGCTGAAGTTGATGTGCAAGTGGATACGCTGTCCACTTCTCCTGCTCCACTGCTGCCCCCTCATACTGAAAGTTCATTTCTGTTTCCGGCTGCAGTTTCTGCATCCGCAGTGGAGCAGTCGCCATAACCAAAGGTCCCTCCCGCTCCAGGCATTCCCCGTTTTGCCCTCTCCCATCAGGCAGAAAATACATACTGCCGGGCTCAAGGACATCTTTCAGGACAGGATGAAATAGCGATTAGTGCAACACTTTACAGTGTCAGTGTCACCGATCAGGGTTCAATTCCTACTGCTGTCTGTAAGAGGTTTGCACAGTATAGTGGTAAGGTCTTTGGCACATATATTTAACTGGGGTGCCTAAGACTTTTGCAGTAGTACTGTATTACTGTACTGTATTTGTCAACATGGAGCACAGAGTGACTGTGTAAATCTGGTGGGTGCAAAGGATGGGTGTGGGGCAGGTAGCAGAGAAGAAGTGCCGGGGTGGGGCACGGGTGCAGACACACCCAGCCCTGAGGCAAGGTCATTTGATTCCAAACAATTGGTTTGTTGATCATTACAGAATGTCTGACTGGTGCTTCCTGCTCCCTTCCCTCTCCCTTCCTCTTTTCCCAATCAGAATCAGGTTTATGAACACCGGCATGTGTTGTGAAATTTGTTAACATAGAAACATAGAAAACCTACAGCACAACACAGGCCCTTCAGCCCACAAAGTTGTGCCGAACATGTCCCTACCTTAGAAATTACTAGGGTTACCCATAGCCCTCTATTTTTCTAAGCTCCATGTACCTATCCAAAAGTCTCTTAAAAGACCCTATCGTATCTATCTCCACCACCATTGCCAGCAGCCCATTCCATGCACTCACCTCTCTCTGAGTAAAAAACTTACCCCTGACATCTCCCCTGTACCTACTCCCCAACACCTTAAACCTGTGTCCTCTTGTGGCAACCATTTCAGCCCTGGGAAAAAGCCTCTGACTATCCACACTATCAATGCCTCTCATCATCTTATACACCTCTATCGGGTCACCCTTCATCCTCCATCACTCCAAGGAGAAAACGTTGTTCACTCAACCTGTTTTCACAAGGCATGCTCTCCAATCCAAGCAACATCCTTGTAAATCTCCTCTGCACCGTTTCTATGGTTTCCACATCCTTCCTGTAGTGAGGCAGCAGCAGGAGCAGTTCAATGCAATACGTAATATAGAAGAAGAGGGAAAAAATAAAATAATAATAATAAATAAGTAAATCAATTATGGTGTGCGTATACTGAATAGAATAAAACGTGCATAAAACAGAAATAGTATATATATTAATAAGTGAGGTAGTGTTCACGGGTTCAATGCCCATTGAGGAATCGGATGGCAGAGGGGAGCATGCTTTTCCTGAATCACTGAGTGTGTGCCTTCAGGTTTCTGTATCTCCTACCTGATGGTAACAGTGAGAAAAGGGCATGCTCTGGGTGCTGGAGGTCCTTAATAATGGACGCTGCCTTTCTGAGACACCGTTCCTTAAAAATATCCTGGGTACTTTGTAAGCTAGTACCTAAGATGGAGCCACCTAAATTTACAATCCTCTGCAGCTTCTTTCGGTCCTGTGCAGTAGCCCCTCTGCCCACCATACCAGACAGTGATGAAGCCTGTCAGAATGCACTCCATAGTATAGCTATAGAAGTTTTTGAGTGTATTTGTTGATATTCCAAATTCTTCACACTCCTAATGAAGTATAGCCACTGTTTTGCCTTCTTTATAGCTGCATCTATATGTTGGGAGCAGGTTAAGTCCTCAGAGAGCATGACATCTAGGAACTTGAAGCTGCTCCACTTCTGGTCCCTCATCTTACTCTTCCTGAAGTCCACAATCAGCTCTTTCATTTTACTGACATTGGGGAGTGCAAGGCTGTGACACCACTCCACTAGTTTGCACATTTCGCTGCAGTATGTCCTCTCGTCTCCATCTGACAGTCTACCAACAATGATTGTATCATCAGCAAATTTATAGATGGTATTTGAGCTGTGCCTAGACACACAGTCATGGGTGTAGAGAGTAGAGCAGTGGGCTAAGCACACACCCCTGAGGTGCGCCTGTGCTGATCGTCAGTGAGGAAGTGATGTAGATTGTGGTCTTCCAGTTAGGAAGTCGAGGATCGGATTGCAGAGGGAGATTTGGAGGCCCAGGTTCACCCTGCCCCCGTCCCACTCTCAATTCACAACAGAGACCCATATCAGAATCAGGTTTATCAGCACTCACACATGTCATGATATTTTTCAGGGGGGGCAACACAGTGCAATACATAAAATTCCTGCAGAACAGTGCAAAGGACTTGGGCACCCTAGCTATGTATATTTGCCTAAGACTGTTGCATAGTACTGTATGTTATCGCCTTGTGTGTTCAGTTGTGGGCAAGGTTATTTAATTGTGGACATTCTATGTTGGCGCCTGAAGAAAGACGCACTTGTGGGCAGCCCCCAGCTTCATCCTTGAAGTTGACACAGATGACATAGTTCTCTGAATGTTTTGACGTGCATGAAACAAATAAAGATAATCTTTCATTCTTCCTACTCTGCTGTTAGCAGACTCTACTCAGTGGCCACTTTATTAGGCACACCATAGTACCTGCTTGTTAACTTCAAAATTCGGGATGATAAATTCAGAAAATGCCAAGAAGCCAGAAACAATCCAATGCATCACAGGATCCTGCAAGAGTTTAACTCAATCTGATTGATCAAGAGGGAAACATCATTCGCCAAAATCTTGCTTTAAAATGCAAACTCATGCAAGAAACAATCCCTTACTATAAATACAAGCTCCATCCAGTTTAAGTCCAAGAGTCCGACAAATTATATTACAACCGATCCATTATTACAGATAGAACAATCCATCATAACAGTCCAGATATAACAATACAGGGTGAACAAGCAAGAATAGCTTATTTAATAGATATAACCATTCCAAATACAAATTTTACAGGAATCAATAAGGGAAAAACACCAGAAATATGCTGATTCAAAAGAGGAAATGGAAAGGCTTTGGAACAATAGTAGTAGGTATCTACAACTGGCATCATCCCAGAGTCTCTACACAATAGCATTTAAAAATTAGGCCTACACATCAATATTTAGGCAAATCTCCAGAAAGCCACAACACTAAGCATAACTAACATAGTCTGGAAGTTGTTAGCGATTGAGAAATGAAGGTGCTTGGCTATACCCTTACCTCAGTTTTGACCAGCCTGAACTGAAACAAAACAACAATACTACTAACAATAGACATTACCTCCCTGGGGAAAAGTGTATCTATTCTTTCTATGCCTCTCAAAGTTTAAAGTAAATTTATTATCAAGGTACATATATGTCACCATATACAGCTCTGAGATTCATTTCACAGTAAATCCAAGAAACACAATAGAATCAATGAAAGACCACATCTAGCGGGATGAGCAAACAATCCATGTGCAAAAGAGAGAATCTGTACAAGAACATGGAACACCCTGGGAAAGGTTTCACTGATAATGTAATGGTCTTTCTGTGGAAGCAGCGTTGGGGTTATGGTTAAAGATAATGGGTGCTTTGGAACGTGAGTTTCTGAGGATGGGAGGGTGTTTTAGTGCCGTGTGCCTGATGCGGAGGTGATCTGGGTCATTTGTTGGGCAGGAGATGAAAAGTGAAGCCCTCGGAGCTGAGCCATGACCCGACGAATGCCGAGGAGATTGAAAGAAAATCCACGAACTCCAACTGGTGCATGTTAGACCGTTTGTCATGGTCCGGATCGGTTCCCCTTTAAATTTAGTTAGGTTGCGATCCGCACCATTGACTCTTTGTTCCCTTCTAATTCCGTTTCACGTGTCCCTTGGGCTTGGCAATTAAGGTGATCTGCTCTCGACCCAAACCGGCAGCTTATAAGCCCCTGGCGTCAGCCGTTTAGGGCGAGAGTGTTAAGAAGCCTTCGCAAGTTGTCACGACAAGCCAGAGTTATCCAGCCCGCATCGGAGTAGCAGCAATTCGCCTTCCGCCACCAGAGTGGGTCCGGGCAAGGTCAATCTGCCAGGGGTGAGTGGAAGGTGGAGTCCTGGCTCAATGTTCATGCCCCTTGTCCGTGTCTACCCCTCGAAGAGTCCCGGCTCAGTGCCTGAGTGGAAGGCGGAGTCCTGGCTTGACTTTCGTACCCCTTGTCCATGTCTACCCCTTGAAGAAGAGTCCCAGCTCGGTGCCTGATCTGAAGGCAGAGTCCTGGCTCAATGTTCCTGTCCTGTGTTTTGGTTTCCACGTTTCTGGCTGCTGTGAATCAAGGTCCTAGTTTCCTAGTCCAGGGTCCGCGACGACCCGGGTTCCCACTGTCCAAGGTCCAGGGTCCGCGACGACCCGGGTTCCCACTGTCCAAGGTCCAGGGTCCGCGACGACCCGGGTTCCCACTGTCCAAGGTCCAGGGTCCGCGACGACCCGGGTTCCCACTGTCCAAGGTCCAGGGTCCGCGACGACCCGGGTTCCCACTGTCCAAGGTCCAGGGTCCGCGACGACCCGGGTTCCCACTGTCCAAGGTCCAGGGTCCGCGACGACCCGGGTTCCCACTGTCCAAGGTCCAGGGTCCGCGACGACCCGGGTTCCCACTGTCCAAGGTCCAGGGTCCGCGACGACCCGGGTTCCCACTGTCCAAGGTCCAGGGTCCGCGACGACCCGGGTTCCCACTGTCCAAGGTCCAGGGTCCGCGACGACCCGGGTTCCCACTGTCCAAGGTCCCCTAGTCTGAGGTTCGTATTCCTCTTTGTCTTCCTTGATTTCCCAATTTTCTGTGTAGTGACTAATAAACACTATTTTATTGAACCTAAGAAAGACGTGTTTGTGTCCTGCATGTGGGTCCTCTCCCAGCACCCTTGTCCCCACCTCGTGACACCGTTTCATTAAACTGGGCCCTTTACTCTTTTTACTTTCTCTTCACTAACCCTATAGTCAAATTAAGAATTACAGAGACATAGAAACGTAAAAAATCTTGCAGCAGAATACAGGCCCTTCGGCCCACAAAGCTGTGCTGAACATGCCCTTACTTTAGAACTGTCTGGCTTACCCATAGCCCTCAATTTTTCAAAGGTCCATGTACCTGTCCAGGAGTCTCTTACAAGACCCTATTATTTCCACCTCTACCACTGCTGGCAGCCCATTCCACACACTCACCACTCTCTGCATTAAAAAAAACTTACCCCTGACATCTCCTCTGTACCTACTTCCAAGCACCTTAAAACTGTGCCCTCTCGTGCTAGCAACTTCAGCCCTGGGAAAAAGCCTTTGACAACCCACATGATCAATGCCTGTCAATATATTGTACACCTCTATCAGGTCACCTCTCATCCTTCTTTGCTCCAAGGAGAGATGGCCAAATTTACTCAATTTATTTTCATAAGGCATGCTCCCCAATCCAGGCAACATCCTTGTAAATCTCCTCTGCACCCTTTCTATGGTTTCCACATCCTTCCTGTAGTGAGGCGACCAGAACTGAGCACAGTACTCCAGGTGGGGTCTGACCAGGGTCCTGTAGAGCTGCAACACTACCTCTTTTGGCCGGCTGGTGGTGTAGTGGCAGCATTGTCAGATTCCAGAACGAAGGCTCCCAAGTTCGAATCCAAGTTGGGCCACCCTGAGCACGCTTTCCACCCATGCCAGGTCGAGCATTGAGCTAGCTTCTCGGCCTCAAAAAAAAAAAGTCGAGTCAGGACCTCGAGTGAGGTCCTGCTTCTCAACTTCTTTCCTAAATCCCTGGAGTCTATTTTCAGGACCTCCTCCCTTTTCTTATCTATATCGTTGGTTCCAATATGTACCATGACCTCTGGCTGTTCTCCTTCCCACTTCAAGATATTGTGGACATAATCAGAAACTTTCCGGACCCTGGCACATGGGAAGCAAACTAGCATCTGCATTTCTTTCCTGCATCTGTCTGACCCCCTAACTATAGAGTCACCTATCACTGCTGACATCCTCTTCCTTTCCCTACCCTTCTGAGCAACACGGCCAGAGTCTGTGCCAGAGGTGTGACCCTCTATTGCTTCCCCCAGGTAGGCCATCTCCCCCAACTTTACTCAAAGAAGAGTACTTATTGTTAAGGGGGACAGCCACTGGGGTACTCTCTAGCACCTGCTTGCCCTTTCCTCTCCTGACTGTTACCCACTTGTCTGTTTCCTCAGGTCCCGGAGTGACTACCTGCCTATAGCTCCTCTCTATCACCTCCTCACTCTCCCTGACCAGACAAAAGTCATCAAGCTGCATCTCCATTTCCCTAATGGGGTCCCTTAGGAATTGTAGCTCAATGCACCTCATGCAGGTCTGGCTAAATCATTTAATTGTATGTGGTGTACGGCCTGTTATTTCATGGTACTGATTTGTAACAAGGTAACATCTGCACAAACGGGGAGGGGGTTTTGGGCTGGGCTCGCATCTCAATCTCACCAGTTTGGCAGCGCCAGAGATTGTCTTCCCTAGACTTGTGCAGCCAACAAAACTTAAGGGTCACATACAGAAGAGAGGAGAAGTGGTAACAAATAAGCAATAAATATTGAGAATAAGAGATGAAGATTCCTTGAAGGTGAATCGATAGTTTGTAGGAACAATTCATTGATAGGCTGTCCAGCAGCACCGTGGAAGTCCATAGCGGGGGTATTCCCTTCTGCCGCCTGCGTGGGATGATGAGTCTACCGGGACCCTGAGGACTTGTGGAAACTGTGTGGTGGTTTCTTTCGAACTTATAGTCCTTTAACATCTTTGGACTATTTTTACTGTGCCCATGGTCTGTTTTTTTATCAATTATGGTATTGTTTGCACTGTTGTAACTATTTTGTAACTATGTGGGTTTGTGTAGGTCTTGTATCTTTAGTTTGTGGTTTGTTGGGTGGTAGAATTGGTCTCCTGACTTGGTGTGTCTGGTTAGTCTTGTTTTGTCTGGTGGGTTTGGAGCTCTTTTTTGGAGATGCACTAAGATGGTAGCCCGATATTAATACGCAGCAGCCTCTCCGGACTCTGGATTGGGGATTGCCAAACATTATGTGGACTTTCTGGTGTAGTCTGTTTTGTCGTGTGCTTTTGTGATATCATTCTGCAGGAACGTTGTTTCATTTTTTTAACTGCATTGCAGTTGTGGTTTCTAAATGACCATAAACCAAAATTCAATTCAATTAGCAGAGCTGAGTGAAGTTAGCCCCAATGGTTTAAGATCTAGATAGTTGAGTGGTAGTTATTTTTTCTGAACCTGTTGGTGCAAGTCCTGCAGCTCCTGTACCTTCTTCCCGATGGCAGCAGTGAGAAGAGAGCATGCTCTGTGTAGATGTGCTCGCTGGTGGGGCTGTAGTACCTGCTGTGGCTCCAAGCCAATTTCCCATGTGTTGGACAACCAGATCCCTCTGTGGAGCCTTCTCAGTCCTTTGATTGAATCAGTCTTCTGTTTACATTCCCTCATCCCTAAGTATTGAACCTTGCCTTCCCCATCTCATCCTCCACTGATCAAACCATCCCCCTCTCATTTGGTCTTTACTAGGTATATTCGATATATTAAAAGCAGAGGTCGATAGATGCTTGATTGCTAAGGTCACGTGGAGAAGGCAGGAGAATGGTGTTGAGGAAGATAGAATGGCAGAGCAGAATCAGTCAGCCGAATGGCCTTATTCTTCTACTATGTGTCCTTCAGTCTTGTGGAAGCTTCCTGACTCTCTCAATTGATTGTAGACTGCAGCTCAGCACGCAACACAATCGTGCCCTCAGTTCTAATCAACAAGCTCCAAAACCTGGGCCTCTGTACCTCCTTCTGCAGCTGGACCCTCGACTTCCTCATCGGGAGCCTGCAGTCAGTACAATGTTGGCATTCATTTCAAGGCAACTAAAATATAAAAGCAAGGATTTAATGCTGAGACTTCATAAAGCACTGGTGAGATTTCACTTGGAGTATTGTAAGCAGCTTTGGGCCCATTATTTTAAGATAAGATGCGGTGACATTGGAGAGGGTTCAAAGGAGGTTCACAACATTTAATCAGGGATTGCAAGGGTTGCAAATACTCCTGAGGAGCATTTTATGGCCCTGAGCCCGTACTCACTGGAGTTCAGAAGAATGAGGGAATCTCATTGAAACCTATCGAATGTTGAAAGGCCTCGAAAGAGTGGATGTGGAGAGGATGTTTCCTGTTATGGGGGAATCTAAGACCAGAGCGCACAGCTTCAGAATAGAGGGATGTGAGGAGGAGTTTTTTGAGTCAGAGTGGTGAGTCTGTGGAATTCATTGCCGCAGATGGCTGTGAAGGCCAAGTCATTTGGTATATTTGAGGGAGAAGTTGATGGTCTCTTGATTAGTAAGGGCATGAAGGGTTACTGGGAGAAGGCAGGAGAGGGAATATGAATCAGCCATGATGAAATGGTGAAGCAGACTTGTTGGGCCAAATGGCCTAATTCTGCTCACATATCTATAGTCTCATGGTCTAACATCTCTTGCTAGTCAAGACTCTTGATCCTATCATCTCAGCCATACCACAAGGAAACAGGCCGGTCAGCCGACAAGTCTGAATTGACCTTCAACAGCCCTCTCATACCGATTTCACCTGGTTTTCTTCCCACATCCCCCTCAACTCCTCCACCTTCCTCTGCACCCCTGATTCTACCCCTCACCTACTCAGGGAGGGCAGTTTACTCAATGAACTCACTTACCCTGCATATCTGTGAGTGGGATATGGGAGGAAGCCATGTGGTCACTGGGAGAATGTGCGAAGTACACACACAAACACAAACTACACACAAACACGCGCACACGTGCTCCACTATTCCCCCCCACTCACACTCATGCGCGCACAGACATGTGCTCACAAGCGCACCCTGGAATTGAACCTGGGCCTCAGGAGCTGTGAGTTGGAGGCTCTGTTCACTGAGGCACTGAGTGCCCCAGTCTGATGTGATAATGAGGAAGAGGTTCTGCTTCCCACTTCTGTAAATAAATGTGACACATGCACGTAACAAGATTCTTTGGCTCTTGTTTCAGTGAGTCAGTTGTCAGCCACACCCAGATATTCATCTTCGACATAGGAATTCCTCCAGAATTTTGTACGTGTTATTGTATGTAGGAGGCATTGCAGGGAGTGGCAGAAGGAGGGCAAGGAGGCAGAGTGGAGAGGGTGAGGAGTTGGGCCTGAAGGAGGTGGGGAGTGGTGGTAAGGTACACATACTGTGCCCACAACCACATCATCTGAATGGGCTTATTCTGTGTCAGTCTATAAGTCCTAGAATACTACAGGACAGAATGGGCCCTTTGGCCTATCTAATCCATGTTGAACCATTATTCTGCCTAGTCTTATTGACCTTCACCTGGACCATAGCCCTCTATAACCTTCCCATCCATGTACTTAACCAAGAACCCACATCCACTACTTGCTCCAGCAGCTCATTCCAGAATCTCGGAGAAGTTCCTTCTCATTTCACCTTTCACCCTTATGACTTCTGGTTCTAGTCTCGCCCAACCTTAGTGGGAAAAGCCGGCTTGAATTTAATGAGCAAGGGGATTCTTTCAGCGGGAGATTCAATTGGGAAAAGTGCGCAGACACAGTAGCTCGTCATCGTGCAAGGCCACTGAGAAGGTTCCAGGATAAAAGGAGTGGTCATCGAAGGAGTGGTTGTCAGAGTAGCGTGAGTCAGAGTAGTAGGCCTTTGGCTCATTGTGACTTTGGCGAGGATGCACCTAAGTGAAGTAAGGAGGTAAGTTTCATATCTTTTTCCCTCTAAAGAATAGTGTGTATGACTGAAAGGCCGGTTTTCTGCCCTGATGTGGGATATCCGAGAAACCTTCCAGCCTCCCTGATGGCCACATCTGTACCAGGTGCATTGAGCTGCAGCTCCTTAGAGACAGAGTTCAGAAAATGGAGCTGCAGATCAATGACCTTTGACTTGTTAGGAAAAGTGAGGAGGTGATCGATAGGAGCTACAGGCAGGTAGTCACAACGGGGACACGGGAGACATAAGTGGGTGACTGTCAGGAGAGGGAAGAGAGAGCATCAGGTAGTGGAGAGCATACCTGTGGCCATCCTCCTTAACAATAAGTACTCCATTTTGAGTACTTTGAGGTGACAACTTACCTGGGGGAAGCAGCAGTGGCCGTGCTTCTGATCCTGGCCCTGTGGCTCAGAAGGGTTGGGAATGGAAGAGGATGGCAGCAGTAATAGGGGAGTCTGTAGTTAGAGGCACAAATAGGCAACTCTGTAGGCACAAAAAAGAAACATGGTTATGGTTTGCCTCCCAGGTGCCAGGGTTCATGATGTTTCTGAATGCGTCAACAATATCCTGAAATGGGAGGCTGAGCAGCCAAAGGTCGTGGTACATATTCGTACCAATGACATAGGTAGAAAAAGTAACGGACATCGAGGAGCAGATAGGGAGGCAGATTCTGGAATGGTGCAATAATAATAGGGTTGTTGTGATGGGAGATTTTAACTTACTTAAAATTGACTGGCATCTCCTTAGAGCAAGGGGTTTAGATAGGGTGGAATCTGCTAGGTGTGTTCAGGAAGGTTTCCTGACATGATATGTAGATAAGCCTACAAGAGGAGAGGCTGTACTTGATCTGGTATTGGGAAATGAACCTGATCAGGTGTCCGATTTCTCAGTGCAGGAGCAATTTGGAGGTTGTGATCACAATTCTATATCCTTTACCATAGAGCTGGAGACAATTTGGGAAAACATTTAATTGGAGTAGTGGGAAATATGATGCTTTTAGGCAGGAATGTGAGAATAAATTAGGAGCAGGTGCACTCAGGGAAATGCACAGCAGAAATATGACAAATGTTCAGGGCACATTTGCATGGTGTTCTGCATAGGTATGTTCTACTGAGAACGTGGTGTACAAAGGATGTGGAAAATCTAGTTAAGAAGAAAAGTTTACAAAAGGTTCAAGAAGCTGGGTACTGATAGAGTACCAGAAAATTACAAGGTTGCCAGGAAGGAGCTGAAGAATGAGATTAGGAGAGCTGCAAGGGACCATGAGAAGGCCCTGGTGAGCAAGATTGGGGAAAACCGCAAGGCATTCTACAAGTATGTGAAGAGCAAGAGGATGAGCTGTGTGAGAATAGGACCAATCAGTTGTGATTGTAAAAATGCATGTCTGGAATCGGAGGAGGTATTTAATAAATACTTTGCTTCAGTATTCACCAGGCTAAAGAACTTCGGCAATTGTGGGGATGACTTACAGTGAACTGAAATGTTTGTGCATATAAACATTAAGAAAAAGGATGTGGTGGAGCCTTTGAAAAGCATTTAGTTAGATAAGTCGCTGCGACCAGATGGGATGTACCATGGGCTACTGCGGGAAGTGAGGGAAGAGATTGCTGTGCCCCTGGTGATGACCCTTTTATCATCAATAAAGATGGGAGAGGCTCTGGAGGGTTGGAGGGTTGCAAACATTGTTCCCTTGTTCACAAAAGGGAGTAGAGATAACCCAGGAAATTGTAGACCAGTGAGTCTGAATTCAGTGGTGGGCAAGTTGTTGGCAAAGATCCTGAGAGGCAGGATTTATAAGCGTTTGGAGAGACATAATCTGATTAGGAGTAGTTAGCAAGGCTTATGAGCCTGATCGAACTTTTTGAGGATGTGACTAAACACATTGATGAAGGTAGAGCAGTAGATGTAGTGTATATGGATTTCAGTAAGGCATTTCATAAGGTACACCATGCAAGGCTCCTTGAGAAAGTAAGGAGGCATGGGATCCAAGGAGACCTTGCTTTGTCAATCCAAAACTGGCTTGGCCTCAGAAGGCAAAGGGTAGTTGTAGATGAGTCATATTCTAAATGAAATTTGGTGACCAGTGGTGTTCCACGAGGATCTGTTCTGGAACCCCTCTTTGTGATTTTTATAAATGACCTGGATGAAGAAGTAGGAGGGTGGGTTAGTAAGTTTGATAATGACACGAAGGTTGGGGGTATTGTCGATAGTCTGGAGGTTGTCGAAGGCTACAGTGGGACATCAATAGGATGCAGAACTGGACTGAGAAGTGGCAGGTGGGGTTCAACCCAGTTAAGTGTGAGGAGGTTCATTTTGGTAGGTCAAATTTGAAGGCAAAATATAGTATTAACGGTAAGACTCTTGGCCATGTGGATCTTGTGGTCTGTGTCCATAAGACACTCAAAGCCACTGTGCAGGTTGACAGTGTTGTTAAGAAGGTATATGATGTGTTGGCATTCATGAACTGTGGAACTGAGTTCAAGAGCCATGAGGTAATGTTAGAGCTATATAAGGCCTTGGTCAGACCTCATTTGGAGTATTTTCATTTCTGGTCATCTCACTACAGGAAGGATGTGGAATATGAGGATGTAGAAAAGGTGCAGAGGAGATTCACAAGGCCGTTGCCCGGATTAGGGACCATGCCATGAGAATAGGTTGAGTGAATTTGGCCTTCTCTCCCTGAAGGATGAGAGGTGACCTGAAAGAGGTGTATAAAATGATGAGGGGCATTGAGTGTGTGAAAAGCCAGAGGCTTTTTCCCAGGGATGAAATAGCTAACATGAGGGGGCATAGTTTTAAGGTGCTTGGAAGTAAGTACAGAGGGGATATCAAGGGTAAGTTTTTCACACACAGTGTGTGGAATGCACTGCCGGTGACAGTAGTGGAGGCGGGTATTAAAGGATGGGGTAGTGAGGGGACAGTAGAATTAGACTGGGTGTGAACTATTATTTGAGGAGCATGGACAGTGGGATGAGATGTGTTGGATGTTTGGAATATGAGTGCTGAGCAGAGCGACACTGGGCTGAAGAACTGATCTACTGTATGTAGACAAAGTTCCTTCTCTTTCCACACCACTTCTGCACAATTGGGCCCTATGTGAATGTGGCCATTTATGCAAACACTTTCCTTCCTGTAACACACAATTCAAAAGTAATTACAGGAAAATGGAACAAAATGACTCCTAGCCCTGACCAAAAAAACAACAAATACTGAAAGCAGTAACTGCTGCCAAGATTCAACAGGTCAAGTAGCACCTCTAGGAAAGCAATTCCATGAAAATACTTCAGGACAACCCTTCATCCTTACAGATGCTGCCTGACCTGCTGAGTATTTCCTGGGTTTTCAACTTTTATTTCAGATTTTCAGCATCTGCAGATATATAAATATACCTTGCTGAATTTAAATCCCCAGATTAAAATCTCAGAATCAGGTTTAGTTTCACTGACATAAATCATAAAAAAATTAGATTCAACTTTACTGTTGTGCTGAGTACAGATGTTGTGCAATGAAATGCAGTTAGCATCAAACCAGAAATGTAAAGAATAGTGTCATTTACAAAATAACTGCAAATAAAAAGTAAGTGCTACAGCACACAAATATAAAAGTACTGAGACAGTACAATATGGGTGCAATACTGCTTGGCGCTGTGATGTGAGGTTCAGCAGGGTCACAGCCTCAGGGAAGAAGTTCTTCCTGTGCCTGCTGGTGCGGGAGCGGAGGCTCCTGTAGTGCCTACCAGATGGGAGGAGAGTAAAAAGTCCACGGTTAGGGTGAGATACATCCTTGATAATGCTTTTCGCCCTGCCCAGGCAGTGTTTATGGTAGATGTTCTCAATGGTGGGCAATTGGGTGCCGATAATCCGCTGGGCAGTTTTCACCACCCACTGGAGTGCTTTGCGGTCCGATATGGGACAATTCCTATACCACACTGAGATGCAGTTGGCGAGTATACTCTCAGTGGTACAGCGGTAAAAGTCTGTCAGTATCCTGGGACAGAAGTAAGCTTTCTTGATGCTCTGCAGGAAATAAAGGCACTGTTGTGCCTTTTTGATCAGGATGGAGGTTCAGGGACCAGGTGAGATCCTCAGAAATGTGGACACCAAGGAATTTGAAGCTTGATACACGCTCCATTACAGCTCCACTGATGTAGATGGGGATGTGAGTGTGGCTCCTAGCATGCCTGAAGTCCACAATGATCACCTTGGTCTTCGGGTGTTAAGGACCAGGTTGTTGTCGGCACACCACGCGGCCAGGTGCTGAACCTCATCCCAGCAGACCTTCTTGTCATCCCCTCTGATCAGGCCAATCACCGTCGTGTCGTCTGTGAACTTGATTATGGAGTTAGAACCATGTACAGGAACGCAGTCATAGGTGAAAAGGGAGTACAGACGAGGGCTCAGCACACAGCCTTGAGGCACGCTGGTGTTCAAGGTGAGAGTGGAGGAGGAGAGGTTGTCTAACTTAATGGATTGGGGTCTTAGTCAGAAAGTCCAAGGTCCAATTGCAGAGGGATGAGCTGATACCAGCTTGGATCAACTTAGAGGGGATCACAGTATTGAATGCCGAACTAAAGTCAATGAACAGCATTCTGATGTAAGAGTTGGGGCTGTCCAGGTGGGTCAGGGCAGAGTGTAGTACCATGGAGATGGCATCCTCCGTTGACCTGTTGGTGCGATAGGCAGATTGATGAGAGCCCAGAGTAGTGGGCAGACAGGATGTTGCTTAATGGCGGCAATATAGTGTAACATAGAAATATTTCTATATTGATTTTAATTACTATAATAGCACAATAGAGGAATAGTGAGGTAGTGTTCATGGGTTCAGACTGTTTAGACATTAGATGGCAGAGAGGAAGTGGCTGCTTCTAAACATTCAGTGCAAGTTTTCGGTTCCTGTACCTCCTCCATGATGGTAGCAATGAAAAGAGGATATGCCCCCTGGTGGTGAGAGCTTCCAGTAATGGATGCCACCTTCTCAAGGCACTGCTTTTGGAAGTTGTGTCCGTAAGGAGCTGCCTGATCTATAGCCCTCTGCAGCCTCTTTGAATCTCACCTTCATGCCAGACCGGGACATAACCAGTCAGATTGCTCTCCACCGTACATCTGTAGAAATTTTGCATCTATATTTGGGGACGTACCAAATCTCCTCAAAGCCTTCATGAAGTCTAGCTGCTGGCATGCTTATTTTGTGATTGCATCAATGTGTTGGGCCCAGGATAGATTCTTTGAGATGCTGACGCCCAGGAACTTGAAGCTGCACTTGGATCCATTTCCAGTGATTTAATTGAGCCATTGTATCACACAGGATGAAACAGGCCTTTTGGCCCAGCTGGTCCATGCTGACCAAGATGTCCAGCTAAGACAGTCCTATTTGACTGAGTTTGGGACATACCCTTTCCCATCCACATAACTTTTCAAGTGTCTTTTAAATGGCTCTAAAGTACCTGTTTTAACCACTTCCTCTGGCAGCTTGTTCCATTTATTGACCACCTACTGGGTAAAGAATATCCCTTTTAACTGTTCCGCTCCCACCTTAAACCTACACCCTCTCATTTTTAATTCCCCTTCCCCTTCAAGGATCCCATCATCCAGGCCATGCCCTCTTCTCACTGTTACCATTGGAAAGAGGGTACAGGAACCTTAGATCCCACACCATCAGGTTCAGGGACAGTATTGCCCTACAACCATCAGGCTTCTGAACCGTGAACTGATTTCACAATTTACAGGCTCATTTTCAAAGAACTTACAAGTCATGTTCTCAGTATTATTTATTTATTTTTAATATGCCCAATTTGTTGTCTTTTGCACATTAATTGCACTACAGACTGATATGGAAACAGCATTGCCCTTGAACAGAAAATCCTACAAAAAGCAATGGATATGGCCCAGCACATGGGAAAAGCCCTCACCACCATTGAACATACCTACACATCATTATCAATGACCCCCACACCCAGGTCTTCTCCCTACTGCCATCAGGAAGAAAGTACAAGAGCCTCAGGGCTCACACCACCAGGTTCAGGAACAGTTACACACCCCTCAACCATCAGGCTCTTGAACCAAAGGGGATAACTTCACTCAACTTCACTTGCCCCATCACTGAAATGTTCCTTCAATCAATGGATTCACTTTCAGGGTCAGTTCATCTCATGTTCTCAGTATTTACGCATATTTATTGTTTGTTTTTCTTTTTGTATTTGCACACTGGTTGAATGCCCAAGTTGGTGCAGTCTTCCATTGATTCAATTATGGTGATTATTCTTTTAAGTAGGCCTGGAAGTAAATGAATCTGTGTTGTATATGTTGACATATGTGTACTTTGATAATAAATTTAATTTGCACCTTGATTGTTTCAGTCTTTGTTTATGTATAGTTTTCAGTAAGTTCCATTGTACTTTTTTGCTGTAAATGCTGCAAGAAAATGAATCCCAGGTAGTACATGGTGACATGTACATACTTTGAATTTGTTTTTTTTTTCAAATTTAATTATATATTTCCTAGTTTTTAAAGTTTAATTATACAAATGTTTGTATATTTCCTATAACAAGCATACAAAATAGCATGAGTCTCTAGTTTTGGTCTTGCCAATGTCTTGTAGAATTGCAACATAGCATCCCAATTCAGTGCACTATGGCTGATGAAGGCCACAGTGCTGAAAGCAATCTTCACCACCCTGTCTTCTACCTGTGACACTGCATTCAGCCAACTGGGTTCTTGCACAAGTAGGTCCCTCTGTTCCACAACACTGCAGGCTGCTAACATTTGTTTTTTTCCCCTGTGTGGAGCGATCTGTTAGTATTTTTTGTTCAAGGGAAGGGGTTGGTGCTATGGGATTTGATGTTGCAGCTGCCATTTCTATATGGAGCAATCTGTTAGTATTTTTTTGTGTGAGGGAGGAGAGTTGGGGTGTTGAGGTTTGCAAGGGGTGAAGTCGATGTTCTTTGAAAGACTTCCGTGATCTTTGTTTCATGGCTGTCTGGAGAAGACAAATCTCAGAGTTAACAACTGCATACATATTTTGATAATAAATGAACCTTTGGAAGTCCAAAATGAAAGGACACTTCACCCTCAAACTGGCACAGTGAAGATTTTGCTGTTTACAGGGAGTTTGATTAGCTTACATGGAGTAAGGAGCAGAGATGGGTCTTAGTTGTGTAATAATTCCCCCTGCCAGGAGGTGGCAGCAGAGAACCCACTCTGTGTTTGGAAAGATCCCTCATTATGTTGGAGCATTTGTCACATCTACCAAGATACAATGAAAAGGCTATGCATGCTTGCGTGCCATAGGAGTATTAAGGCAATAAGTAAACAGAATGCAAAATATAGAATTACAAGGAAAGAGCTGTGCATATAGACAAAGAGCCATGACGAGGTAGATTAGGAGATTAAAGGATTATTTTTAAGTACTGAGAAGCAGCATGGAATAGCTCCTTCTGCCTTTCGAGACATGCTGCCCACCAATTTAATCCTAGCCTATTCATGGGAAAATTTCCCAATTGACGTACCAACCGGTGGTTCTTTGGACTGTGGGATAAAACGGGAGCATCCAGAGGAAACGCGTGGTCACAGGGAGAAGGTACAGTCATCCTACGGGCAGCAGCAGGAATTGAACCGAGGTCGCCAGTAGTGTAAAGCATTCTGCTAACCATAAAGCTGCCGTGCCTCCCGTTTTTTAAGGGTACGAGAGGTTGGTTCAAGAATCTGATAGCAGTGGGAGGGAAGCTATCCTTGAACCTGGTGGTGTGCGCTTTAAGGCATTGGTACTTTCTGCCCAATGGGGGAGGGGGGAAGAGAGAATGACTTGGGTGGGAGGGGTCCATGATTGTGTTGGCAGTTTTGCCTGAGGCAATGTGAAGTGTAGACAGAACTGATGCAGGGGAGACTGACCAGAGAAAGCCACTGGCTTCTTAAACCACAAGACACAGGAGCAGAATTAGGTCATTTGGTCTATCTAGTCTACTCCACCATTCAATCACGAGTGATCCTTTTCTCCCCCTCCTCAGCCCCACTCCCTGGCCTTTTCCCCATAACCTTTGACACTGTGGCCAATCAAGAACCTATCAAACTCCACCTTAACTACACCCAATGATCTGGCCTCCATAGCTGCCTGTGGTAACAAATTGCACAAATACACGATGCTCTGGCTAAAGACATTTCTCCACATCTCTATTTTAAATAGATGCTCCTCTATCCTGAGGTTTTTCCCTCTCATCCTAGACTTCCCTACCACAGGACACATCCTTTCCACATCTACTCTGTCTACGTCTTTCAATATTCAAAAGTTTAAAATAATAGCCCCCTCATCCTTCTAAATTCCAGTGAGTACAGGCCCAGAGCCAACAAACCCTTTCATTCCTGGAATCATCTTTGTGAACCTCCCCTGAACTCTCTCCAATGCCAGCACATCTTTTTTAGACAAGGAGCCCAAAACTGTTCACAATACTCAGGTGAGGCCCTCACCAGTGCCTTATAAAGCCTCAGCATCACATCCTTGCTCAACCTGCAAGTTAACCTTTTGGGTGTTCTGCACTAGGACTCCCAAGTCAGTTTGCATCTCAGATTTTGAGATTTTCTCCTTGTTTAGAACATAGTGTGTGCATTTATTTCTACTACCAAAGTGCATGGCCATGCATTATATTTCATTTGCTATTTTGTTGCCCATTCTCCCAATCTTTAAGTCCTTCTACAGCCTTGTTTCATCAGCACTACCAGCCCCTCCACCAATCTTCATATATTCTGCAAGCTTGGCACCAAAGCCATCTATTCTACCATCTAAGTCATTGATACAGTATAAAAAGAAACAATCTAAACACCGACCCCTGTGCAACACCACTAGTCACTGTCAGCCAACCAAAAATGATTCTTTTATTCTTACTCACTGCCTCGTACAAATCCTGCCAGTAACTTTCCTGTAATACCATGGCAAGCAACCTCATGTGCGGCACCTTGAACACTAATCCTTTCAGGTTTCCACTGGTTGAATCCACTTTCCTGCTCCAATGAGGATTGATGGTCTGACCGGGAATAGAGAAGACAACAGATACAAAATGCAGACTTTTTAGAAGGGAAATAAACCAGCCTTGAGCGAATCACTTCTCACCACGACCATTTCCCAATTTCCTCTGGAACCAAGTTTGTTCATTGAGCTTGTTCATTTTGTTCATTTGTTGGTAGGAAAGGCCCCTCACTGTTCTGGAAATACTTTGAACCCAGCTCTATTATTTCTGTTCTCAATGCATCAGGCAGAATTGCTTTTCCAGTGTCCTTGTTGAACTTCAGAAGTCCAAAGTCATGCTGTTCAAACACTTCTGGTATGACAGTTCGAGGCTCTTTGACATCAACCAGTTCACCTGGTTCAGTGTTGTCAGGTAAAATCCTGTTAATAAACTCAACATCACCACCACCATCGTCTTCTCCTCCTGTCATGTCCACGTTCTCTGCGGCAGCCTCACTCTTAATCTTGTCATACTCGGATTTATCTGCTTGAATTGTAGCAGGTACAGGCGACTCCGTGGAATGTGTCGAACTACTTGTTTTGGGCTTTTCAAAGAAGGGCATGAAGAACTTGCTCGACTTCTTGGCTTCCTCCACCTCCAACTTTCGTCTCTCCTGTTCTTCAGCTCCATCTTCCTTCGTGAAGAAACATTTCATGGTCTTCTCACACGATGCTCTGAAATAAGGCCACCCTAGTGCTTCTCACCCATGGTAATCAAAGACAGATCATACATCCGAAGAAAGTTCTTTTTTCACTATCCGAGGATGGCTTCTCTGACTTTAATAGAAACTGCTCAGTGGTGCCCCCCTTCAAGTGGCGCCCATGAACCTGCCATACCTTAGATACGCCACTGCCCTCTCTTTTGCTTTTACATTAGCTTTGACTTCCCTTGTCTGCCACAGTTGTACTATTTTGCTATTTGAGTATCTCTTTGTTTTTGGCTTACATCTATCCTGCACCTTCCTCATTTTTCCCAAAAAGTCAAGCCATTGCTGCTCTGCTGTCATTCCTGCCAGCTTCTCCTTCCAATTTACTTTGGCCAACTCCTCTCTCATACCACTGTAATTTCCTTTACTCCACTGAAATACTGCTGCATCAGACTTTACTTTCTCCCCATCAAATTTCAGGTTGAACTCAATCATATTGTGATCACTGCTCCTAAGGGTCCCTTTACCTTAAGCTTGCTAATCACCTCTGGTTCATTACATAATACCCAATCCTGTATAGTCGATCCCCTAGTAGACTCAATAACAAGCTGCTCTAAAAAGCCAACTCACAGGCATTCAGCAAATTAGTTTCCTTGAGATCCATTGCCAAACTGATTTTCCCAATATACCTGCATGTTAAAATCTCCCATGTCTATCATATCATTATCCTTCTGACACACCTTTTCTATTTCCTTTTGTAATCTGTGGTCCACATCCCAACTCCTGTTCAGAGGCCTGAATATAACTGCCATCAAGTTCCTTTTACCCTTGCAGTTTCATTACTCAATCCACATGGATTCAGCATCTTCTGATCCCATGTCACATCTTTCTACTGATTTGATGCCATTCTTTTCCACACCACTCCCTCTGCTGACCTTCCTATCCGTCCAATACAATGTGTAGCCATGGACATTCAGCTCCCAAATGCAACCATCCTTCAGTCTTGATTCAGTGATGTCCACAACATCATACCCGACAATCTGTAAAAATGCAATAAGATCATCCACCTTATTTCTTATACTCCATGCATTGAGATGTAACACTTCTCAATCCTGGTGGGACCAAAAGTGACCAAGGGGTATAACAACATGGAAACCACCTGCTGGTTTATAGAACATGGAACAATAGAGAACAGGAATAGGTGCTTTGGCCCACAATATTATGTCAAACTATTTATTTATTGAAATACAGCCCAGAATAGGCCCTTCCATCCCTTTGGGATGTACCACCCTGCAACCCTTAATTTAACCCTAGCCTAGTTACAGGACAATTTACAATCACCAATTAACCTACAAACCAGTACGTCTTTGGACTGTGGAAGGAAACTGGAGCACCCAGAGGAAGCCCATGCGGTCACGGGGAGAAAGTACAAACTCCTTACAGGCAGCAGTGGGAATTGAATGTGGGTTGCTTGTGAGTTTATTGGTTGCAGAGTCAATTAAGTATTGGGTTACATAAAGGTGTGCTCTTAGTCCCTATACAAAAGCACTCTGAATAATTGCTCCAGCCGGTGACTGACTTTTACAAGCAGCCAGCCACATCAAAAATACGGAACTAACCCATGCAACTGAAATAAGTGAAATCTATGCTATATTGACTGTCCTGGTGTACAGACTATTTATTACAAATTGCTATAAACTGCACATTGCAGATTTAGACGGGGATGTAGCAAAAAGATTTTTACTCATGTATGTGTAGGATGTAAGTAATAGTCAATTCAATTAGTGAAAGCTGATTTTATCACCAACTATTAGCTTTGTGTTCAAATAACTTTAACAGCTCTGAGAACTTTGAGTTAAGGGATGTTTTTTTGAAAGATTCTCCTGCCAGGTTCCTCTGCTTGATAGAGGCACAGGAGCTGGCCCCTTCAGGCCAGACATTGAAACCATGGCAACAGTTATGGTTGCTCCCAGCATATTGTTGTACTGTGTAGGTCATTCTTACAAATGAGGCATTTCAGTGTACATGTGACAAGTTAAGCTAAAAATGGCACAACAAGCAATAAACATCTGGTGAGCAGCAGTTCTGTGGGTGAAAATATCTTGTTAATGAGAGGGGTCAGGAGAATGGCCAGACTGGTTCAAGCTGACAGTAACTCAAATAACCACACGTTACAACAGTGGTGTGCAGAAGAGCATCTCTGAATGCACAACACGTCAACCTCGAAATGGATGGGTTGTAGCAGCAGAAGACCATGAACATACAGTCAGTGGCCACTATGCCAGGTACAGGAGGTAGTTAATAAAGTGGCCACTGAGTGTTAGTCAGAGATAATAAATCTGATGCTGATTTGTTTCAAATGATCCATGTGAATTCCTTTGTCCTAACCACAGTTAATGTCAGTTAACTTACAAATGTGCAGTCAGCTGAAACCGTTTTCTCACATCAAAAATATGGAACAAACCCATGCAACTGAAATTAGTAACAGCTAATTTTAACATGAATTGTTAGCTTTGAAGTTAACAGCTCTGAGAACTTTGAGTTCAGGGAGGTTCTTTTGAAAGATTCTCCTGCCGGGTCCCTCTGCTTGTTAAAGGTAGAGGAACTGGCCCCTTCAGGCTACACGCTGAAACCATGGCAACAGTTATGGTTGCCCCCAGCACATCATTGTATTCTGTAAGCATTTCACTGTATGTTTCAATGAAATGCCTGACCCTGGAACTGTTTGATGGGACGAGATAGAGGGAACTTCACTCTGTGTCTGACTCCAGGAGTGTGTGATTGGACAGTGTAGAAGGAGTTTCACTGTGTCTGACCCTGGGAGTGTGTGATGGACAGTGTAGAGGGAGCTTCACTCTGTGTCTGACCCCAGGAGTGTGTGATGGGACAGTGTAGAGGGAGCTTCACTCTGTGTCTGACCCCGGGAGTGTGTGATGGGACAGTGTAGAGGGAGCTTCACTCTGTGTCTGACCCTGGGAGTGTGTGATGGGACAGTGTAGAGGGAGTTTCACTCTGTGTCTGACCCTGAAAGTGTGTGATGGGACAGTGTAGAGGGAGCTTCACTCTGTGTCTGACACTGGGAGTGTCTGATGGGACAGTGTAGAGGGAGTTTCACTCTGTGTCTGACCCTGAAAGTGTGTGATGGGACAGTGTAGAGGGAGCTTCACTCTGTGTCTGACACTGGGAGTGTCTGATGGGACAGTGTAGAGGGAGCTTCACTCAGTGTCTGACCCCGGGAGTGTGTGATGGGACACTGTGGAGGGAGCTTCACTCTGTGTCTGACCCTGGGAGTGTGTGGTGGGACAGTGTAGAGGGAGCTTCACTCTGTGTCTGACCCCGGGAGTGTGTGATGGGACAGTGTAGAGGGAGCTTCACTCAGTGTCTGACCCCGGGAGTGTGTGATGGGACACTGTGGAGGGAGCTTCACTCTGTGTCTGACCCTGGGAGTGTGTGGTGGGACAGTGTAGAGGGAGCTTCACTCTGTGTCTGACCCCGGGAGTGTGTGATGGGACAGTGTAGAGGGAGCTTCACTCTGTGTCTGACACTAGGAGTGTGTGATGGGACAGTGTAGAGGGAGCTTCACTCAGTGTCTGACCCTGGAAGTGTGTGATGGGACAGTGTAGAGGGAGCTTCACTCTTTGTCTGACCCTGGGAGTGTGTGATGGGACAGTGTAGAGGGAGCTTCACTCTGTGTCTGACCCCGGGTGTTCGATGGGATGTAGAGGGAGCTTCGCGCTGTGTCTGACCCTGGGAGTGTGTGATGGGACAGTGTAGAGGGAGCTTCACTCTGTGTCTGACTCTGGGAGTGTGTGATGGGATGGTAGTGAGGAAGCATCACTCTGTCTGACCCTGGGAGTGTGTGATGGTATGGTGTCGAGGGAGCTTCGCTCTGTATCTGACCCTCACAATCCCTGCAAAGAGAGGCAGTTTTCCAAAGGATAAAAATCATTGGAATGTGCACCTACATTCTGCAACCATTGTGTAAATATTGGTGGATCCCAAGATATTGGGATGGATACCTTGGGAATATACCAGTCCTTTCACTCATCGAAGTGCAGTGGAGTTAGCAGCCTCCTCTCATCAGCTGCTTCTCCCTGCCAGTCCTGTGCAGATGGAATGCTTGACCTTTGTCAACTGGCTCAGTTATTAACCGGAACTGTTGTTGTTTGGTTCCCAGGGCAACTAAACTTATTAAAGTTGTTGACTTTAATTGCATAGGAAAAGACTAAGACTATGTTCTGTCCCTCTCTCTTACACACACACACATGATGCTTGTTGCTTTTTGGCAGCAGTGCCATGTAAGACAGAAAAAATACTATAAGTTACAATAAAACATATACGGTGCAAATGGGGAGCAAGAAGCTAGTGTTCATGGGTTCATGATCCTTTGATGGTGGAAGGGAAGAAATTGTTCCTGAAATATTTAGTGTGGTTCTTCCAGCTCCTGTACCACCTGATGACAGCAATGAAAAGGCCTGTCCACACTGCTGAAGGTCAGTAATGATGGATATCACTTTCTTGAGCACCACCACTTGAAGATGTCCTCGATGGTGGGCAGTGATGGGGCTGGTTGAGTTTACAACCCTCTGAAGGCTCTTTCGATCCCATGCCTTGGAGCTTCCATACCAGGTGGAGGCACACCCAGTCGTAATGTTCTCCATGGTAACACCTGTAGAAATTTGATAGAGTCTTTGGTAACAAATCTTCTCAAACCTCAGATGAAGTAGAGCCACTGGCATGCCTTCTTCATGATTGCATCAATATTGCCCAGGACAGATCCTTTGAGATGTTGACATCCAGGTACTTGAAGCCACTCACCCCTTCCACTGCCAACCCCTCGATGAGGACTTCTGTGTGTCCTCTCGAATTCCCTTTCCTGAAGCCCACAATCAATTCTGTGGACTTGCTGACATTGAGTGCGAGGTTGTTGCTGTGATTGTACTCAACACCAGCTGATCTATCTCATTCAGTACCATACGCCTCCGTGGCACCATTTGAGGTTCTGTCATCTGTGAATTTATAGATAGTGTTTGAGCTGTGCCTAGCCAGACAGTCATGAGTGTTGAGAGATGGATCTAGGCGCACAACCTTGATGTCAGCGAGGGGGACCCTAGCACTTACTGAGCAAGTTGTGGATACAGCCCAAAGTTTAAAAAAAAAATTTATCAGTCCATCACAGGAAATTCCTCCCACCAGTCAGCACATCTTCGTCAAGGACCCAGCCATCCAGGCCATGCTCTTTTCTCACTGCTCTCATCGGGAAAAAAGGTACAGGAGCCTCAGAGCCCACACCAACAGGTTCAGAAACAGTTATTACCCCTCAATCATCAGGGTCCTGAACCAGAATGGATAACTTCACTACTTCACTCACCTCAACTCTGATCTGACGACACAATCTACAGTCACTTTCAAGGACTCTACAACTCATGTTCTCAGTATTATTATTATTATTATTATTATTAGATATTTCTGTATTTACACACTGAGTTCTTTTGCACATTGGTTGTCTGTCAGTCTTTGTGTGTAATTTTTCATTGATTCTATTGTTCTACTATGAATGCCTGTAAGAATATATGAATCTCAGGTTGGTATATTTGGTGACAAACTTTGAACTTTGAACTTGAAGTCCTGACCTGGTTTAACTTATTGCCTTGACTAATCTGACTTTAATCTGCCTGTCCCTGACTCATTTCCCAAGTTGGTCTAGATTTCATTGTAAACTTAGATAACCCTCTTCTCTATCTATGACACTATCTTGGTGTTGTCCACAAGCTTTCTAACCAACTTAACATCATCCAAATCATTACTGCCCATAGCAAGCAATAGTGAAAAACCCAGCTTCAACCTCAATTTCTGGTGGTGGTATGAGTGTTTGTGTGTGCGTATGTGGGTGTATATGTGTGTGTGTGAGAATGTGAGTGTGTGTGTGTGAGAATGTGAGTGTGTGTGTGTGTGTGTGTGAGAGAGAGAATGTGTGTGTGAGAGAGAATGTGAGTGTGTGTGTGTGTGTGTGAGAGAGAATGTGTGTGTGAGAGAGAATGTGAGTGTGTGTGTGTGTGTGTGAGAGAGAATGTGTGTGTGAGAGAGAATGTGTGTGTGTGTGTGTGTGTGAGAGAGAGAGAGAATGTGTGTGTGAGAGAGAATGTGAGTGTGTGTGTGTGAGAATGTGAGTGAGTGTGTGTGTGTGCCAGAGAATGTGTGAGAATGTGAGTGTGTGTGTGTGTGTATGTGTGTGAGAATATGTGTGCGTGGAGTTTGTGCATTCTCTCTGTGGGTATTCCCCAGGTGCTCCAGTTTCCTCCCACATCCTGACGGTAGTAGGTTTGGGGGATGACAGCCCAGCTGCAGACTGCAAGGGTAATCTCCGGCCTTCCTAAATATCTACTCATGTCCACCTTCTCTCTCACAGTTTCCGGAGTCATACAGTGCAGAAACAGGCCCTTTGGCCCACTGACTACGTGCCTGCTGCCCATTTACACTGTTACACTGTTCCCCATTTCATTTTCCTCACATTCCTGTCATTTTCCCCCAGATTCTATCCCTCACCCCACAATAGGGGAGATAGATCATAATGGCCAGTTAACCCAGTGACAGTGACGCCGCGAGTCATTCAGATGTAAGAGGGGACCAGGGAGCTGCAGGGAACTCACAGTCACAGGAAGATTACAGGAAGATCTAGTTCTTCCATGCATAGATGACCACAGTGATTTTCAAGAGGACCAGTTTTGTCCATTGCTGTTCTTTTGCTCTTAATATCCAGTGTCTATTGAAAATATTCACCCCCAGCCCTGGAATTTTTCATTTTTAACACTGATCAACAGAAAAAGGTTCTTTCATATCAAAGTGAAAGCAGTTCTGTACAAGGTGATCTAAATTGATTACAAATATAAAACACAAATTAGTTGATTGCTTAAGTATTCAACCCCTTCAAGTCAGTATTTAATAGATGCACCTTTGGCAGCAATTACAGCCTGGAGTCGGTGTGGATAGGTGTCTATCAGCTTTGCACATCTGGACACTGCAATTTTTCCCCATTCTTCTTTACAAAACTGCTCAAGCTCTGTCAGATTGCATGGGGATTGTGAGTGAACAGCCCTTTTCAAGTCCAGTCACAAACTCTCACTTTGCCACTCCAGGACATTGCTGTTTTTAAGCAGTTTTAGCTTTACGTTTGGGGTCATTGTCTTGCTGGAAAACAAATCATCTCTCAAGTTGCAGTTCTCTTGCAGACTGCATTAGGTTTTCCTCCAGGATTTCCCTGTATTTTGCTGCATTCATTTTACCCTCTTCCTTCACGAGCCTTCCAGGGCCTGCTGCAGTGAAGCAGCCCCTCAGCGTGATGCAGCCACCACCAGGCTTCATGGTGGGGATGGTGTGTTTTTGATGATGTGCGGTGCTTGGCTTATGCCAAAGATGGTGTTTAGTCTGATGGCCAAAAAGTTCCATTTTGGTTTTATCCGACTATTGAACCCTCTTCCAGCTGACTTCAGAGTCTCCCACATGCCTTCTGGCAAACTCTAGCTGAGTTTTCATGCAAGTCTTTCCAACAGTGGATTTCTCTTTACCACTCTTCCATAAAGTTGTGCCTGGTGCAGCACTTGGGCAACAGTTGTTGTATGTACAGTCTCTCCCACCTCAGCCACTGAAACTTGTAACTCCTCCAGAGATGTCATAGATCTCTTGATGGCCTCCCTCACTAGTCCCCTTCTTGCATGGTCACTCAGTTTTTGAGGATGACCTGCTCTAGGTAAATATACAGTTGTGCCATATTCTTTCCATTTCTTGATGATTGACTTAACTGTACTCCAAGGGATAGTCAGTGACTTGGAAATTTTTCTTTTATCTGTCTCCTGACTTAAGCTTTTCAGTTACCTTTTTGTAGGGTTACTTGGAGTGTTCTTTTGTCTCCATGGTGTAGTTTTTGCCAGGATACTGACTCACCAGCAGTTGGACCTTCCAGATACAGGTGTATTTTTACTATAATCAATTGAAACACCTTGACTGCACATGGTGATCTCCTTCTAACTAATTATGTGACTTCTAAAACCGATTGACTGCACCAGTGATGATTTGGTGTGTCATAATAAAGGGGGTGACTACCTATGCAATCAATTAATTTGTTTTTATATTTCTAATTAATTTAGATCAATTTGCAGAGATCTGTTTTCACTTTGACACAAAAGACTCATTTTCTGTTGATCAGTGTTAAACAAAAAGCCAAATTAAATATACTGCGATTCAATGTTGAAAAACAATAAAACTTGATATCTTCTGGGGCGGGGGTGGGGGGGTGTGAATACTTTTTATAGGCACTGTACCTATAGAAACCCTGGGGGTTCTCTTCTACAGTGTCAGCCACAGAAAATTTGTATCCTCTTCTCATCCCTCTCATCAAATCTCATGATTTCTCTCTTGTGTTCTTCTGCATTTCCTAAATTCCTCAAGCATCTCATTTGACCTTAACTTCCTATATCTGATATGTGTCTTCTTCTTTTTAACCAGTTCCTCAATAACCATCAAAACCAAGGTTCCCTAAACTTGTTATCCCTGCCTAATCCTTATCCTGACCATGTTCTAAAACTCAACAGGTCAGGCAGTATCTGAGGAAATGAATAAGAATGTTTTGGACTGAGATCCTTCTTTGGGAGTGGAAAGGAAGGGGAAAGACGCTAGATGCTGAAGCCAGCTGGGTAGGGAAGGTAAAGGGCCGGAGAAGAAGGAACACAGTAGGAGAGGACAGTGGGACCACAGGAGAAGGGGAAGGAGGATGGCACTCAGGAGGTGGTAATAGGCAGTTGAGTACAGGTAAGAGGCCAGTGTGGAGAATAGAAGAGTGGAGGTAGCTGGGATTTTTTTTTATGGGAAGGAAAAATTGATATTCACGCCATCAGGCTGGAGGCTACCCAGATGGAATATGTATTGTTCCTTCACCCTGAGGGTGGCCTCATCATGGCACAAGAGGAGGTCATGGACCGACATGTCAGAACTGGAATAGGAATTAGTATTAAAATGTTTGACCACCAGGAAGTTACACTTTTGTTGGATGGAGTGGAGATGCTTGATGAAGTGGTCCCCCAGTTTATGACAGGTCTCACCAATATAGAGGAGACCACATCGGGAGCACCAGAAATGATAGACAACCCCAGCAGATCTGCAGGTGAAGTGTTGCCTCACCTGGAAGGACTGTTTGGGGCCCTGAATGGAGGTGAATGGGCAGGTGTAGCTTGCAGGGTTAAATGTCAGGAGGGAGATTAGTGGGGAGGGACAAGTGGACAAGGGAATCACAGAGGGAGTGATCACTGTGGAAAGCGGGGTTGGGGAGGTAAAGATGTGTCTAGTGGTAGGATCCCTTTGGAGCTGTCAGAAGTGTGGAGAATGATGTGTGGGATCCAGAAGATTATTCGGCGGCAAGTCAGGACAAAAGAAACCTTATCGATGTCTATTCCCATTCTGACGTGTTGGTCCATGACCTCCTCGTGCTCAGATGAGGACCAGCACCTTATGTACTGTCTGGGTAGCCTCCAACCTGATTGCATGAATATTGATTTCTCCTTCCCATAAAAATAAATTTTCCTACCCCTCCCCTCTTCTATTCCCCACTCTGGACTCTTACCTCTTCTCACCTACCTAACACCTTCCCCAGGTCCCCTCCTCCTCCCCTTTCTCCTACGGTTCACTCTCCTCTCTTATCAGGTTCCTTCCTCTTCAGCCCTTTCACCAACCTGGCTACACCTGTCACCTGCTAACTAACCCCGTTCCCTTCCCCCTACCTTTTTATTCTGTTGTCTTCCCCCTTCCTTTCCTGTCCCAAAAAAGGGTCTCAGCTCAATGCATCGTTTATCCATTTCCACAGATGCCATCTGACCCGCTGAGTTCCTCCAGCATTTTGTGTGTTTGACACCAATTCTTCAGCATTTACAGACTTTCTCGTGTTTATGATTTTTCTTCCTATTTCATTATTCTACCTGTGGGTTAACTTTTTGGCTTCCAGGATTAATGAGAGATGGTGACCTCATACTAAACGTAGCCCACGCCTGGGGGACACGGTTTGGTATATAGGTGGTGCAGATCACTGGAGACCTCCTCACCCCTCTCCACATCACCGTCCTATTGATGATCCAGTCACTGGGAAGGAAGTGTCTAATCCAGTTCGACAACATTCCACTGACACAGGCCACTGAACCAGTTCCGTAGTGTTCATTTGTCCTTGGCTCAACATCTGCTGCTGTCCCGACCATGACCACAGCTCAGAGAGGCAGCAGGGCCAGAAGCTTCAACGTTTTCCCCTCCATGGGGTGACCCAGTCAGCAGGCAGTGCACTCGAGAGAGAGGTGTGTGGGTGAGTCTGTCTGTGTTTGAGTAAGACAGTAATAGACTGGTTTGTATGTGTGGAATTTGAATGTTTTCCTTGTGACTGTCTGGGTTTCCCCTGAGCGCTCCAGTACCGTCCCACACTGCAATGATATTACGTTGGGGGGACGATCATGCCATAACTAAAGCCCAGCTAGAGACTGCCAGGTAATCTCCAGCTTTGATCATCTACTTGTGTCCACTTTTTCTCCCACTGTTCACAAAGCCCTTGGAAAAAGCCCTTCGGCCCACTGACTCTGTGCTGACTATCAGCCATTAATTTTCACTGTTCCTCAT
Organism: Hypanus sabinus; assembly: GCF_030144855.1. NCBI lineage: Eukaryota > Metazoa > Chordata > Chondrichthyes > Myliobatiformes > Dasyatidae > Hypanus > Hypanus sabinus. Next base: position 89,762,236 of record NC_082712.1, on the reverse strand, counting down.
TTCATTCTCCCAAATTCTCATCAACTGCCCCCAGATTCTACCCCTGCTCACACACTGGGGGGTGTGCAATCTGACGGCAGCTGATTAACCCACCGATCCCACACGAAATGTGGAAGGAAACCACAGCACCCAGGAAAACAGGGAGAACATGAGAACTACACACACACACACAGACAGACACACAGACAGACACACAGACACACACATTCTGGAGCAGTAAGGCTCTCACTTCCTGCGACTTATTAATTTCTTTGACTTTTACCACTGAGAAATAACAGCCTCCTGCTCTTTATATTTTATGTAGCATTTTTTTCTACAACTTACCCTAGGTGTTGGGGTGGAGATACATCTCTTCCAAAGGAGGTGTAAGGTGCTCCTTCCCTCTGCTAGCCTGCAGGTCACCCTTGGGCAAGGTGTACACCTGCTTAGCCCCCCACCCACACCCTGATCAGGGTCACGTGAAGCCATGGGGGCAGGTGGTGGAGGGTCGTACGAGCAGCCGGTGCAGATCACAAGTCCTGGTTGTGTGACCCTGACAGCAGGCAGACAATCTCTGAAGAGTGTTGACAATGGCCGGGGTCACCATCTGGTAAAGACACAGGCCAGAAGCAGAAGGGCAAACCACTCTCTGTAGAAAAACTTGCCAGGAACGATCAAGGTCACCATGATCGCCCACGACATGCCGCATAATGATGATGAGGACTCCCTAAGACAATGCCCTCAGTTCCACAGAGAGGTGTGGGCACAGCTCAGCACATCATGCCTACCCTCCATGGACTCTGTCTACACTTCCCGCTGTCTCAGTGAAGCAGTAGCACAATGAGAAACCACACTCACTGTGGATATTCCTCTCCCAAACAGCACGCCTCCCCAGCAGGTATAAAAGCTTGAAAGCCGGTACAAGCAGGCTCAAGGACAGGTTATCACCAGGTTCGGATACGGCCCAAGTGTGGAGTGAGAGACACTGAAGCAGGTCAATAGTTCACAAACTTTAATTCGAAAAATGGAAAATTAAACAATAAACGCTAGGCCAAACAGGGCCGTTAACTAAAACACTCAAAAGGAAAAATGAAGCCGACACTGCGGCTGAAAAGAACATATAAACATTAAACGAATACTACTGGTCTTCAGAGTCAGGTGATTTTGAAAGTCCAATGGCTCAGGGAAGGCCGAATGCAAAACAGCAGCGAAGTGTTGCTATGCTCTGTCCAAGTCTCGACAAGCACTACGACGACAAGAATGTAGTTAAATACAATCACAATTAAATAATAACTACCTGACACGGGCAAATTCACAAGTGCAATTGCCGTATCTACTGCACTGCCAAATCCGTGGTTATGACACAGAATCTACATTGCTGAAATCAGACATGAAGATCTGGTACAAGAAGATGGACTCCATATCTCCTGTTGACCTTCCCCCAACCCCCACAGGAGCAACACCTCTCTCTCCCTCCTTTGAGAGAGAGAGAGAGAGAACCTGTGAGATGTCGAAGTGTTTTTGATAGATTTTAGATCATGGTCTCCAGGGTGGGTGTTTGATGCTTTCGATGAAGCAGGTGGGGAGGAGGAGGGGGAGGGTTGAAGCTTTTGCTGTTGCTTGTGCGTGGGAGGACGTTGGCAGGCTTCAAGGTTCTGATGTTCCCTGTCACTCATTCTTTTGGGGTAAACTTCTGTTTCATGGATGTCCGCAGACAGTCAGAATTTCACGTTGTATATTGTATACATTCATTGATATTAAATTGAACTATAGAACCACAATCTACCTTGCACCTTATTGTCCACCTGAACTTACAGTTTCTCTGTAACTGTAACAATTTATTCTGCATTCTGTTGTTGTTTTCCCTTGTACCACCTCAATGTATGAATGAAGTGAAATTATCTGTATGGGTGGCCTGCAACAAAGGACTGTGAATATGGCTGGAGGATCATGGGGGTCTCCCCGGCATCCATCGGGGACCCTTATCAGCCATTCATCACACACACTAGACCTTGGTACATGGGACAATAACAAACCAATTTATTCATTTCTCATGCCTACCCTGTTTTTGCCCGTGGTAATTCTGTATACCTCTCAGCCTCCGTCACTCCAGGGAAAGCAAAACCAACCTCTCCTATCATTCCTCAGAATTGAAACACTCCACCCATAAGCACAAGTGTTTCTGCGGAAGCTGGAAACCCAGAGATCAGTTATTCATTACGAGCCTTGTTGTATGATGTGGGCGATCACGGCCTTTCCATGACCATGATTGTTCTTGGCAAATATTTTCTGCAGAAGTCATTTGCCATTGCCTTCTGCTGGGCAGTGTCTTTACAAGGTGGGTGACCCCACCCATTATCAATACTCTCCAGAGATTGTCTGCCTGGTGTCAGTGGTCGCACAACCAGGACTTGTGATACACACCGGCTGCTCATCCACCACCTGCTCCCATGGCTTCACATGACCCTGATCAGGGGGTTAAACAGGTGCTACACCTTGCCCAAGGGTGACCTGCAGGCTAGCAGAGGGAAGGAACGCCTTACACCTCCTTTGGAAGAGACGTAACTCCACCCTGCCACCCTAATGGAATATTCTCCTCATAGTACCATAGTTTGATGTTTTGCTTTGAATGGGTTCCATGGTTTTCTTTGTTTTGGGGCGATGAATCTCAGAGGTGTATACTGCATGCAGCCCATTCTATTACAGACAGGTTAGAGCATTGGCTGATCGACAGGAGGCAGCAAGTGGGAATAAAAGAGTTGTGCTGTCTTTACGACAGTTATTTAGTTTATAATATTTTCGCTTAGTAATTCATTCGATAGTATTTTCTAGTTAGAATTAGAAGTGTTTAAAGTATATTCATTGCATGTAAAATATATCGGCATGCGATGGCGTCACATCCGGTTTCGCCGCGTCTTGTGGGAAAGTACCGGTTTGAAATTAGCACGAGGGTGGGGGCTCACCACGAGGCACACCTGAGCAGAAGTTGTTTTGCAGGCATGAGAAATCACAGTGAGAGCAATGCTTTTTCACCATATGTTAATGCGAAGAGTGAACAGTAAATGGCTAATCTTACTGCGATCTGGTCTCATTGACTGGCTTATCTCGACGTTGAATTCGGCGTTATCAGTTACACGCGAAGGAGAACGTTACAGTGAAAAAGCGGCATTATCAGGTGTTTCAAGTGCTGCAATGTCAGCTCGATCCAGCATCAAGTCGACGCTGCCCAGCGACAAGGGCGGTAAACCGACATCAAGTAAGCCCACCCAGGCGTTATCAGGTTCCAAGTGCTGCAATGTCAGCTCGATCCGGGATCAAGTCGATGGCGCCCAGCGACAAGGGCAGTAGAGTGACATCAAGTAAGTCCACACAGGCAAGAGCCAAGGCAGAAGCCGCCAAGGTGCGACTGCGTTACGCCAGACAAGAAGCAGTTTTGAAAATGAAACAGGCCACCAGAGAAGCCAAAATCCAGAAAGAAAAGGCTGCCAGAGAAGCCGAAAGGGCCACCCGAGAAGCCGAAATCCAGAAAGAAAAGGCTGCCAGAGAAGCCAAAATCCAGAAGGAAAAGGCCGCCAGACAAAGGAAAGCGGCCGCCCGAGAAGCCGAAACCCAGTTGGAAATGGCAAAAATATCGACAGAGTTGCAAGTGCTGCAGCTAGAAAGAGAAGAAGCTGCCAAGGCAGAAGCAGAGTACATAGAAGAACCTGAAGGGTCGCGTGATCTGACCGAAGTAAGATCTACTTTAGAAAGGACCAGACTGGAACGCACAAGCGACTATGTACAATATCAAACAGACAGGCAGGCTCGTCTCCCCTCTCCATACGTATTCGATAACTTCCCCAGCTACGAGGAACCTCAGAGTCACGATTGCATCACATCCATACGAGGAAGAAAATTTACCCTCGCGGCTCCGTGATGAAGTCAAGAATGAAAGAGCTGACAACCGATACTTCTTGACACCAAACTTACAAAGTTCGATGCGAAGAGACGCGGAGGTCGGATCCAGGATGGCAAATTCCATGAGAAACGTACGCTCTCAGTCATATAGGCGCCAACGTACTTCTCCAGCCCGCATGCCGCTTACAGCTGATCCCACGATGCAGTATTTAGCACGACGGGATCTCGTCACTTCGGGACTGTACCAGTTTGACGATAAACCTGAAAATTACCGTGCATGGTACTCCACATTCACCAACGCGATCGACGGAGTCCAGCTCAGTGCAACCCAAAGGTTGGACCTTATGGCAAAATGGCTGGGGAAAGAATCACGCGACCAGGTGAGACGCATACGTTCAGTGTACATCAACGAACCTGAACTAGCCTTAAGCAAAGCGTGGGAGAGAATTCGGGAGGACTATGGGTCCCCCGAAGCTATTGAAGCGGCGCTATATCGACGTCTGGGAAACTTTCCTGAGGTGTCAGCCAAAGATCACATTAAGTTCAGAGAATTCGGAGATTTACTCATGGAGATCCAAGGCACCAAAGAAGATGGCTACTCAGCTGGTCTAGTATACCTAGATACTCCATTCGGGATTAGACAAGTCGTGGACAAACTTCCCTTTGGGCTGCAGGACAGGTGGCTGTCCGTTGCTTTAGACTACAAGGAAGAGCACGATGATCAACCACCTCCCTTTGAGCTGCTCGCTAGGTTTGTGTGCAGGGAGGCGAAGAAGCGAAACGACCCTAGCCTCGCGGGTCCAAGAAGCAGTACGATTTACACCAAGCCAAGTAGATCCTCTTCGAATGTTTTCAACATTGATAAACCCATCTCAGTGCTCAAGACCGAAGCCCTTACAACTAGCAACGACCCTAGCAAGTATTGTCCATTGCATAACAAACCTCAGCCCCTCAAAGGATGCAGAATGTTTAGGGAAAAACCCCTTGAAGAGAGGACGGCTCTTCTCAAGGAGAAAAGAATATGTTTTAGATGCTGTTCCTCAACCTCTCACCTCGCCAGAGAGTGTACGATCGCCGTGAAGTGTCCGGAATGTGATAGCCCAGATCACGTCAGGGCCATGCATCCCGACCTGTCACCGCAAACCGACAGCGCTCCTTCACCCCCACAACAGGACGGCGGGGAGGGAGAGGCTCACTCTAGGTCAACAGTTGTCAGCACGAACTGTACAGAAGTTTGCAGTCAAGCTCAGTCAAGCCTTTCTTGTTCCAAGATCTGCCTCACTAAGGTGTACCCTAAAGGAGCCAAAGACAAGGCCATCAAAGCCTATGTGATTCTGGATGATCAGAGCAATCGCTCACTAGTCAGTCCAGAGTTCTTTAAATTGTTCAACATTGACAGTGAGCGGTTCCCATACTACCTCAAAACTTGCTCAGGCAACATGGAAACCCAAGGAAGGAAGGCAGAAGGCATCCAGATCGAGTCCCTGGATGGTAAAGTCGTCATCTGTCTCCCTCCGCTCTTAGAGTGCGATGGAATCATGAATAACCGCACTAGGATCCCGACACCAAGTGCGGTGCTACACCAGCCACATCTCCACCACATCGCCAAACACATCCCAGAACTGGATCCAAAAGCGGAAATACTCCTGCTATTAGGAAGAGATGTTATCCAGGTACACAAGGTTAGGCAACAGGTCAATGGACCACTCGACGCCCCCTTCACGCAACGTCTGGATCTGGGCTGGGTGGTGATAGGAGAGGTGTGTCTCGGTGACGTACACAAACCGACGGTCGACACACTCAAGACCAATGTGCTAGAGAGTGGCCGCCATTCGATTTTTCAACCCTTCACAAGTTCCATGTATATCAAGGAAGCACAACAAGACGTTATCAAGTGTAAAGTAACCGACGAGACGCTAGGTCAGTCAGTTTTCATTCAAACCGAGCACGGAAACAAACTTGCACAATCAGCTCAAGATACCATTTCTTTAAAACCCAAAGACACCAAGGTCTTCAGAGATGAAGCAAATAATGGGGTTGCCCCATTGCCTTTCAGAGAACCACGCCAGCGCTCACCAGATAACAAAGAGCAGGCAGTCAAACGGTTCACGTCCTTACGGAAAACCTGGAAAAGGAAACCTGAGATGCAGCAACGCACCCGATTGGCCCACGAGGTACTGTGCACCCTAATGGCAGAGGTCACAGCCATTATAAACGCACAATCACTCCTACCTGTGTCTTCTGACCCAGAAAACCCCTTCATACTTTCGCCATCAATGCTCCCTACACAGAAGGCAGCTACACCTCCTCCACCAGGAGACTTCTCAGACAAGGATTTGTACACAAAGCAATGGAGACAAGTCCAGGTTCTGGTAAACCAGCTCTGGTCTCGCTGGAGACAAAAATATCTACCTTTGTTGCAACAGAGACAAAAGTGGACAGAACCCCACAGGAATCTTCAAGTTGGAGACTTAGTCCTGCTCAGGGACAAGCAAATCGCCCGCAACAGCTGGCCAATGGCCAGAATCACTGCTACATTCCCTAGTGGGGATGGACATGTCAGGAAGATCGAATTGAAGACTACCGACCAAGGCGATGTGAAAATTTACCAAAGGCCAATTACAGAAGTTATTCTACTTCTACCCAATGACTGATTAAGAGACTAAGTTTTGTACTCTGCTCATTGTGACCTTACGAAGGTCAAGCGGGGAGTGTGCTGTCTTTACGACAGTTATTTAGTTTATAATATTTTTGCTTAGTAATTCATTCGATAGTATTTTCTAGTTAGAATTAGAAGTGTTTAAAGTATATTCATTGCATGTAAAATATATCGGCATGCGACGACGTCACATCCGGTTTCGCCGCGTCTTGTGGGAAAGTACCGGTTTGAAATTAGCGCGAGGGTGGGGGCTCACCACGAGGCACACCTGAGCAGAAGTTGTTTTGCAGGCATGAGAAATCACAGTGAGAGCAACGCTTTTTCACCATATGTTAATGTGAAGAGTGAACAGTAAATGGTTATTCTTACTGCGATCTGGTCTCATTGACTGGTTTATCTCGACATTGAATTCGGCGTTATCAGTTACACGCGAAGGAGAACGTTACAAGAGTCCATTTCTAGTTGGCTGCTAGTGACTAGAGTGTTCTTCAGATGTCGATGTTGAGATTGCTTCTTCTTATGCTGTATATCAATGATTTAGATGATGGAATAGGGGACTTTGTTGCCAAGTTTGCAGATGATACAGAGATTGCAGCAAAGAGGTAGGCTGCAAAAGAGCTTACACCAGTCAGGAGAATGGGCAAGAAAGTGACAAATACCTTGGTAGTACAAATAGTTGTGCAGACTATTTTCACAAGGGGGAAAATGTCCAAAAAAGGTTAGCTTGCAGGTTGAGTCAGTGGCGAGGAAGGCAAATGCAATGTCAGCAGTCATTTCAAGAGGTCTAGCATACAAAAGCAGGGATGTGATGCTGAGGCTTTATAAGGCACAGGTGAGGCCTCGCCTTGACTATTGTGAACAGTTTTGGGCTCCTCATCTAAGAAAAGATGTGCTGGCATTGAGTTCAAAGGAGGTTCACAAGAAAGATTCCAGGAATGAAAGGGATAACATGCGAGGAACGTTTGATGCCTCTGGGTCTGTACTCGCTGGAATTCAGAAGTATGAGTGGAGCGGGGGGGGGGGGGGATCTCATTGAAACCTTTCAAATGTTGAAAGGCTGAAACACAGTAAATGTGGAAAGGATGTTTCCCATGGTGAAGAGACTAGGACAAGAGGGTGCAGCCTCAGGATAGAGCGATGTCCATTTAAGACAGAGATGTGGAGAAATTTCTGAAGCTATAAGGAGGTGAATTTGTGGAATCTGTTGCCACAAGCAGCAGTGAAGACCAGGTCTTTGGGTGTATTTAAGGCAGAGTTTGATAGGTTCTTGATTGGACATGGCATTAAAACTTATGGGCAGCAGGCCGGGGAGTGGGGCTGAGGAAGGGAAAAGAGGAGCAGCTCTGTTTGAATGGCATAGGAAACTTGATGGGCCAAATGGCCTTTCTCTGCTCCTATGTCTTATGGTCTTACATACTTTGATAATGAAGGTACTTTGGATCTTTGAATGCTGGGAAAAAGTACTGGGACACCTGACAAACACAAGCAGTCACAGGGTGTGTGCCCAACACACACGCACACACACAGACACACAGACGCACACATACACACACACACACACACACACACACACACACACACACACACACACACACACACACACACACACACACACACACACACACACACACACACACACACACTGAACCCTGATCGTGGGAGGCAGTGGCACTGACTTTTCAGCTCTGACCGCACAGAAATAGACCAAAGGAAAACTGAGTGTTGCATCAGGAACCAGCTGCTGTTCAGTAACTTCTGCAAAACAAAGTTTTAACTGCGGAACCAAAGGGGTGTTGAGGAGGTCTATTTCCCCCTTTATGTCTTTGTGGTTTCACTGGCATGATTCCTGAGAAGTGTCCTTTTTTCATGGCTGGTAGAGACACTGTCTAAAACTCCAGATACCAGGGTTCAATCCCACCTCTGGCATTGTGCCTGTGTCTGTATCTGTGCGTATGTGTGTGTGTATCTGTATCTGTGTCTCTTTATGTCTATGAGTGTCTGTGTCTGTGCATCTATATGCATGTGTATGTGTTTTACACTTTTTTTGGTGTGTGTGTGTGTGTGTGTGTGTGTGTGTGTCTCTCTCTCTCCGAATTTCTTGTTTCTTCTTGCGTGTGTGTGTGCAGAGTTTGCACGTTCTCCCTGTGATCACATAGGTTCCCCCGAGTACTCCCACATCCCAACGATATGTGCGATCGATGGGTTAGTTTCTTGTCATAAGCTGGCATCTGGATGTGAGGTGGAGCCTGGGAGAGTCAATTGGAGCAAAGCAGCAGTGAGGGGAGGATTAGGTGGTCAGCACTGATTCAGTGTGCTGAAAGGGCCTGTTTCTCCCCTGTATCTTTCTGCGACTCCATGACGTTAAATCTGAAATCATCCCCGGAAGTCTTTGGAAATTATATTGTCCAGATTCTTAATTATTAAAGAGAGCTACAAAATGCTGACACACCCAAAGCTCTTTGTTTGCCTGTGCTGGTGTTGACAAGGAAGGGTTCTTTTCCACTGACAAAGAACAGGGTTTATTCAGGTCATTGTGAAGACCACACAATCAAATGAGGTATTTTGTTGGTGAGGATGAGGAGGTAGCAAACTGTGTCCACAAAAATACAGCCTTACTACGCACACTTTCTCACCTCAGAATCAGAATCAGGTTTAATATCACCAGCCTATGTTGTGAAATTTGTTATTATGCAGCAGCAGTACATTGCAATACACAATTAAAATAACTGCAAATTACAGTAAGAAATACATATATTTACGAAGTTATATTAAATAGGTAGTGCAAAAAAGGGGGAAAAAACAGTGCGGTAGTGTTCGTGGGTTCAATTCAGAAAACTTTTGAGAGAGTTAGTAAAATCGTACAAAGTGACCGAAAGGGGAAGGGAATTTGTGAGGACTGATGACTCCAGCCAGCAGAGTCTGGCCTTGAAGAACCGAGCTCTCTGGCCCAAGGCTGCCACCGTTGGGCCGGATGGGGTTGTCACTCAGCAGATGTGAGGAAACATAATTTCATCATGTCAGTCAGTCTTCAAATGATTGTGAGAACTTATTCAAATAAAAGTAGAGGCAACATAATCAAGGACCCCTCCCACCCTGGACATTCTCTCTTCTCCCCTTCTCGTCAGCATGAGATGGAGGGAAATGTTTAAGGATGAGTCCAAAGCTTCCATGAAGAATCACAACATACCGACCAACTCCTTGGGAATGTCTGGACATCCACATCATGCCTTCGTTGTGCCACCACGGAGCAGGAAGGACAGCGCCTCTACTTAGACATTTGCGAAGGTGCGGCATGTCATCTAAAGCTTTGACAAACTTCTACTGATGCACAATGGAGAGTATACAAACACCATTACCCAGGTACAGTGAAGCCTAAAGTTCACAGCCCAGTCCACAGGGCTTGTGTGTAGTCCTAACACAAGAATCCCATTGACCATCCCCAAAGCTTTTTCTCCACCAGGAGTGGGCAAAGTCAAAGTAGATTTATTATATTCTGTACATCTCACCATCTACTGCCTTGGGAGTCATTCTTTTGCAGGCATTTACAGGAAAAAAAATAGTTTTTGAGAATCTACACAATCAAAGACTGACAGACAATCAATGTGCAGAGAAATTGAGCAAATAAATAGAGAGATAGACAGATAGATATATAAGTAAGCCAATAAATAAATAACACTGGGAATATGAGTTGTAAGGTCCTTGAAAGTGAGTCTGTAGTTTGTGGAACACACACAAAATGCTGGAGGAACTCAGCAGGCTAGGCAGCACCTATGGAAAAGAGAGCACGTGACATTTCAGGCCAAAACCCAATGTTTGGATCCTGCAGGAGGGTTTCAGCCTGAAATGTTAACTGTGCTCAGCAGGCTGCCTGGCTTCCTCCAACATTCTGTGTGTACTGCTCAGATTTCCAACATCTGCTGATTTTCTCTTTGCTGTGGAATCAGTACAGAGTTGTGGTGAGTAAAGTTATCCACACTGGCTCAGGAGCCTGATGGTTGAGGAATATTAATTTTTTCTGAACCTGGTGGTGTGGGATCTAAGGTACATTTACCTGCTTCTGTTGTGGTTTCTCGTACCCCACAAATGACCAGGAGACGCAGAAGATTCTTCAAGAAGTAATAAACTTTAATTTGCAAATCAAAGCTGAGACAGTCATTGAGCTAGTCGCTGATTGCCCACCGATCCTTGGACATAGCATGTTTTATAGCAATCTCCTGGTTTAGTTGCATTAGCATATGCAATCGGTCTATAGTTGCGTATCACACGTACATCCGCCCCTATTGTTTCTACCCATTGACTTAATCATGTTCTAATCTACATCTCTTAGCTACCTCTCATTAACCCACCATTGTCTTCTACATTCTTAATATTTCATTCTCCTACTAAATTGGATACATGCATAGCAAATAGCAAACTCAAACTACATAATTTACATCTCTTAGCTTCCTCTTATTAACACACCATTGTCTTCTACATTCTTAAGATTTTGTGACTTAATCATGTTCTAATCTACATCTCTTAGCTACCTCTCATTAAGACACCATTGACTTCTACATTCTTAATATTTCATTCTCCTACTAAATTGTGTACATGCATAGCAAATAGCAAGTTTCAAAGCTGACTACATATTTTTCGTTACACAGTAAACAATCTCAACTTTTATACTCCAATACTTCCTGAGAAGAGGGCATGGCCTGGGTGGTGGGGGCTCCTTGATGATGGATGCTGCTTTCTTGCAGCAATGTGTTCCCTGCAGGTGTCCTCCATGGTGGGGAAGGTTTTGCCTGTGACGGACTGGACTGTATCCACCACTTTCAGTATGTAGAGGGTTTCATTCCTAGATATTAGTGTATTCATACCAGGCCATGATGCAACCAGTCAGGATATTCAGCACTGTGCATATATAGAAGTTCTTCAGAGTTTCAAATGATAAGGTTGAATCTACACCAATTTCTAAGTACGTTGAAACACTTTCATGCCTCCTTTGTGATGGTACTTATGTGTTGGCCCCTCCATCAACTAAATCTTGACGTCGCCATTGATCAGAGTCAGCTGGAGCAGCCATATCAGTATCATGGGAGTCTGGGGTTCTGCAGTGAGTGTCTCCTCTCCTGAAACCTCAAGACCTTTCCATTATCTATGAGGTACAAGTCAGCAATACACCACTCTACTTATTGCCCTTAATCCCTGTACCCCAACCTTTATTGGGGTAGCAATAAAGGTTCTTCATCTCTGTCTGCCCTTAACCACTCCGATCTAGAAGGATTCTTCGTTGCCATTTCCTTAACGGATTGACCAAACAGGGCTTTTAGTTCTGAGCTGAATCCCTGAACCTGGCGGAGTGATTGACCTCTCTGGCCTCTACCCTTTGACCTGTTTGGCATGGGTGACACAACCAAGAGCCAAAGCATAAAGTCCTGAGTCCAGCTAACATAGCTCTCTGGGTCATTGAAGCATGTAAGAGTCCAAACCATGGCAAGGTACGGTTGTCTTGGAGGACACCACCATATCTCAATGTAGAAAAGACTTACAAGGTCTGTGGACTGAGTTAAAGGGAGACAATGGACAAGCTAGGACTTCTTTTTAACTGGAATGTAGAAAAATTAGAGGTGCCCTTATAGAGGTCTATAACATCATGAGGGGCATGGATGGGGTAATTGCACACTGTTATTTTCCTAGGAGTTGTGAATCAAGAACTAGAGGGCATAGGTTTAAGGTGACATGGGGAAGATTTAATACGAACTTGGAGGGTAACTATTGGGTGGTTTGTTTGTCAAGCAAGCTGCCCGATGAAGTGACTGAGGCAGATACAATAACAACTTTTAAAAGGCAGTTGGACAGGTACACAGGTTGGGAAGACTTAGAGACCAAGTGCTGTGCTTGGAAGGATTCTTGTTCAGGAAGACACAAATGGGCTGAATGGCCTGTTTCCATGCTGTACGACTCCATCTCCTTCACCAGAAGGACTGTAGTGGCTCATGAAAGCATGTAATTCCCCCAACCCCACCTTGTCAAGGGGAAGTTAAGGGATGGGCAATAAATTCTTGTATGTCTGTGATGGCTAAATTCCAATTAGTGACTAAATTACGTGGTGGTTGTCCATTGTGTCCGATAATGACAGGAGATCTCTGGGGTGAGTATTTTAGGTGGAAAAGCCATTGCACTGGGGCAGTTCCAGTCTCTCGACCTCAGAAGTCCATCTCCAGTGTCACAACAAGCGTCACAAACTGGGGTCTTCCTTGGTTGCAGGGAACGAAGATGACATCTTCTGTGCCATGTCACGCCCTTTGTTCTCCATGGAGCGTTGCAGTACCACCTCCCTGGCCATTGGATCTCACGGTAAATCTCATGCTCCCAGACCACCGGAGCTGGCTGTGCATTCTGGGCCAAGCATGTCCCTAACTCACCTGCTTTATCCCACCTGTCAAAGCAGTGTACTGGGATGTGGTCAATGTCACTTCCAAAACTACTTGGAGCCACAAGTGAGACCTGGTTGTCCAGTGGGGACCAAAGCTGAGTGAGCTGTCCCAGAATGGACATGACAAGCCCCATACACCAGAGGTGCTATCCTTCCTGGATCCACCATATGACCCAGTGACTACATAATAGCTATAAAGCAACACATACAAAATGCTGGAGGAACTCAGTAGGTCAGGCAGCATCGATGGAAATGAACAGATAGTCGACATTTCAGGCTGAGATCCTTCTGCAGGACTGAGAAGGAAGGGGGAAGATACCAGAATAAAAGGTGGGGGAGGGGAAGGAGGACAACTAGAATGCAACAGGTGAAGCCATGTGGGTGTGGAAAGGTCAAGGGCTGGAGAAGAGGAATTTGATAGGAGAAGAGAATTAACTATAAGAAAAAGGGAAAGAGAAGGAGACCCAAAGGGAAATAAAAGGCAGGTGAGAAGAGGTAAAAGATCAGAGTAGGGAATATAGGAAGTGAAGGGGGAGGAACATTTTCTCACTAGAAAGAGAAATCGATATTCATCCTATCAGGTTGGAGGTTATTCAGGCAGAATATAAGGTGTTGCTCCTCTACCCTGAGGGTGGCCTCATCTTGGCACAACAGGAGGCCATGGATCGACATGTTGGAACAGGAATGGGAATCAGAATTGAAATGTTTGGACACCGGGAAGTATCACTTGTGGCAGAAGGTGCAGAGGTGCTCGACGAAGTAGTCCCCCAATTTACGACGGGTCTCGCCAATGTAAAGCTGACACATTGGGAGCACTAGACACAATAGACGACCCCAACACATTCACAGGTGAAGTGTTACTTTACTTGGACAGTTTGGTGTCCAGAATAGAGTGAGCGACGAGGTGTATGGGCAGGTGTAGCATTAATAATTACATTGTAAATCACTATTCTGATCTTTCTGTTTATTTTAGTCGCTAAAGACATTTGACACATCCCCACTAACACTCACTAATATTTATCAATACACTATAGAGAGCATTCTATCCAGATCCATGGCTCGGTACGGCAACTGCTCTGTCCATCACTGTAAAAAACTGCAGAGACTTATGGACACAACTCAGCATATCATTGAAATCACCCTCCCCTCCTCCATGGATTCTGTCCACACTTTTGGCTCTGCAATAAAACACCCATTATAATCCCACTCTTACACCTTACACCTGACATTCTCTCAACTCCCCTCTTCCATCAGTCAGCAGATACAAAAGTCTGAAGGCACATCCCACCAGATTCCAGGACAGCTTCTATCCCATTTACATCATCATCATCATCATCATCATCATTATGTGCCGTGTCATATGACATGGACGATCGTGATCTTTCCATGACCATAATTGATCTTGGCAAATTTTTTCTACAGAAGTGATTTGTCATTGCATTGTTCTGGGCAGTGTCTTTACAAGACGGGTGACCCCAGCCATTATGAATACTCTTCAGAGATTGTCTGCCTGCTGTCAGTGGTCGCATAACCAAGACTTGTGATCTGCACCGGCAACACATATGACCATCCACCGTCTGCTCCCATATGACTCTGATTGGGGGGAGTGGTGTAATATGCAGGTGCAACACCTTGCCCAAGGGTGACCCGCAGGCTAGCAGAGGGAAAGAGTGCCTTATGATTCCTTTGGTAGAGCTGTATCCCCACTCCACCATCCAGCCCCACTTGTGACACTATTGAATCAACCTCATGTATGATAAGATGGGGTCTTCACCTCACAATCTACCTCAGTATAGCCATCTACAGTACTTTATTATCTGCATGCACTCAATCTTTCCTGTAAGTGTTATACTTCATTCTGCGTTCTGTTAGTACTTTTCCTTGTACTACCTCAATGTACTGATGCAAAGAAATTGTCTGCATGGATAGCATGCTAAGCAAGATTGTTCACTGGACCTTGGTTCATGTCACGTATTAAACCAGTTTACTAATTTACTAATTCATGATTAAAAGTTGTAGTTGCTAATATAAATTGTATGCACTCCAGTCAAACTTCGGGAGGTAGATAAGCCAACAAGAGGAAAGAATGTACTTGATCTGGTATTGGGAAATGAACCTGGTCAGCTGTCAGATCTCTCATTGAGAGAGCATTTTGGACATAGTGATCACAATTCTATCTCCTTTACCATAGCATTGGAGAGGGATAGGAACAGACAAGTTAAAGAAATGTTTATTTTGAGTAAGGGGAAATATGAGGCTATCAGGCAGGAACTCAGAAGCATAACTTGGAAACAGATGTTCTCAGGGAAACAGGGAAGCAATGTGCCAAATGTTCAGGGGATATTTGCATGGGGTTCTGCATAGGTACGTTCCAATGAGACAAGGAAAGGATGGTAGGGTAGGGTACAGGATCGTTGGTGTACCAAGGCTGTTGTAAATCAAGTTAAGAAGAAAAGAGCTTACAAAAGGTTCAAAGGAACTAGGCAATGATAGATATCTAGAAGATTATAAGGCCAGCAGGAAGGAGCTTAAGAATGAAATTAGGAGAGCCAGAAGGGGCCATGAGAAGGCCTTGGTGGACAGGATTAAGGAAAACTGCAACTACAACTATGTGAAGAGCAAGAGGATAAGACATGAGATAATAGGATCAATCAAGTATGACGGTGGAAATGTGTGTACGGAACAGGAGGAGATAACACAAGTACTTAATGAGTACTTTGCTTTAGTATTCACTACGGAAAAGGATCTTGGCAATTGTAGGCATGACTTGCAGCGGACTGAAAGCTTGGGCATATATTTATTAAGAAAGAGGATGTGCTGGAGCCTTTGGAAAATATTAGGTTGGATAAGTCGCCGGGGCCAGATATGATGTACCCAGGCTACTGTGGGAAGCAAGGGAGGAGATTGCTGAGCCTCTGGTAATGATCTTTGCATCATCAATGGGGACAGGAGAGGTTTCTGAGGATTGGAGGGTTGCAGAAGTTGTTCCCTTATTCAAGAAAGGGAATAGAGATAGCCCAGGAAATTATAGGCCAGCGAATCTTACTTCAGTGGTTGGTAAGTTGATGGCGAAGATCCTGAGAGGCAGGATTTATGAACATTTGGAGAGGCATAATATGATTAGGAATAGTCAGCAGGGCTTTGTCAAAGGCACTTTGTGCCTTAAGAGCCTAATTGAATTTTTTGAGGATGTGACTAAACACATTGATGTTGGAAGAGCAGTAAATGTAGTGTATATGGATTTCAGCAAGACATTTGATAAGGTACCCCAAGCAAGGTTTATTGAGAAAGTAAGGAGGCATGGGATCCAAGGGGATATTGCTTTGTGGATCAAGAACTGGCTTGCCCATGGAAGGCAAAGAGTGGTTGTAGATGGGTCATATTCAGCATGGAGGGTGATGACCAGTGGTGTGCCTCAGAGAGGGACCCCCTACTCTTTGTGATTTTTATAAATGACATGGATGAGCAAGTGGAGGGATGAGTTAGTAAATTTGCTGATGACACAAAGGTTGGGCTTATTGCCAATAGTGTGGAGGTTTGTCAAAGGTTACAGTGGGACATTGATAGGATGCAAAACTGGGCTGAGAAGTGGCAGATGTTCAACCAGATAAGTGGGAGATGGTTCATTTTGGTAGGTCAAATATGATGGCAGAATATAGTATAAATGGCAAGACTCTTGGCAGTGTGGAGGATCAGAAGGATCTTGGGGTCCAAGTCCAAAGGACACTCAAAGCTGCTATGCAAGTTGACTCTGTGTTTAAGAAGGCATACGGCACATTGGCCTTCATCAATCGTGGGATTCAGTTTAAGAGCTGAGAGGTAATGTTGCAGCTATATAGGACACTGGTCAGACCCCACTTGGAGTACTGTGTTCAATTCTGGTCGCCTCACCACAGGAAGGATGTGGAAACCAGTGAAAGGGTGCTGATGAGATTTACAAGGATGTTGCCTGGATTGGTGATCATGCCTTATGAGAAGAGGTTGAGTGAACTTGGCCTTTTCTCCTTGGAGTGATGGAGGATGAGAGGTGACTTGATAGAGGTGTACAAGATAATGAGAGGCATTGATCATGTGGATAGTCAGAGGCTTTTTCCCAAGGCTGAAATGGCTAGTATGAGAGGGCATAGTTTTAAGGTGCTTGGAAGCAGGTACAGAGGAGATGTCAGGGGTAAGTTTTTTTACGCAGAGGGTGGTGAGTGCAAGGAATGGGCTGCCAAAGATGGTGGTGGGGGCAGAAACAATAGGGTCTTTTTAGCGACAGCTGGAGCAAAATAGAGGGCTATGGGTAAGCCTAGGTAGTTCTAAGGTCAGGACATGTTTGGCACAGCTTTGTGGGCTGAATGGCCTGTATTGTGCTGTAGGTTTTCTATGTTTCTAATTCTCCAACAGTACACAGTAACTCTTCCTGAACCTGGTGCTGTGAGTCCTAAGGTTTTTGTACCTTCTTCTCTGGTTGCTCGGTGGTCTTTAATGATGCATGCTGCTTTCCTGGTACTGTGCTCTGTTTAGATGTGCTCAATGTGGGGAGAGCACTGTGATGGACATATTATTTATACTATATTAGATATTAAAAACTCTCTATATAGTACTAGATACTAAAAACCCTTGGAATAGTGCAAGGCCTAGATCGAGTGGATGTGGAGAGGATGTTTCTGATAATGGGGAGTCTGGGACTAGAGGTCACTGCCTCAGACCAGGAGGGCGTCCCTATAGAACAGAGTTGAGGCAGAATTTCTTTAGCCAGGGGGTGGTGACTCTGTGGAATTCATTGCCACAGATGCTGTGGAGGTCAAGTCATTGGGTATATTTCAAGCGGTGGTTGATATGCTCTGGATCTGTCAGGGCGTCAAACGGTTCCGGAGAAAAGGCAGGAGAATGGGGTTGAGAGGGAAAGTAAATCAGTCACGATGCAGAGTCAATGGGCTGAGTGGCCTAATTCTCTTCATATGTCTTATGATCTTTCTGTGCCTCTCATAACTTTAATAGTATATTAGAAATATGTATACCATTTAATATTAGATAATTTTATGTAATTTGCCGCTCCTGTTAAAGATACTACCTTTAAGATTAAACGTTATTTCAAAACTGTTCCTCCTTTCTTGTTGTTGGGTGAAAGATAGACGGTGCGGGGGTGGGGGGGGTGGGTAGGATATTTTTCTACGAAGAGTCACAGTCGATTTTCATCTGGCCAGCATGGTTCTTGCCGCGATCTTGCTATCCGCAGGGCGATCGCCACTGCATCTGCTCCCTCGCGTTCCCTCCCCGTTGCTCTGCCCGCAACCCACCCCCAACCCCCTCCCAGCCCCCGGCCAGGGTGGGGGGGGGGTCAGAGGAAAGGAGGTGGACATCCGCCTCGTGAGGGCAGCCAAAATTGAGCGATCGCCGAGCAGGTAGTGCAGGATAGCGGGCACTCAAGGGTTAAGGTTAACACGACAATGTTTGCATACGCCGCAAGTCTTTAAAAATCACAGCGGCAGGCGACTGCATCCCAGAGGCGTGCGGAGACCGAGAGAGCTAACAGCGAATATCAGGTACGAACGCGCGGAGCGGGAAGGGTGTGAAGCCCCGAAACAAGACCCCCTTCCTTCGAGGTGTCACAGTGCCCGTGGCTTCTTGTCACGGGCCAGGTATTAACAGCCTTTAATTTAATAATTTTGATGTGCAGGCAGGGAAGGCGATCTTTTGAAACAGAAAACTGATTTTAGACTATTTCTACTCTAGCTGTTTCTCCTGGAATTCCAAGTCTGAGATTTTATCAGTTTTGTGTTCAGTTTGCTGGTTTGAATCAAGTGAAGGGACAAGGACACTTAAGGAATAATTGATTTTTGGGTCCTCTAACACGTCTCCCTCAATTTTTAGACCCTGAAGAACCTGGGTCTCCCTCGGGGTGTGGGGAGCGGAGTGCAGTGACACAGAGTAGGGGGGTGTCAGAATTTCTCCTTGGCATCGCCAGCTTCTTCAGCCCTTTACCTCTTCCCCCTATCTCAGTTCATCCCAGCTCCCCCCTCACCTGGTCTCGCCTATCACCCGTCAGCTTGTACTCCTTCCCCTTACCCACCTGCATATTCTGACTTCTGCCCCCGATCATCTGGGTCATGCCCTTTACTCGGGATTAGGGTTGTATTTACCCTCAGAGATGCTCGCTCCCTGCACTTGTTCTGTTTGAATGTTTAGGCAAAATTGGAAAGGTCGGGTACGGGCCAGATCGAGGCGGCGGCGGGGTGCGGACCCGAGAGCATAGGGAAGCGGTAGGACGCGGGTCCGAGAGCGAGGAGCGACCCGTGGTTTGGCCGAGTTAAGCGCCGGACCAAATTGAAAAGATCGGGGTATCCGGACCGGAGGCGCGGGAAGAGCTGACGTTCAGATCGCGGCTCCGCGGTGTTTTCTCGTCACTGCGATGAGACAGTGACCCGTAAACATGAGTGACTGAATCGGCTGTAGGGATGACTGGCTTCGTGGCTGTGGATTCACTTTCGTGAACGTCAGTTGTTGGCGCGATGTTTTTTTTCTCTTCACGTTGAGTGTTTGATGGTCTTTTTTAACGGGTTCTGTTGGGTTTCTGTTTTCTGGCTGCCTGTAAGGAGACGAGTCTCAAGGTTGTATACAGTCTACATACTTTGGCAATAGATGCACAATGAACTTTGAATGTCACTTGTTGCCTATCAGCCGTGTCTAAATGTTGTTTTAACTTGGTTGAAG
Organism: Hypanus sabinus; assembly: GCF_030144855.1. Lineage (NCBI taxonomy): Eukaryota > Metazoa > Chordata > Chondrichthyes > Myliobatiformes > Dasyatidae > Hypanus > Hypanus sabinus. The sequence continues at coordinate 89,742,584 of NC_082712.1, read as the reverse complement.
GTGTGGTATCACTGTACTGAGTTACAATGGAACGTTTTGTTTTGCGCGACATCCACATGAGATCAGATCACCTCAGTACCTCAAGGAAGTGAAAATGACCGCAATGGAAAATGTGTTCCCTCCCCACCGGGCTGGTAACCACAGTGATCTGAAACCTGTAAATGTGTCGCTGTCCTTCTCATCGTCATTAACGTTCAGTTTTAACAAGGTTTATTATATTAAAACATGAATAATAATTTTCCTACTCACAGTGCGCACTGTGAATACGCAATGCGGCCACTTTGTTAGATACCTCCTGTACCGAGAAAAGTTGCCACTGAGTGTATGTACCATGGTCCTCTGCTGCTACAACCCATCCACCTCAAGGTTCAACATGTGCGTTCAGAGATGCTCTTCCGCACATCACTGTTGCAACGTGTGTACTGACGCCTTCTTGTCAGCTTGAACTGGTCTGGCCATTCTCCTTTGACCTCTCCTGTAACCCCCTGGGTCGCCTCAGGCTCGCTCAGCTCGTTCTCGTCTAGGGGGAGCAGCCTTCGGCCCGCCAAACTGGGTAATCAGCTGGTGTGGATGCTGTGTGATGCCCCCGCCTCGCCCAAAAACAGACAGTACACCATATGCGATTAAATGAGTACAATTTATAAAGGTTACTATAACTAAGTGATTAATAACGATACAGTATATATGAAGAGAAAATTAAAGAAAAGGCGCCAAACTTATCAAAGTCCAAACCACTTCGTGCACAGCCGTTGGAGCTCAATTACTGAAGTCTTCTGGCCACCATTCGATCCCCTCCGAACTCCTCGACTCGCAGCTCAGGACCCTCCGAACTCCTCGACTCGCAGCTCAGGACCCTCCGAGTGGTCAACCAAGCACATCTAGCTTCATCCCACCCCCTCCTCGGAGAATCTCCCGGCCTCGGACCCCCCTTTGGGGTCCGATCCTCGCCCAGCTTAGAGCATTGCGTCCTCTCTCTCGACCCCCTCGCGCCGATCTGCCCAAAAGCCCGTCAACAAAAGCTTACAGACTCAGAAGAAAGAACATTAATCCCCATTTGGTTTACAAAGGAATACCATTCTCGTTATCAGTAAATTAGCATTCCTGCTAGTTAACAAAAAGAAGAAACCCTCTTTACACTCTCCCTCCACCAAATAAAAGTCATGTCCTCATGACTACTAAATAACTCGCCACCTTTCCTGCCAACACACCGTAACCCAAGCACAAACAGTGACATCTCCTCCCCACACAGTAACCCTCACGCCCTGTTCCTCAGGCGCTACTTAGGCCAACTATCTGGGAGTTCCCTAACCCTTCTGAGACCTCCGTACCCCCTCACCTAAACCCTTCAGGCTCGGACACAACTGGGGATACCTTGGGCCCACTACCAACTCCTCTCTCAACCTCTCACTCATGCCCCACACTGCACACAGCTAACCCTCCCCGCTACACCTGACTCAATGGGAGAAGGGCCAAAGGTCTCTTCCTCAATCGAGGGAAAGTCAGCAAAAGGCAGCATGTACCACACATCCAGCACATCATCCATTGAATCTGTATTCTTCCTCATTCCTGTGATCGGTAGCTGCTGTTTGATCTTCTCCAAACGGAAACACGTGGCCTGCACTGCTCCCGCAGTCTCTTCAGCCTCCTGTTCAGTATTCACTGCACTTCTCTCCAGCTTTTTCTTCCTCATGCCTTCTTCCAGATCAACTTTCAGGTTTTGCACTTCATTTGAACTGTCGATGGTCATCTTCAGGTTCCCTTCAAGCTTCCGCTTCTCTCTTCTGAGATTCGTCTGTAATTTCTTCACCTCCACAAACTCCCCTCTCCGGGTTCTCAGTTTGCTATTACCCTCAGTCAGACAACTTTCTTCATTCTCTCCAACTTTTCAACTTTTAAGTCTTCCGAATGGTTCCAGATCACTTTCTCCAGTCTCTCCGTCTTCATTTCAAACTTGATTCCGTAGAGACAGTCTCTCACGAGCTGCGACCTTCGCCAGCCCTGGCACGTGTCCCGAAAACACTTTAACTCGGTAGTTCTCAGCTGCTCCTGCAACAACCTCACTTCATATTCTCCTGAGGCAAATCCAAATACCAATAGATCATCCACATACACCAAAACTCCAAACGCCTCCATATCCCCTATGGTCTTCCACCTGCCCAGCAGGAAGGTTGCAAGGGCTCCAGATATGCCCTGTGGCATCTTTTCAGACCCAAAGACTCCTAGGGAATTTATAACGGCCGTCTTCTCCTTGTCGGCCCCACTCATCGGGATCTGGCAACATCCACTCCTCAGATCCAGCACCTTAAACCACTTCACACCACTCAGACAGGCCATCGCCTCTTCGGCCCTCAGGGCCATATTCTGGTCACTGACAGTGCGCCTCTTCAACGCAATATAATCCATACACACGCTGCCTACATCTTCCACGGCTGTAGGGGCCAGTCGCCGCAACCTCCCTCTCTCCGAGGTGTCTTCAGCAGTCAACTCCCCTCCCTTGTGGTATTTCGCAGCGTCCACTAAGAGGGTCTCACCCTCAGATACTTCCTCCAGGCCGTACCACCACTGGCTCTTGTTTGAATTCGTTATCAGCCCAATGCTGCTACACACGTCTGCACAAGCAGCTCGAAACCCTGGGTGCATCGACAATGCCTCCAAACAGCGCTCACCCGCCTCCTCCGGGCAGGCTCCCAAGCGCACCAGCAGGATATTGGTTCTCTCTAGAACAGAAACGCTGCCCGTCTCAACAGGGTCCGGACACATCAGCATTAATGATTCATGAACCTCAGTCTCCTCCACATTTGCCTCTAAGAACTCCATTTTCACTGACCAACAACCGTTGTCTGGATAATCACCGACACTGGTACCCCGAATCTCCAGTGTCCTCAATGTTGTCAAGGGTAAATGCTTCCAATAACGGTTATGAAACAAACTGTACAGCAACTTCACCGGCGCCCCGGTGCCGAGGATGGCTTTAACTTGACTTCCATCCATCCGTAACAACACCTGTGCGCATGGCCCCTCTAAGCCTTCAGGAATAGGGTCTGTTCCTTTCGGGAGTTCCTTGGTACATTGCTGGAAATGTGCTCCCCCAGAGACCCCAAGCCGTTCCCCCACTGGGCCTCCTCTAAGTTTCCCGACACCTCTCGAATCAACGGAACAACTGATCCCCTTGACAGATCCCCTTGGCACCACAAGCAATTTATCTGCCCCCCTAGGCAAAAAGGGATACCCTAAAAACTTCCCACCAATCTCCTGCCACAGATATAATAAGCCCCCCAGCTGCGGCATTTGACTTCCAGTCGAACCACACGCATTTTCCCACACTTTCCCAGAACTGGCAGTGGTCACTTCGAGGTAATTGCGCCTGACAGTTCTAACAAAGTCACCAGCCCGCCTACTCAAACTTTCAACCCGTCCCTGTCGCTTTTCCTCAGCCAAGCACTGCCACTCACCCAACAACTGAGAGGTCCGCTCCGCCCACGCCTCCGCCCCTTTAGGGCTGGACATTATTCCAATAACCGGGCGGAGCTCACCACTGCTGAAACATCCCAACCTGTCACTCCTCACTCTCCAAACAGTACGGACAACCCATGGTCCCACCACCATTTCGTCAGCCAACAGCAACCACCCCACCCAACACACACACTGCGATAACCAGCAATCGCACACCCACAAAGGCACACCAGCTCTTCGCCGCAGACACAATTTAAAGAGGGTGATCACACAGCTTCCACAGAAATCAATCCCGGACGAGCACCCCACAATGTAACCCCCTGGGTCGCCTCAGGCTCGCTCAGCTCATTTCGTCTAGGGGGAGCAGCCTTCAGCCCCACCAAACTGGGTAATCAGCTGGTGTGGATGCTGTGTGATGTCCCCGCCTCGCCCAAAAAACAGACAGTATACCATATGCGATTAAATGAGTACAATTTATAAAGGTTACTATAACTAAGTGATTAATAACGATACAGTATATATGAAGAGAAAATTAAAGAAAAGGCGCCAAACTTATCAAAGTCCAAACCACTTCGTGCACAACCTTTGGAGCTCAATTACTGAAGTCTTCTGGCCACCATTCGATCCCCTCCGAACTCCTCGACTCGCAGCTCAGGACCCTCCGAACTCCTCGGACTCTCCAAACAGCTCAGGACCCTCCGAGTGGTCAACCAAGCACATCTAGCTTCATCCCCCCCCCCCGGAGAATCTCCCGGCCTCGGACCCCCCTTTGGGGTCCGATCCTCGCCCAGCTTAGAGCATTGCGTCCTCTCTCTCGACCCCCTCGCGCCGATCTGCCCAAAAGCCCGTCAACAAAAGCTTACAGACTCAGAAGAAAGAACATTAATCCCCATTTGGTTTACAAAGGAATACCATTCTCGTTATCAGTAAATTAGCATTCCTGCTAGCTAACAAAAAGAAGAAACCCCTTCTTGTCAGCTTGAACTGGTCTGGCCATTCTCCTTTGACCTCTCCCATTACCAAAGAGATGTTTTCCCATGCAACTTCTGCTGCTGGAAACTTTTCTACACAAGTGGCCTGCCATTGCTTCGTGGGCAGTATCTTTACAAGATGGGTGACAGCAGCCATCATCAATACTTTTCAGAGAAAGGACCTGGCAACAGTGTTCGCATAGCCAGGTCCTTTTTTTTGTATTTCACACTATTCTCTGTAAACTCTAGAGACTATTGTGCATGAAAATCTCAGGGGACCAGGAGTTTCTGAGATACTCAAATCACCCATCTGGCACCAACAATCATTCCACAGTTAGTCACTTAGATCACATTTCTTCCCCATTCTGATGTTCGATCTAAACAACTGAACCTCTTGACCATGTCTGCATGCTTTAATGCATGAGTTGCTGCCACATGATTGGCTGATTAGATATTTGCATTAATGAACGGCTGCCACTAAATGTATTCCAGTCCATGAACTCAGAAGCTGGGCTCAGGTGGAAACCCCTAAACAGAACAGAGTTAGAATCAGAGTAACATTCAGATTCAGAATTGAGTTTTTTATCACTAACAAAATGTCACGAAATTTTTTTTTTTTTGGCAACAATAACTGCACATCCTAAAAATTACTACAAAATTACAAAATAAATAAATAGCAAAAGGTGAGGAAGGAGGTAGAGTTCATGGTTCATGGATCATTCAGAAATCTGATGGCAGCGGGAAAGAAACTGTTCTCAAAACGTTGAGTGGGTCTTTAGGTTTCTGTACCTCCTCCCCGATTGTACTATCGAGAAGTGGTTCATTCATTATTGCCATGTCATAAGATGTGAGTGATTATGGTCTTTCCATGACCATGATTGTGCTTGACAATTTTTTCTACAGAGGTGGTTTGCCATTGCCAGCTTCTGGGCAGTGTCTTTACAGGACAGTGACCCCAGCCATTATCAATACTCTTCAGAGATTGCCTGCCTGGTTTTAGTGGTCACAGAAGCAGGACTTGTGATGAGTGCCAGCTGCTCAAACGACCATCCACCACCTGCTCCCATGGCTTCACAAGATCCTGGTCGGGGGCTAAGCAGGTGCTACACTTTACCCAAGGGTGACCTGCAGGCCAGCATGAGGAAAGAGTGCCTTACACTTCCTTTGGTAGGGACCTACCTCTACCCTGCCACCCCGTTGAGAAGAGGGTACTTTTTATTTAGCTGCTTCAAGGCATCTCACCAGCCTTTGTCCTCACTGGTCTGCTGGTCTGACATCTGGTGGGACATCCCGCATTTGTCCCTCATCCACATCGCTGGCCTGTTCTCTAATTCCCTGACATCTCCATGATTATAACCCTAATCTGATCCCTGACTTCCTTCCCACAGACCAAAGACACACCAGTTTCTAGATAAACTGGTTATTGCAAATTGTCGTGTGGTTAGGCAGATTGCTGGGTGTCACAGCTCGTTGGGCCGGAAGTGCCTGTTCTGTGATGTATTTAAAGTTTTAAAAAAACGCCTTTTTAAATGACCCAGGGAGAGTTAAACCCAGGCTGAATGGGAGGTAGAGTTTCTGTTGTCAGTAGCAGCTTGAAGCACAGAAGGGTTGGATCAGACTGTGAGGTAAGAGGGAACCTTGCCTGTGTTAAACATCCTTTTTTGTGCCTCTTACACTGGACACAATTTTTTTTGAAAGTGCTACTTACTCAGAAATTTATTTTGTTCATGAACACATAATTTCAGACTACTTACATCATGTAGGTATTTGGAGAAATACGAAATTGTTTTATTGAATATAATGCCTTTAATTGCATAATGGTGCTGACATTTACAATAGTTCAACTAAGCTAAAAATGCTTTCCTGCTGATTTTCATTTATACTCGGTGTCTGAGGCCTCTCGTTTAAGCGTCCAACAATAATCAGCCAGCATTGATGGATTTCAGTTGTCCTGATACCATTTCTCCATGACTGTAATGTCCTGGAGAAACTTTTCACCATGCTCGTCACTGACATTGCTAGGATTTGCAGGGAAGAAATCTAAGTGGGAATGCAGAAAATGAATCTTTAGTGACATGTTGCACTTCATGGCTTTGAATGCTAGAAGCATGTTGTTAATCAGTTCCACGTAGTTTGGTGCTCTGTAGTTGCCAAGAAAATTTTCAACAACATCCTTGAATGCCTTCCGTGCAATTTTCTCCGGTCCCACTAGAAGTTCTTCAAATTGCCTGTCATTGATGACCTGTTTGATTTGTGGACCAATAAAAATGCCTTCCTTGATCTTAGCATCAGTGATTCTGACTTGAATTATGAACTGAAAAACAAATATAGGCAATTTAAAAAAACTGATGTATGATAGGGAAGTTCCATGGTGATTTTCATGATCAGCAGCCCAAAATCCAGGAGATACACCCAAAAGTATTCAGCGAGCAAAATCTCTTGTCCTGTGTTATTGGACTGTGCTAACATGACCATGGTAGAACTTGAGCTAAATGGCACTGTGAGTTGAGCCACTGGCTCGTGTTCAGTCTTGACCTCCAGCACTCTGTGTGTGTCTGATTTGTACAGCATCCTTGTTGATCCCCTCCCCATCACCCCCTCTGAGTACTCCAGCTCCCTTCCACATTCCAATCATGTGTGGGGTCAGTGAGTTAATTGACCACCATAAGTTGTGCGTAAGCAAGTGGAGGAATCATAGTATGGGGAGAGTAAACCGAGACTGCTGTAAATGTACAGTTGATGGTTGGTTGGTACTTAATGCCCTGCAGTCTCTGCCCTGCATTTGTGTTTGGTGGGGCTGATTCTACCTCAGGAGGGGTGAGGAGATCCCATCCACAAACCCAGGGATGACAGGGCTCTAGTCTCTCAGCTACAAAGTCCCACGCCGAACTGGAAGCAGGCAGGAAGGGTGCCCAGAGGAAAGAGCAAATCAAATGTTAACAAAGCAACATACAGCCCAGCAAGTGTATCTGTAAATTTCGTGGGATTGTATAAGAGTAAGTTCAAGTAGAGATCTGAGGTTCAAAGATTAGAGGCATAAATTTGGCAATGTGTTATTAGGACAAGTGAAAATTTCTTTTTCATCTCCCTCTGGTTAGCTCAGTAGGTGAACGTTTCAGGAAGAGGTGCTCAGTCTCTATGCAAATTACCAGACTCTCACAACTTCCCCCTCAGCACAGAGGATTAACATAGTTTCTGTTCCGGGAAGGTGTTCGCTGTGGGTTTGTGGGTTTGTCCCACTCTGTCTCCACATCCCATAATACCCAATGCACCTAGACCTACTGTTAATCCTCTCATGGCTGCGATCATTCTCAAATCTTCTCTGGACCAGCAAATCTTTCCTTAGAAACACACACAAAATGCAAGAGGAACTCAACTGGTCAGGCTGCATCTATGGAGAGAAATTTCAGGTCAACACCCTTCATTGTGTCTGTGAACAATCATGGGCCCTATATCTGATGATAGATGCCATTCTACTCCCATGGTCCAAGGTCCACTGTCCTTTCCTATTGGATTCCTTTTTATTCTTTTACCTTTTGCACCTATCACCCCCCTCATCCCACCTGCCACCTCACCCGGTCTCACCTAACACCTGCCAGCTTTAAATCCTTCTCCATCTTCTTATTCTGGCTTCTTCCCCCTTCCTTTGCAGTCCTGACAGTCCTGACTGTTTACTCCTCTCTACAGGAATGTGTGTCTGTACGGTTTGTACATTCTCTTACTGACCACGTGGGTTTCCCTCCAGTGCTCAGGATCCCTCCCACATCCCAATGACGTCTGGAGTCAGTGAATTAATCAGCCACCGTATATTAACCACTTATGAATGTAGAGGGGTACAATTTCTGGGGAGCTACTGAGGAGAACCAGCAATTTGGATTCCCAGTGTCACAGTGGCATGGCACATAATGATGACATTGAGTGTCACAGTGAAATACCTTGTTTTTCACGCTGTGTGTACAGATAATCTAATTGAAGTATTAGGGGGGAAAATAATAACAGTATGCTGATTACAGTTCAAAATAAATTTATTTTCACCATTATACAACCCTGAGATTTATTTTCATACAGATATACTCAACAAATAGTAGAATCAATGATAGACCACATCAACTTGGCCATTCAACCAGTGTGCAAAAGTCAACAAAATGCGCAAATATAGAAGGAAAGAAATAATAGTAATAAAAACATAAGCAATAAATACAATGGACAACTAAGATTTTGCTTCCTGAATACTTTTGGGTTTACCTTATGGATTTTGGGCTGTTGGTATTGAAAATCACCATGATATTTCCCTATCACACACCATTTTTTTTTAATCACCTAAATTTGCTAGGTCAATTAAAATGTAAGCTGAAAAGTTTTCCATCTTGTCCATGCACGCCTGGGCATATTTAGGCTGGGCTGATGCTGTACGGCAGAACAGGGTTTAGAAGGGCTACAACAACGTCACACATACACCAGTTCTATGTATTGCAAAAAGAAGAAACAATAATATAAATAAGTAAGCAGTAATTATCAAGAATGTGAGATGCCTTGAAAGTGAGACCATTGGTTGTGGAAACATCTCAATGATGGAACAAGTAAAGCTGAGTGACCCCTTATCCCCTTTGTTTCTAGAGCAGGATAGTGGAGGGGTAGTAACTGTTCCTGAACCTGGTGGTGTGAGTCCTCGGGCTCCTGTACCTCATTCCTGATGGCAGCAGTGAGAAGAGAACATGTCCTGGGTGGTGGGGCTTCCTGAAGATGGATGCTGATTTTGTGTAGATGTGCTCGATGGTGGGACAGCAGCAAGAAGAGGGTGCTAGTTACTGGAAAAGTGCGGTGCAGGTAGAATATAAGGTGAAAGGGCCTTGATGAGGTAGAGGTCAAGATCAAGTCTCCATCTTATTATCCATCATAACACAACATACCCCACTGCTGGGGACATTTTTAAAAGCCCCAGTCTCAAGAAAATGATAACTTTCACTATGGACCTTCACCAAATGGAACATGCTGTCTTCTGGATTGGGTGTTGTCCAATGAACCAGAGTTAATTAGAGAGCTTAAGGTAAACGAACTGTGGATAAGAGAGCTTAAGGTAAAGGCACCCTTAGGGGCCGTGTGATCATAATATGATAGAATACAGCTTGCAATTTCAGAAGGAGAAGCTAAAGTCATATGTATCAGTGTTATAGTGGAGTGAAGGGACTAATATCGGGAGGTGGTATGGAAACCTGAAGGTACACTCAATAATTCATGAACAGCTATCATATTTCTGAACAGTCCACAGATTATTAATGCTTTTTGTGCAATGTTTTTATTATAGAGTCATTCAAAGGCTCGAAGTACATTTATTATAAAAGTATGTACGCAATATACAACCTTGGAATTCATCTTCCCCTCAGACAACCATGAAACAAAAAAAGCCATGGAACCCATCCAAAGAAAGACATCACATGTGCAACAAAATCCCACAAAAACAACTTGTGTAAATGTCAAAAAAGTGTGAAAAACCACAGAATATAAAACACAAAATTGAAAGAGTTCAGGCATATTCATTTCAGTTCAGTGTAGCGCTGTGTTGTCCGCTAATTGCACGCAACCCTGATCAAAATCGCCCAAAATAGAACCAAAAAAAGAAGTGAGCAGAAACACCTCATAACTTGTTTTTAGTCCTGCAAAACAACTAATTGCACATCATATAAGACAGCGATAATAAATCTATTCTGATCGTACTATGCCTCCCAGTCTAATCCCATTTCTCACTTCCCCACCCATTAATACGCCATCCAGTTTAATCTCACTCTCACCCCACACCCTCTAATATCCTACTTACTCACTGACTACCAGGGTTCAGAACATCAGTATGTTTAGCTTGTTGTTGTGACATCATTTAATGTGCTGAGCAGGCAGGAACAAAATGTAACAAAAGGGGGTGCCATGGTAGCATAGTGGTTAGCATGGTGCTATTATAGTTTGGGGCATTCTGGAGTTAAGAGTTCAATTCTGGCACTATCTACAAGGAGTTTATACATTCTTCCTGTGACAACATGGGTTTCCCCAGGAGCTCTGGTTTCTTCCCAAATTCCAAAGACGTACTGCTTAGTAGTCCTGATGAAGGGGCTCAGCTCAAAACATTGACTATTTACTGTTCACGTAGATGCTGCCTGACCTGCTGAGTTCTTCCAGGATTTTGTGTGTGTGTTGCTACCGTTTAGCAGGTTAATTGATGATTGTAAATTTTCCCATGAGAAGGCTAGTGCATTGCTGGGCGATGCACCTCATTGGATCAGCAGTTCTGCACTATATCTATAAATAAGTAAATAACAAGAAAAACAAATTAAGTTTTTAAAAAAAACTAAATCTACAATAGTTCCAATAAATAATAAAAACAAATGTATCATAATCCCACACAGAATTGATTAACAAAGCCAACCTAACAAAATATTAGAATAACTACAAACTATTCATAAAAACATCTAAAAGCATTGATGGTCTCCAAAGTGCAGTAAGGTTTCCCTCTACTCCTAACATCCAGTAATATTTCTAAACACCCTTTGTCTATTATAAGAAGTAATTAGTTCTATACAACTTTGAATGCACCAGGTCTTTTCATCCTCCTAGTTCTAGCTTGAATGTGATACTATAATTTTGTCTATGTATCTAGAAATTATTTTGGATTATATATGATTATGATGTATTTCATAGATTGGGCATTGTGTTTCATGGAATTACAGATAATTACATAGAACTTTGGATACAGAGGAGGTGTCATTTGGCCAATCTGATTGAGTGCACCCCACTCAAGCCTCCTCTGTAACCTCCCTATCCCCGTCCTTTCACTCCCCTTCCAGTTTCCCCTTGCCTCCACCGAGTTGTGGGAGAGGTGAGGACCAGAGGGCACAGCCTTAGAATAGTGGTTATCCCTTTAGAACAGGGCTGAGGAGGCATTTTGTTAGCCAGAGGGTGGTGGATCTGAATTATTCATTGCCACATACGGCTGTGGAGGCCAAGTCAATACACTTATTTAAAACTGAGGTTGATAGATTCTAGTAGTTCCGGGGGAGAACTCATGAGAACGGGATTGAGAGGGAAAATAAATCAGCCATGATGGAATGGCGGAGCAGACTCAATGGGCTGAATGGTCTTACTCTGCTCCTATATCCTATTGTCTCGTGGTCACCCCTGCTGCTGTCTGTGACCACTCTTTGAGGGAGTGAGCTCCCCTCTCTGTTCTCTGATTAATTCCTTTTGGGTTTCCTTTAGATGATTACCTCACATGAACAGTCCCAGTTCTCCATTCATCTGTCAGCAGAGGCAATAAAAAGATTCTTTTTAAAGATTAACTTTACTTGTCACACATGCACTGAAACATACAGTAAAATGTGTAATTTTTTTGCACTAACGGCCAACACAGTCCTAGGACTGTCCGGGGGGCAGCCCACAAGTGTCACCAGCTTAACATGGCCAGAACCCACTAGCCCCTAAGATGTATATCTTTGGAATGTGGAAGGTGACGACAGCACCTGAAGGAAACCCACGTGATCATGGGAGAGCATACAAGCTCCTTTCAGACAGTGGCAGGAATTGAACCCTTGTCTCTGGCACTGTCATAGTGTTGTGCTACCATAATTTTTCCTTCCTTATCCCCATCAAATTTGCTGTTGGCGTGTGACAGTGGCTACACCCACAGGTGGACTAAACCAGGTGAGAGTACCTTGGAGAGATAGGGACATGCCTGTCCTATCATACAAGGTCAGCTTTGGTGGACTGGGCGGATGAGATCTGCAGTGAGATCCAGCAGCCAGGAAGGTGGTACTGCAATGCTTCATGGAGAGTGAAGGGCATGCCACGGCACAGAAGACGTCACAGTCACTGCAACCAAGGAAGATCCCAGTTTGTTGCGCTTGGTCAGACTTCTGAGGTTGAGAGAATGGAACAGCCCCAGTGGCTTTTCCACTGGTTTCCTGTCATCATCGGACACAAGGGACAACTACCACATCCTTGTTAACCTCTGCCTGGTTGGGATGTCTGTGTATCCCCCACAAGTCCCCCACAACTTGCATGTTTCTGTAAAAACACCTCCTAGCTGAAGATCAACCGCAGGCTATTCTGATTCCTTTGTATAGATGAGAAAGTGTGTCAATCAAGGAAAATATGCATCAATTAATGTGGCAACTCTATAGAACCCTAGTTAGATGACTCTTGGAATATTGTGCTCAGATCTTATTGCTTCATCATAGGAGGCGGAAGCTTCAGCAAAAGTGCAGAAGAGATTTACAAGGATGCTGCCCAGACAAGAGAGCATGTCTAAGGTCAAGCAAGCTCGGGCTTTCCTCTTTGGAGTGAAGGAGGATGGAGGGGGTGACTTGTTAGAAGTTTGCATGATGATAAGAGCTATCTATTAAGTGGACAGCCAGAGACTTTTCCCAGGGCGGAAATGGGTAACGTAATGGGAGGCAACATTTTAAGGTGATTGGAGGTAGGTAGGTATAAGGGAATGTCAGACGTAAGTCTGATACACAAAGAGTGGTGGATGTGTGGAATGTGTTGCCAAGGGTAATGGTAGAGAGGGGCGTTCAAGACTTTACGGAGAACGGAGAGAGGAAAAAAGCATCCAGGGAGCAGCAATTCTGTTGGTGAAAATGGTTTGTTAATGAGCGAGGTCAGGGGAGAATGTCCAGACTGGTTCAAGCTGACAGGAAGGCAACCAGTAACGTGTCATGACAGTGGTGTGCAGACAGGCATCTCTGAACACACAACATGTTGAACCTTGGAGTGGATGGGCTACTGATCACAAGCGTACGCTCAGTGGCCGCTTTATCAGGTATCAGCAGGTTGAGCAGCACCTGTGGTGGGGAACGAAACGATGGCATTTTGAGTTGAATCTCTGCATGAGCAGTCCTGAAGGCCGTGCAGGGATTCCAGCATCCGCAGTCTCTCGTGTCCCAGTGGATGTTGGGAAATCTTTGGAAGAAGTTTCACTGTCGACTTATGGGTGAACGTGTCAGAAAGGACACTAAGCTGGCTTTGAAGCAATGCAGAGGAAAAGTTTGAAGTATGGAAGAGGAGCGGGTTAAGGCCATTCAGCCCCTCCAAACAACCTCTCAGATGACCAGACTGAAACCTCAGCTCTGCCCTCCGCTCACCACACCCTCACTGCCTTTTCTCCTCTTTGATTATCAGGAATCAACCTCCTCCTGCCTTCGAAATATTTCCGAAGACACTGCTCTAGCTACCATTCTGAGGACAGAGTTCTTAATCAGAAACAGGCAACTCTTTCCTCCCCACCGCCCCTCCCAGTGACACCTCGTTTTAAATTTATCCACAGGAGGAAACCTCCTCCCCACATCTGCCCTGGGCATTTGCGATCAGGAGTCCTATCTCAGAACTCAAAACAACAACTCCTGCTCAAACCTTCCTTGTTAAGTTACTGCACCTGCCCATTCCAGTAATAAACAAAGAAATCTTCTCTGCATTGTTTTTCCTTGAAGAGCAAAACCAATGCTGTGCAGTGATCTGGTTTCATCATCCCCAACTAAACGTAAACAAAACGACCCTCCTTTTCTATTCAGCGGTATTTTTAACTTTTTTTTCTGAATTACTTCCTGCGCAACCTGGGGGCTCAGTGGGTAGAAGTTGCTGCCCCAGAGATCTAGAGGCCTGAGTTCAATCCCAACGTTTGGCACTGTACATGTGTGTGTGATGAGGCCACACTCAGACATACTCCTTATACTCCTTATACAGTATAATGTGTTTAATTGCATTACAGTGCTGAAGCTTTGCAATAGTTCAACTAGGCTAAAAATATTTTGTTGATGATTTTCATTTGCACTCTGTGTCTGAGGCTTCTCACTTAAGTGTCCAACAATAATCAGCCAGCATTGATGGATTCCAGTTGTCCTGATACTGTTTCTCCGTGACTGCAAAGCCCTGATGAACCCTTTCACCATGCTCGTCACTGACAGCACCAAGATTTTCAGGAAAACGCAGAAAACGAATCTTTAGTGGCATGTTGCACTTCATGGTTTTGTATGCTTGAAGCAGGTTGTCAACAAATTGCAGATATTTGGTGCTCTGTAGTTGCCAAGAAAATTTTCATCAACGTCCTAGAATGCCTTCCATGCAATTTTCTCCGGTCCCACTAGAAGTTCTTCAAATTGTCTGTCATTGATGACCTGTTTGATTTGTGGACCAACAAAAATGCCTTCCTTAATCTTGGCATCAGTTATTCTGGGAAACATCTGTCTCAAATATCAAATTCCTTCGAGGAAATTTATAGCCTTTCTAGAATCTGCCCTGCCATGCAGCATCTGCTCTGCCTAAGCATTCCCAGGCACATATGGACAAGATAGAAAACTTTTCCACTTAAATTGTGCACAACATTTTAATTAAATTGAATTATGAATTGAAATGATAAGTGTAGCTAATTTTTAAAAAGTAGCTTGATAGGGTAATGTCATGGTGAATCTCATCATCAGCAATCCAAAATCCATAAGATGCACCCAAAAGTATTTGCAGAAAGCAAAATCTTTGTGGTCCAGTGTAAAGGAGTAATGATGTAATATTCATGGACCATTCAGAAATTCAATGGGGGAGGGGAGAAGCTGTTCCTGAACCATCAATTGTGGGTCTTCACGCTCCTGTACATCCTCCCCAGTGGTAGCTACAAGAATGGGCATGTCCTGGAGAGTGAGGAGTCCTTAATGACGGATGCTGCCTTCTGGAGGCTCCGACTCCTGAAGATGTCCTCGACAACAGGGAAGGTTGTGCCCAAGATGGGGCTGGCTGAGTCGGCAACTTTCTTTAGCCTCTTTCGATCCTGTGCGTTAGAGGTTCCACACCGGGTAGCGACGCAACCAGTCTGAAACTCTTCATGGTACTCCTGTAGATGTTTGCTAGAGTCTGCGGTGACATGTCAAATTTAAATCCTGCAATGATGTACAGCAAAGTGTGTGCCTCCTTCAGAATTGATTCAATGCACTGAGACCCTCATAAATCCTCTGAGTCTTTGATGCCCCGACTCTGAAGCTGCTCTCCCTCTCTCCACTGCTAAAGGTCGGCTACTGTTAAGTACCCCTCAGGAAGGAAAAGGGTTAAAGGGGAGCTGATGGACGGAAGAGGAAGAATAATTTGCCAGGGTACAGGCATCAAGGAAGATTGAAACACTGAGGCAGAAAGCGAGCAAGTGTTCAGTGCCGACTGCCAGCCTCTCACTCCCTGCTGACAGAGGACGGTGGCTGCCTGTATGAGCCCCTCACTTGCTGCTCCCAAGGTAAGTCCCCCTCGGGTGAATCTACGGAAAATAGCGCATATGGCAAGCGCTAAAATTGCACCCCTGTCCAAACATCTGACACCGATCTTTTAGATAACTTCATCATAATATCAGCTCAAAAATACAAGTCAAGCTTGTTAACAAATTTAATTAACAAATTATGGCACTACATGAAAATTATAACTACACCTTCCTTGCTTTCACTGATGTAAATTTGTCTATGATGTGATCAAAGTCAGTTTTTTCAGTTTCTTCACTTTCTACACTCAACAGAGCAAGATCACAGAGTCTGCCTTGACCCAAATACAAAAGTATTTGTTTTAACTTACTGAATGATCTCTCACAGCTGGCGATGGAAACTGCGATGGATAGCATTATCTGAATAGCAATGCGAAGATTGGGGAAGACGCTCTCATCTCCATACTGAACAATAAATTCAAGAAGCTCTTCAAGTCCTGATATTTTCATGTTGACCTGCCTTGATAGCAACATTCTGCAATCCAAAATTTCTTCATATAGCTGCTGTCCATCAATATCAGAGCTGTACAATTTGCCAAAATTTTCATACTACTTCTTTAGGTCATTACTGTTGGCGCCATAACACAGTCCCTCGACATCAAGAAGGAACCCAAACTTGGCATCAGTGTCATGCAAACAAGTAAAACTTTTGTCCATTTCTCTCCGAAGACGGTCGAGTGTTCCCTTCATGACTCTTTCCATTTCCTCCTTAGCTGTTAACCCAGCATCTAAGTTCTCATCAGCCATTCATTTTTTCATCTCTGATGTCTTTCAACTTCAATATTCCATTCTTGACATAGGTCGACTCCTTCTTGGAGTGACTCACTGACCAACACTCCTTTCATCATAAAAATAATCTCGGAGGGTTTTCAAATCCGGGGCAGCATTGTGGAAGGTCATGCTAGGATCTTGCAGTCTCTTTTGAATACGGTCAATGCAAAGAAGTACTTTGTCCTAAAATCCTAGCTAAATCAGAAAATTATAACTCAACTGGTGGTTCTACAGCTGCATTGCGTCACTTCTTGTTTCACTAGTCTCGTTTTCATTGTCTATCATGTCGTGGAGAACTTGAAGTATCTCCTCAAGGTGCCTGTTGATGGGCTTCACTGCTTCTGTCCTTGCACTCCACCTGGATTCGGAGTCTGACTTAACAACCACAGGTACGGCGTTTTTGAGTTTTTCCCAGTGTTGTGTTGAATGAGAGAAAACTACGTAGAGATCTTTGATGGTTCCAAAAATCGTGACCATCATTGTATACTGCTTGGCTACATGTACACCCACCAAGTTGAGTGAATGATTGTTGCAATTCACAAACACTGCCAGGTTGTTTTTCTCACTTATTCTTTGATGAACACCACTTCTGTGTCCAGCCATCACAGCAGTGTTGTCATAGCACTGTGATCGACAATCTTGTAACTCCATTTCATCCTTCTTAGCTGTTTCAAGATGTCTTCAACCAAGCTCTATCTGGATAAAACCAACGAAGGACTCTCTAATACAGACTGTTTTCCTCTCAAAATCATCTTCCACATACCTCACTACTTCTGACATCTGCTCACAGTGTGCCTGATCAGGAGTCGAGTCGAACATGAGACCATAGTATTTGGCTTTACGAATGCTTCTCAGTAAACGCTGGTGAACAGTGGATGCCATCATGTGGATGAATTTGTTCTGGACACCTGGTGAAAGATAAGATGCGGATTCAGGATGACTTTCCAAATGAGTGAGGTGTTCTTTTATGACAGGGTCAAAGATGGCCAGTAGTTTCAGTAAGCCAAGGAAATTTCCCACATTAGAGTCATCGTCTAGCTGAAGTGATTCCCTGTGTCCTCGCAAAGCCAGGTTCTGAGTTGTAAGGAATTTTATGCAGTGAAGGATTCTCATTAAGATATCACGCCACTTCTGCTTTTCCTTCTCACTCTGTGACTGAAATACCACGTCAATAACTTATCTGTTTCCAGCTACATTTCTTTCCACTGTGTGAAGAATTCCCAATGATTCTCGGCACTTTCATGAACACTAATCTTTTCAGGTGCTTTCCACTGGTTGAATCCACTTTCCTGCTCCAATGAGGATTGATGGTCTGACCGGGAATAGAGAAGACAACAGATACAAAATGCAGACTTTTTAGAAGGGAAATAAACCAGCCTTGAGCGAATCACTTCTCACCACGACCATTTCCCAATTTCCTCTGGAACCAAGTTTGTTCATTGAGCTTGTTCATTTTGTTCATTTGTTGGTAGGAAAGGCCCCTCACTGTTCTGGAAATACTTTGAACCCAGCTCTATTATTTCTGTTCTCAACGCATCAGGCAGAATTGCTTTTCCAGTGTCCTTGTCGAACTTCAGAAGTCCAAAGTCATGCTGTTCAAACACTTCTGGTATGACAGTTCGAGGCTCTTTGACATCAACCAGTTCACCTGGTTCAGTGTTGTCAGGTTCAATCTCGTCAGGTAAAATCTCGTCAATAAACTCAACATCACCAGCACCACCATCGTCTTCTCCTCCTGTCATGTCCAAGTTCTCTGTGGCAGCCTCACTCTTAATCTTGTCATACTCGGATTTATCTGCTTGAATTGTAGCAGGTACAGGCGACTCCGTGGAATGTGTCGAACTACTTGTTTTGGGCTTTTCAAAGAAGGGCATGAGGAACTTGCTAGACTTCTTGGCTTCCTCCACCTCCAACTTTCGTCTCTTCTGTCCTTTAGCTCCAATTTCTTTGTTCTTCGTGAAGAAACGTTTCATGGTCTTCTCACACGATGCTCTGAAATAAGGCCATCCTAGTGCTTCTCACCCATGGTAATCAAAGACAGATCATACATCTGAAGAAAATTCTTTTTTCACTATCCGAGGATGGCTTGTCTGACTTTAATAGAAGCTGCTCAGTGGTGCCCCCCTTCAAGTGGCGCCCAGGAGACGTGCCATACCTGCCATACCTTAGATTTGCCACTGGTCCCCCTGTATTTGAATGTCCCTGTCTCTGATTCCTGCAATTATTCTTCTGAACATCCTCAGAGCCCTCTCCAAATCTAGTACATCCTTTCTTAGATAAGGGGTCTCACTCTCACTCACTGCTGCAGGAAGAAGGTGCGCGAGTCTTTTGAGCAAGATTTGATTGATGCAGTTTGTGGGTTAGACTTGTTTAGAGGCTCTGCAGTTCATGTGATGTTTCTCCTTTCTGGTTCATCTTTTTTTTCTCCATTGCTATTTTGTGGGATTTTGATCAGGGCAGACTGTCACTGTGGCCTGAAGTCAATGAATGGCAAATGCTAAATTGATCTGATCTGGGCTAAACTGAACAGTCCGAAACTGTTTCAAGGGCTTTGTGGTTTGTTGTTTGTTAGTCTGTGTTATTCGCTCGTTTTCTGCTCGGTTTTATTTTTGCACTTTGGCTGTTTGATGTGTAACACTTACCCAACAGGCTGGTATATGTCTAGGGGAAAAGGAGATCCAGCCACACACCAACCCCACCTCCCGTACACACAGATGCTGTGAGAATCGAGTTTATGCCTCCTGCCCGCCCACAGTATCAAACCCACAACAAATACCATTATGAAATACACTTTAAAGAGTTTACTAAAATTAAAAGAGTATTAGGCAATACAATATATATGCAAGGGAAAAAAACAAAAAGGCGCCACTTATCAAAGTTCAGTCAGTTTAGTGCACATCGTTGGAGCTCAAACATCGAACCATTCGACCCCCCGTCGCTTGCCTCCGACCTCCACGTCTTCGCACCTAGGACCACGCCCGGTGGTCTTCCGAGCAGTGCAGCGCACGTCTACCTTCCTCGACGTCTTCCTCCTGCTCTCTCCCAAAAGCCCGCGAAAAACCCCTCCCCCAAGTTCCCAACCTCACAAGACAAAATAACATTCCCCATTGGTTAACAAATGAATACAATTACCATGTCAACAAGTATAAAGCAAAATAACTGAAAGAGAAACAATTATCAGACCAAGAAGCATTCCTACTCTTAACAAACCAAAAAACCCATTTTGAGTAACATACACAGGACATTGTACAGATGTCTTATTGAACGAGTTCCGTGGTGCTCCTTTGCTTTGTGTCTCACTGTGGGAAGACAAGTCTCAGGGCT
Organism: Hypanus sabinus; assembly: GCF_030144855.1. NCBI lineage: Eukaryota > Metazoa > Chordata > Chondrichthyes > Myliobatiformes > Dasyatidae > Hypanus > Hypanus sabinus. Next base: position 89,722,793 of record NC_082712.1, on the reverse strand, counting down.
GTATACTGCATACATAATTTGATAATAAATGTACTTTAAATCATTGACCTTGAAGACTGCTTGTATTCCAAGTGCAGTCTGACCAATGCCTTGTACAACCTCAGCTTCTGGGCCACTTCAGAGCCTACTTCCCTCCCTACCTATCTGCCACCTGCCAAACTACCCCCTGAGTGCCTTTACTTAGATCACACACATGGCAAAATAATGGTCTGATCTCTACAGCAACTTCTCATTATAACTCAGAAAGTTGCCATTTTTGCTGACTAACTACCTAATATATCCTTGTTAATATATGATACACCAAGCAGCTATTGTTGACTCTGA